>NC_132790.1:57617045-58231136 GCF_048418805.1 Vulpes vulpes
TCTTTACAATGCTTTTTATTTCTGTGAGTGATGTCCCCTTCTTTCATTCCTGATTTTAATAACTTGAGTCTTCTCTTGTTTCATAAGTCAATCTAGTTAGAGGTTATAAAAAAAAATCAACTTTCCCATAAGAGAAAAATATGTGATCAGGAAAAAAAATTACATACTGGGCAAATATCTGTAATTTATATCACAAAGGGCTAATATCCCTAATATATAAGTATCTCCTAAAATTTGTAAATGGCCCAATGGAAAAACAGGCAAAAGGGATGCCTGTGTGGCTCAGCGGTTAAGCATCTGCCTTTGGCTCAGGTCATGATCCTGGGGTCCAGGGATCGGGCCCCACATCGGGCTCCCTGAGAGAAGCCTGTTCCTCCCTAAGTCTATGTCTCTGCCTCTCTCTCTGCATCTATCATGAATAAATAAATAAAATCTTAAAAAAAAAAAAGGAAGGAAGGAAGGAAAAGGAAAACAGACAAAAGATTTGAACAGATGGTTTACACACAAAAAAATACAAATAATCTTTAAATATATTTTTTAAAATTGCATTAATTCATAAGAGAAACACAAAGTAAAGCTACAATGAAATACCATTTCTTAACCAACAGATTGGAAAATATCTAAAAGTTACACAACTTTTGTTTTTGGTAAGACTGTGAGGAAACAGTTGCACATACATTGCTGGTGAAGATGCAAAATGAAGCAACCACAAGGGAGGAAAATATGGTAGCATCTAGGAAAATAATGAATGCATTTATACTTTAACCTCAAAATTCTAGTTCTGGAAATTTATCCCAAAGATTCACTGACAAAACTATGAAACGGCCTTTGCATAAAGTAAGTCAGGAGCACATTATTTGTAAAAATGGAAGACTGAAACCATCCATAGGACTAGTTAAATAAACCAGGTACATTCATTCAAAGGAATACTATGTAGCATTAAAAAGAATGAGGAAGATCTCTTTGTATCAATTTAAAGTAATCTCCAAGGTAATGTTGTTTGCATTGTTCATTTTAAAAGTGCCAAATAGGGACATCTGGATGGCTCAGTGGTTTAGCATCTGCCTTTGGCTCAGGTCGTGATCCTGGGGTCCTGGGATCAAGTCCCATATCAGGTCCCCCACAGAGAGCCTGCTTCTGTCTCTGCCTATGTCTCTGCCTCTCTCTGTGTCTCTCATGAGTAAATAAATAATATATATATATATATATATATTTTTAAAAGTGCCAAAGAAAGTTTATATAATGCAAGAAAGTTTATGTCTGGTCCCTTTGGGGTTGCCATATTTTGTACAAGGAGTTAAGATGAAGTCTATGCCTTCACAGAGCATAGGTAAGGAATTGGCTTACCAGGGGAAAACTCACAAGACCAGAGTCAGCAAAATATATACAATCACCCAGTTCTCCATAATCCCAAGGGCAGACAGGTCTACCATGGCCAGGGCATCTGCTGGACACAGTGTGTGTTCAATTCCATCAAAGGAACTCCTCCCTACTGTGAGAGAAATGGTAAAGTGATCTTATCAGTGGGAGAGTAATCAGGCTGTTTTTTATGCCAGACAATCTGGGATTGGAGGTGCCAGTTATTCACAGGGGTCATCTGGGAAAGTCACTTATCCTGTACCTAGGATAGACCTTGAACCCTGTGTGATTTTACAAATCCTTTATGCAGGAGGGAAGCTACTGATACCACGAGAAGCTGAACTTAGGTGTGATGCAGTACTGTGTTAATTAATATCTTAACTTAAAATTCTTTTACCTTACCCAAAAGGAGATCTAGTCTTTGCCCTTGGCCTCCGGGAAGTGATCTGTAAACACTTGGAATACTATGCCTAAGAGAAGTGTCTTTGTTTAGCTGCGGGCCTTTGGTCATCCCCAGTAGTCCAACAACGTGATTTAGGTGATGGGCTTTGAATCACACCCAAAGTGACTGGACACTGGAGTGAGATCAGCCACATGGACTGTCAGTCATGCATGTGTAATGAAGCCCAGTAAAAACTCTGGACATTGAGGCTCAGGTGAGCTTCCTGGGCGACCATACTCTATGCCTTTGGTCACACATCAACACCAGGAAAGTAATGCATCCTGACTCATGGGATGAGGACAAAGGAAGCTCTATGTCTGATAGTTTGCCGGATTCTGCCCCATACGCTGCTTCCTTTGGCTGATTTGTATATGTATCCTCTCCCCATAATAAACTATAATTACGAGTACAACAGTTTCCAGTGAGTTCTGAGTCCTTCTAGTGTGCTATTATTGAACCCAAGAGCAAGTTTTGGAAGCTCCTCTGACCTTGCTTTTGTCTCAGAAGTAACAGCAGTCTTGTTTGCACGGTATCCCTCTAATTCTGTAGTTAGCCCTGACTCTTCACAGATAGTATCATCCCATCACAGAAAAGGATGAGAACCTAGCTAGTTCATTTTCTAGACAATCCATGGTGAGAACACAGGGCTAATTTCAAGCAGCCTTACCCCCTGTGTAACAAGGAAAAGGGTGGAAATGAGACATCATACAGTTTTAACTTCAGAAGCAATATTCCTTTTATATATAAAACATAAAACTAAATTAAAAATTAAAATTAACCTGAAACTTATCCCAAACTGAAACAAATAAACTTGAATGAATATCAAGTTGATGACATAACCATATACACAAAAATAATGACTTAAATTAACTTTACAGCACAGTCTTTTGACTGTACATTCTTAATGGAATATATTTTAAAGACAAACGTAAAGACAACTAGAACTGTACAGAAATATCTACTTCATTTGGTAATCTTACTATTATTAATATTACTAAATTATTTAAAATGTCACTTTGAAAGTAATTTTTTATGTGTATTGTAAGTAAAGCAAATAAGTTACCATGCCAATGTTTTAGAAAAAATATTTTCAGCATAAAAGAAATATTAGGACAAAATCAAAAAAGTTAGATAAAAACTCTGCAATGTTAAGTTTAAATTGGAAATACTAATATGGCCATAAACTATGTATTTCTTAGCTCTGTGCACTGGAAAGTCCTAGTAGCAATGACAGCTAATGAATGAGCAACATCAACACCCTAAAGCGTCCTCTACTTTGTGGAACTGGGGCTCCCACCCAACTATGGATAGGAATATAGAGAATAGCCTGGAACATCTGATGCAGAAAAGCATTGAAGCAACCAAAGACTAATGGGATTGTGGCAAGCCAACTCAAGAAGCTGCCAGTGGTCAAAGATGAGGCAACAAGAGCATGAAAGAACAATAGTGACTGAAAACTGATAGAAACAGTTAAAAAATAAAAGTTTCACATTTATAAATCAAAGTTTTTATTGAAATGTAGAGAGTCCATAAGAAAAAAAACAAACACGGAGACACCAACTCTTAACTCTGAAAATTAGTAATTAAGGGGGAAGAATTGCACATTGATTTTCCCTTCAACAATGGTGTAGTGGAGGCCTACTAGTGTCAGGCACTGGCCACAGGGTACTTAAGATTCCTCAGCAAAGCAAAATAAATATCTACCCTCGTGGATCTCCTCTGTGACTCCTTAGCACATACCTATATTTCAAAGTAACTAAATAGTTCTCGTTATTAAGGGAAAGTTCTACTTTACAGAAGAATTCAGCTCACAAGTGTAGAAGAATTGATAGAGTTAGAAAGACAACTGTATTGTAAATCCTAATGAAAGAATGGATCCAGGAGACAGTGACCAGTGGATCAAAGCCATCAGCTAAGAGACTGAGAGGGAAGCTAATGAGGCAGGATGGGACTGCAACCCCCAACCCCTGATCAATCCTAGCATTACTAGAAATTAGCAGACCAGAGTCTGTGATCCTGTTGTGAGTCAGCAGAAAACTCACAGTACCATATTTCCAGCATTCTAGCCACAACAGTCCAACCTGAATTAAATCAAGCCTTTTACATGAACTTCAAGACTAAATAAAATATAGGGGATAGAAGAACAAATTAAATACAACAAGGGAGAAAACAGATCAATCTAGCATGTGAGATAGTCCGAACAGCAGCAGACCTGGTTTCTTCAACAAAACGTTGGCATGAGGAAATATGGAGCTGGCACAGGCTCCTCTGGATCAAAGGAGATTTAAAAGAAGCAACAACCAAATATAGTGTGGACTTTGCTTGGATCCTGAGTTGAAGAAACTATCTGTAAAAAATCCATTTTGAGAACAATTGGGGGAAATTGAACGTGGACTAGTTGTTAGTTTTTGTTAAAAAGAAGAAAATTCACTACAATGATAGCATCATACTTATATATGAAAATGTTCTTGGTTTTTAAGATTTTATTTATTTAGGGATGCCTGGGTGGCTCAGTGGTTTAGCGCCTGCCTTCAGCCCAGGGCGTGATCCTGGTGTCCCGGGATTGAGTCCCACATCTGGCTCCCTGCATGGAGCCTGCTTCTCCCTCTGTGTCTCTGCCTCTCTCTGTGTTTCTCATGAATAAATAATTAAATATTTAACAAAAAAAGATGCTATTTAGGGATCCCTGGGTGGCGCAGCGCTTTGGCGCCTGCCTTTGGCCCGGGGCGCGATCCTGGAGACCCGGGATCGAATCCCACGCCGGGCTCCCGGTGCATGGAGCCTGCTTCTCCCTCTGCCTGTGTCTCTGCCTCTCTCTCTATCTCTCTGTGACTATAATAAATAAATAAAAAAATTTAAAAAAAATTAAAAATATACTTATTAAAAAAAAAAGATGCTATTTATGTATTTATTTGAGAAAGAGAGCACGAGCATGAGCTGGGGGAATAGCAGAGGGAGAAGGAGACTCCCCGCTGAGCAGGGAGCCAGATGCGGGGCTGATCCCAGAGTCCTGGGGTCATGACCTGAGCTGAAGGCAGATGCTTAACCAACTGAACCGCCTAGGTGCCCCATGTTGTTGGTTTTTAGAGATGAAATAAGAACCTCAGTGCTAACTGAGGCTATTTCAGTGGCATGGTACATCATCCACATCAGTCAAATAAGAATTTGAGTCAATAAAAGGCATAATAGAGGTCTTAAAATTTTATTTTATATTGGTAATAGGTTTGATGTACAATTGGTAATAGGTTAGCTATTAAAGTGTGAAATATTCAACTCAAGCATATGGAAAAAAATAATTGAAGGGGAAAAGAGTAAGAAAATAGGAAGAATGGATTAAAGAAAATAAAAGCAGAAATCAATGAATTAGAAAATAGAATTATTTTATAGAATACTTAATAGAATAGCACTCATATAACACAAGGGCAAATTCATTGAAAAGGACAAGAAAATAAAAATCTGTAATGAGGCTAATTAAGAAAAAGAGAAAGCCCAAATGTTAGGAATGAGACAAGAAATATAGCCAGATGTATAGAGGAGATAAAATCAAAATATTATGAACAACACAATAGATTTAAAACTCTTGTTAGTGAAAAAATTCCCAAGAAAATCCCCCCAAAAAGAAATTAATTCAATATGCTAGAGATGTAAGAAATATAAAAATTATCAAAACAAAACAAAACAAAACACCTACCTAAGTGGCTATTTACCCAAAGGATACGAACATAATGATTCAAAGGGGTACCTGCACCCCAATGTTTATAGCAGCAATGTCCACATTAGTCAAACTATGGAAAGAGCCCAGAAGTCCGCTGATAGATGAATGGATGAATGGATAAAGAAGGTGATTATATATATATAATATCATATCACAGAATATTACTCAGCCATCAAAAAGAATGAAATCTTGCCATTTGCAACGACGCGGATTGAACTAGAGGGTATTATGCTAAGCAAAATAATTCCATAAGAGACAAATACCATTTGATTTCACTGATACGAGGAACTTAAGAAACAAAACAGATAAACATAGGTGAAGGGGAGGAAAAATAAAATGAAAATAGAGAGGAAGGCAAACCATAAGAGATACTGAACTCTAGGAAACAGACTGAGGGTTGCTGGAGGGGAGGTAGGTGGAGGGTTGGAGTAACTGGGTGATGGGCACTAAGAAGGGCACTTGACGTAATGAGCACTGGGTGTTATATGTAACTGATGAATCACTAAATTCTACCCTTGAAATTTGAATTCAAGTAAAGATTAGAAAAAGAAAAAAAAACTACCTAACTGGCACCAGTCTCATTCTTTTCAGATTTTTTTCAAAACCTCTAGAAACAGGTATATGTACTCTACATAAACCATTTGAGAATACACATCAAGGTATGATAATGTTATTAATTTTATATTGTATAGTTAATGTAATCTCAAAGAATTATAGATTCCCAGAGGATTTCTGTGTAAGCACTAAGATGATACTCTGACTGTCTCAGCCATTGCTAGCCAATGCCAAAAAGCAAGACTGTGAGGACTCTGGGGTTCTCCACCTGGCAAACAGGTAATTCCTTGAAAGGAATGGAGGCAAGGAACCAATCTGGCAATGATAGAATGGCAGAATGGGAAAAGCACTGAAACAGGAAATAGGTTTCACCTTGGTTCTGCTGCAGGACTCAGAATAACCTTAGCCACCTCTCTGGGACTCATTTTCTCCACCTGTAGAGGAGTTGGAGTAAATGATCTTCCTATGGACTCTTAAGTATTCAGTTCTATAAATTCTCATTCACAAGGGTCAATGAGGATGCTGGTAACAGGAGGCAATAAACTCATTGGAATGACTTTAAATATCAGTGGTTCCTAACCACTGAGAGATGTGATGGGTAACTTTTGGTGCCTGCCCAGTCTAAATCCTCCTTGAGGCTCCTTCTTCCATCCACCTCAACTACAGGACTGGTCCTATTGCTGCATGTTATAGATCCTTTTAGAGAAAAACATCCCTCCAATCACAACAACCATATTCCATTAAAAAGATTTATACACACACACACACACACACACACATACATGTACATGCAGTGGAAGTAGATGTGCGAGGAGGGCACAGACAAGACCCATAAAGGTAGGAAATTTATTTGGCTTAGGAGTCTTGAGTCTCTGGTGCCCAGACCAGTGCCTGGCTTTCACTAAGTGATTGTCCAGTGACCCTTGAATCTCTATTCCCTGCTTGGTTTCCATGAAATACTCATGTATTTCTCTAATCATTCTTGTTTCCCATTAAGCTAGTACAAGTTGGTTTCTTACAACCAGAAAACCCCACCAAATATATTAGGGGCCCTTCCTTTCGTAGTCATCACTCACTTCACTTCAGGTATACACAAACACCTGGCCTCAGGAACACATCACCAGACTGCATTGTCACAAGTCCTGCCCAAGAATGTGGAATTGGTGTATTAGGAGGCTGGGTCAATGGTCAGTGGCGCTGGAGTGTGGTGGTGAGAGGCAGGGAGATGCACAAAGGCTGGCTAGCAAAATTAATTAAAAAGTTCAGAGAGGGAAATCGACAATAGTGGCTTTGTGAGAACTTCATATTCTTTCAATAAAGTCCTTTTTCCCCACACCCACTTAAACTGTAGTATATTTCCCTTCCCATTAGTCAAAACCAAACGGCAAACCTTGTGGGATGATGAAACATTCATTATTTTGATGGTGGTTTCATGCATATGTCTAAATCATGTTTATACTTTGAACTGTGCAGCTTATTGTACTTCAATTATATATCAATAAAGTAAAAAATGTGGAAAGAGCTTATGTCTAAATCTTTGTTATTTTACAATACTCAACGTGTCAATAATGGTACAATGTTTAAGGAGGCCCTTTGTCATGAGGTGCTATTTTGGAACACGCTTAATATTAGCGCTTCTTTATTTATTCCAATGCTTCTCACCCCTACCCCCAGCTCCCTCCCTCAAGGAAATGAACATGTAATAAGAAATAGTAAGTTGTGGGATCCCTGGGTGGCGCAGCGGTTTAGCACCTGCCTTTGGCCCAGGGCACGATCCTGGGGACCCAGGATCGAATCCCACATCGGGCTCCCGGTGCATGGAGCCTGCTTCTCCCTCTGCCTATGTCTCTGCCTCTCTCTCTCACTGTGTGCCTATCATAAATAAATAAAAAAATAAATAAATAAAGTTGTTAAGAAATAGTAAGTTGTGAGAGTAGTCAAGTTGGTGAACTCTAATTCACGATCAGCAGAACTAAAATGCAAGACCTTACACATTTTTTTAATTTATCAGGGAGATCTTACATTTTAATCTTATTCTCTAAATCCCTCCCAGGGATTGCAATTTACTTTACACTTTTATAATTGTAAATTATTTTACCCTAATTAATCATAGGGCAAATTTGGCTCTTATTCCTTACAGAAGTAGTAACTGATTTAACACAAACCAGTGTCATGGCTTGTTAAAATTATCTATGTACATAACAAACTCTTTAGGGACAGGGTCAATAATTTATCTTGATTTTCCAAATCACAGTGTCCAGTACAGAGTGACTAAGGATAGGGAAAGGGACTGAAGGCTACAACGGAAGACCGAGGAGAAAAAGGGGTTACGTTGGGGTGCAGATCATTCAGGATTTTGTAGACCACAATAAAGACATTGGATTTTATTCTAATTATAATACTAAGCCATTGGAAGATTTTGAGCAGAGGATTGGCGTGGTCTGATTTATATTTTACAACAGGGATCACTCTGGTTGCTGTATGAATAATTACAGGATAGTGTGGGAGTTGGGTATATACCAGAGTATAACAAGAGAAGTGTGTGCACATATTCACTGAAAGACAGATACGAAAATGTTTATAGCAACTTTATTCATAATAATCACAAACTGGAAACAATCAAAATTTTCATCAACAGTAGAATGGATTTATAAATTGCAGTACAGTCCTACAATGGAATACTGCACAGAAGTAAAAAATGCTGCTGCTACATGCAACATGGATGAGTCACACAGTATTGAACAAAAGACACAAGAGCACATATAATTATTACATTTACATGAAGCTTTGAAAAGACAAAAGCAAACTATGGTGATAAAGGTCAGAATAGAGTTTCTGTGTGCAAGAGGGACATGAGGGCATCTGCTGGGGTGCTAGAAATGTTTGGTGTCTTGATCTGGGTGATGGGCTCAAGGGTGTATATAAAAATCCACTGAAGCATACATTTAATATTTACACTTTAGTGAATATACCTCAATAAAAAAATATTTTTAAAGAAATTATATAAATGGAGAGATATAACCATGTGTTAATCTAGTGCTGTCTTCCAAATATTTCTGGTTTTCTTCTGAGGCACATGGAAGGATTACACTCTTCCTTGAACTTTGGTGTGACCATGGGATTTGTTTTGGTCAGTGAAAGTGCTTTAAGAGCCTGTAAGGGATTTGCTGTATTGTTTTCATTTCCCAAAATGAGCAGCCACATCCTACATGCTATCTGCTAGGTTAACCTGAGTCCCAGAATGAGGACAACTTAGAGCAGGGATCAGTGAGCATTTTCTGTGGGGTCACATAGTAAATATTTTAGACTCTGTGAGGCATGCATTCTTTGTCACAGCTATTTCAATTCTGCCATCATAGAACAAAAGCAGCCATAGCCATAAATAAGTGGGAAAGGCTGTCTTCCAATAAAACTTTATTTACAGACACAGGCAACAGGATGGAAATTGCCTGTGGACTGCAGTTTGGTGACCCTTGACCTCAAGCAAAGTCCCTAGCCAAGTTGCAAGAGAAAAGTTATTGAGATTTTGTGGTTGTTATTCTATGACAACTTTGTCCATCTTGATACAGAAATTGGCACCATTTAAATAAAAACCTTACACATACCACACATTGGCTTAGTTGGTAGGCATTCAGGAAACTGTTACCAGAGGATGGAAGAAATAACTTACGGGGCAAATCATGTTATGGAGTGTGAAACTGTCTCCTGGGAAAGCCTGGAAGGCACAGAATCTATCCTTTACTAACAGGGCGGGAAGGAAAACAAAATGTTTTATGGTTGCTGTTGGCTGCATTTGACAAAACATATAGAAAAGAGATGACCTCAGAATTCATCAATTTGCAAGCAGAAATGAAAGGGGGTAGAGTTCACAAATTTGAGTACTTACTAGATAGGATGAGGCCACTTCTCAATTATGAAAAGATTAAAGAGAAATTCTTTAATTCAAAGAATTAAAGAAACCCACTAAAATTCAGTTTTGCAGCAAAGATCACTGGATGACTATCACACCTACTGTTAAGATTTCTGGATGAGCTAATGTGCCTCAGACTCAAAGTCCAACTAAGTGTAACACTGGTTAATCCCTTAAATTGGACAAAATGGCTCAAAGAGAAAAAAAGACTATGGGTATAGTTCTTCCACAACATCCCAAAAGCCCCAGTTACCCAGATATTAAGTTCAGAGGCACGTGAACAAGAAAGCAAAGAAATACAGCAAATCTAAGACATACACTTTGACTACATGTTACTTTTGGGTCATCATCCTTGGAGAATTGATGAGGACACTCTATAGGCAAGAAAGCAAGAGAACTGGGTATCTAGGGACACCAGGAAGACAGAGTCATTCCTCTAATACTTTATCAAATTTACTTACTTTTAAATCCCAGAAGAGCCAGAAATCATCTGTAAAGGAAAGTAGCAAGTAAATAGTATGCCATTTTCTTCTAGGATTGATACTTTACAAAAAGAAAATGAATATTTTAAACAGCATTATCTTTTTCTAATGCTGAGTGTAACTTTTTAATTACTGAAGTATTTATTGTTTTAGTTCACTAAATAGCTGTCCAACCTTTTTCATCTACATTCCTTTGGAACTCTACCTTTGAAAATTAAAGAAAAAGAAAAAGAAACAAAACTAAGACTTCTTAACATTCCATAGATTTATGTAAGTATACCTGGGTTTGAATCCTGGCTTTACTACTTACATTTACTAGGGCAAATTGCAACCTAAGATTGTTTCCTCAACAACACTCACATAATAAATAATTGAGCCACATGCCAAGCACTGAGCTAAATTCTGGGAATACAATTCTCTAGTCACAAAGAACTTAGTTTCATTTCCTAATTCGTAATATGTGAATAATAATGACCCAAGAAACTAAGGCAGGAAGACCTCAGTGAAGGTCAAATGAGACTGTGAAAGGGCTTCAAAGATCAGAAAACACTAACGCATATTTATTCATCCAAGCATTTATTGGAATGCCAGACATTGTGCTAAGCACTACAGACAGAACAGCTAGCAAGGCACGGTCCCTGCCCTCGGAAAGCTTACAGTCTAACAGTGATCAATAAAGACGTAGCAACAAAATGTGCCAAGTGTGAGGCTGGGAAAAGAAAAGGGTATTTAGAGAGAGTGCGCAGTGGGAGCACCTGGTCTAGAGGGCATCAGTGAAGGCTTCCTAGAGGAGGTGGTATTTAAACTGAGACCTCAAAGATGAACAGAAATTGTATCTTACCCTATGCAGTGGTGAAGGCAGTGGAGAGATGTGACCAGGTATGTCTTTTGGAACAATCTGGCTACAGCGTTAAAAAGGATCAAAACCAGAGAAAAAGAGACTAACATGGATGCTGTTGCTATAATTTAGGTAGGCTGATGGCCTGAATTAGCATGGTAGCACTGGAGAAGTGAGAAAAACCTTAGACAGTAGACTTAACACAAAGGTTTTTGTGAGCAGATGTGATGAAGAGTCATGGATAGATCAGTTTTTGGCTTGGGCTAGGGCAACTGGTAGCAGTAGCGCCATCCACTGAAAGAGGGAACAGAAGAGGAGCAGGTTGGGGGCAAGATCAATGGCATGCTGTGGTGTCCATGAGACAGCAAAGTGATTTGAGTTAGCAATTAGATAGATATGTGAATTAGGAAAGGCCTAGAAAGCAGATATGAATTTGGGGGTCATTTGCATATAGATGGTAACTCACCACGGACAGAGATGAGAGCAGCTAAGATGATGGAGAAAGTAGCTCTGAAGCAAAATTTTAAAATCACAAGAACACAAACATGTAAGGGAAAGAAGTGCTTACGAAGCTGACTGAGAAAGCATACCTGCAGATAGTAGCTACCCCTGAAGCCAACATATACAAGTACTTCAAGGAAGAGTAGTCAGTGGTGTCAAAGAGGGTAAGAATGCTGACAAGGATCTAGCTGGGTAGAGTAGTTTGAGCGGCACTGACAGACTGGGAATACAGACAAAGCTTTTCAGAAAACTAGTAGGAGTGGGAGATATAGGGACAAAAGTTTTTTTTAAAAAAAATAATACTTATTTTAACTATATTCACTGATACAACAGGACCAGTAACAACTATTTTGTAAAAACAAAACAAAATTTAAAAGACTGCCATGCAGTTACAGAATTACTTAATACAGAAAACAGTAATATACACACATTTTTTTTTTTTTTACAAACAAGACTAGTTTATAGCAAATTCTCTATTATTTAGGGTCAATTTTAAATCCTTAGCTTTATCTCCACCCCAACTCAGTGACTACATGATGCAAACTAGTTTTATTACCTTAAGCAAAATATATAGTGGAACTTCACAAAATGTACAAGACTTCAATATTTTAGGAACTAGAGTAGGAAAGCAGAAGCAGGTCCTCCAAACACTTTTAGTAAAGCAAATGCCATTAAAGAGAATGCTCCAAACTACTGGCAAATTACCGGTAGATTGGGGTGTGGGTGGGGGTGTGGGTGGAGGGGGTTGGTTGGTTTTTCACTGTTTTCCCAGATATTTAAGCTTACTGCCTGTTAACTAAAAATATCAACTTGACCATTCTCGATTACTAGCTTGTTAAATAATTGCTTTTCTGCTCTAATTACGTTTAACAGAATAGAGCCCTTTAGTCTGGTTCAATATAAAACTGACTTATAAATGCTACTCTGAGCTACAGGAATCTATCACAGCCTTTACCTCACCTTATCAGCCAAACCTGGAATGCTGGAATTAGTTTCCCCTACAAGTAGTGTCAGCTTGCCTGACCTGCCTTTCTCATCCTGCTTCTACTGGTAATTTGCCCTGTCCCTCAAATTAAAATAATCTACGACGGGGAATCTACTGGCACTTTCGGAAGCATAATTCTCCATTGTGCCTGACTGTCCTATGTACTGCAGGGGCGCTGGGTGGGGTGGGGGGTCCTTCATGCTTAAATGCCAGCAAAATCCCCCCAGATCAGTCTGACAACAACAACAAAAAACCCTGTTTTCCAACAACCTCTGGAAACAGGACTTACTGCTTCTGGTTGAGAACCACTGACACAATCTTGGTTCCTGAGCTCTATGACATCTATTTTGATTACTCAGGCAATTCCTTCTAAATTGTTGGTTGCATCCTGGTTCCATGAATTTGCTGGATTAGTGACCACAGAATAGCGTGTTACAATAGTGAAGACAGGACTTTAGCACAAGTTTGCAAATTGTACTTGAAAGGACCTCTAAGTTGGGTCCTGCTTTTAACTCATTTTTTATATTTAGCTTACCGTAAGATTTCCTTTTTATGGTTAACAGAAGTTTGAAAATTACTGTTTTAGCATAAAGCAGATGTCTCACTAGAAATATGGATTTGCTACAATCTGTTAATAAAACTGCTTGAGAGTCAAATATTTCTACTTGTGCACTATCTTAAATACAAAATGTGTGGGGCAGTTTTAAGTTCTATAATAAATCCACTTCCAGCAGCTAAGACAATCTGACGTCATATCACTTTAAAATAAAGAGTTCCCTTTAAACAGGATTTCTTTATAAAGCAGTAACACCCATGCATAAAGCTAAAATATCTCACACCTCCTGATCCTGGAGAGCAATAACCTTAATAATCTTATTGTCATCCTTTTTTGATAGGGCCAAACTTGTCTGGAGTAGAATAAAGAATTACTACTAATGGGCAACCATTAAGATTCTATACTTACCGTAGTCCTTTAATAGGCAAGCTGATAAAACAGCACCCAAGTGTGAAAAATTCAGGGGAGACCCCCAATAACTGGATAGTCTGATTTCCAAAATGCAGGAAGCCTCCTAAACCAGCAATTTAAAAATAATTCTTACTCCTCTAACTACAATTTTGTATGATTATTTTCTTCTACTGGTAATATTATTGATAGGGCAGGAGGGGGCGGGGGTGAGAGAAATCTGTATTTACTTCAGACTCAGAAAAATGTTTAAAAAAAATAGTCTCAAACATTTTGATAATTAGACAAAATACCTCCACTGTATGTACGTTCTTCCTTTTCAGAAACTTCTGAACTTGCTATGTGAGTTTCTGCAAACTGGCTCAAACATACATTTAAGGAGTTGATTACTTCAGACCATATGCATCAGAATTTTAACACTTTGTTAAAATAAGAGCTAAAATTTCTTCAAAACATACTTCTAATTCAACTCACATCAATAATGAACTTCTTTAAAAACAATTATATCATAAAAGCAAAAGACAATGACTTTGTCATTAAATTAAATTTTTAAAAAAGGTGTTTGCATGTCTCAGTCCCATGCTGCCTCTTGAGATGAAAAAAAAAAAAAAACATGTCAGAAGAATCTGAATCGTGATCAAGTTGGATGAATAAACTTGTTGCCTTGCCACAATCCAAATTAGTTAACTTGAATAATCAGACAAATGTTTGCTCTTAGAGTAAGATTCTCTTTGAGTGTCTCAGTGTTATACTACCAAGGCTTATGGATTGGATTCATTTCTTCCTCTCACAAGGTCATCCCAATGCGGCTCTATTTCAGTTGTGGCAATCCTAAACAGGGCGTGGAGATGCTCGTCTGTCAATGGCTGGCTCAAAGTGTGTTGGTTTCGAGTCAAATACGAAAAAGCCTTTTCGCAGATTTCATTACTATCAAACAAGGATGCCACCTTACAGGCAACCCCTTTGATGATAGGGTAAGATTCAGCAGACAATCCAGCATAGAACTGCCCCAAGTCTTTGACTCTGTATTCATTCCAAAGGTTAGTATTCGCCTGAAGTTTTGTTAGCTCCACCCTTACCGAAATAGGTGCATATTCAGGTTTAAAGTTAAAAGGATTTGCAAACAGTTCTAAGTCCTTTTTAATGAATCTGAGGTCCTTGAAATGTCTCTCAAATTCTTTCTGTAGACGACAGATCACCACTTGATACCTATCAGGATCAAATATTTTTTGATCTTCTTTAAGATGCTGTTTAAGCTCATCAACAACTTCTCTGAAGGCTGCAAAGTGTGTTAGATTTTTTTCCTCAATATGTCTCTGCAGTAAATTCAGCTTCACTTCAAAGGTACAGATATGATCAAAGGCAGCAGCAGCAAAGACCTTACTGACTCTCAGTAGCTCACTGAGCTCTCGAAGGTGGTCCATAATATCCACCAAGAAGCCGAAGTCACAAAGCCACTGCTTGTCTGTGAAATGGACTGTCGTTGCCCCTATTGACACCAAGAATGCTTCTATCTCTTTCCGCAGGGAAAATATTAGTTTTAGAGTTTTCCCCCTCCTAAGCCAATTGTTCAGGCATCGTCCATTAACCCTTTCACCATGCTCCGATTCAGATTCAGTCAGTAAAGCCTGAAATTCGGGGCGCCTAACACCTCTGGTCTTAATCAAAACTATCCATTCTGAGATAGTATTTATGATCTGATTTACGTCTACATCGTAGGAGCTCAGCAGTTCCAAGTGCAGGAATCCTGAATAATGGATAACATTCCAACAGTTGGGGCTTACAGCCTTCTCCCTCATGTACGACACCAGTCCCGAGTTCTCACCGATCATCCTCAGAGTGTGGGTCGTGGTCAGTCCAACCATTCGCTGCAAGCTAAGCCCTGCCGTCTGCAGGGCCTCAAGGATGGCCGCCATGAGGGCACCAACGCTGAAGTGGCGAGTCAGGTTGATGATGGTCAGAAGCTCCTCTTGCACCTCCAAGTCCTGGCCCACGCCGCGGACAAAGACCAGCAGGTAGTTCTCGTAGGCCACAAAGGCCTGGTCGTCCAAGGCAAGGGAATAGGCCTTGAAGTCCTTGGCTCTGTCGAAGAGCTGGCTGCGTAGGTTCTTGTTAATGTTCAGGACCCTCTGCCGCGTGACCTCCGGAGATAAGTCCACACCATCCAGAACGCCTACGTGATCGGGCAGGACATCCCTCAGCATCACTTCCATGCACTGGTACACGAAGTCCCCTTCGCCCCAGCCGCGACCCTTCAAGGCCAGGAGGCGGGCGAGCCCGAGGCCTGCGCGGGCAGCCCTCTCCTCGGGGGTGAGCGGGGCGACCACCGGCAAGTCGCCCTGCCGCAGACGCTCCACCAGCGCCGCGCGCTCGCCCTCCGCCACATACCGCTCGTAGTAGTCGTGCTCGGCCTCGTAGTGGCGCCGGACGTCGCGTTCGCGGGTGGCCACGACCAGGCGGCGGCAGACCAGGCACAGGGCCCCCTCCCCCTCCGGGGGCTCCACCACCAAGTAGCGCTGGGTCCACTCGGTTCGGAAAACGCGAGATTCGTCGACTTCCATCTTGCTCCTCTTGGGCGTCATCCACATCTTACTGCAGGCCACAAGAATAGGGCCGACCTCCGAGAGGCCGCAAGGAGAGGGGAGGGGAGGAGCGGGAGCGGGAGCAGGCGCCTCCTCCGCTCTGCGCCAAATCACCCCAGCAGGGGGACACCAACCTCCGTCTGCGGCCCCCGCCTTCCTATTGGCTGCAGATTTCGTATGCCTTAGCCCAGGAGCGAGCCAATGGGGAGAGCGGACAGGGCGCAGGCGCACACGCTTGTAGCCGGCGGCCTGAAGCCGTGCGCTAGGACTGGACCGAGAGACCCAGCCACCCGCGGACTGAGGGCACGTGACTGGCAGGCGGCTGCCCAATCAAGAGCTCCCGTGCTCCGCAGCGACTGCCGAGCGGAGGTGGGACAAGATCGCGTAAACAAAGTTGGTGGAAAGACGCGAGCACGAAACCCTGAGGTGATTGGTTGAAGTCACTTCCGGTGAGCGTCTCGACGGGGCTTAGGCTCCTCTGGCGCCAAAATGTCGCTCGTAGCGGGGGTTATTCGGCGGTTGGACGAGACAGTGGTGAACCGCATCGCGGCAGGGGAAGTTATCCAGCGGCCGGCTAATGCCATCAAGGAGATGATTGAGAACTGGTACGGAGGGAGTGGAGCCGGGCTTCCTGATCAGCTACGACTTAACAGGCCCCTCTTCAGGACGGAGTGTGGACACGCCTTCCCGCCCCGGGCGGAGGCGCCTACGGGCATGCGCACGGCGCCAGTTGCCGCGGGACCCTGCCTCCTTGCTTCCCGCGTAACGCGAGTTCCTGGGCGCTCTCGCGAGAGGGCTGTGGGGTCCGCCAGTGGGGGCTACGTAGTACTGTTGTAATGGCGCCGTCAGTTACCCGGAGCCGCCTTTAAGCTTGTATGTGCGGAAGGGGCGAAATTTTAAATGCATACACATTTTCGTGGGGGGGGTGGGGGGGGTGGAAATCTCTTCATGCTTCGGAGGGTACCATGTTATGCGTATTAACGTTCCTTGTTTATTCCAAAAATAATCCGTTCAATTCGTTTTCTTTTTATTCCAAGTAAATTGTCGAGGATTTAGGACAGGCCAACGGACTTTGGGTTTAATTTTTGATTTTCCTATTGCCAAATTAGTGACCCAACTTAGTGTTTTCCTCCCTTTCCTTTCTTAGTGTTTTTTGGGGGTTGGGGGGGGCACATCGAAGATTCCTGATTTTAGGGAGTTTCCCGTGGATTCTTAAGTTTAGCCGTGTCACTGGAAGGAAGAGGTTAAAAACCTGGAGAGAAAGGCGGGTGTCAACCATAAACTTCAAAAAAGACGTGCTCATGATGTACCTAAGCGTTACCTTCGTGCTGAACTCAATTGATGCTAATAAAATAAATAACGGTGAAAGAACAAAATGACCCACGAAGACTGGTGGGCGTGGGGAGATCTGTTGTGAAAACATAAACCAGCGCTCGGGGAGCGGGACTGAAGGGACGGGGCAGCCAGGGCCTCTGAGCGAAGGGAACCGGGAGGCGGGCCCGGGCGGGAGCGGCCGGCGCCTGTCCCTTCGTCTCCGGTGGAGGCAGCGGGTTGCCCCGTGCACACCGGGGCTCCCCGACGCGGCGATTCGCGGCCGCTCCACGCACAACCAGACCCGCATATTAGCGGAGGGGCCTATCATTGGTTCTGTGTGGAGTCCAGTTATGCTCTTTTTAATATGCAAATCAAGACTTCAATTCACGGGCTTCTGAGGAAGGTCTTTAACATTTAAGTAACTTATTGTCTTATTTTTTAAAAAAGATTTTATATATTTATGAGAGACAGAAGCGGAAGGAATAGCAGGCTCCCTGCGGGGAGCCGGATGGGGACTAGATCTCGGGCTCCCCGGGCCCCTCCCCCAGACCTGAGCCTAAGGCAGAGGCTCAACCACGGAGCCACCCAGCTGCCCCTTACTGCCTTATTTTAGAAGAAAGACTTTTCTGCTTGAGGAGCAGATTACCTTTCTTTCTCTTGCAGCCGCAGACTGAATTTGTTTTCCGTAGTCTGTGGTCTCTGTGATTGTTGGCTACTCTTTGAAAGTACAAAAGATTTATTGGCTTCTCAACTTTCTGCATTGCCATTTTTCTCTCTGTCCCCCACAAAATGAATTTTCTTAAAAGGGAATAAATAGAAAAATACAAATGGTTTTTTGAAATGGCATCTTATTAGGGTCACTTGGGAACCTGAGGCTGAATAAAATTGAAGTAATAAATGACAAAATTAATTGAGAAGAAGGGAAGAAGTAGGCACATGGTAAAATGATCCTACTTTTAACTTCACTTACTTTCCCAGAGGAACAGAAATGATGTTGAATGTCTTATTGGAAATGCCTCCTCATGCCTCTCTCTTCCCCCTCTCTCACACAGCATGTAAACTCATTACAGTGTAGTCACAGAGTCTGTGAAAAATGGAGGAAAAACACATTAATCAGTCTTCTATTTATTGGGAATTTGTTCTTACAGTTTGGCTCATATTAAAATACGTACATTAGAATAGTTGGAGAATAATAATTTTTTTTCTGTTTGATTTGCCAGTTTAGATGCAAAATCCACCAGTATCCAAGTGGTTGTTAAAGAGGGAGGCCTCAAGTTGATTCAGATCCAAGACAATGGCACTGGGATTAGGGTAAGTAAAACCTCAGAGGAGCAGGCTGTTTGTGTGCTCTGTGGGATACATCTATAGGAAGTGACTGAGAGCCCTTCTCTGTTCTGTTTCTCTGTTCTGTTTCTGGGAAACTGGGCTTTTGTGGATGGGATTTTTTTTAACTGAAATATTCAATACTAGTGATAAATGTATATTGAGTACCAAGTCAAAGCTGGACACTTATTCAGGAAAGTAAGGCCAAGTATAGAGTCATGAGGCTGCTTAAAGACAGAGAGCACATGGGCAGAGAGAACATGCAAAGACCATGAAATGGAAGTACACTTGACTTGTTTAAGGACCAGTAAGGAGGCCAGAATGAGGCCTCTAACAGGGTGAAGAAATGGAGAAATAGTAGGAGATGAGTAAGCTGGTCATAATGGACCCCATGGGCCCTTGTAAAATCTTTAACTTTTAGTCTAAATAAGGTGGGATACTGTGAGAGGGTTTTGAGCAAAGAGGTGACATGGCTTGGTGAGTTTTATAAGAACCCTTTGTTTAGAACATAGAAGATAGTCTATAGCAGGACAGGACAAAGGCAGTGAGAAAAGAACTCTTGGAGGATCCAAGAGAGGGGTGACTGTGCCTTGGACCAATTTGGTTGCAGGAGAGAGGCAAGAAGCATTGAGATCCTGCATTGATTATGAAGACAAAGCTCTCAGAATATGCTGATGCATGGTGTAGGAGAAAGAGGAGTCAAGAATGATTTTAAGGTTTTGGCCTGTGCAAATGGAAAAAAAGAGTTGCCATTTACTGATGAGAAAGCCTATGGAAGAAACACATTTGAGGCAGATCAGAAATTCATTTGGGTGCATGTTAAACTTGAGATGGCTCTTAGTTGAGTAACTGTGTGAGTCTGGAGGGCAGGGTAGAGGTTTGGACTGTAGATAAAAATTTAGTGTGTTAAAAAAAAAAAAAATTTAGTGTGTTGCATTTTAATGGCATTAAAAACCATGAGACTCCAGTGGAAAGGTGCTGAACGTTACAAGTCATTAGGGAAATATGAGTAAAAGTAGTTATGACATACTATTTGACACCTGTTAGCATGGCAATTATAAAAACAATATAATAACAAGTATTATAAAGGATATAGAGAAATTAGAACTTTTGTGCATTTGTTAGTGGGAATGTAAAATAGTGTAGCCACTATGGAAAATAGCCTGCTGATCCTTGAAAAAAATTAAAAAGATTTACCATGTGATTCAGTAGATCTGGTAAGTAGTCCAAAGAATTAAAAGCAAGGTCTTGAAGAGGTTTGTACACCTTGTACACCCTAGTTCATAGCAGCATATTCACAATAGCCAAAAGCTGGAAGCAACCCAGGTTTACATAGATGAGGGGATTTAAAAATGTGATATATATTTATTGAAATATTATTCAGCCTTACAGAGAATTCAAACTCAGACACATGCTGCAACATGCATGAACCCTGAAGATATTATGTGAAGTGAAATAAGCCAGTCACAAAAGGACAAATACTATATGATTTGTCTTCTAGGAGGTTCCTAGAGTAGTCCCATTCATAGAAGGTAGAATGGTGGTTGCAGGGGGGGCTTGGCAAGGGAAGATGGAGAGTTATCGTTTAACAGGGACAGAGTTTCAGTTTGGGAGGATGAAAGGGTTCTGGAGGCGGATGATGGTGATGATTGGACTATAGTGCAAATACACTTAAGGCCACAGAACTGTACACTTAAAAGTGGTTAGGGCAGCCCGGGTGGCTCAGCAGTTTAGTGCCACCTTCAGACCAGGGCCTGATCCTGGAGACTTGGGATCAAGGCTCCCTACATGGAACCTGCTTCTCCCTCTGCCTGTGTCTCTGTCTCTGTGTCTCTCATGAATAAATAAATAAAATCTTAAAAAATGGTTACAATGGTGATGTTTTTTTAATGTATATTTTACTGTAATTAAATGCCTTTGTAGATTTTTAATAAAAAGGTTTCTAATAATAATGATTTCTATAAAATTCATGTGGCTGGTAAAACTCATCAAGAGAGTGAGTGTAGACAGCAAAGAGGTCCAAGGCTGGAGTCCTGGGTTACTCCAAAGTCAAAGATGAGATGGAACCAGCAAATGCAAATGAGAGATGTGACTAGTGAGAGAGAAGGGACATCAGGACAGTGTGTGGCATTCTGGATGCCAAGTGAGGAAGTTACTGCTGATAACTCTTTTTTTAAGAGGGATTTCTTCTTGGATTCAGTCAAGAAAAGGGGAATTCAAGATTTGGAAAAATGAATACCATAATTGTTTACTTATTTTTGGTATCTTCTAGAAAGAAGATCTGGATATTGTGTGTGAGAGGTTCACTACAAGTAAACTGCAGTCCTTTGAGGATTTAGCTAGTATTTCTACCTATGGCTTTCGAGGTGAGGTAAGCTGAAGATTAAAGAAATGTGTAGAATATCCTCCTGTGATGACATTTCTGCCATTGGTCAACATATGTTTCTCAACAGAGGTAAATAAGATATGATGCTTTTTACATGTTAAATATATGCAAATTGAACAAACTTAATTACATTTTATTTTCCAAAACCAAGGATTGTTCATAAGTACTTTAACACACTGAAAACTATCTTATCTACAGATACAGCTCCCCCTTCCCTCCTTCCAAGATGTTAGGTGTATTTTAATAGAGAATGCAGCACCATCTACAACGGGTTTTTTGTTTGTTTGTTTGTTTTTGTCAAATTATCAAATGTGAATCTGATTAGTACTTCCTGAATGCCAGTACTGGGAAAATATAGGAAGCAAGGGAGCATGGTAAATGATACAGAAGTTAGGAAACTACATGATAAAAGTCTTGTTTGTTTCCTTCAACAAATAAACTACAATGAAGAAAAGCGGAGGAGCAAGCAAAAACCTGTAGATTAAAAGAGGCTTGGAGCACCTGAGTGGCTCAGTTGGTTAAGCCTCAGACTCTTGATTTCAGTTCAGGTTATGATCTCAGGTTCGTGAGGTCGAGCCCCACCTTGGGCTGTACACTGGGTATAGAGACTGCATTAGAGTCCCTCTCTTCTCCCTCTGCCCCACCCCACCCCGGTCTTGAGCCCTTTTGCTTACTCTGTAAAGAAAAAAAAAAAAGAGGCTTAAGAAGCATATGAACCAGCTCCAATGCATACATCTTACTTGGATCCTGATTTGAGCAAACTGTAAAAAGAAAAATTTTGAGACAGCTATTTGAACATATTTGTTATTTGACAGTTTTAGGAAGTAGTTGTTGGGGCACCTGGGTGGCTCAGTAGGTTAAGTGGCTATCTTCAGCTCAGGACATGATCTAGAGCCCCAAGTTGGGCTCTCTGCTCTTTTGGTGTCCTCCTCCCTCTCTACTGCTTGTGCTCTCTCATGCTCATGCTCTCTCTCTCTCAAATAAATAAATAGAATCTTTTAAAAAAAAAAAAAAGAGGAAGAAATTGTTGATTTTCTTAGAATGAAAAATGATATTTTTTGGAGGAATTCTTATCTTTTAAGATATATATGGGAATATTTGTGAATGAAATTATGTGATGCATCAGAGGAATATACAAATAAAGAGTAGATAAAAACATTTTAAGACTAAAATAGGATCTTATAATTTTATGACATACTCTTGGTATTTTTTCATTCAGCATATATATAGTTCTATGTAATTTTTAATAGTTTTTTTTTTTTTTTTTTTTTTTTTTTATTTATTTATGATAGTCACAGAGAGAGAGAGAGAGGCAGAGACACAGGCGGAGGGAGAAGCAGGCTCCATGCACCGGGAGCCCGATGTGGGATTCGATCCCGGGTCTCCAGGATCGCGCCCCGGGCCAAAGGCAGGCGCCAAACCGCTGCGCCACCCAGGGATCCCTAATAGTTATGTTTTAACCTATTTTATTATTGTACTATGGTTTGTTTAAATTATTTCCTGTTGAACATTTATGTTTTTGCCATTTTCTTGGTGAATTTTCATATATTCATATACAATGTTTTGTTCAGTTACAAATTGGGGTAAATTTGTAGAAATAACATCTGTAGGGCACTGGGTGGCTCAGTCTATTAAGCATCTGACTTGGTTAAACATCATGATCTCCGGGTTCTGGGATGGAGTATGTACTGTATATATTTATTTTATTTTATTATGTATTTATTTATTTTTTTTTATATTGTATCTATTTAATGTCCTTCTCACCCAGGTCTCAAGATCATTTACATTTTTAATGATGAAAATTAGCTCAGTCACATTAACTAGGGAAATCCAGCTAGGACCTGGTACTCTCTGAGCCTAAGCCATGCTCCTTATTAATGAACTGAATCTGCCACAGGCTGTGTTCACTGTCTTTTGAGTTGCTGTCACACATCCCCTATCACAGTGCCTGGTTGCATTTTTATATTCTATAATGTCCTTCTTGTGAAAGGAGGAACAGATTCCAGTGGGCTAGGAAACCAGTCTTGGTTACACGGGGGGGAAATGGTCATTTTTAAAAATTTGTTTTGTCTTAATTAGATAATTTTAAATTGGGGATCCCTGGGTGGCTCAGCGGTTAAGCGCCTGCCTACGGCCCAGGGCGTGATCCTGGAGTCCCAGGATCAAGTCCCGCGTTTGGCTCCCTGCATGGAGCCTGCTTCTCCCTCTGCCTGTGTCTCTGTCTCTCTCTCTCTCTCTCTGTCTCTTATGAATGAATGAATAAAATCTTTAGAAAATAAAAAAAAATTTAAATTTACATTTCTAAACCTCTAAGTGCTTGCAGAAAACAGTTTTGTGTAATAGTGTGCAACATTATGTATTTGGAGTGCCCCCATTTCTGAAGGCAAGTTTCCAAACTCTTGGAAGGCAAATCATTGAAAATAATATTAAGCATGCCTATATTTCTGCTGCTTGAACACACTTGATGCTAACACATTTATAGTCTGGTGCATTTCTTTGCAATGACACGGATAGAGCTAGAGTGTATTATGCTAAGTGAAATAAGTCAAAGAAAGACATATACTATATGATTTCACTCATATGTGGAATTTAAGAGATAAACCAAACAGCTGACTCTTAACCATAGAAAACAAACTTAGTTACCAGAGGGGAGGGGTTGGGGGTGATGGTGAAATAGGTGAGGAGGCTTAAGAGTACACTTATTGTGATGAGCACTGAGTAACTTACAGAATTGAATCACTGAATTACACATCTGAAATTAATGTAATAGTGTATGTTAACTATACTGGATTTATTTTTTTCTTTTTTTAAGATTTATTTATTCATTTATTTTTGAGAGATAGAGCATGTGTACGCATGCACATGGGAACAGAGGGAGAAGGAGAGGGAAAGAATCCTTAAGCAGACTCTGCACAGAGCCCGATGTGGGGCTCGATCTCACAAGGTCAAGATCACGAGACCATGACCTGAACCAATATCAAGAGTTGGATACTTAACCAACTGAGCCACCCAGAAACCCCAATAATACTGGATTTAAAATAAATTTTTAAAATGCTCTGGTGTTTCCTTTTACACTTTTTCTAATATGTATTTTCCCCTTGTTCTGGTAATATGCTACAAATTCAATTCGATATCCTTTTTTTTTTTTTTTAACATCATGAAAGTAAGTGAGCAAAATACCCATTATTGCCATTTGTTAATACAAAATGGAAGGGGTAATTTAGATCACCCTTCTCTTTAATGAGGTGACAGTGGGTGACCCAGCAGTGAGTTTTTCTTTAATTCCAATTTTCTTTTCCTCCTAGGCTTTGGCTAGCATCAGCCATGTGGCACATGTTACTATTACAACCAAAACAGCTGAGGCAAAATGTGCATACAGGTATGGTGCAGTCTGCTTTCATTCATGTATTCATCCTGAAACATGCTTTATGCCTAAATTTCAAAACCTTTCTAACCTTTTCTAAACACCAGTGTCATCTTTTTTGACCAAGATCTTGGATAAGTTTTCTTTCTCTATGGACCAGTTGATAATGCACAGGGATGATTATTAGATAATAATCTTACTCATGGATTCTTAACAGATAAGATGTGACATATAAGTGCTTATAAGCTTATATTACCCAGATGTATTCTAAGTAGGTGGTAAATGCGGATGTTATTCTGCCCTTGTGTGCTGTAATAGTGTATCACTTTGTCTGATTACAGGATTGTTGCTGGGGTGATAGAGGCTCATGGTACCTTAGCTAGCTTGTGAGCCCCTGGCTCCCTGCCACACGTGTGTGCCTGTGCTGGCTTCCCCTCCCATGGGTGGCCACTGGCACAGCTTTCAAAGGCTGACAGCCTTGGAACAGAACAAAAACAGGATTTGAGGAATCATAGTTACACCTTGGTTTTTATAAGCACTGGCCATTTACTAGTGGAGGACAGGTAGGAGTACCTAATTTAGGAGTACCTTAAAATAATTTTTAATCATACAGATTGTTCATAAATTAATATAGAAAATAACTCCAAATACCTAATGGAAAAGGGAGCATTCTAGAGTATACAGCACTGTTGCTGGAGAAGTTTGACTCTATGAATTATACTTGCCCTAGGATCTGGGTGTGCTGATATGATCAGAATTCCTTTTTCACAAAACAGGGAGATACTTGAGGATTAATGTCTTCCTAAATAGTCTGGGACACAAATTCTGTTTCTTTACTACTGGGATTATATTATGCTCCTGCTTGGGAGCTCCAGTGGCTTCCCTCCATGGTGATATGAAATCCAGAGTCAACCCTAAATAGCACACTCCCACTGTGCTCTCTGTCCACCTTTCTAGCCTCTGCTCTCCACAAATTCCCAGCTGCCAGGTGTTCCAAAGCTTCTGTGCTTCTATGTTTTCTTTTCCTAGATGGTCCCTGAAACTCTTCCTCCCTAAAGCCCAGATGAATTGTCATCTGTTCTGTGATGCTTTCACCCCTTTCCCCGCCCCCAGGCTGAATAGTTGCTTCTCTAGATCATTTAGCACAGTGTTTTGCACTTTAGGGAAAAGTGATTAAGATTAAGAGTTCTCTAAGGCCTTTATTACCAGGGCCTCTGTGGGCCTGTCAAGTGGTAGCCCCACCAGAGGATTACAGAATTATTGAAAAAATTTTACCATCACCTTAGGCAGTGGCAAAGCTATTTCTTTGTAGCTCAAAACTCAGGAACTAAAAAAACATTTTCTAGAAGTATAGGTTTTTTGTTTTTTGTTTTTTTTTGGTATCCAATTGGAATGATAATGAAATAAGAGAAAAAGAAGAAAACGGCAATTAAGACAGTAGATAGCATGGCTATACTTTAATCTATTGTTGATATAATTCACTTTTTACTCTTTGGATAGATATTCCACTTCTATTGGATGTTAATAATCTCTTATATTTTCTGTTAAGAGCAACTTATTCGGATGGAAAGCTGAAAGCTCCTCCTAAACCGTGTGCAGGCAATCAGGGGACCCAAATCACGGTAAGAATGGTTCAGGGGAGTATAAGTTTTTGGAAAGAGCTTT
This sequence comes from Vulpes vulpes, assembly GCF_048418805.1. Taxonomy (NCBI): domain Eukaryota; kingdom Metazoa; phylum Chordata; class Mammalia; order Carnivora; family Canidae; genus Vulpes; species Vulpes vulpes. Next base: position 57,643,431 of record NC_132790.1, read on the forward strand.
GTGTGAATATTGAAATGAAGAATAAAATTGTCTCTGAGTTTTCAAAGTAATAATAAAATGAATTTTTGCTAGTTAATAGAAACAGCAAGATACTGCTCTCCCAACAGGAGGACTGATAATTGGCTTTTGTGACATGGTAGCCTGTGTGCTCCCTCCATCTGTTTTGACAGGCTGGGAGATTATTTTAGTAGAATGGCAGAAATCAGTGGCAAAGTAGTTGGCATTGAAGGAACCTTAAACTTGGCTCCAGAAGACATGAGTTAGAGTCTCAGCCTTGCCACTCAGTGGTTGTGTGTCCGGAGGCAAGTTGTTTACTGGCCCTTAACCTCACTTTTCCCATCTCTCAAGTAGAATAAAGAATATTCGCCTCTCTGAGGGTGTTTCAGTAATATGGTTGTATCATTAATCAGAGAGAGTCTAGTGTGGTGCCACATTCTGTCTTTTCTCGTTGTGTAATCCCCTAAAGTACCCCACTATCATCTTTTGTGTCCCACCGCTCCACCTCCAACCCTAGCTCACAGACATTTCCCTGAAGGCTCTAAGCCCTAGCCTTGGTAAGTAAGGCAGGCAGGAAGCAGAAATGAAAGTATGCTTCTAAATGCATGTTAAGACAGATCATGTATATAGGGTGACCACAGTGTGATTTCCAAAAAGCCCAAATGATCTCAAATTTTCTAATTATTCTTAGTTTGAAAAATCTGTTTAAGGGCATCTGGGTGGCTTTGTAGGTTTAGCATCTGCCTTCAACTTAGGGCATGATCCCAGGTCCTGGGATCGAGCTCCACGTCAGACTCCCTGCTTAGCTGGGAGCCTGCTTCTCTCTCCTGCCTCCCACCTCCCCACTACCGCTGGTGCTCCTTTGGGCATGTGTGCTCTCTCTTTCTCATGCTCATTCTCTCAAATAAAATCTTTTAAAAAGTATGTTTGGATGCCATGTGATAGTGTAATTATTTGTAAATTTGTGTTTGTCCCATTGATTCATTCACTATCCTGGGTAAGGCTTTGCTTTATTTGTCTTTGTATTCTCAGCACAAAGCAAAGAGCCTGACCCAGAGATAGCCCCCAGTACCTATTTGAGGAATCAATGAATGAATATGGAAGCAGAAAAAATATACTTTATTTCCTTTGTTTGTTAAAGCTGACTTATCTCTTGCCCCTTCCCCTAATGCTTAGAACTATACCATTGGTAAGTATAGTTGGATTCTCTGCTAGCCAGCTTTAGGTAGACAGCTTGAGTCTTTATTTCCATGCATTTCTGTGAATTTACAAGAAAAAAAATCTATATTTTCAGGTGGAGGACCTTTTTTACAACATATCCACGAGGAGGAAAGCTTTAAAAAATCCAAGTGAAGAGTATGGGAAAATTTTGGAAGTTGTTGGCAGGTACACTCCAAAATCTGGGAGTCATTTTTTGAGATCTCTCACTGAAGGAACGTGTGCCGGTGCTTATAAATTGAGAACAGTTGGGCAACCCAGGTGGCTTAGTGGTTTAGTACTGCCTTCAGCCCAGGGCTTGATCCTGGAAACCTGGGATCGAATCCCAAGTCGGGCTCCCTGCATGGAGCCTGCTTCTCCCTCTGCCTGTGTCTCTGCCTCTCTCTCTCTCTCTCTCTCTCTCTCTCTCTCTCTCTGTGTGTCTCTAATGAATAAATAAATAAAATCTTAAAAAAAAAAATTGAGAACAGTTGGTGAGCTAGGTGGAAAATAGTACATTGTGTTCTAGCCTACAGATGGTTTCTGGTCAAGGTTTAGTCACTGGTTCTGGGCTTTGATCTCTCCAGGAGGGAGCACTTGGTCTCTTCATTGAGGGTTCTTTGGTAGAAAGCAAAACAGATGGACTCTAGCCAACTTGAGTCCAAAAGAAATTTATTGGAAGGCTAAGAGTGACTCACCAAGTGGCAAAAAGTGTTAGTAGCTGGTTCCTGGGGAGGATAGAAACCAGGCTGGCTTCGGGGATTTGATAGTGGCCCTGGTACAGTTGTTCTCATTCTTTTCTGACTACTCAAGGGTCTGTTTCCTGGGAGAGTACATCAGATTGGCATGGCTTGGGTCCCCTCGTCAAGTGCCCCTGTCTATGGGGAGATTCCTTGGTTGGCAGTCTAAGAGTATATCAGGTGGAATGGGGATGAGGTCGTTTCCCAAAGAAAAACTAGGGGCTGTTAAAAGAAGGAGAAAGGGTTCAGGGCAGGTGAAAATAATGTCTACCGTAGACTGACTTCACCTGCTGGTGTTGGTGGATCTGACATGGACTCTCTAAGCCTGCACATCCTTGAATTGTAGCAGAAATCTGTTAACCTTTTTTCAGTATTTCTGATAACTCCAAAATGAGTACAACATTTGCTCCTAATAAAATGGAACAGACTTATACATCAAATTTCTTTGCTTTTTCCTGGAGTTGTATAAATCAGCATCAATGTTAATTATCTCCTGGAAATAAAGGAGTTCTAGTTGGCTGTTTTGGATCTAGGTGTGGTCAAGTGAATTCTTTATTGTCAGCTGCATGAATGCATTTTGCAAGACACAGTCCTTCAGTTCATGGAGCTTATGGAGGGAGGAGTAATCAATAAATAATAGGCAACAGAAAAGACTGGAAGATGCTGGAACAGCCTGGGACTGAGGAAGAAGCGGGTGAGGGGAGGGGTTATCTTGAGGGGCTCTGGGAGAGAATGAAAGAGTTCAGGAGTTGTAAAGGCAAGGTTCTCAAGATGCAACGTGGACCTGATGGGTTTGTGAAAGTAAAACTGTGGGCAAGGAGGAGATTATATTGAAATATCCTTGAGTGTAGTCAGAACCCTATAAAAGGAAAAAAAACTGTTTTTTGTTTGATTCTGCCACATTTAGCATTGTTATCTCCATGAAGTCTCTGGGTAAAATATATATGGAGATATTCTTGACTGTATGTATCTCCGTTTAAATCACTTAACCCTACGGATTTATTTAACCGGTAGGGAAATCTGCCTTATATTGTGCATTTGGCCACTCTGCTGACGATTTTCTTGTCTTTTCTTTGCCAGGTATTCAATACACAATTCAGGCATTAGTTTCTCAGTTAAAAAAGTAAGTGGTTGGTTTATAAGGGATGGTTATATATTAGAAAAAGGGATTTTTTTTTTTAATACTTCACCTGAAGAACTAAGTTGAGGATGTTTCCTTCACAACTGAAACAGTAAGTTGTATTTTCTGCTCTGTTCATCAGCAAGGCGAGACCGTAGCTGATGTTAGGACACTGCCCAATGCCACAACGGTGGACAATATTCGCTCCATCTTTGGAAATGCTGTCAGCCGGTATGTTGATAATTGATATTTTGAAAAATCTGCATTCCATGTCTTGGTTTATCATTTATCACATTATTTTGGAATCTGCCAAGGTAGCACCTGCCTTAAGAGTTTGCTTTAGTGAGATACACGGGCTTATTTCTGTGCTTCAGATTTGTTCATGGAGTCCTGTTTTCAGGGAACCCACACTTCCTGGATGCATGTTATCTCCCAAATGCTCTGGCTGTAAATCAGTGTGTTCTCTCTAGTCTCTGATTTCAAAATATTGACAGTGTAGTAGGATTCTTTCATCTTCCAGTGCTCCCTCTTTTCCTGATATTTCCCTTATCAGCACATTGGGATTTCACTTGTTATTGTTTGGCATTTTTTCACTGCCTCCCATACCTGGCTTTGTGCCAGAAGTTAAGGATGCAAAGACAAATAAACTGTTCCTGCCCTTAAGGACTTCCCATCTGGTGGCAAGTTGTTACCAAATCTTCATCATCAAGGAAAGCATTGGGGAACTTGCAGTATAGACTCCTGACAGCACTCCTCATGCAAGCGAAAGCCACAATTTCTACCACCGAGCACTGGCTCAATCTCAGGACTCCGCAGAGCCCAAAGTGCCCATGTCATAATCTGAAGGGGAAAATACTAAGGGCTCTCCCTGTGCCAGGCATGGCGTGATGGTGTGGATGCAGGGTACATGCAGATGGAGAAGGCAGCCCTTGGCTTCACTTTTCCCAAAAATCTTAGAAGCAGCAGTAGTCCTAGAGCCCAGTTTTCTACTTCAGAGGGCAATTTACTCATTTCTTTCAGCAGAACCAAGTTCCTGACTAGGGAACAGTCCATTTGCTTTTAGTTACCCTTTTCTTTATTAATTGTTAATGAAGTTTTTCAAACTGTGTTCCCAGAACAGGGAGAGCACACTATTGTACAAGGAAAACTGTACGAGCTTTCTTTATTCTTTAAAGACTCAGAACTAGTCGTTATGAAATTCCTAGGGACAATAAGAGATTAGAAATTGCCCAGAGCAGCAGTTCCCAAAGGATATTTCCAGAACACCAGTCTCTTGAGACAGTTTTGGGAAGAAAGGCTTTGCTGGTGTATTGTGTGTGAGAAACACCGCAAGCTGTATTTTCTTCTCAGAGACTCAGAGTACACATTATTACTTGACAGCTTTTACTGTACATTCAGCAAATGCTTTATGAATGCCTACTGTTTGCTAGGTGCTGTGCTGAGAAATATAGTAGGGCATAAAGCAGAAATGCTTCTTGCCCTCAGAGGACTCATATCCAGTTGGAAAGACACATGAAGTAATTATTATGCCATTCATTAGTGATTGTGCTAGGTGTCTCAAAGGAAAAATATAAGGCACAACGGGAGAATCTCTCAGGGTCAGGGAGAAGGGATAGTCAGAGAAAGTTCTTTGAAGGAGTAAGCCCAGACATAGGAGGGATAAGGAGGAATTAACTAGCTATCAGTAGGAGCTTTCCAGGCAGAGGTTCAGCACTTGTGAAGATCCTCAGGCAGAGGTGAGTGTGGCTTATATGAGGACTACCTTTCATCCATTAACCTCCGCATAAACACAGCCCTGAGGACACCACACTAGACCCCCATTGTGGTGCTGTTCATATAGTAAGAGATTCAGTAGAAATGAGCCCTTCTGGAATTTCATCTTTGGGGTTTACTAAGATCCATAAAGGTCTCAGCAAAATAAGGTCTCAGAGCTTGGACTTGTCATTATGTCCCAGTAGTCAGAGCAGTGCTTGGCACAGAACGAAAGTACTTGAGAACAGTGATGAGGTGAGTAGGTGGGTAGATAGAGGGACAGACAGATGGATGGATAGGTGGGTGGGCCCAGAGGACCTCAACAAAGCCAGTCTCGGGAGTCCTTATTTGGCACTATTAGTTTATGAAGGAACCCTGATTTTTCCAACTTTCCTTCTTTATACTGTTTGAATTTTCCATTATTTTCAAGACCTTTAAAATTTTTCTTTTTCAACCAGAGAACTGATAGAAGTTGGGTGTGAGGATAAAACCCTAGCCTTCAAAATGAATGGCTACATATCCAATGCAAATTACTCAGTGAAGAAGTGCATCTTCTTACTCTTCATCAACCGTAAGTGATAACCATATGGGGAAGTCTGTCGACAGGGAATTTTATGGGCCTGTGGAAAAATTCCGAATCCATAGGTTTGATTACATGCAGGAAACCCTCATGCTGAAGTGTAGCTTGGTTAGGAAGCATTTATAATTTCTAGCCTAAATCTACTCAGCCCTCTGATTTGTGCTCATTGCTGGCTGACTATTGCAGTGTGTGCTTGTTGCCTCTGGAAGAGAGCATCTGTGAGCCTGACCAGCTTCCTCCCCTGCTGGCATCAGAGCCTTACAGCAGGCCAGGCTTTGAACTGCACAGCAGGACACAGGGAGGGGGTACCTTGGGTTTAGGCACTGTCACTGTCATCAGTAAAGAAACGGAATGTTAACCCCTTGGGATTTTTCTTTTTAAAAAATGGGTTATTTATGGTATAATGAGTGGTACTGGAAATCAGGGAGGAAATTAACTAAATGGATTTGAATTTTTGTCAGATTCCTCTCCGGTCTTTATCTCTCTGCGGGCATATTGTTTACATGATTGCTACTTGTTGAGTAAATACTATTTTGCATTCTGTTTCTTTTTACTTAATTGCATATTATATGGTTTTGAGAGACTGTGACGGGAAGCCACAAATGGATCTGATTCAGTTTTTAATTTCCCAGCCAGAAATGCATCCTGTATCTTACCATTTGTTCAGTGCTTACATTTTTATCATATATATCCTTTACCTTTATTATTCAAAACAACTCTTTGTATAGTTTTGTTTGCTTACTGTTGAAAATGGTGTATTCCCCTGTTCCATTTATAATAATAATAACCATCTAGAAGTGTCCCAGATTATATATGTTTTACAGCAGTTTTCAAAGCCATATAGAAGCAGGGAAGAGGGAGTCAATATAGACACATTCTGTTAAACTAGTCTATATTAGTATGGTTTTTTCCTACTTCATTAAGAAAGACTTTAGCCTAATCTATAATAAAGCTTGCTTTAATCAAGGCTTAGAAATGTTTTTCATTTGTTTTTCTAACCATGAAGAACACTGCTTTGTGACACATCTGTTGGCTACAGAATAGACAAGCAGAAATCAGTGTAAGTGCCATGTGGGGGGCCCATGTCCATGCTGCTGGTGAGTCCTGCATCAGCGTTAGCTAGTCTGGTCACCATACCAAGTTCCCTGTAGCAGAGAGGTCAGACTCTTAGAGGGATCATCTAGTTATCTCCATGCCATGTGCTCTCACTCAGGCAGTGGAAAAAGGAACATTGTTTCGGCATGTCTCCAGTCCAGAAATCACAGCAGAAGGGCTCTGGCCATCCCCTTGTCAGGTGCCCACACCTGCTCAAGGCCTGTGTGCTCAGGGCATATGTTACCACATATAGCAACTTTGTTGAGGGGCTGCGGAGTCGGTGAGGACTCAGAAGATAATGGTCTCCTCATTGATAAGATCACAGTCTCTCTTCCTATTGGAAATAAAACCATGGGACATATCCTTGGCTACACCAGCCCAGGAGAATAGATCACCAGCAGGTCATCTGTCTGGGGAGAAAGGAGGACTATGTTTTCAGAAAATACATTTTCCTCTGATTTTTGTCTTACCTCTCCCAGCTTTTAGTGTTTTCCATCCCCTTCAACTCTGTGTCATTTCCTAAATCACCTTAAACATACATTCAGATATTTGTACTGCCTGAAATGCCTAGAAAACTGTTTCTTACATTCATAACTCAGTTATGAATGATACCCCACTGTATCACTGTACCCCACTGTAACAGTGGGATACCCCACTGTTGGACCCCACCCCACCTGTCCTGGGCAGAGTTGGTTGCCTCATCCCCCCACTACTTAGCACACATCTCTCGTGTGGTTTACCACTTGGAACTGGAGTTCATATAGTCACCAATGTATTGTCTCCCAGCCCGTGGCATATGTGCTAGGCAGCCAGTACATATGTGCAGCAGGAAAAGTCTGAGAGCTGATGGATGCTGCCTGCTGTGCCCAACAAGGGCAAAGGTAGTCTCCCAGGCAGATTGAGGGAGGGGCAGCAGGGAGGTAGAACTTAACTGTCTTCCCTTGTTTCTGTGACTTGACCGAGAGGAGAGAGCCCGAAGACCGGGGTGAGTTGCTGATGAGTAGCAACACATGGAAGGCCTCTCTTCCCTGGGGTCTGCTGCAGATGTCACTCTAGAAGTGTTTTTCCTGAGTGATTTCATGGCATGGTATGAATGTGTACCTCGTACCTCTCCTGTCAGGATAGTTTTGAGCTGGTTACTCACCTTTTATTTTCTAGATCGTCTGGTAGAGTCAACTTCCTTAAGAAAAGCCATTGAAACAGTATATGCAGCATATTTGCCCAAGAACACACACCCTTTCCTGTACCTCAGGTAATGCAGCGCCCGGCTCCTCACCCAAGACTCACAAGGAGTAAATTCTGTCCAGCTGCCCTCTTTGAAAGAGATGGGCTTGCTAATAGCTCCATCAGAGTGAATCCCATCCACCATTGGCAAAAGGATGTTCTGTCCTTTCTCACAGGTGAAGGGAACAGTTTTCCTTCATTTACTCATGCAGGAGAGTCTGACTGAAGGCCTCCCATGTGCCAGCCACCGTGTTAGTGAAGCAAAGGTGAATAATGGATCTTGTCCCTGAACCAACCAGAAACTTCACCCTACCTGGCAGAGAAACTCCTTCCTCCTCAGCAGGCCCTCCAGTGCCTTGTACTGACAGGGATTCACATTGTGGGCACAGAGCAAGCAATGAAAGATGGATATGGAGCTGAGGCAATAAGGTGATAGCTGGCACGGCCTCTAAACTGACTTTTTTTTATTACATTTTGATGATAGAGCATTTTCTCACATGCATTCTTGCTTTGATCCTCAATACTGACAAGTAAGTAAGGGACAAGTTCATGGTTACAGATGAGAAAACCCATCCAGAGGTGTTAAGTGACTTGCCCCAGGTCACATAGTAAGAAATACCATGAGTTCTGGAATGATGGTAACAACTGATGTACAACGTACCAAGTATGCGCAGAGCGCTCTGTGTGAATTTCAGCCCCACCATTTGTTATGTCCCCTTTATAGACAAGGAGACTGGGGCAAAGAGGGGTGCTGTCACTGCCTCAAGGCTGCACAGCTTCAGAATCCAGGTCGCTCAGACTTGACCCTGAGGTTCGACCACTGTGTTGTCTTTCTTTCCCAAGCCTGCTGGTCACCGTGTATATCGTATGAGAGTTGTCTTCCCCATTCCCCACCACCCAATGTAAGACGTAATTGCTTGCTTTTATCCCTGCCAGTTTAGAGATCAGCCCCCAGAACGTGGACGTCAATGTACATCCCACGAAGCACGAAGTTCACTTCCTGCACGAGGACAGCATCCTGGAGCGGGTGCAGCAGCACATCGAGAGCAAGCTCTTGGGATCCAACTCCTCCAGGATGTACTTCACCCAGGTGAGGGCGCTCTTCGTCCAGCTCTTGTTCTGGTGCTTTCACCCACTGCCTGAAAATGAGGCCCATCTGACATGAGAGCCCAGATTTTGGCTTGTTGCTTTAGGACTGTCTTTCCAAGGATTACCAGGATAGTTTTTCTTTAGTAACATCTCCTTTTTTGAACCTGACTGTGAAAGTATTATGTTATCCCTGGGCCTGGTCATGATTCAGTCTCTGTCTAGAACCTTAGGCTGACTTCTCAGAAAAGCAAGCTGTCTGAAACAGCATAGGGCACCTCTCCCATGTACTCTTTTTCCCTGAGAGTATTCAGGAGGAGGCTGATCCCACACTTACAGGGCAGAGTGGAGGGGGCCAGGTCCATAAGAGGTAGGGGGACAGTGGGAGGAGCAGGACCTTTAGTTTCAGACAGGCCTGGGTTAGGGCCATGTGACTATTAACCTTCCCTAGTCTCCCTCAGTGAGGACCAAACTGGTCACCCTCACATCTGAATGTGGTTATAAGCAGTAGGTGAAGTGTCTAATGCAGGGCCTGGCACCATTCCCCTTATTAGAATTCCCCAGGTTCTAAGTGCTTATGATTCTGAGTTACTACTCCCAGCTTTCTGGGGCCTCAGTTTTCCCATCTATAAAATAGATGTGTGGATAATACGATCTCCAGTGTCCCATCCCAGTTCTGACATGATGGGATTCTAGGCCGCACAGGGTGAGGGTGTGTTCAGAAGCACCACAAACCCCAGAACTACAGAAACGGAAACATTCCCACCTGCCCCCCTCCCAAAAAGAGGGAGTATGCGCCTGGGTGGCTTGGTCAGTTAAGCATCTGGCTGGATTTCAGCTAAGATCATGATCTCAGGGTTGTGGGATTGAGCCCCATGTCAGGCTCTACACTGGGTGGGGAGCCTGTTGAAGATTCTCTCTCTCTCTCTCTCTCTCTCTCTCTCTCTCTCAATCTGTGCCCCTCCCCGCCTTTCTCTTCTACTCTAAAAAATAAGAAAGAAAAACAGAAACATTTCCCCATTAGTTGCACCAGGTCCTGCAAGCAGAGAGAGTAGGCTTCTGTGAGCCTGCTTTGATTTACCAAGCCAGTGAATGCTTCCCTTAGGAAACTTCACAGAACGCACCTACCTGGGAGGTGGCATGGGCAGTAAGCAGTGAGAGTAAATGCAGTTAGGGCAGCTCCACCACTCCTGGAGCCCAAGCAGAGGGTTGGGCAATGAGTATACTCATGCTGCTACTGATGCCATCTGAAGGGCATATGTGGCAGGTGGGCAGAAGGAAGTTCTCCCTGGGCACAGGGTGGTGGGCCCCTGATGCCACATGAGCCCTATGTCTTGTATAGGTAATAGGTATGCACATCCTTTAGTGCTGTTGTTGAAATGAGGACACATGCGCTGTAGGGGAGCTGGACCTGACATGGTGGGTACAGCTCTCAGCAATGTGTGATACATAGAGTGTTCAGTCACTGGTAGTTGGTTTATACTTGTTGCTGCATCTCATCTTCTGTCTCCCTTGTAAACATGCTCTGAGACTCCTGTGTGGGCAAGTGGCTCTTGACTGCCTGGGAACACACCACTGCTGGTTACTGCCTTCATGGAGGCCCTGCTGGTCTCCTGGAGAATATATCCCATGAGAGAGAGGAAAAGAGGGACTCTGGGGACTCCTGGGTGGCTCAGTTGGTTGAGCATCTGCCTTTGGCTCAGTTCATGATCCCAGGGTCCTGGCATGGAGCCCCGCATCGGACTCCTCCACTCAGTGGGGAAACTGCTTCTCTCCCCTCCTTCTGCCTGCCACCCGCCCTGCATGTGCTCTTGCTTACTACCAAATAGATAAATAAAATCTTAAAAAAAAAAAAAAAGAAAAAGAAAAGAGGGACTTGGGAGGGTGTAAGGAGTAATCAGGGAAGGGAGGGAAGGGACGCAGAGGCTGGGACCCCAGGGCTGGGTGGAAATGAGATGGGCAAAGGGGACGAGGCATGGAAACAGGATTTGTGGCTGAGGAATTGGTGAGGAAAATGCCTGAGGGGTTGGGGGAGGTCAGAGGACGTGTGCATGAGGGTCTGAAAGTTCCATGTGGTGGATCCAATATCACCCTGGCTGCCATCAGAATTCCCTGGGAAATAGCACTCTTGCCTGGGCCTTCTCCAGACCAAGAAGTCAGTCTCAGGTGGGGCATAAGAGGGAGTACCAGTAGTTTTACAATTTTCCCAGGTGTTGTCATGTGCAGCCGGGGGGAGATCTGAGTGTGGGCCAGCTGGGGAGCTGACCCTGGAGATAGGAGGCTGTAGAGGTCCCTGGTGGTAGACGTTTTGGTCAGTGTGTTAAGGAGTTTCTGCTTTGGCTCAATGGGAATTGACGAGATCCAGTGTGCATTTTCTGAACAATCCTGTGGTTGCAAAGGGAGAGGATTGCAGAGGGGCACAGTGGAGGCCTGCAGTTATTTGGGAGAAGCAGTGAGGGGTCTGGGCAGAGGAAGTAGCTCCACTCACAGACGGTGGAAGATCTGGAATTGCCAGGACGTGGAAAGGGTTTGGCTGGCAGGGAGCAGGAAGACAGGCTCAAAGAATGAGATGAAAATGAGGAGTATGTTGTCTGGGCCCGAGTGGTTGTCCCTTGCTCTGTCCTAGCTGAGGTCAAAAGAAAGACATTTGCCAGAGGTCCTGGCTACACTGGGGAAAGAACATCTTGTCTTCCTCCTTGTCTTATTTTGCATGAGTCAGATTCATTTAGTTAGCTTGAATAAATAGTAGTCTTTTCCTATAGAATTCTGCATATTACTGACCAGTGTGTCTTCAGGAGGAAAGTGGATTTCTGGATCTGACAGCCTGCCTGTGTTGGTAAAGCTGCAAAAACCTTGGCACATTGTTGTGGGTGGTGGGGTCCAAATTCCTCTGGGGGCATCAGAATACCTTCTCTCCCACTCTCCAGCTACGCCTTGCACAGCATTGCCCAGGGTGTACAGCACAGCCCTGGTTTGTAGTGAAAACCATTTGGTATGGAAATTAGGAAGCCTGGGAGCTCTTGGGTTTTGTTGCATCTCCATCATATTGGACAAAATGTTTCACTTTTCTGCACTTTAAAATTACTGCAAGTAGTTAGGTTAATTTCTGCTAGTTTGGCCATTGCATAGCCAAATGAAACAAAACAGTGGACTCTTTAACAGCATGGGGGTTGGAGCTCTGACCCCTGGGCAGTCAAAAATCTGTCTCTTCAAAAAGTTTAATTCCTGTTAATCCACTGTTGACCAGAAGCTTTTTTGACAACATAAACAGTCGATTAATGCATATTTTGCATATGTGTTATATAAAGTATTTTTACAATAAGTAAGCTAGAAAAATGTTATTAAGAAAATCATAAGGAAAAGAAAATACATTTATAGCCCTGCACTATAAAAAAATCAGCATGTGAGTGGACCCACAGTGTTCAGATCTACTTTGTTCTAAGGTCAACTATATTCACTTCATTTGCCTATGTACGCTACAAGGGTTTTTATGTTGTCTATGAAGGAACGTTTTTCCTTTTTTGAGCAGAGTTGCTATCTTATTTAACTTGTTATTACTTAGCTCATTATTGAATATTTCTAAGTACACATAAGAGTAGATATTACACAAATAATCCATGTACCTGTCGCTCAGCTTCAACAACCATCCTCGTTTTGCCATATTTGTTTTCTCTTTCCCTTTCTCATTTGGTGGTGGGGGAAAGAGTTTTTTTTTTTTTTTTTTTTTAATATTTATTTATTTTAGAGAGAGTGAGAGAGCACACAGAAGAAGCAGGCGGAGGGAGAGAGACTTTAAGTGGACTCTGCACTGAGCATGGAACCTGATGTGGGGCTCAATCTCACAACCCTGAGATCATGACCTGAGCTGAAACCAAGAGTCAGATGCTTAACCAACTGTGCCACCCAGGTGCCCCAAGGGAAAAGAATATTTTAAAGCACATTTCAGGGATTTACTCTTTTCCCTAGTATTTTATTATGTGTTTTTAAATATTTTTTCCTGGGGCACCTGGGTGGCTCAGTGGTAGAGCATCTGCCTTTGGCTCAGGTCATGATCCTGGGGTCCTGGGATCAAGTCCCACATCGGGCTCCCTGCAGGGAGCCTGCTTCTCCCTCTGCCTGGTCTGTCTCTCTCTCTCTCTGTATCTCTCATGAATAAGTACGTAAAACTTTTTTAAAAATAAATTATTAAAAAATAAAAATAAAAAATAAATTATTAAAATATTTTCCCTTATATAATCACAATGTCCTTTTTTATACATAATAAAACTCAGTAATATTTAATTTCTAGTCCATATTCAAATGTCCCCATTGTCCAAAAATGATCCTTTTATAAAGTAATTTTATTCAAATCCATATCCAGTTAAGTTCCACTCTCTATAATTTATTGTTGTCTTTTAAATCTCTCTTGAGTCTCTTTGAAACCAGAGAAGTCCCTGTATATTTTTGTTGTTGTTCCTATTGGCTTATTCTGAAGGCTTTCTGTAGAATAATGCACATCTCTGTTTGACTGATTACTTATCATTAGTGTCATTGAACTTGTTCTATTCCTCCACATTTCCTGTAAACTAGGAATTCCTATAAACCGGCATGATTACATTCAGATTTGAAAAATAATTTCTGTATGAGAATTCTTGATAGATGATGTCTTGTATTTTCTGCCACACCCCAGCAGGAGGCGCATCCTGACTTGTTATGTCATTTTGGTGATAAGACTCCTCAGTGGGTTCAGCTGGTGACCGCCTGTTTCTTCTTCCTCAAGTTCCCCAGGAATATTTAGTTTAATGATTTCACCATTCATTGATGACCATTACCTGTATCACTTATTTCACGAGGATTTCAAGATTACGATTTTATTATTTTCTGTGTTTTAACTAACTGTAATTCTTCTGTATACAGTAACTTTCCCTCATTTGTTAGAGCTTTTTAGTTATCCTAAAACACAGTTCATAGTAGAAAGTAAGAGTAAATGCTGAGTTCTGCCCCTTTAATTATCAGTTTGCAAAGGAATGAATTCATGTCCTGGTGATCTCCAGTGATTTTTTTTTTTTTTTAAGATTTTATTTATTTATTTATTCATTCATTCATTCATTTATTCATTCATTCATGAGAAACACAGAGAGAGAGGTGGAGACATAGGCAGAGGGAGAAGCAGTCCTCCCTGTGGGGAGCCCGATGTGGGACTCAGTCCCAGGACCCCAGGATCACAACTTGAGCCCAAGGCAGACACTCAACCACGGAGCCACCCAGGTGCCCCTCCAATGATGTTTAATGACTTTGTCCTCTTTCTTTCTCTTTGTCTCTCCCTATTTTTTTCTTTTCCCTTGATATTTTAACATAGCTGTTAACAAAGCAATATCGTTTAATTTTATAGTCATTTTTCTTTTGGTTCCTCAAATTACCCCATCTCAGACCAACAAAATCCCCTTCAAACTGGTGCTCTTGTCCTTTTGACCCAATTCTATTAGTCTTTGATGGTTTCTTTATTTCTGACAAGAAAAGATATTGTATGCTCACTCTGTACTTTCCCATTCCCAAGTCCTGGAATTGGCCATTTCTCCAAGGAACTCTGGTTTGTTTTAGTGGGGATGATGTTTAGAGATTATAGTTTTGGATCAGAGGGTCCTTATTGCTGCTGGATGGTCATTGGCTTTCGGCCTTTCCAGTGGACAGAGCTAGGAAATATGTATCTTTAAAAAGAGACAAAAGAGTAGCTGCCAGGAGCTGGTAGGGAGGGAGAATGGTGAGTTACTGTTTCATGGGTACAAAGTTTCAGGCTGTGAGGGTGAAAACTAGAGTTAGATGGTGGTGATGGTCACACAATGATGTGATGTACTTAATGCCACAGAGTTGTACACTTAAAAATGGTTAAATAATAAATTGAATGTATATTTTACCATAATAAAAAAATGAAAATCTCTCCAGGCAAAAATATGAGAACTTCACATTAATATTCCCTATTTCAAATGAATTTTAAAAATTATGAGCATTTTGCTGAATTTTTATATTTTTACTGGTGTATCTTTTAAAAATTCAAGTTTTGGTCTGAATTACTTCTATAATACTTCTATAATGATTATACCTGCTCCTAGCTCTCTAGTTCTTCTTTACTTTGGGACCTGGACGTCTTTCTTCTTTTTTTTTTTTCTTTAAAAATTTTATTTTTTTTAACCCAACTCTACACCCAACTTGGGGCTCGAACTTAAAACCCCAGATCAAGAGTTGCATGCTCTACTGACTGAGCCAGTCAGGTACCCCTGGAACCTAGACATATTTACTTCATATTCTGAATCATGCCACTGTCTCCTTTTTTGTGTGTGTGGGTTTTTTGTTTTGTTTTGTTTTTTTTCAGATTGATTCTACTTCATTGAAATGTATAGGACAGAATGTAGAAAGGGTTCAATATCAAACATAAATGAGTCATATGTTACATAAATGCCATTGAGCTTGAAAAATCACAGCGGCTAGAAAACATTTATTTAAAAATGTTTTTTAACCCACTACTTTCTTTTTTGACACAGACTTTACTACCAGGTCTTGCTGGCCCCTCTGGAGAGGTGGTTAAATCCACAACGGGTGTGACCCCCTCATCTACTGGAAGTGGCAACAAGGTCTATGCCCACCAGATGGTCCGCACAGATTCACGAGAACAGAAGCTCGATGCCTTTCTGCAGCCCATGAGCAAGGCTCTGTCCAGTCAGCTGCAGGCTGTTGTCCCGGAAGACAGGACCGATGTTTCCAGTGGCAGGACTGGGCAGCAAGATGAGGAAATGTTTGAACTCCCAGAACCTGATCAAGTGGCTGCCACAAATCAGGGCATGGAGGAGGAGGCAACAGAGGGGACTTCGGAAACATCAGAGAAGAAAGGGCCCCCTTCCAGCCCAGGCAACCCCAGGTATGGACTTTGGGAGGAGTGTAGCTTGTCTCTGCTATTTCTTCCTGAAACTACCTTCTGTCTTGACTGGGCATGAACCACCTGCAGCTTCTCTCTGCCTAACCCACTCTCTGCCTCCAATGAGATACTCTCTGCCTTTGATCATGGCTTGAGCAGCCCCCACTTAGTGGCCTTTGAGATATCTTAAATGTCCATGGCTCCAAGCATGAATTAAACACACACCAGAAAAAAGAATAAGATTTATCCTTTATTTTTAGTTCCTGGATTTTGATAAAGTCTCAATACCAGAGGTGGCTAGAAAGAACCCTAAAATATCCAGAAGATTCTCCCTTATTCCACTCAAAGCTGCTTCCACTCCTCTCAGGAAAAATGCATTTTCTCCGTTCAAATTATGAAGACCCTGAAGCCCACGGGCTGGTGGTAAGAGTGGGAAAAGGGCTGATGGCAATAGCAGCTGTCCTTCCCCTGTGCTCCCAGGACATGCTTCACATGCTCCTCAGACTCCTTGGGCACATCGCCGAGCCCAGGCCCCAGGCAGACGCTCCTTCCCCAGCAGGCTCAGGATGAAGACGCCTGCTGTAGGCGAGCATCTGTGTAGCGGCCTGCCACTGAAACCCTGGTGCTGAGTGGCCGCTGGAATTCGGAGGAGTGGGACGAGTTACTTGACTCCAGTTTCCTCGTTGCCAAGCCAGTCTAGCAAGACGACTTATTGGGATGTTTCCAGGGAGTAAGAAAGGGTGCTGCCACTTGTGGGTAGCCCACAATGTGCTGGATACTTTACATACATTATCCCATTTCATGCTCTTAGCCACTCTGCAGGGCAGGGTTATATGTCACCAGGGGAAGTAACACCACCAGCTCTTTACCACACAGCAGTCAAAAGAAATCTCTGCAACCAGAAATGAGAATGTATCACTCCTTAGCTGAAAACCAATGCTTCCCTTTGCATTTATTAGGTGCACCCACCCTTCCTCCCATTTGGTCCCCCACTTTTCCTCTCCTGAGGCCCACTCTGGCCACACTGTTTTGTGGCTGACGCCAACTGCCTGAGCTTCCCTCCTTTGCTGTCCCTATGTTCTGGGTCTAGGAAGACTCTGCCTTCTTGTTGCTCAGGCCTCCACTCAGTGTCGCCTCTTACCCGAGGCCCTCTCACTGCCTCATCATCCTGTTACCTTGTTTACTTTTCTTCTTAGCTTTTTCTTCCACTTCAAATGATCTTTTTCTGTGGCTGTCTGACTCCCCAGCTAGAAAGTGAGCATGGTGAGGACCATCACCTTGCCTGTCTAGTGCATGGCTGCCTGGAGCTGGCGCTGTCACAGTCTGAGGGGGGTACTGAACGGGTGAGACTCAGCAAGGTGGGCACATATGCCCAAGGCCCTGCAGCTCCACAGGCGAGTGACTCTGGTGTCCTGCTGTGCACAGTGGCTGGCTGCAGCCGGGGGGACTCAGGATCCTCTGCTATGCAGTGTGCCAGAGAACAGATTGATCTTACTAGTCTGCCGCCTGCACAAGGACCCCGCCCCAAACATGCAGAGTCAGCATGAGAAGCTCTTCCCTGTTCAAAATGCAACACACAAAATTTGGATGACTTAAAAGAAAAACAATTTTAAAGGATCGTCATGATCTGTGGGCTCCTTATCTTCATTGCAGAAAGAGGCCTCGGGAAAGCTCTGATGTAGAAATGGTGGAAGATGATTCCCGAAAGGACATGACCGCAGCATGTACCCCTCGACGGAGGATCATCAACCTCACCAGTGTTCTGAGCCTCCAGGAAGAAATTAACGAGCGGGGACATGAGAGTATGTAAATGCTGCGGTCTGTCAGGGCCCCAGAGGGCTGGACTGCTTATATGGAGTTTTAGGATAATGCAGGAAATGTAGATGGTAGGGTGGCCACTGCAGCGTGCCAAGCACACCTCCCTCTTCTCACCTACAGCAGCAGCAACAGCAACCAAAAGGCGATTTTCAACTAGGAAGGGAAAAAGTAGTCTCTGGTTTTAATTATAATTAATCAGTATTCTCACTAAACCCTAGTTAGCTGGAGTAAAGCATTCATTTAAATAATCTTCAGTTTGTTTTTTATCTTAAAATGTGTGATGTCCCACAAGATTCTGATTTGTGGCCTAGTGGGGTGTGCTCTTTCGAGAGCACACAGGCTTTGGAGGGCCTCGAGTGGATTATCCTGGCACTACCATTTCCGCTGTGTGACCTTAAACTTGTAACAACGTTGCTGTGCCTTGGTTTTTCATCATCTGTAAAATGGGATTAGTTTTACCCTTGAAAATGATTGTGCTGGTTAGAGGTAAAATATAAGTGAAACCGCTATTACAGCATTAGAAGTCAGTAGATATTTTTATATCCCAAAGTCAAAGTCATAAATCAGGATGACCTTCCTCAGAAATAGCTTTTCAGAATACTGAAGTAGAGCTGGGTTTTGGTCCCTGTTACTTCAAAACTCGCTAAGAACATGGTTTTAGGAATTAAATGGGGCCAGTCGTGTCCCAGGCACAAACTGAGCAGGGATTGAGGAGTAGAACAGCAACCTGGCCCAAGAACCATCTGCCCCGGGTGAGTCCAGCAGTCATGCTCCAGGTGTAGACGGCACAACTCCAGGCTCCAGATAGCCGCTCTGCATGTGTCTACGTAGCTTAGTCATGGCCTTGCTGTGTTTCACCTGTAACACATTTCCTTAGTAAAATAGTTGTGTTTTAATGCTGTGTCTTAAAATATGACTATCTGGATTAGCTTGTAAAGTCCCGAGTGGCCAGGAGCAGGGTAGCACTTTTCACACTAATCCTCCTCCCTCTGAAGCACTGCTGTGGCTCAGTGGCACCTTACATTTTTCTCTGTACCATCTCCTCTTGTTTGGATGAGTTCATTCAGCAAGGCCTCAGTTTACCTTTCCTTGTTTGTTTTCTCTTCTCTCAGCACTCTGGACCATTCTTTGTCCGCATGTGGGCAGAGCCGTAGGTGTCTGCATGTGGGCAGAATAAAAGCTTCCTGTGACTAGGGTCTTGCCAGTTGTTGAAGGAGCTGCCCAGTGGCCTCTGATTTTTGTTTCTATGAAGATTTGCTCCGGTTGCTCTTCTGTTTATTGGCTTTCAAGCTGGGAGCTTTTAAAACCATTTTAAATAATGCAAGAGAAGTGGGCTGTTCCTTGATTTATTTAGCAGGCTCACTCACAGTAGATTCAATTGATAGCTTCCCTCAGCTTTGGAATTTACTGAGTCCTCCTTAAGGGTTTGTATCCCTTATGTAAAGCAGGCTATTTAAAGTTAGCATTTTGAAAAATTTCTGACTAGTTGCACAGTTTTCAGTGCAGTGTAAAGCTAATCTGTGTCAAGTTTGATAAGGTTTGGAGCCCATTGCTGAGGCTCAGATGATGAATCTAAATGTTCCCAAATTGTGTATTTGTACACATTGTCTCATGTAATTCTAGAATCATCTTGTGAGAGAGGCAGAGCACTGCTGTTACCTGTTTTGAAGGTGAGGACATGGAATGGAAAATGGAGAGGACAAAAGAGGACAGATGAGTTGGAATATCCAAACAATCAGAAACTGACCTGGGGACACACCTCATTGAGGGCAGGTGGTAACTGGCAAGGCCTGCACACGAGGTGGCTGGCCCAGGATTCAGATGCTAAGCAAACCAGCTGCCTGTGTGGGCGGGTGCACCTTGCGATTTGATCATGCCAACTGAAGCCAGTGTTTCAGATGTGCCAGTGTAGGGTCTCACAGAAGGAGCACTGTCTGTCACATGCAAATGGAGTGAGCTGGAAGGGCTCTGTGGGAGCTCCTGCTAGCTGCACCATTCCCTAGCCTGTCGGAAATTCATTCACCTTTTTGGGGCACTATTTTCCTACCCTCCCACATGACAGCACTGCTATAGCCTCTACTGGGCCCTTGTGATAAGCACCTGATTACCATGTGTGTGCTTCATAAGGTCAGGCCTCTGTTGCAGGTGGGGGGACCTCTACCTTGGGTCCTGCCCGCTGGTGTGTGATTTACACCCAGGGCCCCTGGTCCTCGAGGGGAATGCAGTATAGGGATTTCCCTGGAGCTCAGATTTGGTGAAGTAGGCCACTTGCCTTAACAGACCAACAATGCAGCTGCTCCCCTACAGGAGGTCAGGGATGCTCTCCTTGTGCCAGAATTCTTGGTTGTGCTTCTTTGTGTGATGATTTGATCATGTATTGTCTGCGCGGGGATCGTGTCTGTCACGCCCACCACTTCACCCCTGGCATCCACAGAGGGCCCGGCAGGTGCACGCAGAACGTATGTCCTGAGGCAGTGTGTAAATGGTTGAGAGGAGGAGCCTGGGAGGTGAATCTTTGTTCTGAAGGATGTCAGAGTTGAACACTAAGTCAGTCTCTGGAGTCTGCTGGATCTCCCCCTCCCCAGTGGTCACTTTCAGTCAACCAGTGAGTTTAATTTTTGCCCAGTACCCAGTCAGTTGTTCATGGAATTAGGCTCATCTCAAATTAGTAATGACTGAATCTACTTGCTAGTTCCATAGTTTTGATCTATTAATTAATGAGGACAAGGACTGTTGTAATGTGTTTTTGCTGTCATTTGAATGTGAATGTGTTTAATATTTCACCCAACAATTCTATTTCCTTGGTCTTTGGAGAACAGTCCTGGGTCTCAGTGTTCATACTTTTGTATGGCTTGTCCCCAGGTGATCATTTCTTTTGGCACGTGAAATCAGCTTGGCAAACATTTGTCAAGTATGTTCTCTGCACAAAAGGCACGGTGCAAGCCCTGAGGCAGAAAGTGAGGTGAATGAGCCTTGACCCCTGCCATATAGGATAGCACAGTGTTGTGGGGAGTGTTAGTAAGTAACTGGCTGCCCACATAAGGTAAAATGAAAGATATTCTGTAACAGAGGTGGAAGCCACTTCTCACCCTGGAAGCCCAGGGTGAGACATGCCTGGGGGGGCTTCTGGATCCTGTGAGACAACAGCCAGAGGCTATGCACATGGGACTTCTGTAAGGCGGTCCAGTAGGGTGCCGAGCTTCTGCTCTGCACATGGTATTAAGAACTCAGGGACTGGTTGTGCTTCCTTCGGGTTTGGCTTTACTTGCCAGTTCTTAGAAAAACAGGCTGAGACCCAGGGCCTCCACTGAGAACTCAGATGTGTGGTTTGGCTTTCAAGCATGGAAGGATCTTGTTCCATTTTGCTGCTGGCACAATGGCAGGGAAATGCCCACAGACTTCTAATGCTGTGAAGATATTTAGAGGAGGAATGAAATAGAGGTCCTTGAGGTCCTGATAAGAGATCGTGAAGAGGCCCAAGTAGCCTCATGAAGCCGAGGGAAGAAAAGTCCTGCCTGAATGAAAGAGCAACTCTGGAAGCCTTACGCAGGGCCAGCAGATGCCTCCTCCCTTCCCTGCCCAGGCTGGCAAAGCTGCACCTTGGTAGCTAGGATGCGTCAGAGGGTTCCATGAAAAATCTGTATGGAAAACTCTCTGACACTTTTTTTAGTGGATTATACTGCTTTCTCTTTTCTCCAGTGCCTCATTATTCAAGATTATTTGATGTTCTCCAGCTTTTAAAATAATCATTTTCCGCCTACACAGTACATCCTGTAGAGACATTGAGTTTCCAGTGGGAACAGAGGGGAACACTTCATTCTAAAAATGAAGAAAATAAGCCTCTTTTTATTTGGGGTTGGGGGGACAGAGTGGTGGCCAAGCTAAAAAAAGTACAGTGAAAATGTGGTATACAGGCTTATTGCTGTCCCCAGACTCTTCCCTGTGGTCTCCAAACCCTCTTCCCCTACCCCTCTTTATGGTGGTGGTATTTTTAATTACATACATATGTACACACAATGTATTGGTAAATAAAAAATCAAATTTATAGGATATATACATAGGATCCACGTGAGAAAAAACATGAACACTTGTTTAAGAGATAGAGCATTGTGGGTTTCATCACCTTTGAAGCTCTTGGGTACTCTTCCCTAACCTGTACCCTTCCTTCTCCCTTAGAGGTAACCACTATCTTAAATTTTGTCATTATTATTTCTTTTCTTTTTAATACATTTTAGCACCCATATTGTAGCCCTAGAAAATGTGTTTAGTTTGCAAGCTTTAAATTTTACATAAAGGAATCATACTGTATGGGCTTTTTTTTTTATATATATAGATATATATAGATACATAGATAAATAGATATCACACACACATTATTATGTTCCTAGGATCCATCCATCTTACTGTATACAGCTCTGGTTTGCTTTTTCTGTGTAATCAATTCCGTTTGGTGACAGTGACTGCATGTTTGTTCATTCTGCTGTTGAAGGATGTTTGGGCTCATGCTGCCTCATCCCCACCCCCTCATGCCCTGGCCTGCTCCTGGCCCTGAGGGAGTCAGAGAGTCTGGTGTATATTGGGAAGCTTGGCTGTAGGCATATACTCAGGAGAGCTGCTACTGGGTTGGTCATACAATGATAAACTGGTTTTCAAAGGGGTCAGATAAATGTACACACATTGTTGGTCCCACCAACAGGATACAGAAGTTGCATTTGTTCTCCTTCCTCTCTAGGGTTTGATCTTGACAGATTCTTTTTTACCAGTTTAATGTTTGTGACATAGTAACTGATGGTGGTTTTATTTGCTTCTCCCTGGTTACTATAAATTTAAGGATATTTCTCCTTCTGTTAAGTGTCTCTTCTAGTTTTTTGCCCATTTTTCTGTTGGGTTTTTGGTCTTTTCAAACTGATTTGAGGAGTTCTTTATATATTCTAGATATGTTCCATATTAGTTACATGAAAACATCTTCCCCCAGTTTAGGACTTACCCATTTTCTTCTTTTTTTAAACAAATACTCATTTCATGAACAGAAATTCTTAGATTTAACATAGGCAGATTTTATGAATTGTTCTTTACAGATTGGCTTTTTAAATCTTATGTACGAGATGCTTTCTAATTCTGGGATAATTAAAGGCACATTCTTATATTGTCTCCTAAAATGCTTATATGTAAATCCCTAGTCTTCTTGGAATTCATCTTTGGTGTAGGGTGTTAGATTCATGTAATTTTCATGTGGGTATCAAATAGTTCCATAAAACATTGTTACTGTCAGTTTGTTTGGACGTAGCAAATATTATTAGCTCATAATTCTTTCCTTTAGATCTTTCATGGTCTGCCTGAAGCACATCCTGTAGTGGGGCCTTGGGTGGCCAACTGACTTGTTTTGTCTAATTCATCTTCATTTTGAAAAGTGTTTTTTTGCTGGGTTTAAAATTCCAGATTGACAGTCACTTTTTCTTAACACATTGAAGTTGGTGCTCTATCATTTTTCACTTCCACTGTTGCTGCTGAAAATTCAGCTGTCAGCTTTATATTTTATTCTTTGTGGGGAATCCCTCTTTTGTCTCAGAGTGCTTTTAAGATCTCTTTAGTGTCATGCAGTATTTCTGTGTGCCAGGTGTGGGTTTTGTTGGGCTTCCTGGAACTGAGGCTTGGTGTCTTCCATCACGTCTCAGATACTATCAGATATTTTTGTCTTCAGAGTCTGTAAATATCATCTCCCCCTGCCCTTTTTCTGTTCTGGAACTTGATTTATATATTTGTTATCCTCCACATTGCATAAGCTGTTTCTGTAGTTTTCCTGTTTCTCTGTCCTGATTTCCTCTCTTTATCTTTTTTTTTTTTTTTTTTTAAGATTTTATTTATTCATTCATGAGAGAAACACACAGAGAGAGGCAGAGACACAGGCAGAGGGAGAAGCAGGCTCCATGCAGGGATCCTGATGTGGGACTCAATCCCAGGACTCCAGGACCATGCCCTGGGCCAAAAGCAGACACTAAACTGCTGAGCTATCCAGGGATCCGATCCCTCTTTATCTAGATTTTTAATTTCAACTGTTATATTTTTAATTTTTAGAAATTCAGCTTCTTTTGGAGATCTTCATAATTTGTTAGTCTCCTGCTACTTATTCATTGCTTAATCCCTCTTAAGCATACTAAACATGCTTATTTTTCTCTTCCTTGCTGGTATTTCCAGTCTCTGAATCTTTGCAGAGGTTGTGTGGTTTCTTCTGGATTCTAATTCTTCGTGCATTCTTTGTGTGTTTTGTAATTTTTTTACTGCTAGCTCCTGGTATTTTATCTATGGGGGATAATTTGAAGCCTGGATTGACACTGAATTTCTCCACAGAGAATTTGCATTTCATTCTGTTATGGACCTGGAGGAACAGTCAGTCCTGAATCACAGTAAACTAAAATCTCCCCACGAGGTTTTAGGCAACACACTTAGCGTGAATCCTGGCTGTGAGTCCTAGCTCATGGTTACAGATTCTCAGGGCTGTGATGTTTTTTATGCTTTACTCCCAGGATCCAGGCTTGAGGTGGGTGGGCAGTTTGGCTCCCTGCCCTGGGGCCTGGGACACAGCAGTAGTTCTTCTTTTTTGCCTGAGGGTAACAGCTGCTGGCATTTCAGCTTCCTGTGCTGGGGAAATGGTCTCCTGTTAGACTCCTCATTTCAAACCTTTTTTGTTTTTCTTTCTCCACACCTCAGAGCCTACAAAAAGTAGTGTTCATGATTCCTGAGGTCCCTCTGGTACCTTTGAGTAAAGCTGGCTGGAGCTTGCAGCACTTTTCTGGCTTCCTGCTTTGCCCTAGGTGGTATCTTTAAGTAGTCCTTTATCTCTGGGCAGTTTTTTGTGGTATTTTGAAAGATCTGTTATAATTTATTCCTCATTTGTATTTGTTTTCAGCAGGAGGTATATTTCAGGCATGTACATTGTGGCCTGTTTGTTGTCTTGAGCTCTGGGGCTTGGTGTTTTGGGCTGCAGAGAGGTGTTGGTGGGATGCCATGACTTACCTGCTTTTCATTTTCCAGCACTCCGAGAGATGCTGCATAACCACTCCTTTGTGGGCTGCGTGAATCCTCAGTGGGCCCTGGCTCAGCATCAGACCAAGTTATACCTTCTCAACACCACCAAATTGAGGTAAATGAGTGAGTCATGACAGAAGCAGGCCTGCTAGAAGAATGGTTCTCAAAGCACAGGCACCAAAAGCTGGGAACAGCGTTATGAGGTGTTTGGAAAGGTCCCAGGCTTTGGGGACAGAGGGTTTCAAATCCAGGCTCAGCCATTTACCATTTATGTCATTATGGACAAGGTACTTTCTTGAACTATGTCTCAGATTTCCCATCTACAAGATTTAGAAATTACTACTTAGCTTGCAGGATTTTGTGAGGGTAGAAAATGACAGGGAAGCCTAATGTTTGGTAGGTCCTTGGTCCTTAGTAAACACTGACCACTGTGGTTGAACCAGGTGTTGATGGGCTTAGTGCCAATAGAGAATTCTAGCATCTGCTATGTGCAGCACGGTACTGTGGGATGCAAGAGAAAGAGGACCTAAGGCCCCCTTTCTTCCTTAGGGAATGTAGCCAAGGCTTACTCTCACCTTGAGTAAGGCGAGAGTTACCACATGAGCCAGAAGGGCTGACAACCATGGGAGGGGAGATCTCAGTGGTGCTGTTTGCCCAGCCCATAGCCAGCAACCTTTCTATTGATTGTTTCCAGAGACCTTGGTAGATGAGCTCCTAGTGAGTCTAGAACCTGTATTAAATATGTTCTCAGGGACACCTGGGTGACTCAGTGGTTGAGTATCTGCCTTTGGCTCTCAGGTCATGATCCCAGAGTCCTGGGATCAAGTCCCACATCAGGATCCCTGCATGGAGCCTACTTGTCTGCCTATGTCTCTGCCTCTCTGTGTCTCTCATGAATAAATAAATAAAATCTTAATCAATCAATCTTTAAAAAAAATGTTCTCAAATAGGTGGCACAGATGGGACATGTATTAGACATCACCTGTCCACTGTGGGACCCTTTCCCATCAGCCCTGTTGTTGCCTCAGTGCTTTCTTGAGCCAGTGAGCAAGGGAGCTGCCTTATGTTGCTTGGGGGTGGCACACAAGATAAAAACCAATTTGATGTCCCTCGCCTAGAAACTGCCCTGGTCCAGAGCTGACTGTTGGCACCCATGCATCTTTGCATATTCAGGACTCACCCTTTTTAGCCCTTTGGTGCAGCTCTGTTCAAGGTCTGTCATCTTTGAGAATCCTTTGGCTTATGCACTGGGCTCTCTTATTAATATGTTGGCAATTCAGCTATCTTTGTTCTTTCTTTTCCAGCATATATAAGTACATTTCTAGACTCCAAATCCCATTGTGTTCAGATTATTTCATTTTACAAACAATGCCAGGCCAGTCCCAGAATTTCAGTTTTTAATAAATGTGAGTGATTTCCCAGTGAGAAAGTAAAAGAAACAGATGGAGAACGAAGATCAGAGTGCAGTACCTGGATTCAGCTCTTCCCTTTTCAACCTTACTAACTCTGACCTAGGACAAGTCAGGTACTCACTGGGTATCTCAGTTTCCCCACTATAGTGCCAGTGTAGCAGATGCCTTGTCTACTTCGATTGATAATGAGAACACGTCTTTAAATAGACCACTGTGGTCCATATTGCCTAAAAACTAGAAAGTACCATTTATTTCAGCACTATGTTGTATAAGGAGGTCAGTGTGTTGCATACTTCACAGCTGCTTCTGGAATGTTGCCAGCTAGTGCTTCATCGTACACTTTACACCGGGGTGGTCTAATTCTGCCTTGTGTGTCCTGGTGATTATTTAGTAAGTCTCCTGCCTTCCCTATACACACCATACCATTTTTAATGGTGAATTGTAAAGAAAAAGAAAAAAAAGGTGATTTATAGGATTCTTTGTAAGTGGGGGAAAAGATAAGCAAACAAAACTCTTAAATTTCACCTACGGGGCGTTCAACAGCTTTTAACAGCCAGTGGGTGGGACAGAGCATGGGTGACTTAGAGACTTAGATCTAGTGCTCTGAGCCCTAGCTGGAGGCCGCCAGCTGAAACCCTGGCTGGAGCTTGCTGTGGGGCCCAGTTCCTTAGAGCCTACAGCCTGTCAGGAAGCCTCCACAGCAGGTAGAACCATCCCTTTCTCCCATTCATGTTTCAGGGGTTATTTCTCCTATTTGCAATGACTGCTTGGATCTCAGGCATGGATTGAGCATTTCCTTAAAGTCACTTCATTTTTATTTTTCAGTGAAGAACTGTTCTATCAGATACTCATTTATGATTTTGCCAATTTTGGTGTTCTGAGGCTCTCGGTAAGTGTATTTCCCGCTTCTCACTGCTGAAACTTCCAACGCCTGGTCATTTCTGAAAATAATCACTCAATCCTAATATCTGATTTGTAGTATATTAGATTTTCCTTAAAAAGTTTAGGATAGTTTCTGTATTGCATGATTTGCATTTGGAAGTATCTTTAGTTATAAACTCAGATTTATACAAAGCAGAATAGTCTTATGGTAGCCAGCTTTTTTTTTTTTTTTTTTTAAAGATTTGTTTATTCATGAGAGAGAGGCAGAGACATAGGCAGAGGGAGAAGCAGGCTCCTTGTGGAGAGCCCAATGCAGAACTCAGTCCCAGGACCCCAGGATCACGCCCTGAGCCAAAGGCAGTTGCTCAACCACTGAACTACTCAAGGGCCCCTGGTAGCCAGCTTAAACAAATGTGTATTATTATGTAGGTTAATATATATCTACTTAAGAAAACTTGTAAAGTGATAAAAGTAGAAATAAACATCCTCTAAACCCTGTAACCCAAAAACAGACAACCCCAGCTGATAGTATTAGGGCATTTCTTCCAAGACCTTTTCATGTTTAATTTTAATTTTAAATTAAAATCAGACTGCTTATCTATATAGTTTCATACCATCTTTGTACAGCTAACATACTCTACAAAAAAGACTTCTGGGATTTTTATTGGGATTGTCATGAATCTCCAGATCAATCTGGGGAGGAAATCTTTTGTTAGATTTATCCCTTAGTATCTCACTTTTTTTTTTTTTTTTTGATGCTATTATGCATGGCATTTTATTTATTTATTAAGATTTTATTTATTCACAAGGAACACAGAGAGAGAGGCAGACATAGGTAGAGGGAGAAGCAGGGTCCCTGTGGGGAGCCCGATGTAGGACTTGATCCCCAGACCTGGGATCACACCCTGAGCTGAAGGCAGACACTTAACCACTGAGCCACCCAGGCGTCCCTATACGTGGCATTTTAAAAATTGTCCAGTTGTTTGATGTTAGTATATAGAAACACAAGTGTTTTTGTATATTAATCTTGTACCTTGCAGCTTTGCCAAACTCACTTAGTAATTCTCATAGCTTTCTTATAGATTCCATCAGTATCTACATAGATGATCATGGTCTCTGTGAATAAAGACAGTTTTATTTTCCCTGTCCAACCTGGATCGCTTCTTTTTCTCTCTTGCCTGGTTACACTGGCTAGACCAATGTTGAATAGAAGTGGTAAGGGGGCACCTGGGTGGCTCAGTGGTTGAGCGTCTGCCTTCAGCTCAGGGTGTGATCCTGGAGTCCTGGGATCGAGTGCCACATTGGGCTGCCCACAGGGAGTCTGCTTCTCCCTCTGCTTCTCTCTGTGTCTCTCATGAATAAATAAGTAAAATCTTTAAAAAAGTGGTAAGGATGGAAATTGTTCTCTTGTTCCTGATCATAGGGGAAAACACATTCAGTCTTTCAAAATTAAGTATGCTTTCTGCCATAGGTAGAGGGGAGATGGCCTTTATGAAGTTGAGGAAGTTCCCTGTTCCTTGTTTGCTTAGAGTTGTTTTTATTTGGGAATGGATATTGGGTTTTTTCAAATGCTTTTTTTGCGTCTCTGTTAAGATAATTGCATGGTGTTCTTTTTTAATGTGTCAGTATATTACATTTTCATGTTAAAAACCAATCTTGCATTCCTGGATGAACCCTGCTTGTATGTGATACATCACCCTTTGTATAAATTATTGAAATAGACTTGCTAGAATTTTGTTTACACTTGCTACATTTATGTTTATGAAGGATACTCCTTTTTTTTCCTTGTAGTCTTTGTCTGGTTTTGGTATTAGTGTAATGCTGGCTTCATAGAATGAGTTGGGAGGTATCCTCTACTCTTCGATCTTCTGAAAGAGTTTGTGTAGAACTAGTGTTTATTTCTTAAATAACACGGTAGAATTCATCAGTGAATGAAGCCATCGGGGCCTGGAGATTTCCTATGAGAAGGTTTTTAATTACAAATTCAGTTTCTTTCACAGATAACTAATTCAGGTTATCTTTTTCCTCTCGACAGAGCTTTGGTTTGGTTTCTTTCAAGGAATTTGTCCATTAAAGTTTTCACATTTATTGGCATGAGGTTGTTCATAATATTTTTCATAATTCTTTTAATGTTTAGATTCTCTCTCATTCCTAATACTGGCAATGTTTATCCTCTCTTTTTAACCTAATCAGTCTGGCTAGACGTTTACCAGTTTTATTGATCTCAAAAGAACCGACTTTTGGTTTCATAGATTTTTCTCTGTTGTTTTTCTGTTTTCTATCTCATTGATATTTACTCTGATCTTTATTACTTCCTTTCTATTTATTTGGGGGTAATTACTCTTTTGTTTCAAATTTCTTAAGGTGGAAGCTGAGATCACCTTTTGACATCTTTCTTCTTTTTTTAATAATAAATTTATTTTTTATTGGTGTTCAGTTTGCCAACAAACAGAATAACACCCAGTGCTCATCCTGTCAAGTGCCCCCCCTCAGTGCCCACCACCCAGTCACCACCAGCCCCAGTCCTCCTCCCCTTCCACGACCCCTAGTTCGTTTCCCAGAGTTAGGAGTCTTCATGTTCTGTCTCCCTTTCTGATATTTCCTACCCATTTCTTCTCCCTTCCCTTCTATTCCCTTTCATTATTATTTATATTCCCCAAATGAATGAGAATATATAATGTTTGTCCTTCTCCGATTGACTTATTTCACTCAGCATAATACCCTCCAGTTCCAACCACGTTGAAGCAAATGGTGGGTATTTGTCATTTCTAATGGCTGAGTAATATTCCATTGTATTTACATAAACCACATCTTCTTTATCCATTCATCTTTCGATGGACACCGAGGCTCCTTCCACAGTTTGGCTATTGTGGACATTGCTGCTAGAAACATCGGGGTGCAGGTGTCCCGGCGTTTCACTGCATCTGTATCTTTGGGGTAAATCCCCAACAATGCAATTGCTGGGTCGTAGGGCAGGTCTATTTTTAACTCTTTGAGGAACCTCCACACAGTTTTCCAGAGTGGTTGCACCAGTTCACATTCCCACCAACAGTGTAAGAGGGTTCCCTTTTCTCCGCATCCTCTCCAACATTTGTGGTTTCCTGCCTTGTTAATTTTCCCCATTCTCACTGGTGTGAGGTGGTATCTCATTGTGGTTTTGATTTGTATTTCCATGATGGCAAGTGATGCAGAGCATTTTCTCATGTGCGTGTTGGTCATACCTATGTCTTCTTCTCTGAGATCTCTCTTCATGTCTTTTGCCCATTTCATGATTGGATTGTTTGTTTCTTTGGTGTTGAGTTGAATAAGTTCTTTATAGATCTTGGAAACTAGCCCTTTATCTGATATGTCATTTGCAAATATCTTCTCCCATTCTGTAGGTTGTCTTTTAGTTTTGTTGACTGTATCCTTTGCTGTGCAAAAGCTTCTTATCTTGATGAAGTCCCAATAGTTCATTTTTGCTTTTGTTTCTTTTGCCTTCGTGGATGTATCTTGCAAGAAGTTACTGTGGCTGAGTTCAAAAAGGGCGTTGCCGGTGTTCTCCTC
The DNA here is from genome assembly GCF_048418805.1 of Vulpes vulpes. NCBI lineage: Eukaryota > Metazoa > Chordata > Mammalia > Carnivora > Canidae > Vulpes > Vulpes vulpes. The sequence continues at coordinate 57,673,795 of NC_132790.1, forward strand.
TAGGATTTTGATGGAATCATGTCTCACATTTAGATCTTTCGTCCATTTTGAGTTTATCTTTGTGTATGGTGCAAGAGAGTGGTCTAGTTTCATTCTTCTGCATGTGGATGTCCAATTTTCCCAGCACCATTTATTGAAGAGACTGTCTTTCTTCCAGTGGATAGTCTTTCCTCCTTTATTGAATATTAGTTGACCATAAAGTTGAGGGTTCACTTCTGGATTCTCTATTCTGTTCCATTGATCTATTTGTCTGTTTTTGTGCCAGTACCACACTGTCTTGATGACCACAGCTTTATACTACAACCTGAAATCTGGCATTGTGATGCCCCCAGATATGGTTTTCTTTTTTAAAATTCCCCTGGCTATTCGGGGTCTTTTCTGATTCCACACAAATCTTAAAATAATTTGTTCTAACTCTCTGAAGAAAGTCCATGGTATTTTGATAGGGATTGCATTAAACGTGTAAATTGCCCTGGGTAACATTGACATTTTCACAATATTAATTCTGCCAATCCATGAGCATGGAATATTTTTCCATCTCTTGGTGTCTTCCTTAATTTCTTTCAGAAGTGTTCTATAGTTTTTAGGGTATGGATCCTTTACCTCTTTGGTTAGGTTTATTCCTAGGTATCTTATGCTTTTGGGTGCAATTGCAAATGGGATTGACTCCTTAATTTCTCTTTCTTCAGTCTCATTATTAGTGTATAGAAATGCCACTGACATCTGGTCATTGATTTTGTATCCTGCCACACTGCCGAATTGCTGTATGAGTTCTAGCAATCTTGGGGTGGAGGCTTTTGGGTTTTCTATGTAGAGTATCATGTCATCGGCAAAGAGGGAGAGTTTGACTTCTTCTTTGCCAATTTGAATGCCTTTAATGTCTTTTTGTTGTCTGATTGCTGAGGCGAGGACTTCCAGTACTATGTTGAATAGCAGTGGTGAGAGTGGGCATCCCTGTCTTGTTCCTGATCTTAGGGAAAAGGCTCCCAGTGCTTCCCCATTGAGAATATTTGCTGTGGGCTTTTCGTAGATGGCTTTTAAGATGTTGAGGAATGTTCCCTCTATCCCTACACTCTGAAGAGTTTTGATCAGGAATGGATGCTGTATTTTGTCAAATGCTTTCTCTGCATCTAATGAGAGGATCATATGGTTCTTGGTTTTTCTCTTGCTGATACGATGAATCACATTGATTGTTTTGCGAGTGTTGAACCAGCCTTGTGTCCCAGGGATAAATCCTACTTGGTCATGGTGAATAATTTTCTTAATGTGTTGTTGGATCCTATTGGCTAGTGTCTTGTTGAGAATTTTTGCATCCATGTTCATCAGGGATATTGGTCTGTAATTCTCCTTTTTGGTGGGGTCTTTGTCTGGTTTTGGAATTAAGGTGATGCTGGCCTCATAGAACGAATTTGGAAGTACTCCATCTCTTTCTATCTTTCCAAACAGCTTTAGTAGAATAGGTATGATTTCTTCTTTAAACGTTTGATAGAATTCCCCTGGGAAGCCACCTGGCCCTGGACTCTTGTGTCTTGGAGGTTTTTGATGACTGCTTCAATTTCCTCCCTGGTTATTGGCCTGCTTAGGTTTTCTATTTCTTCCTGTTCTAGTTTTGGTAGTTTGTGGCTTTCCAGGAATGTGTCCATTTCTTTTAGATTGCCTAATTTATTGGCATATAGCTGTTCATAATATGTTTTAAAATCGTTTGTATTTCCTTGGTGTTGGTAGTGATCTCTCCTTTCTCATTCTTGATTTTATTAATTTGTGTCTTCTCTCTCTTCTTTTTAATAAGGCTGGCTAATGGTTTATCTATCTTATTAATTCTTTCAAAGAACCAACTCCTGGTTTTGTTGATCTGTTCCACAGTTCTTCTGGTCTCGATTTCGTTGAGTTCTGCTCGAATCTTAATTAACTCTCTTCTTCTGCTGGGTGAAGGATCTATTTGCTGTTTTTTCTCTAGCTCCTTTAGGTGTAAGGTTAGCTTTTGTATTTGGGTTCTTTCCAGTTTTTGATTGGATGCTTGTATTGCGATGTATTTCCCCCTCAGGACTGCTTTTGCTGCATCCCAAAGATTTTGAACGGTTGTATCTTCATTCTCATTAGTTTCCATGAATCTTTTTAATTCTTCCTTAATTTCCTGGTTGACCCTTTCATCTTTTAGCAGGATGGTCCTTAACCTCCACGTGTTTGAGGTCCTTCCAAACTTCTTGTTGTGATTTAGTTCTAATTTCAAGGCATTATGGTCTGAGAATATGCAGGGGACGATCCCAATCTTTTGGTATCGGTTCACACCCGGTTTGTGACCCAGTATGTGGTCTATTCTGGAGAAAGTTCCAGTGCACTTGAGAAGAATGTATTCAGTTGAGTTTGGATGTAAAGTTCTGTAGATATCTGTGAAATCCATCTGGTTCAGTGTATCATTTAAAGCTCTCGTTTCTTTGGAGATGTTGTGCTTAGAAGACCTATCGAGGATAGAAAGAGCTAGATTGAAGTCACCAATTGTAAGTGTATTATTATCTAAGTATTTCTTCACTTTGGTTATTAATTGATTTATATATTTGGCAGCTCCCACATTCGGGGCATATATATTGAGGATTGTTAAGTCCTCTTGTTGGATAGATCCTTTAAGTATGATATAGTGTCCTTCTTCATCTCTTACTACAGTCTTTGGGGTGAATTTTAGTTTATCTGATATAAGGATGGCTACCCCTGCTTTCTTCTGAGGACCATTTGAATGGTAAATAGTTCTCCAACCTTTTATTTTCAGGCCGTAGGGGTCCTTCTGTCTAAAATGAGTTTCTTGTAGACAGCAAATAGGTCCTGCTTTTTTATCCAGTCTGAAACCCTGCGCCTTTTGATGGGGTCATTAAGCCCGTTCACATTCAGAGTTACTATTGAGAGATATGCGTTTAGTGTCACCATGATATCTATTCAGTCCTTGTTTTTGTGGATTGTTCCACTGACCTTCTTCTTAAAGGGGAATTTTAAGAGTCCCCCTTAAAATTTCTTGCAGAGCTGGTTTGGAGGTCACATATTCTTTCAGTTGCTGCCTATCTTGGAAGCTCTTTCTCTCCTTCCATTCTGAATGAGAGCCTTGCTGGATAGAGTATTCTTGGTTGCATGTTCTTCTCATTTAGGACCCTGAATATATCCTGCCAGCCCTTTCTGGCCTGCCAGGTCTCTGTGGAGAGGTGTGCTGTCACCCTAATACTCCTGCCCATAAAAGTCAGGGATTTCTTGTCTCTTGCTGCTTTAAGGATCTTCTCTTTATCTTTGGAATTTGCAAGCTTAACTATTAAATGTCGAGGTGTTGAACGGGTTTTATTGATTTTAGGGGGGGATCTCTCTATTTCCTGGATCTGAATGCCTGTTTCTCTTCCCAGATTAGGAAAGTTTTCAGCTTTGATTTGTTCAAATACATATTCTGGACCTCCGTCCCTTTCGGCACCCTCGGGAACCCCAATTAAACATGGGTTTTTCTTCCTCAGGCTGTCGTTTATTTCCCTTAATCTATTCTCATAGTCTTTTAATTGTTTGTCTCTTTTTTCCTCAGTTTCCCTCTTTGCCATCAACTTGTCTTCTATGTCACTCACTTGTTCTTCCACCTTGTTAACCTTCGTCGTTAGGACTTCGTTTGGATTGCATCTCATTCAGTTGATTTTTAATTTCTGCCTGATTAGATCTAAATTCTGCAGTCATGAAGTCTCTTGAGTCCTTTATGCTTTTTTCTAGAGCCACCAGTAGCTTCATAATAGTGCCTCTGAATTGGCTTTCTGACATTGAATTGTAATCCAGATTTTGTAACTCTGTGCGAGAGAGGAGGACTGTTTCTGATTCTTTCTTATGAGGTGAGGTTTTCCTTCTAGTCATTTTGCTCATTGCAGAGTGGCCAAAAACAAGTTGTACTGGGAAAAGGAGAAAAAGAGAGGAGAGAAAGAAGGAAAGAAAAAGAGAAAAAAGGAAGAAAAAAAGAGAAGAAAAAGAGAAAGAAAAAGGGAAAAAAAGGGTGGGGGAAGCAAACAGAAATCAAAAAGAAAAAAAAAACACAGGGGAGTATCTTCCGATTCTGTATACTTTAAGTCCCTTGACTTCCCCTGGAACTTGTCCATCCAGCTGGTCTTCTGGGGGAGGGGCCTGCTGTGCTGATTCTCAGGTGTTAGCACTTGGGGGAGCTGCTCTGCCCCCTGCCAGGTGCAGGCGTCAATGGGGGTTGTTTACCCCGTGAGGCCCCAGGAGGAACAACCCCAGTGGTGGGGCCAGCTCTGGAGCCCTGGATTTAGCCCCTGCAGTAACTACAGAGCTCTGGGTCTGCAGGGCCTGGAGGCTCAGCTCGGGGCAGGAGCGTCCTTGCTGTCCTGGGCCCTCCTGGCCTCTGCCTGTCCCGGGCGAGGCCGGATCCTGGGCTGTGTCCCCGCGCTCTGTGCTCCGGGGCCTGCGCTGTTGGATTCGCGCTCCCGCCCCGCAGCCCCCTCCGCGGAGCCGCCGCCCGAGCCCCTCCGAGCTGCTCCGGGTCCTGCCGCCGTGCGCGCTGCAGCCCTTAGGGAGCTCGGCGCACTCTCCCGGGGCGCAGGTGCCTGTTAGTGTCCCCGGGAGCCCGAGGGCATCCCCACCCTCCTGGGTCCTGCTCTAACTCCCCGCGAGCCCTTTTCCGCCCGGGAAGTTTGGTGCAGCTCCTGCTCCTCCGGGACGGGGCTCTCCCGTCCTGGGGACACTCGCCCCCGCCTCAGCCCGGCTCCTCGCGGAGCCCCTCCCCCTTGGAGGCCTTTTGTTTCTTTATTTCTTTTTCCCCTCTTCCTACCTTGATAGAAGTGCTAACTCTTCTCACTGTAGCATTCCAGCTGGTCTCTCTTTAAGTCTCAGGCCAAATTCGTAGATTTTCAGGATGATTTGAAGGTTATCTAGGTAATTTGGTGGGGACAGGTGACTTGGGGACCCCACTCTTCCGCCACCTTGCCCCTCCCTCCTCTTTCTTTTCTAATATACGTGCTTAATGCTAATAAATTTCTGCTGAGTCTTGTCTTAGCTCCCCACAAATTTTGATAAGTTTTCATTTTCATCCAGTTCAAAATATTTTTACATCCTTCTTTATTTCTTCTTTGCTCTACAGGTTATTGAGAGGTATATTGTTTCCAGTTACTTGGGAGATCTTCAATATCTGCTACTGATTTCTAAGTAAATTCCATTTTAATCAGAGAATATACTTAAATCCTTTAACGTTACTGAGATTGCCTTATGGCCTAGAGCATGGTTTGTGCTGGTAAAGAATCCATGCACACTTGAAATGAATTTGTGTTCTGGTCTGGTTAAGTGGAGTATTCTTTGAGTGGCAAGTACAGTAAGTTAACAGTAATGCTCCGATCTTCTGTATCTTGATTTTCTCCTTGGTCCAGTGTATTTTTTTAAAAGGATGGTATTGAAACCTCGGACTATAATTGCGAATTTGTCTTTTTCTCTTTGCCAGGTCCACTGGTTTGATCCTTCATAGATTTAAAAGCTCTAGTACAGAGTGCATAAACATTTAAATTGTTGGGTCTTTTCATGGACTCCTCTCTTATTATGAAAAAATAGTAACAGTGTTCTGTTCATGTTCATAACATGTGTAAAAGTAAACTATATGACCACAGCAACGTCAGAAGGGGAGAAATGGAAGAAAATTTAGGCATCTTATTTTTAACTATACATTTCAGTCTTTTTCCTTATCAGATGGTTTACCTGAAATGACATTTATTCTCCCTTCCCCTTGCTTTAGTTATCAGTGAGGCAGTAGAAATATGAAAGTAAGTGGAGTCCTTAGAGCCACACAGAGGGGAAATGCCTCCACACAGCCTCGTGCTTCCCACCCATTCAGCAGGCTGTCACATCCTCTCTATTGAAATGGCGACCAATGAAGAGGAGGAAAAGGGTTTTTTTTTTTGTGGATTTTCAGGGTTTTTCTTTATGGGAGATGGGGATTGAGTGTTAGATTTGGGGTTTCTCACTTGCTGTCATGATCATGGTTTTGTGGTTATTCACACTTCATTGTACTTCACAGACATCGCATTTTTACAAATTCAAGGTGTGTGGTAACCCTACACCTAGGTAGGGTTGGCACCATTTTCCCAACAGCATTTGTTCAATTCATGTTTCTGTGTCATAATTTTGGTAATTCTGGCAATAGTTCAGACCTTTTTATTATTGCATTTGTGTATAATACAAACTGTGATCAGTGATTATAATTCACTGGAAGCTCAAATGTTAGCATTTTTTTCACAATAATTTTTTTTAGTTAAGGTTTTTTTCAGATTTAGTGCTATTTTACACTTACTAGACTCTAGTATGTATGTGTGTGTAAACCTAACTTTTATGTGCACTAGGAAATCAAAAAATTCATTTGACTCCCTATATCGTGATGCCCCCTTTACTATGGTAGTCTGGAACCAGACCCACAGTACCTTCGAGGTGTACCTGTGGTGGTTTTATGGGCAGGAATTCAGGCATCACTTGGATGCACTGTTATCACTTCCTGTGTTCTAGGAGCCTGCACCGCTGTTTGAGCTGGCCATGCTCGCCCTGGACAGTCCCGAGAGTGGCTGGACGGAGGAGGATGGTCCCAAAGAAGGACTTGCCGAATACATTGTTGAGTTTCTGAAGAAGAAGGCTGAGATGCTTGCAGACTACTTCTCTCTGGAAATTGATGAGGTGTGTGACAGCATTCTTAGGCCTTTGTTTTATTCTTCAGATAGGAGTCAAGTTCCAAGATAATTCAAGATCAGGGCAAGAAGGCTGTTGTTCGCTCCAGTTAGAAGCAGCACGTGACATCCATTCATGTCTTCACTCCCTATTTGCATTTCTCGGTTACACAACTATTTTCATATCCATTCATGCCCATTCGTGTGCCTGGGGTGAAGGACTCAGGGGAGAGCGGAGTCCACAGTGCCTACAGGCCACAGCAAATGAAATGATGCCAAGCCACCTGATTTCCTTGTTTCTTCCTTTTATCCCTTAATCTTTGGGGCTTTTCATCTCGATGTATTCTTTAGTTGGTGAACATAGCGAAAGAAATTGCTTCATGTCAATACAAAAAGCTTTTTTATTTTATAAGATTTTATTTGAGAGAGAGAACATGAGCAGAGAAGATGGGGAGAAGTAAACTCCCACTGAGCAGGGAGCCCGACATGAGGCTTGATCCCAGGACCCTGGGATCACAACCTGAGTTGACGGCAGGTGTTTAACCAACTGAGCCACCCAAGTGCCCCAAAAAAGCTCGTTAAGTGCCCTGCTCTCCTGCCCCCAGTGCCCTGCTCAGGTACCCACTCACCCAGAGTGCGGGTATGAGGACAAGAAGGAAGCCCTGGGGAAAGGGAACTGGATTCAACTCTAACATTGTATTTCTGGTTTCCCTGTCCTGGCCTTTTCTCCACAAACAGGAAGGGAACCTGATTGGATTACCCCTGCTGATTGACAACTATGTGCCCCCTTTGGAGGGTCTGCCTATCTTCATTCTTCGACTAGCCACGGAGGCAAGTGGTCAAGCCATCCCTAAGTGTGTGGGTGCATGTGTGTGGGCTGGAGGGCAAGGGCACAGGGCTGTACCTTCACATGGAATGAGGAAGATGGAAAGGATGAAAGAGCAGAAGGCCCCACCCCCACCCCACCTCCCCCAGCAGTATTCAGCAGTTCCAGGTTACAAATTGAATGCCTAAACAGTTAACATTTAAAAAGCTGTGATCTCCACTTGGAATTAAATGTGTTTATTAAAGCAAGTACCTATGTTGAGGTATTAAATTCTCTCCTTGGACCAGGTGAACTGGGATGAAGAGAAGGAATGTTTTGAAAGCCTCAGTAAAGAATGTGCTATGTTTTACTCCATTCGGAAGCAGTATGTATCTGAGGAGTCGACCCTCTCGGGCCAGCAGGTACTGTGGTGATGCACATTAACACCCGGAACTGGAATGAACCCTCACACAACCTTTAGGAAGTTAAATTTGCTGTCTCTGAATTCCTATGATTAGCTAGCTGTACACAAAAAGGGCCTGAGTGAATGCACTTCCTACTACTGCCAGTGAACATCATAGTCAGGATCAGACACTGTTAGATCCTGCTACAGTCAACACTTCTTCCCGAATGGAAACCAAGTTTCCACGGGAGAAAGTCAGCCTTCTTTTCCCCTTATCTCCTCTCCCACAGTCAGGCCTGTAGGATCCCTAAAAGGATGTTTCAACCGCAGTAGGTAAAACAGCCCATTGTAACCAGCAGGACTTCAGGCCTAGTACACGTCAGTCAGGAAACCATGAACACTGGGATGTGAGAGGGGGTAAGGGAGGCTTGTGACATCTCACATGTCTTTTCCAGAGTGAAGTATGCGGCTCCTCTGCAAACCCCTGGAAGTGGACTGTGGAACACATTGTCTATAAAGCCTTCCGCTCACACCTTCTGCCTCCCAAACATTTCACAGAAGATGGAAATATCCTACAGCTTGCTAACCTGCCCGATCTGTACAAAGTCTTCGAGAGGTGTTAAACACAGTCACTTGTGGACTCTGGGATGTGCAGTTCTTGCACTGTGTCCTGACAAGGATAGGTCTTACGGTTGAAAACTCCCGTTTGCCTTCTCACTAGAAGCACTCTTTCACAGTTGATGGACTAATCAGAAATAAATTGTCAAAGGCGTCCTGACATGATTCCTTATTTAATTTCATCGCACTTGAAAGGTGTTCTAGATCCATTTTCCCCTACAGTATACCTCATTATGGTGAAGAATCCAGTAGTTTGAAAGCCCTTTGGGCATCTGATAAGAATTCTAAAAAGGCCTTGAGATTCTATAGATCTTGCTTTGGTTTGATTCTTTGTGTATTCTGGTACGTTTCTAATATCAGGTGATACAAATTATGCTGATTCAAATGCCTTTGAAAAGAGATCCTGGACGTACAAGAGGCTCTGGTGACAAAGAGTATGGAGAAAGCTGAATTGATAATCTGTTACTACCTTAAGTAACCAAAGCTAATTAACTTATTTGTAATGAAAAACTTGGAAGAAGACAAAATCCTATCAAGTCTGTAACTAGTGTGCACTTTAACTCAGCCCCTTTAATGGCTGTGAATACTACCAGCTTAAGATAAAGTTGTAGTTATTCTTATCTGAAGAATGACCATGATGTAAAAACACAAACGTAAGCTGTAGGTGCCATTACAATGAGCTGCCTTAACGCTAGCATGCATTAACAGAAATGTGCAGTGAGCACAAGGAGGAACGCCTACAATTACTGAGGTAAAATCCAGATTGTGAAGAAGGTTCCATAGAAAAGAACGGGGAACTCTACCTAATGAACACATGGAGCCATTCTGTTTGGAGACTGGAACAGAAGAGACAAATTTGTTGTACCACAAAAGGGGCAAGTTAGATTCTACCATGGAGAACTTCCAAAAGAACTTCCAAGAGGCTCCATGAGCCCAGCGGGGCATAGGCTGAGCGGCCGGGCCAGGAGGGGGTCTCCAAGGCGTGCTGGCTCACAGGACCACGTCCTCAGCCTCTCCCACAGCTCCTGCTTGGCTGCTACTACGACTAGAGAGAATTTATAGGAGATCTCTTCCATTCAGGACAGTGGTTTTCATATTTTTAAAAAGGCTAAATGTTCTGAAGAAGGGGGTATTTTGTAGAGCTCTTCTTCATATTCAGATTAGCTTTAGCATCTGGTTTCAAGTCTAATGTATCTAAGGAGACATTAATTCACTAGACTTTGCCCAGCATTTGTTCTGAAGCTACAACCACCATCTCCATAAAACCACCTTGATTCTGAGGGCAAAAGGGAATAACAGATCCTGCAAAGTGGCCATGCTGGATGATGAAAGCCTCTTGAATTGGGTGCCTTTAAAGATGAAACCAAAGTTCTTAAAAAGCTGTATATTGCAGATCCTTCTCCTTGCAGGGGAGAAAAAATAAGAGGGCCAAGATAAGAGGGGTGGGTGTGGCTGCCTGGATTTGTCTTGAAGCCTTTTCTAACAAAAATGAATGTGTCAGTAGCCAGCTGTGGTCAGCAACAGGGTGCGTTTAATAGAGTCTTCAGGCCGACCTCCCCCCACTTCCTGCCCGCCCCCCTCCCCACCGGGCTCGTCTGAGGTTTCATTCCACAGATCAGCAGCAGATGAGATACTTTACATGAGACACAGCACGGCTGATGTTGAAGACGAAGGGGCCCTACTCTTACTTTAAGAGTGTAAGGCTTTGGACTTCCCCGGCCACATGCAATAAAGCAAGTTTTATATACACTCCCCATAAATCTTTTTCTAACATTTTCTTATATAAATTTAAATATTTTACAAAAAAAGGCTTTTCCTCCAAACATAGAAATTTGAGTGAAACATATATTCCCTACCTGTGAACTTGTTTCTTCACTAAAATATAAAGGCTATCTGATATTAAGGGTAAGTGTCTTTTGACTGCTGGAGATGACTGAAGTCTGAATTGCACCGTGGAGAAGGCACTTATGTTTTCCGAGGTCTCCAGTCACGTTATCGCATTGGGCACTCACAGAGTTGCTGTCCTCCAGAACCTGTACCAAGACCTCCGAGTGCCCAGTCACTGAGGCAGCTGGGGAAAAATGGTGAGTAAACTTGATTCTAAAATTATGGCATAAAAAATAAAAACAGCACGGACCAGTTCTCAGTCTAGAATCAAACTACAAACGAAATCCAGAGTGTTCACTCATGAAGATTCAAACCTGTTTCATTCTCTCATAAATTATAAAATACAAAGGTGGCTATTTTAATGACAAATCTCAAACAGTACTGAAGGGGGTCTGTGTCAATGGACAAAGAGTCAGTCCGTCTGGATGGGACCTGAGGGGCAGCACCCGAGCTGAAGGGCAGCCTCCTACTGCTGTGCCAGAAGCGCTGTTCTGTTGGCCTTCATCTTCTCCAGCCGCTTGGCCAGGTGGCTGTTGGTCATCTCCATCTCCTCAATCTTGTCCAGTGCTGTTCGTAACTGCAGATAGGGAGAGCCTAGTCACCTCACATGGTCACACCCAAAACCCAGTGTCACTTCAGCCGCCCCCACCCCCACCCCCAAGAAAAGGAAACAGAAGCGCTGGGCCACCCCATGGCCTTGTTTCTCTTCCAGTGAGACTCAACAAGGGACGCTGAGCAATCACAGGTCAGACTGCAGGTGGAAAAACAGACCAGCTCTAAAACACAAGGGAGATTATCCTTTTTCTTAGTCTCTGACCAAAACATAAAAGTAAATGGCAAGTCATTGCACAGGTGAGAAACCGACACAGAAGAGTAAGAGACTCCACTGCAGCTCCCCTAAGATGGGACCCAGGATTCAATTTCCTAGGCCACAAAGAATCTTTTCTTGTAGGAATGTGAGGCTGCAAAAGCAGGTACCTCCCGCTGGAGCTTCCTCTTTTCAGCCTTCAGTTCGTCCTCCACTTTCTCGGCATTCTCGGCAGCGGTTTTATACCTCAGCACCTGGCCCTCGAGCCGGCTGATCTGTCAACAAGAGAACGTGGGCCTCTGCTAATGGGCACTGGAGCCCCTTTCTCGCAGCCACGATGGAAACACCGCGTCATTACAGATCCCGAGTCATCCCCTCACAGTGAGTCATAGGGCCTCTCAGAACCCGACAGCTATTTATAGATCCAGAAATGTCCCCAGAGAGGATTACAGCTGGAGAGTCATTATGGGGCCAATTTCCCATGTTAAGTTTATGATGAACATATTGTTTAAGTGCCAAAGTAACACTGCAGGATGAGACTCACTAAATGGAAAAGCTTTTAGACCTTCTGAAATGTATAATAAGGAATTTTCAAACTACCGTCTTCCTGAAATCTCTTGAATTATCTGGAAAAAACAGAATTACAGCCACAGCCTTCTACGTTTTGACAGCCAACAGAAGGCTGAAGTGCCCTGCTAGGTTTTTCCTGCTGCCTTCTCCACTTTAATACAGAGCTTTTCTAGAGACCGCCCCGCGGAGGCAGCCCAGAGAAACCTAGGTACCCCTGGAGTTAGCCACTCAGATGCAGGAAACAGACATGTTTCAAAGGGGGCATAAATCACTTGGTAGTGTACTGAGAAGTACTTACATTCTGTTCCAATGTGGTTATATCCTGTTCTGCTTTTGAAAGCTTAAATTTGTATTCACTAATTTGTCTATTGGCATCTCCTGGAAGAGAAGAGAACCTGTGTCAGTGCAGGGGTGCCCTAAGGCAGTGACCCACCTTTGCCGCCCAGGAGGGGGCTGTGCAGCGGAAGCAGACAAAATCCAAAGGCCCGAAGGGCGGCCTTGGCACTTCCCACAGCGTGGGCCCTACGGCGGCTCTCCTGCAAGAAGCTCTAGTACCCTAAGCATCCTTTGGTCCAGGGGGTTTGGAAGAAATTTTACTCTCCAGTCCATGACGTGTGGAGTTTGAACTTTGGGCTAGGAGCCCTGTCAGTGCATTGGCGGCCCCCACCCAGCTCTCATGCTGGGCGCTGTGCACCCCCCGCCCCCAGCCTCTGGTTTTCCTCGCCATCCTACTTCCCGGGCTCCCTTCGGCAGCTACACACCAAGGGCCCTACTCTCCCTGCCTCCGTCAGGGCTCTCCTCAGTCTGGTGGACTCCTCCTTCCATGCTGCAGTTTACTTACACTGTCTTTTCTAACACTGATCGTGCTTTCTAAACACTGTACATAGGGGGACGAGCCAGCTCTGCCTTCTTCAGCTACCTGATCTTGCCAAGGGCTTTTGTGCATGTGCTTGATAAATGTTAGCCGAAAGATGCTTTTCAGTAATGTGATTCTGTGATGGGTGGACTTCTAAATCCTTAGTTGTACTTCTAACCTAAGAAGTCATTTAAAATGAGAAGTTGAGGGGTGCCTGGGTGGTTTAGTTGGTTAAGTGTCTACCTTCAACTCAGGTCAAGATCTCAGGGTCCCGGGATCAAGCCCCACATAAGGCTCCCTACTCAGTGGGGAGTCTGTTGCTCCCTCTCCCTCTCCTGTGTGCACTCTCTCTCTCTCTCTCAAAATCTTTAAAAAAAATAAAATGAGAAATTTAAAAGTTCCCTCCAGCAAACCATATTTAACAAAAATCACTCTGAAATGATTATAGGGTAGAATCATAAGGCCTATAGGAGATAAACCAAATCTAACCTATCCAACTTAACCTTTCTGCTTTTCCACATCACTGAGATTACAACTACTTATATAATCTTCAGCGAGAGGATCTTCTCAAGAGTAGTTACGGTCACCTGAAAAGTAATGGGGCTATAAAACAACTGCTCCCAAGGCCTTTCTGGCAGTGACAGATAAGAGTTCCTACTGCTGAGCTCTAAAACAGAAGCTTCAGGATCTGTTTTTTTTTTTTTTGTTTTTTTTTTTTTAATTCTCCATCCCAACCATTTACCGATTATGACAATGTGCTGCTTCCTTCTCATGGCAAACCACCCTTTCCTTCCTGTTTTCAAGAGTGTAAGTCCTTCATCTCTGCCATTTGGTGCTTGCCATGAAATTCCATTCTACAACACGATGCTTATGTCCCCAGGGTTCGTTTGCCAGCCAGGCCCAGTCTACCAGGTCCTGCTGGGCCCACCTCGCGTTCTACAGCTCACTCTGGGTCCTTTCCAGATACCAGCTCTGTAACACTCACCTGCCATAGGAGCATTCACACAGATGGCATGCCCGACCCCCTCAGTGTGGCTCCTTTTGATTTTGCTGCTTTAAACCAATCTCTTTCAAATCTACCCCTGCCCTCTCTCTAAGACTGCTCACAGCCACTGTGCTGGTCCAGCTGATCATTATAGCCTCCCAACTGGTCAGCCTGTCTTCATCACACCCGTCTTCATCTATCCTCCATGCCAAAATATTTCTAAAACAAAATATTCAACAGGAAGTATCTTGAGGGTCTCAACTGATACCTAATAAAGGACATGACACTAACCTCAAAAGCCAGTATTAAGAGTATTAATAAGCCTTAAACCAAGAAGCCTTTTCTGTTTAGCCTAATGCAAATTATTTAGATGAAAAGGCCATGGAAAAAAAAAAAAGAAAAGGCCATGGAATAACCAATATTTAAAAATAAGTTATCAGAAAAGCCACAATTTAAATTGAAAAAAAAGTCTCCCCTTTCCATGAATGACACATTATCTAATTATATATGAATGGCTGCTGACCTTCCCCCCCACCCCCCCACCATGGAGATTACTGTGAACGCAGCAGGCATTTTAAAACAACATGGGGTCAAAAGAAAGGGAGAAGGACTGTATGAGGTAAACTGAATAGGCTTACTTTGTGGCCTGGTTTTAAATTACATCTATAAAGATTAATGGTTAATAAGAAAACTTCTGGCAAACTTCTGAAACAATTCAACATTCGTGTGAGTTCCAAACATACCCCTCCACTATCCAAGAGAGTTTTCGCAAGAAAAATGTCACTAGGAAGGGCACCGTATGGGAGCTCAAAGGTGACCCAGCTGTGGAAGAGGACAGTGCCAGGAGGACGCGGATTCCAAAACATCTCTAGAAATCATGGCAAGGAGGGGGAAGAGCACTAATCCAGGTTCTTAATCCAGCCCCTGAAGCACAGAGGCTCCTAGAAGCCTCAGCCTGGCCGCACCACCCATCAGGAATCCATTCTGGGCTGCTGAGGACTAAGCAGTCTTCGTAACTGCTCCCCTCGAGAAACAGGCATCCTGACCCTGGCAGCCCCCAAGCCGTTGCGTCCCTGGAACAAAGCCTCCCTCCCGGGCGGCACTGCCCACCGAGCACCTACTCTGCATCTCGATGAACTGCAGGTCCGAGCCGTTGTGCAGCCCCGCCATGTCCGCAGCTGCGTTCTCGCTCCGGGAGCACTTCTGCCGCTCTTCCTCGAGCTGCAGCTTCAGCCTCCGGATCTGAAACAGAAAGAGAGGTCTGTCACGAAATCCACAGGGCCGGTCCTTGGCCACCCAAAACTGGAGCGCCCACCATGGGGCCAAGGCCAGGTGCGCTAGCCACAAACTGAGTGACGTCAGAAGAAGCGAGCTCCAGGACCACGTGTCCCCATCAAAGCCACTCTGTTTTATGTAGGCTGGTGGAAGAGCAGGTCTGTTGAGCGTTTTTCACTGGTCTTATTAAATTCACTTTTTAATAAAATTCCATGTGCAGTTAGATGGTTGTTTTCTCTTAGAATTAGGGTAAATATTCTAGGTTAAATATTTAGGAAACAAATACCAAAACTTGAAGTCAATTAAATATTAAATGTTTAAATTAGTATTAAATATTAACACATATATTAGGTGAAATATTTAGAAAACCCTGTATATGCAGAAATAATGTATCAAACACAGTTGATCTACCTTACTTTATCCAAAATAAAGGATATTCATAGTAGCTTATTCATAATAGCTCCAAACTGGAAACAATCCAAATGTCTGTCAACAGCATAAACTGTGGCACATCTGTACAGTAGAATTACTACCCACCAAAAAAGGGAAAAGCATACTACTGATATGTGCAATGATCAGTATGCCACACGGAAGATGCCAAACAAAAGAGGAGGACATACTGTGTAATTCCAATTATTTAAAACTACAAAATGCAAATACTAATCCACAGTGACAGAAGAAAGCCAGTCAGCAGCTGCCTGGAGAGGGGGAGAGGAGGTCAGGAAGGAAGGCTTACTAAGGGACACCAAAACTGGATAGTTATGAATACTTTCACCATTTTGACTAGGGTCATGGTTTCATTAGTATTGCTATGGCTTGAGTTGTATCCTTACACAATTCATATGTTGAAGTTCTAACTCCCAGTACCTCAGGATGTGAACTTACTTGGAAATAGAGCCACTGAAAATGCATTTAGTTGAGATGGAACAGGATGGGCCCCAATCCAACATGACTGGTGTCCTTATAAAAAGAGCCATATCAAGAGAGACAAACACGTACAGAGGAAAGATGATGTGAAGACATGCAGAATGCTATCTACAGGTCAAGGAATGCCAAAGACTACCAGCAAACCACCAGGAGCAAGAGAAGTATGGAACAGATTTCCCTTCACAAGCCTCAGAATGAACACTGCTGGGCAACGCGGTGGTCCAGCGGTTTAGTGCCGCCTTCAGCCCAGGGTGTGATCCTGGAGACCTGGGATTGAGTCCCACATTGGGCTCCTTGCATGGAGTCTGCTTCTCCCTCTGCTTGTGTCTCTGCCTCTCTCTCTCTCTCTCTCTCTCTGTATCTCTCACGAATAAGTAAATTTTAAAAATCTTAAAAAAAAAAGAATGAACACTGCTGCCACCTGACTGCAGGCATTTGCTAATCTCCAAAACTGTCCAGACAGGAAATTTCTGTTGCTCTAAGCCACCCAGTTTGTGGCAATTTGCTATGGCAGCCCTCAGAAAGTAATACAGTAGGTACATTTGTACACTTTACGTATGAGTGGCTTATTCTACACCAGTTATACCTTAATGAAGCTGTGGGGTTTTTTTATTTTGCAAACTAAAGAAACTAAAACTGAATCAAATGAAAAGGAACTCTGGGTTGAAAAAAGACAAGGCCCAGTGGACACAAGAGTCCCCCCCCCATACAGAGAACAAGGAGATTGGTGAACAGACATATACTGCATGCTGAGGCCCCCAGTCTGGCCTCAGTTCCCAGAATGTTCCCAGCAAGACTGCTCCCTGCACTGAGCACAGGGGGGATGGCTCCGTGCAGACCATCCATCTAGTCTAAAGTAAAGACCAACATTCTCATGTCAAAATTTCCCAACAAAACACCCAGCCGCATCAGCCTTACAAAGATAGGGACATCTGCTCAGAGGTGCCTATCAGCATTTTAATTCCGCCCCCACCCCCCAAAACTTAGGGCCAAGTAAATATACATCAGAGAGCATCAGTTAGGAAATAAACTATGCTAATGGAAGGAAACAGCAAAGAACAGTGACAAACTATCAATATCCTCCAATATTGTGAAAATATCTGCATCCTGGAAATGACTGCAGAAACACAAGCCCAACGGAAGTATTCAAAGCTAAAGCTGAAACAATCTTTCAAAAGTAAAGCAAAAGAGATAAAGGGATGGACAAATAGGAGAGAAACAAAAAAGTCAAAGCACTGGTCCCAGAGGTCTACTGCCCCCTCCTTCAGAAATCAGAGCTGTGTTTTCCTAAATGCCTACAGGTCTTCCCAGCATAGATTTGGGGAGCACTACAGCTCAGAACTCCAAGGGGGACTGAGCCTCCCCAGGCCTCCTTTGCCTTTCATCATCAAGGGTCATCAAGGGTCAGTGTGATACTCAGGGTTAAAGGGGTTCCCTAGCTGGGACCCTGTCACCAGTGGTCAAGGGGAAGCCTGGGCATTAAGACCAAGTGTGCCACACCCCCAGTGGAGAAAGGGCAAGCCCTGTGCTAGGAGGAAACCCATGCTCCCCAGATACCCCTAGCCTTTCAACATCTGCCCTGAGTGAACCAGGACTAGTTTTTCATTAACCCCATCATAATTATGTCCATCTCAAAGCACTCATCCTCCTGCACTCTTCCTCACAGGGCTCTCTCTGCACAGCCACCTTCCACCTCTGCATCTCTCCTAACCTCGCCCAATGCCTGAAACTCAGCCTCTGAATGGTCCCTTCACCTAGTGCATTAGCAGAAACCCACTATCCCCTGAGAAGCCTGTTCCCTCTGCAGCCTGATGACCTTCTGGCAAGTTCTCCCACAGCCCTCCTACCACTGAGCCTGAGAATAGAATACATGACCTGCTTTCTGTGCTGCTGCCCAACTTATTCTCCCTCGGTACTCCCTAAAATTCCTGCTTCCAGACCTCCTCCCCTCCAATTCCACATACCAACCACCCCTCATCACGACTATCACCCCATTCCTCTTCACCATTCAGTTCCTGACCCACACTCCCTCTCAAGTAAAGCCTGGGTACTTTCAAGATTTGTCTAGGTAGAGGCTTTCTCCAATGACTGATGGCAGTATCTGGAACACGTCCTCTCCAAGGATCTTGCCATCTATCTCCTTTCGCCCTCACTACTCTCCCCAGGCACATACTAGAGCTCCCACTAGGCAAGTGCAATCCCTGCATGAGTCAGTCCCATTATCCTCTCTCTAACCTTTATATTCCTGGTCTTTCCAGCTCCCTCTCAGGACCCCAAATCCCCAAATCCTTCAATCCCACTGATATTTCCCATCTTTCCCCTGGGTCTTGACATCTTCCTGGATTACCCATTTGCCTCCTAACCCACGTAATCTCTGGGGCCATCATTATCAATATTCTTGTGCACACGTCCTCACCTCCTCTGCACAGTTACACTCCTGGGTGTACACACCTGCACCTATGCCCACTAAATGTGGCTAGAGAAATGCATAGACTAAGTGTGTTCACACAAACCTCTAGCATACCATCTAACTTACATATTCATTACATCTATTGTTTATTGTCTGGTCTCCTCCCACTAAAATGTAAGGTCTATTACTGCAGGGATTATTTAACTGATTTGTTCACAGAAATATGCCAAATACCTGGAATAGAGCCTGCTAAGTGGTGGAATCACATTCAACATTCAAACAACTGAAAAGGAGTTTCAAAAAGAGATAACAGAAAATGAGAGGAGAAAACCAGTCAAGAAATTTTCCCAGGATTGAAGATAGGAATTCCTAGAATTGACAACTCCAAATCACATCACTGTGAAACTTCGAAACACTAAGGAGAAAGTATGATAATAAGCTGCTACAGAGAGGAAGGAATCACATACAAAAGATGAAAAAGCTGAATGCCCTTGAAATCCTCAACATACTGGCTTCCGTGGAAGCCAGAAGACAATGAAGCAATTTCTTTAAAAAAAATAAAAAGATGAAGGAAAATGATTCCAATGAAGAAAAATTCTATACACAAACTATTAAGTAATAGGGTAAAATAAAGACATTTTCAGGCCTCCAAAGTTAAGAAAAATGTATAGCCAATGTACCCTTTTCTCAGTAAGTTACTGGGGGATGTATCAAGGAACGAATAAAAAAGGAGGAAGTAATAGGGCATTCCAAAAAGGGAATCCAACCTGCACCACAGGCAGAGGAAATCCCAGGTGGCAAGGACAGGCAGGCCATTACGTTCCCACGGGGCCAGGTCTGACGCTCCAAGAATCAACAAGCGGAACTGAGATAATATTTGGCACATGTGAAAACACTAAGACAAGATTTAACTACTGCTGCAGACATGGCAGCTAAACTGGTAATAGATACACAGGAAACCAAGCAGAGGCAAAAAAAAAAAAAAGCCACAGTATTAACTCTGGGGGAGTTGGAGCTGTGAAGAGAGAAGGTTGCAGGGCTCCATGACAAGTGGCGCTTACAAGTCCTGATAACATGCACAGACCGGATGCACACTATGCCTTCACTAGGAGGATGGGATGACAGAGGCTAGATGGTCATCTTCCAGAGGGGTGTCAACAGACCGTGCCCCAAAAAGAACCATCAAGAAACAACGTGAACCTATGAGATAGAAATACACCAGAATGGTACACATGGAAATTTGCTAAACCAATAGGAATGGTCAGGGTGAAGGTGAGGAGGCAGGGCACAGAATTCTCCTCTTCACAACAAGCTTCAAAGAACTATTTAACTCCTTAAACTCCATATCCAATCAATTTTTTTAAAAGAACAGGAAACAACAAATATGAGTTATCTTCTTGTCCTTCAAATCTTGCTTGAGTACTGATGTTTGAAATAAGCACATTTCTTTCTTGTGTACATCTTCATTCGCTAACATTTTGCCATTATTTAGTCCGTTAAATCAACATGACCTTCCAGTAAGAAGAATGCCTTTACCTGTGATAGTAGCTCTTCCTTTTCTCCAGCAAGTTTTCGTAGCCTGACATCTAAAACAAATGGAAAATAAACTAAATTTGTGATGATACAGTGCCGAAACAATTATTCATGAAATTAAAAAACTGCAAACATTATCTGATAAACAACATATAGCTCTCAATATCAAGAGAAATGAAGGCTTAAGTTAATGGTGCAAAGGAAATGTACTTAGTTATTTAGCGGTTGTGTATTTGTACACAACTGTTAGCTATCAAGGCACTAAATACAACATTTGCTCCCAAGGGCAGTGATTTTCCATTTAAGACAAACCAAAGTACAAAGATCACTTCCTTGTTTCAAAAATGTGCAAGCTTTCACCAGCAGACAGACGACTCAAATACCGGGGTGCTCTCACAGGCTTAATTAAGCCTCACAGGAGCAAACAAAATCTGGGAGAAAAGACAGGCAGGGTAAGAAGGGGCCCAGGTGGAGAGGCTGGAAGAGAGAAAATAGAAACACAATGCTGAAGGAGCACAGACCCACACAGGCTAGTGGGGGAAGTGGAGACCAACTGTGAGCCACAGGCAGGCAGTCAGTAGAGGACTGATCTGGGGTGTAGCTGCAGGATTGCTAGGGCTCACTCCCAAGCAGGCCTTAAAACAAGCTCCTTACACTGAGGGGGACCATAGATGAGTAAAAGCAGCAGCTGACACTGAGCCAGCGCCTCCCACAACCAACTAAGGTCACGACCAAACATAAGAGCTGGTTCCCCCAGTACCTTCCAAATAAGCAGAGGAAGCCCTGGACTGCCCCCAGCCACACACTCAGTGCCTTTTCCCCCTGCCTCGCCTGCATCCTCTGCTGTATCAAAGTGTTCCACTATGTGTTTACTAACTCTGAAAAAGTCCCACTCCTCTAGGAAACCCATGCAGAATGAAAACAAAAGAAAAAATATCTTTTTTAAATTAAAAAAAAAAGTGAGCTGGTGGTTGAGTATCCATGCAATTTTCCTTCCTCTAGAGCAGAATTCTTAGTGGAGCCAATGGGTAGGCATCTGTGTGGCTTCCTGGGAGAGGTGTTATTAAAGTCTCAAAAGCTTAAATTTAAGAGGCTTAGATTTTAAGAGGTTCAGAAACTCTGCTCTAGAAACACTCCTCTAAGATCTGACTTCTTGGTCATCTGTTTCTTGCCTTAAGAAGTGCAGTGGCCAAGAGCTACAGAACCCTGGGATAAGTAGCAGAGCATAAAACCAGATTCTCCAGGAAAAAGAAACTTAAAACATACTTGGGAAGTCCCTTACCAGCCCGCTGGTTCCCTGGGACACATGTGCTGGATCATGTCTTCTGGGAAGGTTTGTATTTAAGTACAAAAGCAATGTGTATACACCAACTGTGCTTCTATCCAGGACCCTTAAAATGACCCAGATGCTGGTTTCCCAAGATCAAGGATGCCTAAAGACAAGGTGCCCAGATTTCTTCCTGCTAAGAATTTAGATAAACCTCAGATGGCCCTTGTGTTATTTTTGTTATCCAAGATGGGATATGAGTAAGCCAGAAGTCTAATGGGACGGTGAATCCAAGTCAACATAGCAGCAGGCAGCATCTTACCTAGTGGACCTTCTCCTGCAGACTCCAAGACCTGAGCAGCCTCCTGAGACACCACGGTGATGGCTCCGACCACTGGTTCATGATTGACATCACCATTGGGAGTGCCATCAGGGATTATAACTAAGCCATGTTTCTGTGGAGAAGGCAAAAACCCACCATCACAAAACATGGCCCACGTGGAAGCAGTATGCTCTGTCGGGCAACTCTGTGACCATAGTTTTGCCACAGGTAACATCCGGTTAGAACTAGTGACATAGAATATAGCTCCGTAGAAGAAATGACCGAAACCTACCAAATCTGCATTGAAGAATGAACGCTGGTTTGTCTTCGGGCTGGGAAAGATAACAGGATGAAAGGAAGAAAGAATAAAGCAGTGAGGGATTGAACTCCAGGCTAAAGCTAACATACCTCTCCTGTCTTCACTGTCTCCTTCAGGTCAGCCAGCTCCTCTCTGAGCGTATCTCGCTCATTCCTAAGGCAGGCAATGTATTCTTTCTGTTTCTCTAGGGCCTGGTTTTAGACAGGGTAGCAAGGGAAAGAATGGCACAGAAAAAGAGCAAGTGAAAGAGGTAGCAGAGAGCACCTAATTCAAATAAACAAAGATAAGGGCATAAAAGACAAGGGAGTAATAAAAGCTTAGAAACTGGCAGTTAGATATGGGAGGAAATACAAGGTCATATGGACACACATCTCCACAGGAGACTTTTAACAGAAACTGGTTAATCGTGCATCAATTCGCCAAAACATGCTCATCACATCAGGCAGGAGAACTGATCTTTCTTTTCCAGTTGATGAAAAAAAAACAGGAAAAGGAAGATGAAAACAGCAGTAATATTAAAATAAAGTTTTCCTTACTGATCTCCTTACTATAACCAAAACAAACAAACAAATACACTTCATGTTTAACTGAAATTGTTCATTCAAGAATACAGTGAAAATTCTTAATTACAAAATTAATTTTTAAAATGTTTTAATTAAAAAAAATTTTAATGGCCCTGGAAGAAAAAAATAACCAGTATGCACAAGCTATCTTACTTAAATATTGGCTGTAGTGACTGTTCTTCAAACAGTATGGCAAAATATTCCTCAAAAACCACTTACTTCAAAATAGCTATCACCAAAGTGATTCCCAAGGACCTGTTTTTGTTGTTGTTGTTGTTGTTAATTTAATTAAATACAATTAAAAATCATCTGGTTTCTGGTATACCCTTCTAAATGGGAAAAACAAAATTAAAACACTGACAAAATAAATGCAGCCCACCTATGGAGTGCAGCAGAGTATGGGTTTGGGGATCAGGCTTTTGAGTCCTGGCACGTACTAACTTAACCTATGCCTCAGATTTCTCATCTGAAAAACAGAAGGGACAACAGTAGTACTGCCCATGTACATAGGGTGAGCACTGCTGCAGTGCGAGAGTCCCAGGGAAGGCTCAGGGAAAGCCCACCACTTTTTTTTTTCTTTCTTTTTTTTTGGGGGGGGGGGGATATTTGTTTTATTTTGTTGTTATTAATTATTTTTTAAATTTTCCATAACTGTTATCCTTTTTCTTATAAATTTATTTTTTTATAAATTTATTTTTTATTGGTGTTCAATTTGCCAACCTATAGAATAACACCCAGTGCTCATCCCATCAAGTGCCCCCCTCAGTGCCCATCACCTAGTCACCCCCACCCCCGCCCACCTCCCCTTCCACCACCCCTAGTTCGTTTCCCAGAGTTAGGAGTCTCTCATGTTCTGTCTCCCTTTCTGACATTTCACACTCATTTTTTTCTCCTTTCCCCTTTATTCCCTTTCACTATTTTTTATATTCCCCACCACTTTTTTTTTTTTTTTACTTGGATCTCCCTTGCCACTACCTGAATCAGAACTGTCAGAGCTGAGACCAACAGTGCAGAAGTAGGCACATGCTTCGGTCATCACTGAAAAATCAGATCTGTTCTATGTAATGAAATAACCCAGAATTCAAAACATACCCCAGGCAAGCAGTCTATGCAGACACCTGACAGCCAGACTATTTTGAAAAAGCCTTTCTCTACACAAGTTTTCGTATATTTAATATTTTCTGCCAACAGCCCCATTAGGCCAAGAAGTTAAACTACAACAGGTAACTTTCCTCTCAGTTTACAGGGTTAGAAACCAAGCCAACTGCTTCATTACTGATTAAATCATTACAGTCTTACTGTGCACCCAAACTGGCAATAAGTAAATAAGGGATGCTAGCAACCACCATCCATGTAGCTCCAACTATATCGTATACAGTGCTACAAAGACACGTAATTTTGCCCTAATATATTTACAATTTCTCCCTTATACATCCTGCACTTGTTTTATCTCCATTTCACAGATCAGAAAACTGAAGCTCAAAGAGGTGTTTATATAAATATAATTTTTCCCTCTCAAAGTAAGTAGCAGTAAGTAGCAAAGCCAGAAAGTGAATCCAGTTCTTTTTGGTTCCAGTTCAGTTTGGTTCCAAAACCTTTGCATACTTTTCGATGTCACAGTCCCAAGAAGGCCATGATTATGTTTCCTTACTGTCATCCCAGATGCTGCTGGAAAAGTAGTCTGTAAGGGCAAGCCCAACCCATACTCACCCAAACTGCAACACCACTATCTGATTTCCTTTCAGCAATTTACATTCACACCATACAGCATGTTTTGCCTTTATATTAATAATTTGAGTTTCTGGCATCATGAGGCATTTACCTTAACACTGCAAGCTAATATTACCACTCTATTACATTAATAACAAATGTTAATATCAGGACAAAAAAGCACAAAGCAATACTTTCCCATCTGTTGACAGACACTTTAACTTCTGTGGGTTAGATATTTGTGGGTTATTGGTAGCTGCGTGCATAGTTATGCCATGCATCACCACATATAACCGGTCAGTGATCATTGCCACAACATGCTCTACATAAACAACACCACTAAATAAATATACAAGATCTCTTAGGAACAGACCAATTTGAAACTAAAAATTCTAGCAAATGCCAGAACATGCCATTTGCCCCTCTTCCTACATCTTATAGCAATGGATTTTATCTCTACTTTCGAACTTTTTGATTTCATCTTGCCAGAATTATGGACAGGAAAATAAAATACATCCCATAAGTTCTCCCCTTTCACCACAAAGTTTGGAGGCTACCAAAATATCTTATAATTGGAGCAAATGTATTCACATTGGCTCTGAAGTCCTCTGTAGAACCTGACCATAAAACCACTACCCTGTGCTTGCATTCAATAATAGCTCTTACAGTAGATTCCACCAACACCCCCTCCCCCTCCCCCGCTAGGATAAAAACTACATGCTTGTGGGATCTAAGTAATTCTTTACCCTTGACCTAACCTCAAATTCTAGTGTCAAGAAGCCTGAAAGTTATGTATAACAGGCTGAACTTAGGGGGCAACAGGTTATTTTTCCACGTAATTGCACGGGACCAGAAATATCTTTAGTCAGAATGGGAGTGAGTCTCATACTGGGCTATCCAGTCCTTTCTATGTACTTATTCTACACATCACCACTTGGAACTTGGAACTGCTTTAGGGCTACAAGCATGACTACAAGGATTGATGAAGGAGAACCAAAGAAAACCAAACTCTAACATGAGAATAATGGCCATGTTCCTTTACTAACTTACTAACTTTAAATCTTGAAAATGAAGCTAGAGACAAGTGATATATTAGGTAGTCAAAGTCACTGACTATACTGAAAATGTGTCTTATGTAAGTCATGGGAAGACCACATCAGGATGGCTACCAGAAAAAAAACAGAAAACAGAAAAAAAAAAAAAAAAAGGAACCCTTATGCAGCGTTGATGAGAATGTAATATGGTATAGTTGTTGTGGAATACAGTCTGACTATTCCTCAAAAAACTTAAACATACCATTGCCATATTATGCAGCAGTTCCACTCCATGTTATGTATAAACCCAAAGAAATGAAAGCAGGGTCACAAAGAGGTATTTGCAAACTCATATTCCCAGCAGCATTATCCACAATAGCCATAAGGTGGAAGCAAACCAAGTGTCTGTCCACCAACAGATGAATGGATAAACATGGTACGTACGTACAATGAAATATTATTCGTCCTTAAAAAGGAAAGACACTCTGACACGTGTCCCAAGGCAGATAAACCTTGAGGACATTATGCTAAGTGAAGTAAGCCAGTCACAAAAAGACAAAGACTCTAGGATTCCACTTAAATGAGGTACCTAGAATAGTAAATCCATAGAGACAGAAAGTAGAATGATGGCTGCCAGGTGCCACTGGGAGAAGGAAATGGGGAGCTGTTTAATGGGCACTGTTTTGTTCTGAAAGATGAAAGAGCTCTGGAGATGGATGGTGGTGATGGTAGCACAACAGAGTGAATGTACTGAATACCACCAAATTCTACGCTGAAAACTGGTTAAAGTGGTAAACTTTACATTATTATTATATTATTTATATTTGTATTTTACCACAATTTAGAAAGTTTCCTAAAAAGTCAAAGGAAGTACCAACTATCGATACATGCAACTTGGATAAATCTCAAGGGACTTATGCTGAGTGAAAAACATAACCCCAAAGGGTTAAATACTGTATGATTCTATTTATATAATAGTCTTATAATAGCAAAATTACAGAAATGAGAAAGATTAGTGGTTGCCGGGATTTGGGGAGGACTAGGGGAGGTAGTAGATAAGGCTATAAAAGGGCAACGGAAGAGATCCTTTGTGGTGATGAAAATGTTCTGTATTTTGCCTATAGCAAGGTCAGTATCCTGGCTGTGATACTGTATTACAGTTTGGTTTTTTTAAGATTTTATTTATTCATGAGAGATACATAGAGAGAGAGAGAGAGAGGGAGAGACAGCCAGAGACATAGGCAGAGAGAGAAGCAGGCTCTATGCAGGGAGCCCGATGTGGGACTCGATCCCGGGTCTCCAGGATCATGCCCTGGACCGAAGGCAGATGCTTAACCACTGAGCCACCCAGGCATCCCTGTATTACAGTTTTTGCAAACTGTTACATCTCGGGAAAACTGGGTAAAGAGCATACGGGACCTCTCTGTGTTACTTCTTACAACTGCATGTGAATCTACAATTACCTCAAAACAAATTTTTTTAAGTTAAACTTTTAAAAATAGCCAAAGGATCACATTATTATATATCATACAGAAAGAAGATAGCCACTTATTCATTCAATAATGCCATAGATACTTAAAAGTCAATTAATTTGTCTTAACTATGAGCACATCTTTTTGGTAGGGAAAAAAACATCTTTTTTGTTTTATTTTGAACAGCTATTTTATTAGAATGAGTGCTTTGGGGTTTTCCTATGGCTGGTCCAAAATAATCAGTTTAAATACTAAGATAATTTTACAAAATAGAAATCATGGACGTACAGATCCATGCTAAAGAAAATTATGTTAAGGTCCTAAACGGTAACCATTCTAGATAGTGACCAGACTCTAATGAACCCTTACAAATTACCTACTTTGTGCCATACATTTTTTTCACATCTCACTTTAAATTCCCTAAATAAAAAATACATAAATAAATAAATAAATAAATAAATAAATAAATAAATAAATTCCCTAAATAAAAATGTAAATAAAATCAGCAGTTCATAGACAAAATCTCACAACTCTTAACAGTCATTAATTTTTTATTCCAGAAGGCTCTTCTGGCTTTGGGTGGATTTTTAGAAACTCTGTATTTAAATAGTGGAAACTCTTAAAAAGTAAAAAACAACAACAATAAAAAACCCTCTTAAGATGTAATTTTGTTTTCCATATGCTTATTAATAATAAGAGGATAGGGAGGCACCTGTGTGGTTCAGTTGGTTAAGTGTCTGGCCTTGGGTTCAGATCATGATCTTGGGGATCCTGGGACTGATCAACTGATTGGCCCCCTCTGGGAATCCTTGCTCAGCAGGGAATCTGCCTCGCCCTCTCCCTCTGCCCCTCACCCCTGCTCCTGTGCTCACACTCGGGCTCTCTCAAGTAAGTAAATAAAACCTTTAATGAACAATAATAGTAAGAGGACAGGTCCTTGGAGATATGAAAAGAACTGGATACAAGAGCCCTCCCCACAATGAAGGGTATGACCCAGAGGGCTTCTCATCCAGGCATGTTTATCACAGGTGTTCTTGGGGATCTTTGCCAACTTTTCCCTATGCCACCTAACCTCAAGCAGAACAAATCTTATTATGTTCTCAGGACAAGGGTTTCCTCTCTCTGCTTCCTCCACCATAGCCCCTCTCTGACAAGGTAAGCCTCTGGCAGCTATGGCTGTGTGGTACCAGCGCAGAACACAGAGCTTATTAAGCCATGAGATGGGGTACGCGTCAAAGGGTGACACAGGATGAACTGGTGGGAATTTTTCCAGCCTCCTGTGCACTTGGAATCTACCTAAAGTGCTTAGCAAAAGAAGCACTGAAGACTTTCCTTATCTGGGCCCCTGCTCTGGGGAATCATGGGGTTATAATTAGAGATGACGTCATGGTTTGGCAAATCCAACAAATCTTACATTCCTATTCATTTCCGTAACTAAATTGATGTTAATCTCTTCCCATTTTATTCACCAAGGATTTATGGGATGGTAATTACTTGTACTCCACCCCCCACTCACTGTTCTCTTGCTTCTCATCCAAACTTCTTGCAATGTAAGGATATCAAGTTACCCACAGAGTTTGAATTAAGCGCCTGTGGCTGCTTCTGGATAAGAATCCTGGGGAAATAAACTTCCCTAGAAATTTCCTAGTTTGTAGGTTTCACAAACCCAGAGTCCACTAGAAAGAAGAGTTCTTTCCAGGCATAATATTGAGTTTTCCCCTGGGAGTTTTTTTTTTCTGTCTCCTGCTTATTCACATTTCAGTGTATAAATGCTCAAAAATAACAGAAAGGGCAGATTCTTTATGAATCTCTAAGTTAAATTATATTGGTCTATTCCTTATCAATGGGCTTCAGACCAAAGCCCAAATTCATTTCATACCCTAATGTTTTTATCTTTCCAAAGAAGTGTCTCCTGAAGGTCAAACACCTCTTTTGTCATGGTGTCTATTTTCTGCTGCATTCGTTGATTCTCCTGCAGAGGAAAGGGGGAGAGAATAAAAGAGCAGAAAGAAAAAACGGTCGGGGTCCGAGGGAGGAAAACAGTATAAAAAATAAAGCTGATAAAGAAATTTAACAAAGGGAGAAAGTAAGTCTGTGATGAACAAGAGAGGCAATAGTTGCTCACTAAAGGGAAAGATGACATCCAGTGTCTCGGCCACAGGCCTCCCGCTGGCTTGCCCCAGGGGAAGTGGGAAGAGCTGCTGCAAACACAGCTCTGAGGCAGCAAGCCAGCTAGGGTTTCTGTGTACATGCAGCTCCATGTGTGTACTCTTCCTCTGATTACTGCCTTTTCTCCAAACATGGAACAACTTCTAGAGAAGGAAATTCAGATTTGCTTAGGAACACATGATCCTTATCACAGAGAACAAGCAGTAGTTTTAAACTTTTTTTTAAGCAGAACTAAAAATACAAGACATATCTCAGTTTAATCATTTTGAATTTGTTAGCAGAACCTACAACAGCAAGAATATCATGAATTCGAATGAACAGTCATATTTTTAGTTTAGTTTTTTAGAAAAACTAGAATTTAGCATGTAGCAATTCTTAAAATAACAGTTCTCCTTAGGCAACAAGCCTCAATTTATACCCTTTACTGTTTAACAGGTTTTCTTTTAAGAATTATTAGTAAATGATCATCTCCCATTTTCCCTACTTACACATTTCTTATATACTTTACAATGAAAGACCAAAAGGCATTATTTTGTCATATCCAAGGTTTTCGGTTATACATAGACATAGGTATTAACATCTAAGAAATGTTAATTCTAAACATAAAAACTCCTAAAACTAAGGTCTTTTGACACAGATAATGGCACATAACAAACTGGAACATCTACAATATAGTAATACAGAGGTTAAAGTTTGTATATCCAGCACCCTTGGCTTTTAAAGAAACCAGTGACAAGTTATGGGAATCAAGCATTATACAATTCCTCTTAAGCATAATCATCAAATTAACTTACCCAATTCTGACTTAAGCTACTGAATTTGAGAAGCAGCTGCCAAAGTAGTTTTATTATTCGTTGAAATCAAAAGTGGGGGAAAGTATATATCTTAATTAGAAAAAGAAATAATAAGTGGCTGGCATATTGACACACAAAAAAGAACACAAAAAGCCAAAAGAGAGGAATACACATTATTTTTAAATACCAGCAGGATACAAAATTTAAATAATATGCTTCATGCCAAAAATGGAAAAACTAGGACAACTAACTTCAGATGTAATCTGATAATTTCAAAGGGTTATGTGTCTGCCTTTAGAATTCACAAACTCTACCTGCTTTCAGCCAGCTACATTCAATCATTCTCAAGAATGAAGAAAAGTAACACAAATCCACATACAGAAAAGTAGTCATTTCTTTTCCTCTATTAAGGTTTTTGCGGGATCCCTGGGTGGCGCAGCGGTTTGGCGCCTGCCTTTGGCCCAGGGCACGATCCTGGAGACCCGAGATCGAATTCCACGTCAGGCTCCCGGTGCATGGAGCCTGCTTCTCCCTCTGCCTGTGTCTCTGCCTCTCTCTCTCTCTCTCTCTCTTTGACTATCATAAATAAATAAATTAATTAATTAATTAATTAATTAATTAATTAATTAAAAAAAAAGGTTTTTGCAAGTCATTTACAGGGTGAGAGATTAGTGGGGCAGGTCATTGGAGGAAGAGAGAAAGAGGGAGCAGAAAAAAGTGGGGGCAGGGCAAGTCCTGAGCAGCAGGAATATGGATGAGTAGGAGTGTGGTGCAGGAGGCATCTCCCAGGGATCATTAGGAGCTGGCCTTCCTGAAATCATTCTCATGTCATCAACATTAAGTTAACATAAGACACCTTTGATAACCACACCAAGCCAGTGGGCAGGATCCTGTCCCAGCATACTTATAAAACATGAGGAAAAACCTCAAGAGGAAAACCACATTAAAAAAAAACAAAAAACAAAAACAGATGCTCACGAGGTAGCAGGAACAAAAGGATAATAAAGGCTTTTCAAAGATTTCTTGGTGGACCCTACTGGTTTGCATTCCTGGGATGCTGCCAACACCATGGCACTTGGGGTTCCTCCAGCAGCACAACCTGCCAACCTTCACCTTTTTGTATGTAAGGTGTCTATCTTGAATAGTCCTTTCCTTTAGCCGCCTCAGAAAAAGATCTGCCTCAGTCAAGATCAAATGTCTCACTCCCCAAGAATCCTGTCCCAGCAGACAGCATTCACTACATTCCAAAGATTAATGGTACTTGTAATTTTGCCTTTTGCCCATTTTCTAAGATATCTTTAGGAAAGAATATGCTTAGGAATAAAAGATAATTACAAAAGCTTTTGCTATTGCAAGGGGGAATGTTTATAAGGTTGGTAGCATTAATTTTTTAAGCCTGACTCTATGTTTCATGTGTGTGAAATTTTAGGGTACAGCCAAGATGAAGAGACAAGGAAACTGTGGCATTTTAACTCCCTTCCCTCCCAACATACACTCCTTTGTCACATTCAATGCATTTTGTTCAAAATTAAGTATTTCACAGTTCATGCACATACCTCAATAAGCTCATCTCTCTGTCGAAGGCCTTCTTTAAGTTCATCCATCTTATGCTGCAGCACACTACACATATGTTTCTGCCTTTCTAACTCCTGTTAAGAAACAAATGATACATCTGACACAGATAATGGCACATGACAAACTGTAATATCTACAATATAGTAATACAGAGGTTAAGTATGACCTCCAGAAACACACTTGGACTTCCCATGCCTGATAACTTAGAAAAATTCTGAAAAAAAAAAAAAAAAAAAAAAAAGAAAAGAAAAATTCTGTATTCTATGGAAAGATTCAGAAAATTAACATTTTTCATCTCCTAGGACCATACATCTAGAAAATCCAGACTAATGGGTGGCAAAATTACTAAGAACAATGAGATGACTTAATAAAGTAACAGGTTATAAAATTAATATGTAAAATTCAATAATCTGGGCGCCGGGGTGGCTCAGATGGTTAAGCGTCTGCCTTTGGCTCAGGTCGTGATCTTGGGGTGTTGGGATTGAGCCCCAAGTCAGGCTCCCAGCTCAGTGGGGAGTCTGCTTCTCCTACTCTCTCCCCCCTCTCACTGCATCCCTCTGTCTCAAATGAATAAATAAGATCTTTAAAAATAAATAGATCAAAAAAAATAAAATAAAATAAAATAAATAAAATAAAATAAAAATAAATAGATCAAATTCAATAACCTTTATAAGTATAAAAATCTAGAGAGAAAACATAACAAATGCAATATCAAAGAATAAATTTTTATTTATTTTTTTCAAAGAATAAAATTTTTTAAATGTATGTGTAAACTTACAAGAAATATTCAAAAAAAAACCAAGAAATATCCAAAATCAATATGAGGAAAATCATATAAAATATTCCTGAGGGACAGAGAAGGAGAACCAAACAAACAGAAAAGCACACCATCTTCTTGGATTAAAAAAACCTCAGTATCATAAAAATGCCAGTTCTCCATCAAATTAATCTACACATTTAATGCAGTCCAAATAAAAATACCATTAGGCTTTTTTTCTCATCAGAGATTGATAAATTGATTATAAAGTTTATTTGGAAGAAAAATATAAGAAAAAACAGCCAGAAAAAAATACTAATAATGAAGAAAGCTAGCCTTACTAGATATAAGGCCTATATAATTAAAACATTGTTTGTAAGGCCTTATGAATACAGACAAAAGTAGAATAGAAAATCCAGAAATACACCCAGTTACATGTGCAAATATATTAAGCAACAACAAAACAAAAGGGGCATCCCAAATCAATAAGAAAAGATACGAGTTTTATGTTAGTGAGGCTGATATCCACCTCGCACTACAAACCCGGACAAATTTCAAATGGGTTGGAAGTTTATGAAAGGAAGAGACAGAAGGAAAGGATATAGTTACTTGAGAAAAAAAAAAAATGAGTGAATTCCTATAACCCTAGTAGAATAATGTCATTAAAAAAATGACCTAAAAATCCACAAGCAAGAAAGGGAAATGGATAATAAGTTAGACTACATAAAAACTTTTGAATGGCAAAAGAAACTCTAAGCAAAGTAAAAACACAAATGATAAACTATGGGAAAAAATTACACCTTATATCAGAAACAAAAGGTTACTGTCTCTCTGTAAACCCACTTTGATGACTCCCCAGCCATCCCGACAAAAATGCAAGATTTATGTACTACATCATTTTTGCAGGACTAGTTTTAACAGCAAAAGACTGCAAATAATTCAAATGTCCATTAATAGGGAACTGATAGAATAAACTATACTGCAGTGCACACCATGGAATAACTATGTAGTAATACCAAAGAATGAGGAATACCCACAATCATAAGGTGATAAAGAGCAAGGTGGGAGTAGTATTTATAGTATGCTACCATTTTTTTAAGAAACGGAGGATAAAAACATACATATTTGTGTATATTTTTTCAAATAGCAAAATATATTTACCCTTTTAAGCTAAAAAATGGAAAGATGAAGCATTTATGATTTTAAAAATCCCCTCAAGAAATAGGGATGAACAGAAATAGACAAGTGGCTTCTTTGAATACATTTTCTTTGCTGATTTGACTTCAGATATAAATATCTTATGTAACTGTAAAACGAAATTAAAGTGAAAGAGCAATTCCTGATGAAAGCAACGCAAGTGTCCACAGACAGATGAACGGATAAACAAAATGTGGTACATACATACAATGGATTATTAGGAAGGAAATTCTGACACATGCCACAACACAACATGCATAAACCTTGAAGGCATTATATGAAGGATAATAAGCCAGTCATAAAAAGTCAAATACTGTATGATTTCACTTTTATGAGGTACCTAGAGTAGCTAAACTCAGAGAGAGAGAAAAAGAAGAACAGTGATTGCCAGGAGTTGATTGGGGGTGGGGAGTGGGGGGTGGGGAGGAGGGTAGATAGTTATTGTTTAATGGGTTCTGAGTTTCAGTTCTACAAGATGAAAAAGTTCCCATTGCACCACAATGTGAATATATACTTGATATTACTGAACTGTCTGAACTGTAACACTTTAAAATGGTTAAGATGGTCAATTTGTTATATATTTTTTTACCACAATTAAAAGCAAAAATAATTTAAAGATAAAAATTTTAAAGCAATTTCTAAGTATAGAAAATAAAATGCAGTGAGCCTAATTATATAACCAGTTAGCAGCATAAGTACAGAGAAAGAAACTATTTCAAGTAACTTTTCAAAACAATGGCTGGACTATAAGTAGTATAGCAGCAAAATAACAACCAACCAAAACAAAACAAAAAAACTTTTAACTATTTTCAGTAATTATGTCATTTGTGGCAACATTGGTATTGCTATTCTGAGCACTGTGGGATAGAGCAAAGAGAAGAGATTATAATGTAATTACTGTCACCCTCAGTGACTTTGAGAACTGGCAGTGGGAAAACAGAGATATACATATGTAAAACAGAGGGTAAGGAAAAATGCTGGAATCCTAAACACGAACTAGAACTACCAGCATAAATTTATAATATATTTTGACTTTAAAACAAAAAAGTACCCCACATAAATATTTCCCCGATACATCCACTAAAGAGCCTTTATAAACAGTGATCATCTTAATGGCAAGAGCTCTCTAGCACCCACACTGCTCCACTAAATGAACCAAGGCTCCTTGGACAAACAGCTAATTCCAGATCTGGAGCAGGAAATGTACCAGATGAGCCTGGAACTTTCTTGTGCTAGATACCAAACAATTTATCAAAAAAACAAAAACAAAAAAAAAAAAAAACAATTAGATTCATGTCAAAATCATTCAGAAATCAACCTGAAAACATTCATATTAAAGGTTGAACAATTTGAAAATCAAGAATAATAAAAGCTACAATGAATTCAAAATCATCAAATACTTGTATTCTTGACTTCATAATGATTTTTTAAAATTTTTTTCTTATTTAAAGATTTTATTTATTTATGAGAGACACACACAGAGAGAAGCAGAGACACAGGCAGGGGGAAAAGCAGGTTTCATGCAGGGGCCCAATGTGAGACTTGATCCTGGGACTCCATGGTCACCCTGGGCCGAAGGCAGACGCTCAACCACTGAGCCACCCAAGGCGTTCCCATAATGATATTTTAAAATATTTTTAAGTTGTATCTGATAAGGAACTTTTATCTAGAATATATAAACTCTTTACAACTCAATAATAAAAAGGCAATCCAATTTAAAAAGAGGGGCACCTGAGTAGTTAGGTAGGTTAAGTGTCTGCCTTCCACTCAGGTCATGATCTCAGGGTCCTGGGATCCAGCCCCACATCAGATCTCCCTACTCAGTGAGAAATCTGCTTCTCCCTTTCCCTCTGCCCCTCCCTCACTTGTCTCTCTCTCTCTCTCTCTCTCTCTCTCTCTCTAATAAATAAATAAAATCTTTAAAAAAAAATAGGCAAAAAAAAAATAGGCAAAAGATCTGAATAGCTATTTCTCCAAGGAATATATGAAGCATATGAAAATCTACTCAAAATCATTAGTCATAAGGAAAATACAAATCAAAACCACAGCTGCTAGGAAGGCTGTAAAAAAAAAAAAAGACAATGACAAGTGTTGGTGAGGCTATGGTGAAATCAGAACTCACATACACTGCTGGTAGGAATGTGAAATGATGTAACCACTGTGGAAGATGGTCTGGCATTCCTCAAATGGTTCAACACAGAGTTGCCATATGACCCAGGAACCCCCTCCCAGGTACACACTTAACAGAAAGGACAACATACACAGACTTGTACACAAATGTTTACAGCAGCAGCATTCACCATAGCATGTGCATCATGTGTATGAACACACAAATGAACAAACAAAATGTGGTATACCCATACAAAGGGATATAGTATTAGACCATAAAAGATAGTGAAGTATCAACCATACTACAATACGGATGAATGTCAAAAAATATTTAAGCTAGGGGTGCCTGAGTGGCTCAGTGGTTGAGCATCTGCATTCGGCTCAGGTCGTGATCTCAGGGTCCTGGGATAAAGTCCCACATCAGGCTCTCCACAGCCTGCTTCTCCCTCTGCCTACGTATCTGCCTCAATCTCTCTGTGTCTCTCATAAATAAATAAAATATTAAAAAGAAAGCTAAGCTAAAATAAAACAAGCCAGCTTCAAAAGACCACACATCCTATGACTCCACTGACTGCAAGTTTAGAACAGGGAAATCTACAGAAACAGAAAGCAGATGGATGGTTACTCAGGGCTGAGGGGGCAGGTGACTGAACAATGAGAACTAAAGGAGCCAAAGTTTCTTTCTGACGTTACCAGAGTACTCTAAAACTAACAGAGGTTGCCTGCACCTAACTGTGAAGACACAAAAGGCCCTGAATTGTACACTTTAAACAGATGAACTGGATGGTATGCAAATTATTTTAATCCACTTTAAAATAATTAAAAAATAAAACAGTCATGATAAAATTAGTACATCCTATTTTGCAACCCCTAATTAACAGATCGAAGTGTCCAACAACAGCACTACAAAAAGAAAGAGCCATACATTGGGGTCTCCTGCCAGAAGATAATCCTTGAAGCAGACTTGCCAAAAATGCCGCACCTATATTTGGTTAAGCCTCTAAACCCAACTACCTGTTTACAGAAAATATAGAAGAAAAGGGAACACATTAAAGACACCAGAGGGATGAAACAGCAAAATCCCTAAGGCTGTTGCGAACTTTTAAGACAAGAAATTCAGTCTCTTCAACACACAAATTGCGAGGAAAAAAAAGAGAAAGGGATGAAAGGAGACCTATAAATAAAAAAGAGACTTAAAAGACATGACAACTAATTCCAACCTATGGAATTTATCTGGATCCTCAAGGTCTTTTTTTATTTTTTAACTATAAAAAAGAAAACCACTTAGGACATTTGAGACAATTAAAATTCTAACAATGGCTGGACATGTAGTATGTAGGAATTATTCTTAATTTTTCAGATGTGAAATGGTCTCATGGTTATAAAAAGAGAGGGAGTCCTTACCTAAACTCATATTAATATATGAGACCCTGAGGACTTGTCTCAAAGAACAAGAGTAGGGGAAGTGGACAGGGCAAAATTGGCCATTGGTTGATGGTTGCTGGGGACAGATGATGGGTTTATGAGGGTACAGAGTAGTCAACTATTCTTTGTATTTTTAAAAGCTCTAATAAGACACTTTTTAAAAATCTCAGATAAGAAAAAAAAGAAAAATAATCCACTACTAAAATAAATAACTACTAAGAAAATAATATAGAGACATTCCTAATGAGGCATTCTTCCACAGAGTAGGTATAGAGACAACTTTAAAGATACAGTTATAATCCCAGCAGAAAGCACCGAAGACTTAAAAAATTGAATTAATAGCATTGTTGTTGTAATTGAATGGTCCTTCTTTACCCTTTCCTTCTGAGCTATAATGAAACATACCTGAGTGCCTAACCTCTCTGTAGGCCTCTGAACATGAACATTCTACTGCATGAGGCAGTATCTATTTAGAAGAAGAGCTCAGGGGCATCTGGGTGCCTTAGTCAATTGAGCAGGTGACTCTTGACTTAGACTCAGGTCATCATTATTGCTCATGATCTCGGGGTCCTGAGATCAATCAAGCCCCGAGTTGGGCTCCACACTCAGCGTGGAGTCTGCTTGTACCTCCC
This sequence comes from Vulpes vulpes, assembly GCF_048418805.1. Taxonomy (NCBI): domain Eukaryota; kingdom Metazoa; phylum Chordata; class Mammalia; order Carnivora; family Canidae; genus Vulpes; species Vulpes vulpes. The sequence continues at coordinate 57,710,882 of NC_132790.1, forward strand.
CCACTCTCTGCCCCTGCTCTTGCTCAGCCTCCTGCACTCCTGCATGTTCTCTCTCTCCCTCAAATAAATAAATAAATAAATAAACAAACAAATACATGAATAAATGAAATCTTTAAGAAAAAGAAAAAAGAAGAAGAAGAGCTCAAAGAGAAGGTACACTAGAAAGACACTATTACAAGGTCTTCACCATTTGGGTACTTGAAGTAGATTTACAAAGCATTTAAAAAGCTTATGATTCAAAAAAAACACTTATGATTCTTTAAGAAAAGCATAATTTTTTTACATAAAAATTAAAAACCAGGGGCCCCTGGATGGCTCAGTTGGTTAAGCTGAACCAGGTTGTGGGCTCAAGCCCTGCATTAGGCTTCCTGCTTAGCAGGGGGTCTTCTTCTTTCTCTCCCTTCCCCCAATCATACGCGCGCGCACCCGCGCGCTCTCTCTCTCTGCTCTCAAATAAATAAATAAAATCTTAAAAAAAAACTCAAAAACCATAGCTCTATGTATACTAAGACATCTCTAGATATCAGAAGATGATAGAAGGAAAAAATAAAGTTGCCTAGTAAGTTAATCATAGAGATTTGCTTTTGTTTATTTTAAAAATGCTCAAGGGCATTTGAGAAGATAGAAAGATAACTCATTTTAGTACTGAACATTAAATACTTACCATGGGATTTTCTTCTATTCTACAAGAAACAAAGAGCCAGAAATAGATATGAAAAATGCATGGAAAGGCAAAAAAGGAGTCCAAGGACTCTACATAAAGTATGACAGTTCAGAATTCAGAAACTGACCCTTGAGAAACAAGAAGAATCAGAGGAAACCACCTATGCCACCAAATCATAGCTTCAATGAGCCCTGTCAAACAGTATGAAAATATCCAGAGGTCTCTTTTTCATTTATAGAGACACAAGTCTTCTTATCCTAACATTTTTTTTAACAGACTTTATTTTTTAGAGCACTTTTAGGTTCATGCAGTTGAGTGGAAGTACAGAGTTCCTATAGACCACTGCCCCCACATAGATAGAGCCTCTCCTACCTACTATCAACATCCTGCATCAGAGGGGTACATTTGTTACAAATGCTGAGCCTGCATTGACATATCACAATCACCCAAACTCTATAGTTTACATTAGGGTTCCCTCTTGGTGTTGTATATTCTATGGGTTTTGACAAATGTATAATGTAACCACCAATATAGTATCATACAGAACAGTATCACTACCCTAAAAATCCTCTGTATCTGCCTATTCATCATCCTTCTTTCCCCCAAACTCATCAAACATTTCCAAGCACTTTTTAAACAAGACCAAAACAGACTGGAATGAGTATTTTCAGTCCTCAAGGGAAAAAAATTCCCATTAGAGTCTATAGTATTAATGCCAGTCCCTTTGAGATTAGATTAACAGCTTCTCTCCCTTCATGTTACTGATGTTTCTAACAACTTACCAATGCACATTTCCTAAATTATTTTCTGGGCTTTTTATTTTTGCAATGTAGTCACAACTCATTTTTTGACAGTATCCTTTTGTCCTCTGCTTAGACTGACATCAACACTTTAAAAGTCCAAATCCAATAAGAGAACCCAATTTGTTCTCTGAAGTTGTCAAAGGGCAAATCTGACCTTGGACAGTGGCTTTTATTTTCCATCTGCTCATTTTAACAATATAGCTTACAAACCTCTAAAGAAAACATCTGTTGACGTCTAATGCATGTCTCCATCCTGCTATTTTTAAATAACTGGTTAAAAACTTCTCTTCAATCTTTTAGAAAACAGATTATTTTGAAAAATGATAGAAAAGAAAACAATGAACTGTCTCACTCAAAGTCTTTGGAGCTTTGTAGCATTCCAACCTATTAAAACAGGAAGAAATTAGTAATTCACTATAACTGTTCCAATTAAGAGATAGAAAATAAAGATAAAACTTGAGTTGCATTCTAGCTTCAAAAAATGAAAGAGGTCATAAGATTTTCCTTAGGAAAATTAGATTTTATAAAAATGTAAAGAGGAAAATATTTTAAGACCTGACATCTCATATTGTGTCAACTTCCTTGGACCAGTTTCGACTGAAGCTTCAGCCCCAGGTATGCTGCACTCTTCCATCAAGCCCAGCACTTCTGAAAGATCAGGTTCTAATTTTCTGACCCAGGAAAAGGGATGATACAAGATGCACAATTACCTTTGATTTTTCTTCATTTTCTCTATAAAATTCTGCCATCTGTTCTTCCTGTTCTTCAATAACATCCTTGAGGGTGTCTACCTGGTAGATCAAATTATTCTTCTCATTGTCTAACTGTGCGTTGGAAACCATGGCTTTCTTGTATTTTTCTTCCACTTCGGACAAAGATTCCTAAATGAAAGTCACAGCCATCAGCCTAATATCTAAAATATGTTCACTGCTTATATGCAATATAACAGGAAATGTAGCACTGGCACAAACACATGAAGATGCACTTTTGCAAAATACAAGCAGTTGGGGAAACTCCTTGTTTAGTAACATGCACATGAAACAGAAGGATGGTAATAAGCCAATTATGCCACGATAAGAATTTTATATGCTCTCTGCTATCCAAGAAAACAAAATCAAGCAGCAGTGTAGCCTCTGAAAGATGTGGTGGTATATAGACCACATGTATCTATTAGTCATAAAATGAAGCATCATCAGTGTTTTCAGAAATGTTACTCTTGTTTTTAATAAACTGTCTGGTATTCAGAATGAATTGATACAACATATATAGCCTCTCTTTACATAAGAAAACTCAATATTCATTTGAATTTTGCTGCTTTCCAGACATCTGTTTTCAGTATTTTCCTGTTGTGCATAATAATGCTAATGTAAATGCATAAACATTTTTATAACAATTATTCAAATTATGGTCATTCTTAAATACATAAGCAATACAAAAATGATTATTAAAAAAGGCAAAAAAAGAGCAAAATTTTATAGAATTCAAAGTTTTCTACTTAAAACAGCTTACAAGTCTATTTTTTAATATCAAATTTGGTAGATTATTACTATCTAGTAACAATTTTTAAGGTTAAAAAGAATGTTTTACATAGAAAAAGTCATCACTTCTAGAAATAAATTTTAAAAATACTAATGTAAATGTTCAACAAACCAAGATCGAAGACACAAAACTGACAGTCCAGAACCCTTACATTTGTGATTAACTGACTTTTGATAAAGGTACTCCGACAACTCAATGAGAAAAGAATACTTTTTTCAACAAATGGCGCTGGGATAACAGAAGACCCACATGCAAAAGAATAAAGTTGAACTCCTACATCACACCATACACGAAAATTAACTCAAAATGAATCAGAGACCTAAATGTAAGAGCTAAAATTATAAAATTCTTCAAAGAAAACAGCACTAAATCTTCATTACCTTGGAGTAGACAGGAGTAGGTTTCCTAGATACAATACCAAAAGCACTATCAATGAAAGAAAAAACTTCATCAAAATGAAAAACTTCTGTGCTGGGCAGCCCGGGTGGCTCAGCGGTTTAGCGCCATCTTCAGCCCAGGGTGTATTCTGGAAACCGGGGATCGAGTCCCATGTCAGGCTGCATGGAGCCTGCTTCTTCCTCTGCCTTTGTCTCTGCCTCTCTCTCTCTCTCTCTCTCTGTGTGTGTGTGTGTGTGTGTCTCATGAATAAATAAATAAATAAATATCTTAAAAAAAAAAAAAGACTTCTATGCTACAAACAATACCATCAAGAAAGTACCAAAAAAAAAGATAGCCCATACAATGGGAGAGAATATTGGTAAATCTTGTATCTGATTAGGTGCCTGTATCCAAAACATATAAAGAACTCTTACAAGACCATAATAAAAAGACACATAATTCAATTTAAAAATGGGTAAGGATTTGATTAGATATTTCTCCAAACAGGATATGAAAATGGACAAGAAGCACAGGAAAATAGGCTTAACATCATTAGTAATTAGGGAAATGCACATCAAAACCACAATGAGGGGCACATGGGTGGTACAATCTGTTAAACTTCTGCCTTCGGTTCAGGTCCTGGGATCCAGCAAACTCCATGTTGGGCTCCCTGCTCAGCGGGGAGTCTGCTTCTCCCTCTCCCTCCCTCCTTCTCCCTCTCTCCCTGCTTGTGCTCTCTTTCTCAAATAAATAAAATATTAAAAACACCACCACAATGAGATACCACTTCAGACCTACTATAATGGCTATAATTTAAAAAAGAAAACCAGAAACCAGATTAACAAGTGTTGGTGAGGATGTGGAAAAACTAGAAGCCTCATACATTGCTGGGGAGAATGTAAAATAATGCATCTGCTTTGGAAAACAGTTTGATAATTCCTCAAAGTGTTTAAACATACTGTTACCATGTGACCCAACAATTCTATTCCTTGGGAGCTATCTACGAGAAATAAAAAGGTATGTCCATACAAAAACTTGTACATAAATGTTCAGAGGACTACACAAATGTTCAGAGGAGTATTATTCATAACAGCCAAAAACTGGAAACAGCCCAAATGTCCATCAACTGACACATAAACAAAATGTGGGAAATCCATACACTGCAATATCACCAGTCGTGATAGATAGATAGATAGATAGATAGATAGATGACAGATAGATAGATAGATAGATAGATAGATAGACAGATAGATGATAGATAGTTAAGGATGTTACAAAATAGATAAATCTTGAAAACATTATACTAAATGAAAAGTCAATCACAAAAGCCTACATATTATATGATTCCATTTGTATGAAATGTCCAGAATAGGGAAATCCACAGAGGCAGAAGGCAGATTAGTGGTTACACAGGGCTGGGTGTGGAAGAGGAAGAGGAAGGGTGCGGAATGACTGCTAATTAGTACAGGGTTTCTTTCTGGGGTAATGAAAGCATTCTAAAATTGGGTTGTGGTGTTGGTTGTGCAACTCTGTGACTATGCTAAAAACCACTTGAATTGTGTACACTTTAAATGGGTAAATTTTTACAGTATGTGAGGTATACCTCAATAAGGATACACCGACACACGATAACAATGCTTCACAAACGAGGGCTGTATAATGTTTATACCAGGTTTGGGAACAAATATAACCCAAATAAAAAATATAAGCAAAATCAATTGTATAATGGTTTAAATATAGTAGGATCCTAATATAATACAGAGTTTAGAATGATTCTTAGAGGCTAATAGAATTAAAAAAAAGTCTTCCTCACAGCTCAGTCCCACTGAAAATGGGGCATAACTAACTGCATGAACATCAGAATCCAAGATAGTTTAGCAATAGATGCAAAAATTCCATATTTAACAATAAATTTGACATAACAAAAAAATTGACATAACATTTATGGCATGTACTCTTCCTTTAAACAACAGACCATGGAAGACAGTTTTAAATTTGTGTTAAGGTAGTTTTAATTATTTCAATCTAGCTATTAGGAAATAGTTTTACTTAAATGTGTCTAAGGCAGTGATTTTGCAAGTGTAGATTCTATACTACTAGCAACAGCTTTAGCTGGAAACTGGGTAAACATGCAAATTTTCAACCCCATCCCAGACCCACTGAATGAGAAAATCTGGAAGTAGAGTCTAGCAATCTGTAACTTAACAAAACTCAAGTGGTTCTGCATGGAGGCTACAATGAGAAAAAGCACCTCCAAAGGCCAACTCACTTAATCAAGAATTAGGCTATAAGCAATGACTCAGTATTCTTTTTATTTTTTTATTTTTTAAGATTTTATTTATTTGAGAGAGAGCCACAAGCAAGGGGAGTGGCAGAGGAAGAGGGCAAACAGTGTAGAAAGCTCGCCACAGGGCTCCATCTCAGGACCCCAGGATCATGACCTGAGCCAAAGGCAGACATTTAACCAGCTGAGCCACCCAGGAGTCCCCTAGTAACCTTTTTTAATAGGATACAGATACATTCACACAACTATGATTGATCACCAGACTATTTTCTTAAATTATTTTTCTCTCACTTAAAAAAGTCACTCCAAGGATAAATATAACTTGAAGTCAAGCTCAATTATATGCTGACCATGAATTAAGAAAAGTGGAGGGATGCCTAGGTGGCTTGGCAGGAAAACGTCTGCCTTCGTCTGCCTTCAGCTCAGGGCATGATCCAGGTACAGGGATAGAGTCCCGTACCCGGCTCCCTGAAAGGAGCCTGCTTCTCCCTCTGTGTCTCTGCCTCTCTCTCTCTCTCTCTCTCTCTCTCTCTCTCTCTCTCGTTCATGAATAAATAAATAAGAAAGAGAGAGAAAGAGAGAGAGAGGAAAGAAGGAAGGAAGGAAGGAAGGAAGGAAGGAAGGAAGGAAGGAAGGAAGGAAGGAAGGAAAAAAAGGAAAAAGGTGTGTAAGGGGTGGGAGAGGAGGATGGATGAAATAGATAAGGAGATTAAGAGTACACATATCATGATGAGCACTGAGTAATGTATAGAATTGTTGTATTATTATGTTGTGCGCCTAAAACTGATAGAGTATTGTATTTATACTTCAATAAAATAAATAAAATAGGTCTCTTCTAAATGAAAAAAATAAACTGGGTACACCACGGTATATCACAAAGTGATTTTTCTATTACTCTGGATATGCCTAAAACTGTTGTACTGAACATGGAGGGGCGCCTGGGTAGCTCAGTCAGTTAAGTGGTTGCCTTTGGCTCCAGTTGTGATCTCAGGGTCCTGGGATGGAGCTGGCATGGGGCTCCTCCTCACCAAGGAGCCTGCTTCTCCCTCTGCCTCTGCTCCTCCCCTTGCTCATGCTCTCTTTCTCTCTCTCAAATTAATAAATAAAATCTTAAAAAAAAAAAGAAAAAACTGTTGCACTTAACATGGATATATTTAATGTATTTCTTACAGGTTTTCTTAGCATGGTATCATTTATGCAAGGAACATTAAGTTTTGCTTTTTTCTCTTAAAAGGGATCTTGTAGTTGTTCAGTCTCAAATTTAATCTGTTCTCCTATATACTTCAAAGACTATAATAAATGGTAGATCTAAGATGTAAGAAAAAAATTTTTTTAACATTTTAAGTAAAATAAAAGGCAAGGAAGAATGCCTCTGAATCACTTGCTTTCCTGATAGATTATATTATATATGAGACTTCAATGAGTGTATTTATTTAATACATTGGATTTTTATCCATTGATCCAAGATATTTCCAAAAGTCTCGTCTCTAAAACCTTAAAAGGGGATTAAATCCTGAAGATTAGAGCCATTAAGACTAACTGAGCACATCTGCATACTACCTTTGTAATTCTCCTATTGTTTACTGATAGCCACACACTGTCATCTCAGTGGCCTCACTTTGCAGGACTTCCCTACACCCTTTTTGGTCCTGAGTCGTATCAGTAAGGGACAATAATCATCCACATGAAGTTTTTGACTGGTAACTGAGGTACCTCACATCACACCAGGGAAGATGATGAAAGCCCTGACCCATCAGGCCTATGGGCATATCCCGAGTCACCTTTCTGAATGGCTTATGATTTTAGAGGCCTGATGTGTATTTTCTATTTGAAATAGGGACATGCACGTGTTCAGAGAAACTTTAAGTTTCCTCATATTAGATTTGAACTTCATAATAAAACATGGGGAAGAGCAAGCACCAATGACAACCAAAAAGTCTGCCTCACATGGACACTTATATTGAAAACTGGTAGCAATCCTCACTTGGAAAAGATTTAGGCCCATCTAAATTTACCTCCCAAATTCTTTAAAGCACTGAATCTGTGTAATCCTTTTGAGCTATAGTTGAAAAAAGAAAAGAAGAAGAAACAAAACAAAAACATAGGCATCCTACCTCAGGGTCCTTCCTCTAAAAGGAATATTTATAATAATGCACTCTTAGATATCTTTCTCCTGCCTTTAATATTGACTGAATTTGGTAACAGAAATAGGCAATATTCTCTCATTTAGCATGGAAGAATTTTAAGGTCTAATTTTCTATTTAAAAACATATATATTTATTTGCAGAGTACTTTTTAAGAGTTCACCCAATTCGATTTTGTATGGCTAAGACACAAGGGACATGCAAGTATTTTACAAAGTTCAAAAACTCTCAGGTGTAATATTTTTTACTGAATATTCCAAAAACTCTACCAAACATTTAGACATAAGCAGATACTGGAAGTTCACCTTTCCTACACATTGCAGGTTAAGCACATGCTTGAAAGACAAACACTGTTAGTAAAGCTATGTGCACTGGGGTTAACAGAACTTGTGAAACCACTGTTGCCCAACCCTTCTGCGTACAGACAGCATGCTTGGGCTGCAGAATGGGCCCTGATACCTTTAGTTCTTTAAGCCCTTGCATGTATCTCCCTTCTACATCCTGTATCTGGTCCTTAAGGTCATAGATATCCTGCAGGACATAGGAATGAACCATTGCATAAAACCATGCACAAACATATCTTAAGTCTCAAAGAATTCAGATGAAAATGTGAATTATTTTTGTATATTCCAGACTAAAAGCAGAAAAATCAAAGTACACAGCATAACTGCCACTCTAAACCACAGAACAGGGCAAACAGGTCAGGTGATAGTGGGGCTGGAGAAGGTCTAGAGTAATCAATCTAAAGTGTTAAATATTTTCTTAGTATTAAGGAGTTTTGAAACAGCATTAGCAAAGGGGGGTGTGGAACTGTATATGAAAAAAACTATATAAATTATAATAGTCTTAACATATAATTTTTAAAATTTTATAAATCATTTAAATAATTTTTAACATAATGCTTTACCTAGAACTAGTAAAATATGTAGCAAATTAATTATAAGCAGCATATTTTACTGACTAATGCAGTTTTAAAAACTATAATAAATGGATATGAACAAAGTTCTTTCAATGACTTGCTTACCAACCACAATTAATTTGGGAGAAAGAAAATACAGGGAAGGAAGTTAAACACCTACATTTTAAACATTATGTCAAATGAGAAAGTCTATGCTGAGGATGCCATTTAAATGATGAGAAAAGAGCATCTGCTCCAAATGTTACCATAATCCTTAAAAGTAAAGCAGGTCAAATTTTAAATGGAAAATACAGTTTCCCTTATACCTGACCCTGTTATATACAATCTGTTCAGAATGCCTGATTTAGGGGGAAATGACTGCCACGGTTATTTTCCCCTAAGTACAATTCTGCAATACAGGCAGGATCAATTCTCAAAGGCCAGTCACACACACACTTGCTATATTATACTTCCCCTGCCCTCTTCATCCCTCCTTAGTAGGTCTGTCTGCTGGTTGATTCATTCAACAGGCACACACTGAAGGGCTACTAGGAGCCAAGTGTGGATACAAAACTCTCATTTCCTTCAAGGAAGTCATTCTCTTAAAGAAGCAATACAAGGAAATGGCAAGCACAAGCTAAGTTGTGAGGCTGGAGGGCTTTGTCCTCCTGTGTCCTGTCCCCCTGAAGACGAGTTGATCTCATTCAACGCTGCACCCCCAGCACCTATGCCTGGTACATAGTAAGAGCTTGAATAAATACTGATACTCTCAAAGTCATACCATGTCAGCCTGGGTCAGCTCTCCTTCTCGACTGCCACTGTCACTGCTGCAAATCTCTCCGCCCTCTACCCCCCAGCCCACTTATACAGGCTGCCTATTTCTAAGCTAGACTCCTGCACCTACCCACCTACAATCTGACTCAGGACCCCAGTCCCCACCTCCTCCTCACTGTGTCAGCAGTCCAGGACCTCCACATTTGGCCCCCCCTCCAGCTGCACCCTGGGCATTCCTCTCACCCACACAAGGCACCTGCTCCTCAGTCACCCTCTCCTTCCTCTGCCTTCCTGTTCTCTCTCTACTGGTTCAAGTCAAGCAATGAAAATAATAATCAAGCCAGTCTATGAAAGAAAACAAAAGCCTTCTCTAAACCTCCTATCTCTATTGACCAATCAACTCCAATATTCTCTTCAGAGCAAGTTTCTTGCATCTTTTTCCACCACAGTTTTGACTTCACACTATTCAAGCACAGGGGACTGTTCCTCTCACCTCCAGTGCTTCCTCCAATCTGGAAGCACTCTTTAAGAGCACAAATCAGATACTCTTTTTAATATCCCACAGTTACCAGGAGAAAATCAAATGCCTTCTAGGCTACCATAAATGATGCTTTGTGGTCTGGCCCATGACTACTTCCCAGATCTGCCCCCTCATCTCCCTCTCCTTCTTACTTCTCATCCTACCCTCAGGCAATTGTGCTATACAGACAACCTTCTGGTTCTCTGAAGTTCTGAGAAAGCCTTTGCCTGATTCATTTGTTTTCATCCTTCATAACCCTGTTCTGGCTACTACACAGTATCACACAATGTGGTTGTACTGGTTTCTATCAGTTTGTCTTCCCTATGAAACAGTGAACTCCTGAAGTTCACGATGTGGTACATTGCCTAAATCTCTGGGGTCAAGGGCTCAATAAACGTTGAATCAATTAATGAATGCAATTTTTATTACTACCCTTCCCCCACTGCTCACAACAGACATTCAAATACATTTTCAAAGTCCTCATCTTTTAATAAAAAGGTTAATAAGAAGAATGAGGACTCAACCCTGGTACTTCTGTTATCCCCGGTATTACTACATCTATAATGAAAAATTGAAAGATAACCATATTCAAGTAGCCAGATAATACCATAATGGCTCAAAAGACTGACAATTCCTAGAGTCTGGTTCCTTGTATATACACATTTTTTCCATTTAAAATATGGCCAATTATATCTGAATTACTTTTACATACATTAACAAGATTTTTTTGGCATCTATAAATTAGCAGAACTCATTCCAATATCATCAAATATTCAGGAAAGAGAACAGAAAAAAAGAATTAACTAATCTCCCTCTTTTAGATCTGAGTCACATTCCTGAACTGTCTTTAACAATTTTTTTTTAAAGAACTCATACTCTTTTTCTTTCTACTAAGTCACATTAAATGTTAATAGTCCCAGTATTCTGTATACAAAGAAGCCAAAAAAAGGTTTTTAAAAAGCAAACCAAAGACTGCGGTTTACCCGCAATTCACTTAATGAGGTGTCTGGATCTACTAAGCTGCTGGTGTCTCCGCTCCCTCGTCTGGATGAATTTCCACTCAGAGGGGTTGTTGCTGAGGCAGAATTCCGAGATGAAGGCTAGAGAAAGAGGAAGAGGACACATCTAAGTCTTGTTTCTTTCCAAATGCATTCACTGTGGAAATTAAAACTGGGCCTGGGGTGGGGGTGTGAGGGAGACCTGTGTATGAGAAGGTGTGGACAGAGCAGACTGCTATGGGAAGGGGGGTATGCAGAGAAGGGCCCAGACACACTAAGCATAACTCTCTTTACTCCAATACTTTATTGGAATCTAGAATCCATAATAACAAAGGAAATAGTTTGTGTGCAAGTTGTTTCCTAAGTTTATCTTTGCTGTATCTTAAACAACACTGGGGTGAGCACATCAGATTAATTCAAAACAGTTCAGGACTTATAACTGGTATGCTAATTAGCAGTCCTTACTGAGTTCCTGAAGCTGCTTTAGAATCTTTTCTTTTCCTACTACTTTGATAAAGTTGGAAACAAAATCTGCAGCTCAAGCAAATTGTATCACTATGAATTTAGACTGCTATTCCCAGAGTTACTTTAAATGTTAGATTATGCTACTGGATTAACAAATGACACAGATCTATGCTGTTCGATATAGTAGTCATTAGCCACATGGGGCTACTGAGCATTTGACATATGGCTAGTCCAAACTGAGGTTTGTTTTTTTTTAATTGTAAAATACACACCAGATGTCAAAGGTTTACTATGGAAAAAAGAATGTAAAATATCTCATTAATAATTTTTCGCATTGATTACATTGAAATACTTTGGATATGAGTTAAATGAAATATATTAAGTAAACTTTACCTGTTTCTTTTTACTGTTTTAATAAGGTTACTAGAATATTTAAACTTACATATGTGGGGTACATTTGTGGCTTATGCTGTATCTCTACTGGACAGAACTGATATATCTTTTTTGGGTACCTCATGAAATTAATTCTGATAATTTCCCAAAGATGACTTTCTAAAAATATGTATAGAAGTTAGAAACTTTAACACAAAACAACTCCTAGAAAGGAGTTATTTAAAAAAAAAAAAATTAAGGGGGGAAAAGAACCCTCAGATTTTGTCTCCACCATTCCTAAAGACACTTGATTTTCAGTGTTTAATGGCTTCTTCTCAGGATCAAATTCTAGGGAATGAAAATCAAAAGAGCAGCCAAAAGTTTAAGAAGTGACATTCAAGGAAATAAAAATGCAGTGTCTTTTCTCTTCCCAATGCTTCACATGATTCAACCTCGGAGGAATTTGGGGGGTCAAGAACAGGAAATAGATGAAGAGAGGAAGAGCAGCTCCACCAGTTCAAATGTAGTAAAATAATGAAATAGCAGTAGAAATTCAGTTTAATTGACCTTGAGAAACTAATTCCCTCAGGAATTTATATACTCACCCTTGTGTAATTTTCAGCATACTGTTTGTCAGATTTTTCATCCAACTAGAAAAGAACAGAGATAAAAATCAGGAAAAGATGCTTAGCATGCTGGGTTTTTTCAGAGGAAAAAAGAAGTGACCTCATTTTGAGTTCTCCAAGTTCAACCGATGTTTGGAACCTAAAAGTAAACATACTGAAACTGAAATACAAGTTGAGACACATAAGACAAAATGTCAAGAACTTTAATTCTTATCCTAGGGATGACATGCAGTAAGTAAGCTGTCCTTATGCAGAAGTTTAGAACTTATAGATTTTCTTTTCATGGTATTTGAAACATGTTAAAGAAAATTTTATGTAAACTTGAGTTTTGGCATTGCAAAAGTTAACACACAAAAAAAATTTGTACGCATCAAAAGGAGAAGACTGATAAAACCAAAGGCCAAAAACTTTATTATCTAAACATTATTAGGACAGGGACACATAGATAAGACCGGTACACATAGCCAAAAGACTTCAGATTGGATTAAAGCATGTTAAATATATCATCAAGAAAGATTTCTACCACAGCTCTTAAGGATCCACTTCTTTGGGGTTTTTGGTTTTTGCTTTTTTAAGCAATACATGCACACATGTCAAAAAGAAAAGAAAAAAACAAACAGCACAAAAGGGTACAACGAGGTAATAAGCCTCTCTTCCTACTATTTGACAACCAAACCTTCCAATTCTCAATCCAAAGGTAACCAGCCCCCGAGTCTTTAACAAATTCTAAACTAGTGTCCCAAATACATTCTATATCCTCTTTTTCTCCTTACCAAGTTTCAGGAATTAAAGAAATGACCTCATTTTTCTTCATGGCATTTATGACTCTCTGACCCCATGTTAATTTATTTATTGTCTGATTTCTTTCTCCTTAAGGTAAGCTCTAGGTCTATATGTTCATTTCTGTATCCCTAACATCAAAAAGAACACCTGGCATGTAGAAGGACTTGAACTTGGTTGGACAAATGAGTCAATGAGTCATGCTCTACCATTTGTACTTATAAACTTTCTTCATTCACTTTAAGGGTAGCATCATGTCCTGTCATCTGGACACGCCATAACTGAGTTACCCTATCTTCTGCAGATAGGATTAGTGTTCCTTTCATAAAGAGAGGTACCTTATAGGTCTAATCCCAAATTCTGACTTTATGGCTGAGGAAAGAGAAATTCAGAGGTGTAAGATTTTCCTGAAAGTAGAACAACTACTAAATGTCAGGGTTGGGTCCATCATCTCTCAGTTTTGTGAATCTTAAACCCTGTATTCATATAACTTATATACTGTATTCATATAATGTATATACTGGTCCAGTTACCATTAGAGGGAAAAAGTCACAAAGAGATTTAACTAAAGGAAAATATACCCAGACTCCAACTCCTAGACCAACCCTCCTAGCCCAATCTAGGGGAAAAAATTTTGAAAACTTTCCTCAGTTAATTATTAAAACACAAAATGCCATTATTTCTGGCTCTATTCAGATCACTTCACTCTAACTTCCTCATATTTGAAAATTTTTCTGTTCTTTCATTGCCCACATTTATCATGTTCATTCCTCCCTCACAGTTATTTATCCAATAAACAGTTTACAATTAAAGGTGTTTACTTTATCAGAAGTACTATATCAGTAATGTAAATACTATCTTAGACTTTGATCTCTTTTTGCTACCTTTTACTGTAATACTCATAAAAAGGAATTGATTTTAGTTAACTTCGGTTTTTTAATCACATATAAAATGTGTGAAAACAACAAGCAATTGCAATAGTTTTTAATACTGGAAATTATTGTCGCAAAAAGGGATAAACTTCCACCACAGTTATACTAGTAAAACACATTGCCTGATATTTAAAGTGTTATTCTTCAGAATCAAAGAAATACTATATCTGAATAAAAATGCTGTATTTTCCCCCAGCTCCCTTCTTATGAGTTAAAGAGAAAAACAAGAAACCTTCAGAAACACTCTCCTAGGTCAATCTGAATATCTGAAATCCTGGCTTATATTCCCCTCTCAAAAAATGATCCCCCCCAAACCCACCCATTTTTTTTTAACAGTCACCTTGGAATGATCTTACATTTCGGAGGCTGCATCACTGAACTAGTCCATCGCAATGTTGATTCTTTCTATTACTTTCACTGTCTTCTGACAGATTCCAACTGTCGCAACCCAAACTGATCAAGTGCCAAACCTCAGGGATTGTTAAGGCAGCAGAAAATGCCAAGAGCAGCCATGCCGCAGTCCAGTCATTTGGGCTGCAGTGACTTGGCCAGAGACTCCAGGTCCGGCTTCTCAGATTGTGCTATATTATGTGCTGTCTTCCATTTAGACAAAAAGCTACTTGAAACCTGGTGTTCTAAAATAAAAGCCCCAAAGCTTTCTCTAGCATCCCAGGAGGTCTACTATACAACTGCTCTGTAATGACAAGTTAATGTTCATAATGATGACCCAGAGACTGCTGGATACTAAAAGGCTTTTAAATGGAATAAAATTTAATCATGTTTAATGTATTAAGGCACAAAATACAGAAAGATTGGTAAAAGGATGTATGCTTTCAACTATAAGATGAATAAAGATGATCTAATGCAAAACATGGTAACCATGGCTAATTAAAAAAACCTGTGTATAAAAAACAATGGAAAAATGAATATGTACTAATATATAAAACATTTATAAGATTAGTGAGTGAGAAATCAGAAAACAAAGGCTGTATAAACTATATTGTAACAATTCTATAAAACATGCAAATTAAACTGACATAGAAAAATACCAGAGGTAAATCAAATTATTAAAAAAGAAAGTTGCTAATAAAAAAGTAGATTAAAAAAAAAAACAAACCCAAAACAAAAAGACATTAAGCAAAGCTGTTTTTCTTCCCCCCAAATATGGTCCTTGGGAGTTGGTCATTAATGTTAACTATAGCCTACTAGTCCCAAAAATTTCAAGTAAATATTATGTCATTGTATCCTTAAATAATTAAACAGGTAATTTTCCAATCAGGAAAAGGGTTTCTTTGATAGGTGGAACTTGGAAGTCAGCTAACAAGCTTGCAATATTTCATATTAGTATTAATGTGAAAAGGAGAGCATGTGCACCTGGGTGGCTCAGTGGGTTAAGCATTAGATTCTTACTTTTGGCTCAGGTCATGATCTCAGGGTTCTGAGATGGAGCCCCACTTCTGGCTCCCTGGCTCAGTGGGGAGTCTGCTGCAGATTTTCTCTCCCTCTCCCTCTCCCCACCAACCCCTGCTCAAGCATGCACTCTCTCTCAAATATATAAATCTTAAAAAGGGGCGGGGGGAGAAAAGCATGGCGGTAGACTTTATATTCCAGTTTGAATGCTTAACAATTCAAAAGTAGCATTTACTTAAAGAATTTCAAATTATCAACCAGTAAACAAAATCTTAAATATAATCTTTCCCACATTTCAGTGATAAATGCCTTTGCCTTATTTATGTCTAGGACATCTGAAAATACTTTGCTTTTGAC
Organism: Vulpes vulpes; assembly: GCF_048418805.1. Taxonomy (NCBI): domain Eukaryota; kingdom Metazoa; phylum Chordata; class Mammalia; order Carnivora; family Canidae; genus Vulpes; species Vulpes vulpes. The sequence goes on from NC_132790.1 coordinate 57,726,826, forward strand.
ATTAGAGATTATGGATTCTCTTTAAATCTAAACTCCTTTGAGTATTTGTTGAAATGAGCACATGTGATAAATATTTCTTAGAATACATATCTTGTCAAATGCTTTAAGCTCCTTATTTCTTTGTAAAAGAAAGATGTTTATTCTCGGATTAAAAGACCCTTTGAACCTCATTTCAGTATATGGCTACTTAGTTTGACAGATGATTTTACCTTACTAAAATGGTAAAATACAACTGAACCTTTTTGAATAGAAATAGAGCATTTTAGTTGTGAATACATTCTGATACTGTCATCTAAAAGTTGTTTAGAGAGGCACCTCTATGGCTCAGTCAGTTAAGCATTTGACTCTTGATTTCGGCTCAGGTCACGATCTCAGATCAAGCCCCAGGTCAGGCCCTGTGCTAAACGAGAAGCCTGCTTAGAATCCTCTCTCTCTCTCTCCCTCTACCCCTACCCCTATTCTCTCCCCTTGCACATGCACACACACTCTCTCTCAAAGAAAAAATAAAGATTTTTTAAAAGTTTGTTTAGAAATAAAGACTTGTATCTTGTTCTATTTTTTTTTTTCTTAAACAATGCAGAAAGGGGCACCTGGGTGGCTTAGTGGTTGAGCATCTGCCTTTGGCTTGGGTCGTGATCCCGGGGTCTGGAATCGAGTCCAGCATCGGGCTCCTCACAGGGAGCCTGCTTCTCCCTCTGCTTATGTCTCTGCCTCTCTCTGTGTCTCTCATGAATAAATAAATCAAATCTTTTTTAAAAATATAAATAAATTTTAAAAAATTAAAAAACAATGCAGAAAAAAAGACCAGAGGCTAAAGCAATCATAAATAGTATTGCCAAATCAGGGCCTGATACACTTTTTCAGCACTCCTAGCTCAGAAGTTATAAATGGAGCAGACTGTACACATATATTTGATCCACAATGGGAAAGCCTGAAAGTTTCTTTAAAAATTGTGAATTCAGGGATCCCTGGGTGGCGCAGCGGTTTGGCGCCTGTCTTTGGCCCAGGGCACGATCCTGGAGACCCGGGATCGAATCCCACATCGGGCTCTTGGTGCATGGAGCCTGCTTCTCCCTCTGCCTGTGTCTCTGCCTCTCTCTTTCTCTCTCTCTGTGACTATCATAAATAAATAAAATTAAAAAAAAATTGTGAATTCATTGTCAGCATTTTAAAATCAGAATCTTTCACATAAAAATGCAGATTTCCTAGATTATCATTTCAAAAGGTAGGAGGGATCTTATCAATATCAAGTCTACTTTTCATTTGTCTACAATGAGCTATATAGTTATCATTTAAAAGAAATAGTATTAGGGATCCCTGAGTGGCTCAGTGGTTCGACGCCTGCCTTCGACCCAGGGCATGATCCTGGAGTCCCAGGATCAAGTCCCACATCAGGCTCCCTGCATGGAGCCTGCTTCTCCCTCTGCCTGTGTCTCTGCCTCTCTCTCTCTCTCTCTCATGAATAGATAAATAAAATCTTAAAAAAAAAAAAAAAAAAAAAAGAAAGAGGTGTCAAAGAGAAAACCAGGGGATTAGATCAGGCAGGGAAGTATCTGCTGGTTAAAGCTCCTTCATTAAGACAAATGCCTCGAGATGTCTCTACTGGACAATCTTTCCTAAAATTAGTTCCCAATGATTGTAAAAGCAATGGACAAGCATTTCTTCAAAATAATGCCATAGTCTAAATGTTTAAAATCTATTCAGATTCTTCCCAGTTACCGAAAATCAGTGATACTTTACTAAATAATATCTTTTATTGTTCAACCTTCAAAGTCTGTCCAGGACTTTACATATCCACCAAAATAAAAAGGAAAGAAAAAATTTAAGACTGATCAGGAATATCTCAATATGGGCTAGGCATTAGATGGTTTTAAGGAATTATTTTTAATTTTATTAGATATGATAATAGTGGGGTGAATATGAAAAAGAAATTCTCAATTAGAGATGCATACTGAACTAGTAGGAAATGACAGATTTGCTTTAAAATAATTCAGAAGAAAATAAATAAATAAATAAATAAATAATTCAGAAGACTGGGTGACAGGCATTGAAGAGGGCATTTGACTGCATGAGCACTGGGTGTTATGCTATATGTTGGCAAATTGAACTCCAATAAAAAAATATCAAAAAAATAAAAAATAAAATAATTCAGAAAAACAAAAGAGGGAGAGGGGAAGACATAAAGCAAAATTGGCAAAATACTGGCAACTGTTGAAGCTGCTAATGGGTTCTACAGGGGAAAATTTTCACAGAAAAGTTTTTTTAAAAATCAGAGCAGATCAATATATACATTCCAAAATAAAACAAGTAACTGTACTTTATGTTACAGCAGTCCAATAAAAATTAAGGCAGTAAATTATGTTCCTACTTTTCAAATAGCTAATGTATTAGCCGTTAGTCACAAGCCTGAGGCACCACAACCACCCCCATGCAATTCACTCACGCTGGTCAAATCGGGGATACTGATGTCATCCACCTCAGAGACTACGCTCCCCCTACGATTGGAGCGACTAAAATAATCGGCGGTAGAAACCTTTCAACCAGAAAAAATGAAATGCTTTAAAGGTTAAGAAAAGACAGATGAAAGGAGTAAGAACATTGGCACATGAGAGAAAAAAAATTTTTTTTGGTGCCTGATAAAGTATCATGCAATGAAGAAACAGTTGCAATTAACCTACTCAAAAAAGTAGAAATGTAAAGGGGTTCCTAAAGGAAATCATAGCTCTGCAAAACAAATTTTTATGCACCTTAACTTGAGTTAAGATACCTCAGATATCATTTACTGCTGAGGGCCAGCAAAGGGCTCCTGTGTTTAGCACATGCATCATCTTCACTAGGATAGTACTTACTACCTAAAGCCTCTACCATATTTCAAAAATTTATAGTTCATTATAGCTATCAGCTCTGTTAAGCACATATGTGCTCAATGCATTATTCTTTGCAGGGTTTTTACTACACCTTTTACCCAATTTCTACACTTCCCTCTTTTTCATATTCCTCAAGACCAGGAACTGTGGAACAAAATAAGGGAAGAACTACACTGGCTCCTTTCTGGTTCCCCAAACTCTGTCTTTTCCCACCTGAGACTTTGTCACTGGCCAAGAGAGCTCTTCTCTCACTCTTCAGGCAGCTGGCTCCTCCCATTTCAAGTCGCAGCTCAGAAGTCACTTCCATTGGGGAAGCTTTCTCTGACCATCCCATCCAAAGGGATGGATACACACACACATGCATCTCTCAATATTCCTGTCCTATCACTTGTTTTTCCCTTCACAAGCCGTGGGGTTACTTTTTGTCCTTTCTTGTTTATTTTCTATTTCTTTCACTAGGGTATAAGCTCCATGAAGTCAAATCTGGTCTGTCTAGCTGACCACATTATTCTCAGTACTTAATACACTGCCTCCCATATAATAAGTACTCCATAAACTTTTGTTGAATAATAAATGAGTACTTTTTACCTCACTCATCAGCCTTACCTCAGCTCTGATTACCTTGCTTAAGAACTTTTCCCTTAAAAGAAAAAGAACTCTTCCCTTCCAGGAAGGGAATTTTGAAATCCATCCACAGAGACAAAGAAGGCTTACAAGTGTGAAGTTTTGCTACGGGCTAATGCAGTGGAGCAACAGTATTTTTATTCACAGTTACAGTAATACAACTTAGATTTACATATACCTAATATTTTACTGGTTCCTACTGTCTCAGAATCTTGGTATTCTCCATATAGTAATTCATTTAATGCACATATTAAGCCTACCTACAAAGATAGTTATTAACATCCCCATTATAAATAAATTGCCATTAATACAATTAACAGGTTGTAGCTCAAACCCAGGCATTATTACTTTAAAGTTCCTGCCTGCCCCTTCTACTCCATCACGTGCCAAGCCACTTTCAGGGGTCCTGGCTTGTTTTTTGTCCTTCAGCTGTGAGTATGAGCATTAACTGGCTTGCCAATGGACCACAATTGCCTTAATTAGATCATTGCATTTTTGGTAACAAATCTCACAAATATTCGGTGTTCTCCTTTTCTATGAAAGCTTCAGATTTATAATCTTTCACAAAACATGGCTCTCTTTTCTAGCTCTAAGCTGACATATCACCCTTACCAACGGAATTTTCAAATCAATTCTTAAATATAGCAAAAATGTCATCAGCTCCCTGAAAAACTTCCAGCATCACCAAAAGAATAATCTGAAATCACATAATTTGTATTTTAACCTAGCTATTTGTTGCCTCTACAATTATTATGCTAGTTGAATTTTTAACCGAAAATTTTAAATTTGCCATCGACTCTTAACAAAGTTCACAGGTCTTAAAAGATGTATAAACAAACTATAAACAATACACCTTAAATACACAGCAAAGAAAGCAACTGATGGCAACATAATATGTAATCCATAGTTACAAATTTTACACAAAGTGTAGCATTGATTTTGCTGGAGAAGCTTTTTTGTTTCTGGTGAATGGTGTGCATAAATGCACGTGCATAAAACAACAAAAAATAAGTAAAAATCAAATACACAAAGACTAGCAACTAAGAGGTGTAAAGAGGCAAATTAATGATGACAGCTTCCACAGCCCACAGAGAATACATATTCACAGGAACACATTTTTAAAGGCAAATTACTCATATAAACTAAATTTGAGCAAAATGTTCATTTTCAACAAATGCAAATTTCACTTTCCAGTAGATTTCATAGGATCACACATTGGTGCAATTTTAAAATTTATTGTGTTTGCATGCAAGCCACGCTCACCACACTGTCCCTTCGCCCATGACTGGCATGACCAGAAGACGCAATGCTTGCAGTGTCATCATCAGCAAACTACAGGTATTAAAAGCAGATAATGAAAAAGATGGGATTTCACTACAGGTCTTACATGACTATAAGCACATTAGGTAAAATTTGGGGAAGCATGCAAATACTCTACTTGAGCATATAATTGGCATCATTTATTGTGTACCATCAAACAGAAAAGTGGCTTTAAAGTATAAGAAACAATCACTGAACACCAAAAGATATTTCCAAAAAAGCACACAGAATAAAATACTACTCTATCTTTTATTTAAGTTACAGGAAAAAGGACAGGATTGGAGGGCTAGGGCATAAACAGACCAACCAAAACCAGCTAGGGATTTCATGCTTTTTAAACCACTAGGCCCTTTGGGATCCCAACAAGGGGTCAAAAACTATACTTAATGCTTTAGTTTGGGAGAGAAAATATAAAAATATCTTCAAGTGAAATAAGTCAAAGACAGAATTTCCTACCAGCCAGGACACTGAAATGATGATTCTTATTTTCCTTTATTCATTTCTATGCAATGGGTGGGAGATAGTTCTAAATCACCCTACAGTTTTCTTCCTATTTCACGAGCAGTAGAACATTTATCTTCCATGTGTATGGGTTACCTCCATTCTGACATCACTGAGGAGTCATTCTGGCATCACTAAGATAATAATTCTGAATACAACTTGCAAATGAAATAACATGTAGCCAGCACACAAGGACAAGGTTCTACACTTGACTGAAAATATATTACCACAATTTTGTTTGCAAGGGGTCATCATATTGGTACATTAAAAATGCCACTGGGCCCAAGAATTGCCAAGTGGAATTTGATTACGGAGAGAGGTGAAATGTAAACTAACTACTGGTTTCAAAAAGCCTTTATCTCCTTTTAAGGAGATAAATGTTTACATTCCTGTGTAGATTTTTGTTAGGTATAAGAGTGGAATTCTTGAGAGTTTTAAAACTTCTAATGGCACTGGTTCCAGACTCATTTCAAAAATGATGTGCTAAGTCACAGTCACACGGAAACCACGGATTAGGACAAATTAGTATACCCGAGTTTGTGTACTGAAGAAGAATGATAATCCATGCACAAAGAGTGAAAAACACACATCCTCAATATTCTGGACTGTGAGTACAGATTAAGGAAACAACCCAAAGTATCTAGAAAGCATGCAGAGACGAGACGGCTCACCACAGGACTGCTTCGGGCCGAACTTATTCTTGATGAGTAATAACTGTATTCAGACGGCTATAAAGTTTCCAAGAAGAAAGGTTTTACAATACTGGTCAGCTTCTTTTCCTGCTGGGGGCTACATTAGTGACCCTAGACCTAAGCGGTCACAGGCTTCCAGGGTCTGGATCCTGACCTCCCTCCCCAACCTTCCAGACACAGTAGCCCTTAGCTAGAGGGGGAGGAGGGGAAGGGATGCCTGAAGAGTACTGCTTCCATCCTCTTCCTCAGAGACTAATAACCAGGAAGAGAGGCTTCTCCACCTACACATCCCCTTCATACTGTAAGCCCAATTTCCAACAAGCAGTTCCTCACAGCTTGAGGGAGAGTAACAACTGGCTAGCTCATGGGTCACAGAGCAACTGCAGGTCAGATTAAATGACTTTTTCTTTGTAAGTAAACTGTGCCCACCTCCACAACACCCTCCTCACTGCCTCCCTCCAGCTGACTTACAGTTCGAGACCCATATGGGTTATATAATCCACCGTCACACAATGACACCTAAAGGACAGAGGAAACACCACTCTGTTTATTCAGGTAGCAAAGCTGTTTTTAAAATGTCACAACTTCTTTGCAATACTCAGTTCCAAAAAGTGTTGTAGAATGGCGTGTCAGGTGAGAACACTCACTGATGTGTAAAGTCCTACATCAGTCCCAAAACTTCAAACTCACACTTCATTTAAAAAGGATCATTACAGTATTTCCTTTCATCATGTCATGAAACTAGGAGAAGGAACATTTATGAATTTATTCTCTCAAAGGAGGGAACTAAACAGAAAAGGAAGACAAGGGACACAAAGCATTTTGCCCACTGGCACAATAAAATGAAACTACAAAGCCTCAAGTTGCCAGTCTACTAGAACAGGCCACAGCACAACAAAGCAACAGCCTGAAAGCAACCAGCTCACAACTTGCACGTTAAACAGAGCTTAGCTTTTGCTTTCTAGTCAGCTTGCTTTATTAGAGCCTAGTATTAACGTGGCCAAGGCCACAGTTATCCCAAAGAAACTGTGTATGGGCAGCCATCTCACAAAAATATACAAATTTAGTGGGCCCATGGAAGTTTGTCTTCTCTACAGGAAACCAATTCTAAGCACGGGCCTACCAATAGCCAGTAATATCTGGAAAATAAGGGCTTTTTTCTTACTACCCTAAAGTTTTGCATTTTAAGCACTGGCAGCACATTCTGCAGTACACATAGCATTAAAGCCATGTGTCCTTGACTATTTTGGAGGAAAGCTGTCAAGCCAGAGTCAGCACCATGAGAGCAGCTTCACCAGGAGTACACACATTGGAAGAGAAAGATACAAACCAGACTGGTACTTTTCAGCAGACCAGAGTTTGCAGTAAAGGAGGCCTATGAAAAAAGTGCATGATTTAACCCAAAGAAAAGCAACTGGTAGCTCTGAAGGCAACACACTTCTCAGAAAGTACTAACCCTGGTACTCTTTGATGTCGCCAGAGGGTCACTACACAGGGAAGAAGACTGCTAAGAAACAAAAACAGAACAGAAAAGATAATTAAGCAAAACCAAAGGAGAACTGGTCTCTCCATCATGAGAACAGAAGCTGTGTTTATTCTACACTCCAAAATTCATTAGCAATTCCTGAGGGCTTAAAGTAGTTAGGTAACATATAAGGTGAGAAAAACTTAGCCTAGAATAGTTTTCTATAAATGTGTGTAAGTCCTATTGGGCTTTCAACAATAATGTTAGAAGGTAGGGTGGTAACCTAAGAAAACACTCAAGAAAAGAGGGCCATGGCACAGGCAGTGTGGAGGACAGTGGCCACAACTAGGTCACCAGCAACTGCTGGGAAATTTTCTGAGATCTCACAGGAGACTCCTGATGGACCTGATTGCTGAGGAACCAGGTAAATGAGCTCTGAGTTATCATTACAAGTACTCTCTTCTAAATAAATTAGAAAGCCTGTATTTTCAAAACAAGCCATGGACAAAGTGTCTTAGTTTAGGCACATAAAATGTACTGGTCACAATGAATCCAAGGCACTAACAAGGCAGAGCACATTTAAAAATGAAACTAAACCTGGAGCACCTGGGTGGCTCAGTGGTTGTGTGTCTGCCTTTGGCTCAGGGTGTGATCCCAGGGTCCTGGGATAGAGTGGTGCATCAGGCTCCCTGTAGGGAGCCTGCTTCTCCCTCTGCCTGTGTCTCTGCCTCTCTCTGTGTCTCTCATGAATAATAAAAACTTAAAAAAAAAAAAAAGGAACTAAGTCTTTCTTTTTCTGATGTCATCTGACAATATAATTTTCAATTCTTTTTTCTAAGCCCATCAGATAGGGCAAATAATATCTAAGTTGTGTGTGCAGGTTTTGACAACTGAATTATTTTATATGTACTATGTGCCATATATTTGTGTTTCCAATATACAATGTGCCACATATCTTGAAAAAATAAGGATTCTCACATTAAACAAATAATTATATTCTTCTCATCCCATTTACAGTTTAAATTTTTACATGTAAGCTTTTATTACAAGGCCATCCATTATGATGCATACTGATGCCTACAGCTTATTCTGAACTATAACCCCCCCCCCCCGCCAAAAAAAGATGGATCATTGGATTGATAGATGGGCAGACACACAATAATATGATAAAGGAAATATAGTAAAATATTAATTGTAGAATCTAAGAAGTAGGCATGTGGGTGGTTACTATATAATTCTTTAAACATTTCTGTGTTAAACATTTTTTATTTTAAAAAACTGGAAAAAAAGTAGACTCATTTACAGTTGTGGTGGTTCAATAGTTCACATGTAAAGATACAGAAATTCTATGAATTCAGTTACCACAAACTAGTGTACATACAGCCACTCACAGATTAGTTCTAACTAGTCAAAATGCAAAACGGGAGTTAGAAAGTTGTTAAAGTTGGATAAGACACACAAAGCCAAAAAGCTTGAGACAAACCCGACTGTAGTAGGCAGAGGTAGGTTTGCTATGTCTAAGACTGCTATAGTTTCTCTGGTCAAAGTAGAGGCCACTCTGCAAAAAGTAAAATTAAACACATTTTTCTTAGGTTAAACATTGTTGACAACACACAAAGGCAAACTCTGATATTACCAATCCCTTCTCCTCCAAAACAATGACTTTAAAGCACTGAATCGCATTAAATAAAACTCAAAATAATAGTTATCTCAATTCTCAAAAGAAAGACTAATATTAAAGGTTAACTGTTTTCAAACCAAGTTATGACATTTTTTTACTTTAAAAACATAAGCACAAACCCTCAGTCAAAATGGAATGGAAATAATAAGTGACTTATTCTCATGTCATACTTAGTAACATCCTTGAAAAATCCAGGACAACTGAGTAATTACCACTTTTATAATCCACTTGGCAATGCCACAGAAAATCGTAAAGTCTTTCTTCAAACTTTTCCTAGTCCCATTATTTGTCAAAATACTCTGATGGATTTAAGTTACCAAAGACATAGTGCAATTGTGTACTAAATAGGTTTGGCCTAAAACATCTATGGCAGTTCAGTGTCAATACACAGCACAAAACAAGTGATTATACAGATTGTGGTTACCTGACAAAAAGAAAGTCATGTATAACATTCCCTTTCTAACTTATCCAGCCATCTTTTTCCCTCAAAGTTAAGGAAATGTATGCAATCCCTTGACTGAAAGACTCTGCCTGCACTGCTGGCACTGCAAATTGGGGGCACCCCTACTCCCACTGACCCCCCGCCACTCCTGGCCTTGCCTCCCCACACCACACCCTCAAAAAGGTACCAGAGCTCATCTCACCCCAGAGCTCACAATGCTTCACCCGTCTCTCACTAATGTCCTCACCATTATATTCCCTCTTACTTGCCAACGCCTACCAAGCCTGTCCCACACCCCACCAAAGGTCAGAGCCCTTCCACAGCAACCAGTTAACAGGGAACTCGGGACAGATTCTCCTGCCAGTACTGCGGCAGCCTAATTGGAACAGCTGTTCCTAATGCCCCAAATGGGCATTCTAGATACATTGTCCCCCTGACAGAAATGTTTAGCAAGGTGGCTGGAGTGGAGCACTATTAGTTCTGCAGTCTAATGGCATTCTAGGTTAAAAAGTTTTCTGCAAGACAACATGGGAACTCTGCTAAAACATACCTCATTGTTACTACCAGAAAATTCATTCCACATTCCCAAAATTTAACCTATGAACTCTCAGAATGAAACCTATTTGTGAGTTTGGTACTGCCTATAATATCATAGTTAAATCAACTCAAATTTCTAAAATAAGGATAAAAAACCTCACTAAAACTATTCTTGAAGTATATTCCAGAGGACAGTTCATAAATGAAAATAGACAATTAAGAATTCCTTGTATTAACTTGATATTAAATCCTATCAGTGAAAACAAAATTACTTTTAATTAAGATTCTAATAAATCATATTTTAGTATGTTATCAAATTTCAATAATGCCTAAGGCATACACCAAAGCAGTCATAATTCTTAAGTTCCCTAAAAGTAATCAGTGAATTTTACAGCAGCGTAAGACAGTGGGACATGAGACAGAACACAACTAACCAGTGGGTCTTTATGAGAACCAGAAGATCTCTTCTTCATTCCGTAAGAGTGACTATAAGAATGATTCTGGAAGTAAACATTTGAAGTTAACCTTCATGATCACATAGTGAAGTTTAAAAATTAACTTAATAAAATGTCTTAAAATTATACACAGAAAGAGGTATATGCGATACAGAGTAGTCTCCATTAAATCTATTTCTCTGTTGTCAGTAAAAGATATATGGCACTTAACTGACTAGCTAAGATATATAGCACCTTAACACATCTGCATTCCCCTCATCTTCTCCTGTGACATCCATCTCCATGTAGAGCCAGCTAAAAAGACGTAATTAGGACACAGAGCCAGGCAAGGCATTTGTGAGTTTACCCCACACTTTGAGTCCTTCTATCTTCTTTATAAAGGTGTGAGTGACAAGAGGGTCTACCTCCTTCTAGGTCTTCCTTAGCTAAAGGCCAAAAAGCAATCCTTTGGGATCAACAAAAATAAAATGGAGAGAGAAAGAACATGACATTGCTTTGTCCAAGAAAATACTCTGGACCCAAGTTAGTGGTCCCACAGCACATGCTGCTCAGGAGGAAAACAGCCAAGATGGTATGGATTGCCCCTTGTAGCAACACCATTATCAGACAATGACTTTACACGAAGATCCTCTGAAGACAGCACTGTCTCAATACGTTAACTTCTCCCAGGAGCACCAAGCCAAGTGTATATGAGGGAATAAAGGACAGAAATACTACTATGCAGGTCATTAAGTAGACAAGAAACCCAATCTAGCTATATACTGCTCACCTAAAATGAGGAAGTGCAGGTAGAAGTGTCTTACCTATCAACAGTCTGCTCTAGGCAAATTATCTGACATAGGCACAGCTAGATCCAGAATCCATCCTCTACATTTTTCTTTTTTGAATATATGTATCATATGACTATATAGCCTAGAAACTCAGGCAATCTGACATAATATTAACACAAGGAATACATGCTATAACTAAACTTCTGTGGCTAAACTGACATACATAAAAAAAAAAAAAAACCAACCAAATCAAGCAAAAATCAGCAGACATAACTGATGTTTCAAGTATGACCTGTCACTGCTGGCTACTTCCTGTTTAGCAGCTTCACACCTGCTGGCTTGTGACACATAACAAGAAACACAGCAGGGTCTGTAGTCAGTGGATATCAAACACTGGCAAAGACATGTCTTCAGGCAATGCATATGTCAGCTGGGTAGCTCATCACTAGAAAAGATATTTCTATACCAATTTTAGGCCTGAATAAGGAAGGAAATCATTTTTATCTGATCCTGAAATTCTAAAAGAAAAAATTATTTAAATGTTCAATTATACCACAATTGCAAAACAATGATTGTTGCATTGGTGGCCACATGCTTTCCCCAAAACAAAATAACAAACCTGTGAAAGTTAGTCATAATCTCATAATGATTAGCATGATCAGGCAATTATAAAGTAAAACTACATTAAACACAAGTCATGCACTACATACTAATGATGAAAGTCTTGACGATCGATCCTTGAGAGGGTCATACTGGATTTCAGAAAAAGTTGAAAGTTGGTTGTATTTCCAAAATCAGAAATATAAAGAGGAAAAAAAGCATTTGCAAAGTTATTAAAAATCCAAACTAACTGGAATTTAAGTTAAAATTTTTTAATCCAGCACTACTTTAAAAGTACAAAATTAATATTCTTACCCACACCCACACTTTCCTAGAATAAATTACTGCACATAAATAATATAATCGGGCTTACAAAAAAAGCAATTGCAGCATCAAAATGTGGAAGTTCCCTTGGATCTGCCTGTGGATACAGAGCTGAAAAACTTCCTTTCTCAAGAACTTTCCCTATTCAAAACACTGTACAAGGGGGCACCTGGATGGCTCAGCAGTTGAGTGTCTGCCTTTGGCTCAGGTTGTGATCCTGGGGCCCTGGGATCCAGTCCCACATCAGACTCCTCGTGGGGAGCCTGCTTCTCCCTCCACCTATGTCTCTGCCCCTCTCTCTGTGTCTCTCATGAATAAATAAATAAAATCTTAAAAAAAAAAAAAAGTACAACACTGGAAACAGTCCACGCAAAGTATGGAATATGCAGAGTATACATACAAGCGTGACATTAAGTATCAGTCAAAGAAAAATACATAAAATTTATGGTAAGACCAGAAAAAACATTTCAGGTAGTGTCCTTAAGAAAATAATAGGCATAACACATTTCAGAGCCAAGAAATTGAATTAAATAGTAACAACTTAGATTTATGATTTCCTAATTTTGTTCTTTAAGCATTCTAGCTTACACATTTTAAGCAATCTTATCCAGAAGTGGCAAGCAATAAAAAGTGTTATTATATGTGTAAATAAATCTTGTTTATCTAAAATTTTCTAAAATGCCTAAAGGTGTGCATTTGGTAAATTACGTGCAAAGGTAAAATGTCATTTGATGAGTGACATTTCCCTGAAAGTAAAGTTCCTTCTTTATAGAAATTTCACTTAGGCCTTTTCTCCATTAACAAAATATCTTTTTTGTTTAAAAAAAAAAAAATCACTAAAACATGTATTACTCAAGCCACACATTCTTGCATATAAACTATTCCACCCTCCCAACCAGGTAAGTTCACTGAAGAAAACAGTCATGTCTTATGTTCTCTGATCCTCTCTGTAGCACCAATGGCATTTTACAAAGGCACGGAATTTAACAAGTGAATTGAAATTGCCCTATTTCAATTTTCCCTTTCTAAAATATAATGCAAAGTTCAGCTGATTTTTTAAAAATTGCTGAATCTACCTGGTAAGAAATCCATACCTTGGACACTCCAACTGCTACTAGAACAACTGGGTAAATGAAAAGAATCCCCCTAATACATGCCAACTGGCATTTATGCTACTTAAAAACAAATAGTTCATCAAAGGAAATAGAGCAAACAAGTTGTGGAAACTACGTTCAGCAAATGTCTATTACCATTAGAATATACCTATTACTCAAGCCCGCAGAACTCTGAGAACAACAGTGAATGCATTATTAACACTGAACATTTTTCTAAACTACACACCATGATGTCTTTCCTTTTAGGTGTACTGGCTCTGCTCCAGTGTGTCCCAATTATGTCCTTCGATGGGTTCTTCCATGGAATTAAACAGTGTAGTAGTAAATGGCAAAACAAAAATTGTAAGCATATTAAAATTAAATTCATTAAAATTTAATTTAAGGATGTTGATAATTAAAGCGGGACTAATACATACAAGAGTAAAAATCTGTACCAATAAGAAACTGCAATGTATCCCAACCACTCGGGTTCAAGATCATCTCAATTTTCTAACTTTGGATCTCTACCTTACAGTCTTCTTGTATTTCAATATAAAAAGCAATGACTAAGCATTTGTAAGATGCTTTTTAAAGGCAGATTATTTTTTAAAGAAACAAACTGCTTAAATTCTAAGTTCAGGGCTTTGATTTCATCCTCTTTTCCCCAAACCTACCATTCACAGTTCTAAACTATCTTTGCTCTTTTTATTTTTTTACAGAATGTGTATAGCATGGACACCATTTTCAACCCAACTACCATCTGGCAAGAAAGTATTAACGGAAATTAAGTGGACAAAATGAAAGATCAAAGTCCTAAGAACATGGCAGGAAACCTTAACTACATCTGCCTCACATCCAGGTACTGCTAGTGTTCAGATGTCAAACTGTCAGACCTTCTTAGTATACAGCTCGTGAGTTCTAAAGAAATATCCAAACTCCTAATTTATGTATCAAATCCCAATAAAGTTTAGGTCAGTGTTTTAGGCCATCACATTTGTTTTTAAAAGAGAACAAAAGCTGTCTACATATTCAGCTTAATGTATGTGGTAAAGTTATTTTTTAAAACACTAAATAATCTGGGGGCACCTAACTGGCTCGGTCAGTAGAGCATGCAACTCTTGTGAGCTGAAGCCCCACACTGGGTATAGAGATTATTTAAAAATAAAATCTTTAAAAAAATGTAAATAATCTGATGAAAACTTATAACTCCCAATATTACCTCATTAAAAGAAAAAAATTATCTCAATTGTATTTCTTTTAAGCAATGTTATTAGTGAGCTTTCAGACTTATCTTCAGGAAATTTAGCTATTTAAAATGTGTTACATACACAATAACATACTAGAATCCCCCTAGGGTATAAACATTTTATTAATCTTCATGCTCAGATTTAAAATACTGGGAGCTTTACTCTTTATCATAGTAGAAATTTTCATAGCTACACAGGGAAATAAAATACTATGCCAGTTTTAGTTTTATCTTAAATTTATTTAATGATATAATTTCCATAAAAAGAAAATCATCATCATTACTTTATAGACACTTACGGTAACCAATTCATTCATGGTAAACCAAATGCAGGTTTAATTTCTCTTGTGCTTATTTGTAGATTTGTTTTAAAGGTTCCTAAATTAAGTCAAACTTGGATGGTTTTATTGAGCAGTTAAACTAATACAACTAATATATAATCAAGTTTCCCCGAAGCTACTTAGAAATTTATAAATAACCAGCTTGATGATAACTGTGTGAAATTTCATACTATGA
Source organism: Vulpes vulpes (assembly GCF_048418805.1). NCBI lineage: Eukaryota > Metazoa > Chordata > Mammalia > Carnivora > Canidae > Vulpes > Vulpes vulpes. The sequence continues at coordinate 57,741,960 of NC_132790.1, forward strand.
ACATCTTAATGGAAAGCAAAGGAAAAAAACCATACATTATATTTTTTAATGGGGAACCCTCAACATGCAACTTTTAAGTTTTTGTTGACTAACTCCCTGTATGAGTGTTCTTAAAGTGTTTAAAGAGGAAAAATAAAAATCTCCAGGGGGAAACAGGATGAATTTATCATCTTAAAAAATGTTTCTCCTATAAAATCATTCTTAAGTTGCTGATTAGACTGCTGTGAAGGCTTGTTGATATTCTTACAAATCTAAACTTTTGCAATTAACTAAAATATTTATGATTCAAAACCAAGTATATTAATTTACTGCAAAAAAGACAGATTACATTCACCAGTAAGAAATATGACCAGTGTAAAGGACTAAGTTAATAATACAAACACATCAGTAACTAGGTATACCAGAACACAATTGGTTTATCAACAGAGTACTTTTTATTTTACACAAGACAGGAAGAAAACTAGACTCCGGAAAAGTTAATCAATATAGACTTCAACATGAAAGATCATTTTACTGATAAAAAAATCTAGATATATACATATCAATATTATCAATGCATAAATTAAAAGTGTTACTTTCAAGTTTAAAGCACAATTCTTTACAAAGAGATCAGTGTCTTGGCACAATATATAAGTCTTTAATGGATGAACTCTCATTTACTTTATAGCAATGTATGCTAAAAAGCTAAGGCATACTACAAAATGTTCATCAAAATGTTGAAATATGGTAATTACTATAAACATGATAGCAGGGAATTTTTCAAATCAGTAGCTTAATTTTTCGATGTAATAAAACCATAGTCAACCAAGCCCCAAAGCTATTACCCATTTAACAGTTGTTTTAAAATATGTAAAGTAGGAAAATATGAAAGTTGAACCACAGAGAGGTCATTCTATAAAAATCAATCCTATTATTTTGTGAAAATTTTAGAAAATCAAAGGTCCTTTTATAGAAAAATAGTAAATAATGTTAATAGATTAAAACATCCATGATTTTAGAGTTGATTTATATTAATTATAACAATAATTTAAGAGAAAGATTACTTCCCAATGAAAGGACTGCAAGACAATGAAAGGACTTTGCCAGTATTTTCCTTTACTTTTTTTTTTTTTTAAAGGCAAAAGAATATGAACACTGTCAGATTGTTCAGGCAATAATGCTGCAGAAAGTTCACACATAAAAGCTTTGCTATCATGGTGCAAACAACTTAAAATACCAACCCTGTGACTGCCAAGACTTCGAATGGACAATGCATCCTCAACTCCCTGATAAGAACAAAAACAAACATAGCACAAGTTTGTAGGTGACTGCATTAAGTTAATGAGGGGCAAGTATTAGGGGTAAGTTTATTGGTTATTACAAACCAGATAAGGTCGACGATGACTAGATCGGTGGGAATACCTGGCCCTTTCTGAATCTTCCTGGGAAAGGAGAAAGTACATGGAGAGTTAATCACTAAACAGAGGGTTGTCTATCAGAACTGCTCAAACAACAATCAGTTAGGAGCACAGCAGCATCTTCCTTATAGCAAACAGGTGTGGACAATTCAGCTTCAAAAGCTGGGCTTGGGGAAGCCACATGCTTCAGGTGGAAAGAAAATAGTAATAATAATAATCTTGTGTATGTACGTCTGGCCACTTGTAGAATGTAATCTATATATGACCAACAAAGCTCAAAACACCAAGATAAAAATAAGCAAGTATACTTAACAAAAGAGAAATTTGAGTCAACATTAAAAGTAGACTATGATCTTTTCATTATGAATGTACATTTATGCAAAGCAGGAAGAAATGTTTATTACAGAGATAGTTTAAGGGCTTAAAAAAACTGGGGTCATAATTTTGTGCTCACTGCAAAAGAACTTTTCTGTTTTCTTGCACCACTCTACCTGGAAAAGAAAAAATAAAATAGCCCCATGTGTTGTTAATATGAAAAACTACTTATAATTAGAAGAAACTACATAAATATTTTAGAGTTGGTAAAGTTATTTCAAGAGTTATACCTCATAAAGATGATAAAAAAAAAAAAACATTACCACAACCTAACAGTTGACTAAAATTAAATGCAATTCTAAACTTTTCCACAGTGAGCTATTAGCATTGGAGCATTAAGTCCTGTCTGTGAGATCAAATGACTAGTTCCTAGAGTCTAATCAACTGCAACAGTAAGAAACTTATGGTCTTTCAGAATTTCAAAGTCCAAAGTGGTAAAGTAATTTGCATTGACTAAGAATCTACACACAACTGTCCGGTTGGGTTCATAGCTAATCAATGCTATCTTTTCCAAAATGGATCAATACCTCAAGCAAGATCATTACACGGGTGGAAATAGATGTGGCTATGTCTAATCATTCATTTCAAATATAAAAACATTCACTCAACAAAACACCACAACTTAATGCCTTATTTTTTTCATAATCTTTCAGTGTCCTTCAAAAAAACTCCTGGTTGTTGTCTGCTGTGCACACTGATGCATGTGACCAAATCCGTTCAGAAGTCTATTTATAAGTGCCAATATGATTCAATGATACAATATCCAACAGAGTGTTAACTTTAGGAGTTCATCATTGATTTACATTTTTGTTATACAATAGACACATGTAATCTGCAAGAAGTCAAGCAAATTTCTTCCTTTTCTGTGACTATCAGATTATATACCACAAAAGTTTTGGGAGTATGTGTATAAAGCCAGCTGGGTAAGATAGTTTATTAAGTGATAACCAGTTCTAGGCTAGTTAGCTTAAAGAACCTTGCGCTATTCAGACAAGTGATTCTTTATGCCCCTTCCCAGTCTTACTTGGGGTACTAGGGCAACATACATAGTTTAATGTTCAATCTTTACCTTTTTTTTTATTCCACCTACCACACAAGAGCACTTTTTTAAAACCGACCTTTAAAAACCACAGTCCATTAAAGATGCAGGAGACAGATGAATTCATATTTATTTTCAATTATGCTACTATAAAAATAATTCTTAATAAAAAATACCTTAAATGGTTTGTTTGGTTTTTTTTTAGCCCCATTTGAAAAAAATAGCCAAAAAAGACCTCAGAAGATTACAGAATGAAACGTAAACCCCATACAGACCAGTTAACGTGAACTGTGAGAATACATTTTTTTCAGTCATATACTACACCTCAAACCAACACTGTCCACCAGAACCTTCTGTGAAAAAGTGGAAATGTTCTCTTTGTACTAATACGATAGCCACTAGCCACATGTGGCTAGGGACTATCCGAAATGCTAGAAATACAACTGAGGACCTAGATTTTTTATTTTAACCTATTTAAATCTAAATATAATTACCCACATATGGCTAGTGGTTACTGTAAAAACAGTAAGGCAAACTCAAAGCAAATTTTCATTATACCAAAAAAACCACAAAGCACCTATTTCATTAAAAGGCTGCTATGTAGTCCTCTCATATAAAAAGGCAGGTACTGAGGTAGTTGTGAGTTACTGCCCCTACCTTGAATGCTTCTGCACAGGACAAATATGAGGGAAAGAGAAGGAAACTCTTATATAAAAGAAAAGCAGGACGCCTGGGTGGCTCAGTGGTTGAGCATCTGCCTTCGGCTCAGGGTGTGATCCCAGAGTTCTGGGATCACGTCCCACATCAGGCTCCCTGTGAGGAGCCTGCTTCTCCCTCTGCCTATGTCTCTGCCTTCTCTTTGTGTCTCTCATGAATAAATAAAATCTTTTTAAAAAATTTACATTTAAATTTAAAAAATTAAAAAAAAAGAGAGAAAAGATCCTAGCACCAACCTAAGAATTTTTTTAAGAGCTAGAAAGATCCTTAGAGATCATACAGTCTGATCCCTTCGTTCTAAGTCAAGAAAATCGCACCACAAAAAGATTAAGTAGGAATCCACAAAGACATAAAGCTGGGACCAGCATTCGAGTCTTTAACTGATGAGACCACCAAACCATAAAGAGAACATCGTATACTGGCTAAATCTACACTGACTACCTAACAAGAGCATGAAGAAAATGGCCAGATAGCCTGGGTTTTACTCAAAGATTTCTCCTTCTGTAGCAGAACAACCAACTTCATTTTCCAGGTATTGTAGAATAGTATTTTAAACTGCCAGTTGGCTTTTCCTGAATTAATAGCACCAGGGGCCAAGAGAAAAAATTTTGGCAACTGTGTTGGTAGGTCAACTACAAGGCTGAGTATCCTTCTCTTACACAGTCTAGGAAACAATCTATTTTCATTGTCCTGGAAGTCGATAGTAGTATATAGAATCCAATGCAGAAAAAAATAGGACAATGACTTAAAAAGATGGATGTATATTTGTTCAAGGCTTTCTGGAAAATTGTTTCAATACATTTAAGTTAATGGAAACAAATTGCAGTCTGTTTTTAAACATGAAGTGATTTTATTCAAAGAAAGAGGACCACAGCCCACTGAAGACACCTAGCCCTGTTCTCTGTCAACAAGTAATATTTTAAGTCAAGTCTAGAGCCATTCCCTCAGTTTCAAATTAGGAAACCTCAGAAATTGCACATTCTCTTCCAGGTCACCAACATGCTGCTCCTAGAGACACTTAGTTTAAAAACAGGAACGCTTGTGGTACTATCTAGAGGCCTACAAAGACTAAGGCCCTTTCACCTTGGTCCTTTCACTTTCCAACCCACTAGCAGGCGTGGTGCCCTCTCCGACCTTTGAATTCTGGCTCTGCCAATAACTGAGCAAGTTGTTGACTTCACCAGTCCTTCATCACCTTATCTGTAAAAGATGGTGGCACCTATTTTATCGTGTAAAAGATACACGATGGAGTATCTTTGGAGACACATGTAAAAAAGCACTAGCGCAGCACTGGCATACAGAGCGTGCTCATTGTTAGCTTCATTCCTGAGCCTCATGCCCTGGCTTCTCCTGTTCACATTACAACAACCCACCCTTACACCCAGAAAGAGTGAAAATTAGGAGAAATTTTTAACACAGGGAGATTTCTCCTTCTAATAACTAACAATCCTATTATTTGTATATCCATTGTTTCTTTTATTATAAATTTATTATTCTTTTTATTTTATTGTGACTATCATATGACAACTTCTACTATAGGCTCATAGACAGAATGCAGCCAGAGAGACAGATATGCTGAGAAGTGAAAGGAAAAAATTAGTTTGAATAGAATAAAAAGCAAGCTCCAAAGGGGTTAAGTGATAATTATTCCCATTTGAAACTAAACCCAGGACACCTGGGTGGCTCAGCAGTTGAGCTTCTGCCTTTGGCTCAGGGCATGATCCCGGAGTCCAAGATCGAGATCGAGTCCCACCATCAGGCTCCCAGCATGGAGCCTGCTTCTCCCTCTGCCCTTGTCTCTCCCTCTCTTCTCTGTAACTCTCATGAATAAATAAATAAAATCTTAAAAAAAAAAAAAAGAAAGAAAAGAAACTAAACCCCATTCATGTTCTCTGTGAATCCAAGCTATTACTGAGGACTGCATTCTAAGCCTCTAAACCCAAAATGTTCTCCCTTCCATGAAAATCTAGCACTTTCATTGCCTGAACTGCACACATTTCACGGAGGTAAAAAATATATTTTTCTTCATGGCCTCTGAATATAAGAATCAAATATAAGACTTTTAAAATAGGCTTTTCTTATTGAACGTTTTGGTCTGCCTTCAAATAATAAAATCTCAGGCAATTTAATTTTAGAACTACAATACATCATTTTAAAAAATTAAACTAATATTTCCGGGGCACCTGTGTGGCTCAATGGTTGACCATCTGTCTTCAGCTCAGGTTGTGATCCCAGGGTCCTGGGATCAAGTCCCATATCGGGCTCCCTGCAGGAAGGAAGCCTTATTCTCCCTCTGCCTAAGTCTCTGCCCCTCTCTGTGTGTGTCTCTCATGAATAAACAAACATATCTTTGAAAAACAATAAACTAATATTTCAATGGAAAATTTGCAAGCAAAAGTGATTTTATTCACACAAAATGTTCTTAATGCATCAACAGTAAGATAACCCAGTTTCATGCAGAAGACACTTTAAATAAAACCGATTAGGTTAGCTTTAGTAATAAGAAAGGGCAGATTCTACTCCGAAGTAACAAACACATTAGTGAGGAATCACTTCATTATAAGTAACCAAACATTATCTTTCTCTCCTTTCTAAAATATCACAATGAGAAGTATGATAAAATTTTAAATCTGTAGGTTGAAACAGCCATAAGTAATTTTTTTACAATCATGAATATTTTAATTCTGGTTGTACTTCAAAATGCTGCTACAGAAGGAATTTGCTTATAAAAATTTGTTTAACAGCAATTAGTGGCTTCTAAACCTTTAGGGATCAAAGACTCTCTTGAGAATCTGGTGTTCATAACACCTGTGGGGCCTTTCACTTAAAAATATTCAAAAGTCTGCATGAGATTTTAGGGCTTCCTGCTCCATCTCCCAAGCCTATTCACATGGGTAAAGAACCTCTGCAATAAGAGACAGCTAGGGAAATTACCAACATTGAAAAAAGTTCAAATTTAGTAATGATATACAATAACTAATATTTTACTGGTTCACAATCTGCTCTTGTAGCTAAAAATCTGGGAGTGGTGGTAGAAGACTCAAAAAGGAACTGAGAGAACTGAAAACATAAGAATAATTTTCATAGAAAATTAAAGAATGGCTTGGGTCATCTCTCACTGAGGACACTTCTGTCTATATTTTTTAAAAAGAGAGAAAGGAAAAGAGGGAGATGGAAGGACAGAGGAGAGGAGGGAGTGAAGGAGAGAGGGAAAAGAGAGAGGGACAAATATGAGGGAGACAAGAACAAACTCAGAGAAAAAAACACATCCATCTACTCAATCTTTCTTGGTCAAAAGTATTCATGACACAAATGTAAGGCTATAGACTACAATAGAAAATAGATGGACTCCAAGTACACATTTGGTCCACTACATGCACAAGAGACACTCTGACCTTTAGGTTCAAACATGCCAAACACTCCTACTTGACAAACTATTAGTCAATGTTTTACTTCAAGATTGCATATTTCAGCAATTGATCACAACATGCAGGGCAGGCAATCCTGGCCTACCAGCCACTTATGAATCTGTCCCCATTTCCGATCAAAGGAATAGTGAGAGTGCTACAAATGCAAAAGTTTCATCAACTGAAGTTTCCAACATACTGCACAATCTGAAAAGTCTTAAATTAATCCTATACATTTGCCCTGAAGAGCAGTGATTGTCAGCTTAATGGAAGTTACACATTAAAAATACAGAAAATTACTGCGCCTATTACATTCAATAATGAAGAAATACATGACTCTCTGCAGTATAGAAGAAATGGAACTTATAGTTAGTAACAATCTACTTATAATTTACTATAATTTTAGGAGTGTAAAAGACAAATGCACTGCAACATTTTCATTTTAAGCCAAGACTTGCATTCAATATTTGAAAATACATATGAGGCCAAAAAAAGCAACATATGTATCAAGTGTTTTTTAGTTTAGATTTGAACTGTGAATAAAATCTATATACTTCTCTTTCACCCAAAGTACCCCACCAACATCAAAATAAAGTGTTTAACACTATCCTGTAGATTTTTTTCCCCTTCACATCAATATGGAATCAGAAATATTTTTTATGTGAATTTTCAGAGTCAGATCAATGTCAGAAGGAAAGGTTAAAAAAGTATTCATTTCATTTTAAAGCAGCTTAATTTCTATATGCCTATGTTTATTTTTTGCTATTCTTTCTGATGATAAAAGTATATTGAAATGTATGAACTATAGGATAGCATTAAGAAGAAAACAAAACCAGCCAAATACACCACTGACACACTAAAGTATTTATAGTAATGACTTCTAAGTAGTTTTCGACCCTATATATGATAGGTTGATATATATGAGCCAATCCCGTCTTACAATTGGTTTGTGTTTGTTTTTTTTTTTTTAATTTACTTGCATGAATATTTTCCTCCATTATTAAATATGATTAAAAACTGTAAGGTTGAATGACTTCACAGTGTTTTATTGTAGATATCATAATATAATTAACCTAAATTTTATTAAGACAGGACTATAGTAAATAACTTTGTCATCTCTAAGCTGACTTTAGCTAATAAAAGTACTTATCACACCATAACAACTTGCTACAATGTACATAATAAAGGCTGTATATGTGTTTGCTGTTATTATTTAAAGCATATATTGCATTTAATTTGCTGACACAGAATGGCTTGTTAAAATATATACATCAGGTTATACTATTTCCAGTGTTTCAACAGGAATCAGACTTATTTCAGAAGGAAACTAGCCAAGTATTATCTTATTAGAGACTAGCACAAAATTAGGACCATTCCCCTAAATTACCTCTTTTTGTTGTCGCTCCAGTTCTCTCATGCGTATATCTCTTGCTTCTGCCCGGGCAGCCCGTTTTGCTGCCAGCCTTGCCTCTGCCTGAAAAGTAATATAAAGATTCAGCTTTATTTATGAACAACAACAACAACAACAACCTGACCTGCACACCAGCTGTGAAGATAAGGAGCAGATGGGACATAACTATCCATAGCAGGTGGGCAGACAAGCTGCCCTCTCTCTCAGCTGTATGTGTATCTGACTGCCTCAGTCAGCTCCCATACACTCATGTCTTTGTTCTAGCCCAGAGTCTCTCCTGAAATCTGGGCCTTTATTTTTAACTGCTTGCCTTGATTCATGTTCAAAACACTTCACACAATTCATTATATGTCTCTATAAACTTGTCTTTTCCAAAATGTCTTTCCCTGTCAATTCAATCATACAAATCAGAAACTTCAGAACCTGCCTCTATTTCATTTTGGACATTGCCAACATCCAGTCTCCAAGTACTGCCAATTCTCTACTGCTGAGTTTCTCTCACCTCCAGTCAGTAGTTATGCTTTTTCTGACTGTTTCGGGAACTCTTCAAATCTTTCTCCTTTTAAACTGGTATGCAATTCACATTAGCACCACATTCACCCCTTACAACTATACAGTTCAGTTGTTTTCAGTACTATAGTCACAAGATTGCACAACTACCACAACCATCTACTTCCAGGATGTGTTCCTCACCCTAAAAAGAAAGCCCATGCCCATTAGTAGGCACCCTTCATTACCCTGCCCCCCAGCTCCTGGAAACCATTAATCCTACCTTCTGTCTCTATAAATTTGCCTATTCTGAAAATTTGGTATCAGTGAAATTATACAAGAGGAACTCTTCATCTCTTGCTTGAACACTGCAAATGCAACTGCCTTCAAATCCACCTACCTCCAGAATGTGCCCTATAATTCGCTTCTACAATGTTACAGGATCACCAATCTGCCTTTCAAAACATGTTCTGATCATGTCATTATGCTGTGAAAAACCCTCCACTGGCTCCCCATCACTTATGGGGGAGCTTTTTTTTTTTTTTTGAAGAGGTAATGTGTTTATTAAAAATTATTTTTCCACCCAGAGGCAGTTAAAATTTATAATTTAAAACCCAGCCCACTACAAAAAGGGGAGGGAGTAAAAACTGTGCAACATTGACAAAAGAATCAACAGAGACAAGGCCCAGGAGGGGCAGCCCCGTGGCCCCGGGCCCCCGCCTCTCCCGAGGCCAAGAGCAGCAGCAGGAGGGTGGACATGGGGCTCCGCTCCAGCCCTGGGCATGGCCCGGTGTCCAGTCCTCCCTGGGGTGGGGGTGGGGTTTAGGGCAGGGCAGGGCCCCAGGGAGAGCCCTCAGTAGTGTGTGTTCACGGTGTAGCTTGGACTCACAACCTGTTCACTCCGCTCCCCCATTGCTGAAGCTGTACCCCACGGTCACTCGCTGTGAAGCAAAACTTCACAGACTAGCACAAAGACAAGAGAAAAGAAAAGCAGACAGAAATAAGGGTCCTCCCAGTCATATCTACCCCTTATTTCCAGGACTTGTTCCACATACACCAGCTACAGGCCACCTACCTCCATCTAGGACTCTACTATGCTCCATTAAGCCTGTCTTCAGCTCAGGTCATGATCTCAGGGTCGTGAGATCAAGCCCTGCATTAGGCTCCATGCTCTCACAGAGAGAATCTGCTTAAGATTCTCTCTCTCCCTATCCCCCTGGCCCTCCCTGCCCCCACTCACACAAATGCACTCTCTCTCTAAAAAAATATTAAGATATACAAAACAAAATTACATGCTTCTGTCACCCCCACAACTTCCATGTCTTGATTGATGTCTGCTAAATAAACAAAAGAATTTCAGGTCATGGACCAAAGCATAGAGGAAGTGAGACAAGGAAACAGCTTGATGTACCACATGAAACTAAAAATCTCCTCAGTGATTTCTGTCTTGCAGTGGTTTCCTCTGTTCTTGGCCACATCCTAACTCTGATTCAGACCACCTTCTGATAACTACAGTAGCAGCTTCTCCTGTGGTGTTACATTTGTGCCCAAGTCTCACATTAAGAGACTCAGCCAATGTTTAAAAGAGTCTACTGTCCGGAAGCAATTATGTTTGGTATACTGAAAATACAGGGTAAGATGTGACATCTTTGCCCCAAAGAAGTCCTCAACCCAGGTAAGGCACATGGAAACACAACCCTAAGTGAAGGAGCATGCAGGAGAGCATTTAGTTTCCCTGGTAAGGTCTGTGCAGGCTTCCAAGAAGAGGAGGCAGCCTAAGAGTTAACACTCAACTACCCCAATTTTGGCACTTTCCCTGTCTGCTTAACTGGCCTTTTAGTAGCAAAAACCCTCAACTGTAATCTGCCAACCTAAAGCTCTAAACAACAATATGACCAGAGCAATTAATCTTCTCACATGAGGAGTACTTGGGTGGCTCAGCCGGTTAAGTGTCTGCCTTCCGCTCGGGCCATGATCTCCAGGGTCCTGGGATGGAACCTGGCATCAGGCTCTCAGCCTGCTTCTCCCTCTCCCTCTGCTGTTCCCACTTCTTATATGCTTGTACACACTCTCTCTCTAATAATTAAATAAAATCTTAAAAAACAAAACAAAACAAAAATCTTCTCACAGGAATTTTTCATTGGTCTCTTATTCCTACCTTCTTTACCCCTCTGACTACACGTAGACACCACTTTCTTTCTACAGTTTGTATTTTATAGAAAAATACTTCAAGGCTAAGTTCAGTGATAGCAAATACATTTTTAAATTACAAAGTATCTTTTTTCTGGGAAAAGTTTTCAAACCCTCATTTTGTTTTTTGTTTTTTTTTTAATTTCAACAAAGCCATAGCAATGTGTAGGGATTGTCACTTCCATGTTAGTAGCTTTATACTTGTAAGCCTTCTTTAGAAATTTATCGAGAATGCCCATTTCACCCTTCCAAGATCAAGATGGCCAATTCTGTACATTCTATACTAAAATGGTTCACCAGTTTTCTCTCACCAAACCAACTGAAATCTCTCTGATAAGATTTCATTCACAGGAACCTGGCGGCTGTGTAACAAAAGGAACCCGGGCTTCAGAGCCACAAAAACACCCTTCCCTTTGTTGCCTAGCTGACTTTTATCCAACTCAGATATGCCTCCCTTTGGGGAACTGAGGAAGACCACTAAAAAATAAGCTGAAAAAAGGTAAACAGGATTTAAAAGTATTTATCTCAGTATTTTCCTACACATTACTACCAGATGTCTGAAACACTACTGATAGAAGCAACAAGAAAGAAGCAAAAGATGATTCCAATCCAGTAGGTAAAACACGCACTCTATATTCATATCGATATGTTTTTAAGTAGATAAATTACAGGTACACAAAGCATACTTCTAGGTAGTAACACTGGCATTTTCCCCTCAGAATACAACTGCATGATTTGTACACATTCGTTTTAACACATACTCATAGATATAAATAAATGGGATATAAGAATAAAGGATCACAAAAAATTAAGTTTGTGGCACCTGGGTGGCTCAGTTTGTTGAGTGTCGGCCTTTGGCTCAAGGCATGATCCCAGGGTCCTGGGATTGAATCCTACATCAGGCTCCCTGTAGGGAGCTTGCTTCTCCCTCTGCCTATGTCTCTGCTGTCTCTCATGAATAAATACATAAAATCTTTACACAAAAATTAAGCTTAAAGTAAGGTTGGTAAGAAAAAAAAAAAGTTAAACACAGAATCACCATTTGATCTGATAATTCCATTTCCGGGTATATACCTGAAAGAACCGAAAGCAAAGACTCAAAACATATCTATCTGTATGCCAATGTTCAAAGCAGCCTTATCCATAATAGCCAAAAAGTAGAAACAACCCAATGTCCATCAGTGGATGAATAAATAAAATGTGTTATATCCACACAGTGGAATATGATTCCAGGAAGGAAATTATGGCACATGCTAAAACACAGATGAATCTTGAAAACATTATGTTAAGGGAAAAAAGCCATATGCAAAAGTACAAATATTTTATGATTCTATGTATTTGAGGTACCTAGAATAATCAAATGGCATGGGCACAGAAAGTTGAACAGTGGTTCCAAGGGGCTGGAGGGAAGAGGGAAATGCAAAATTTTTATTTAATGGGTACGCAGTATAGGATAGGATAGTGGCAAAGTTCTGAAGATGGATAATAGTGCTGGCTGTGCAACAATATAAATGTACTCAATGCCACTAATTGTACACTTAAAGATGATGAAAATGGTAAATTATGTATTTTACACACACAAAAAAAAGTTGCATAAGACATGAAATCAGAATTACTCAGGAGCCTAAATCATGTAAATACTTATAGAGTCATTAAGTTGATATGACTCAAACTTTTAAAATAAAGTTAATAGAAAAATTTAGGGACTGGAAATTCAGGTTCAGAAGTTACCTGTGAAATCAAATAGGTCAATGGACTCAATTTCTAAAAATTTTTCTCAACATTATGCTTTCAAATATTAGGCACATTAAGACTGATTAAAGGAAATATGCAATCACTTATAGAAACGTATTCATCCTAGAACAGTGAAAATGATAGCACAAAAAGTAAAAATATATTTGAATAGAATTAAATTCATTTCCCACTAAATGCTTGGGATAAATGGAAAAATAAAGAATCCACAAATCCACAAATGCAAGAATCATGGGACTTGATCAGCCCTGGAACAAACTGCTTTAGTTTGTATCAATTCAGAAACCTTCTAAATTTGTAGGCTATTCACTTTAACACTCAATTAATAATTAGGAATCCTACAATGATCACTAAGAAAGAACTTCAAAGGGCGCCTGGGTGGCTCAATCAGTTGGGTGTCAATCTCTTGGTTTCAGCTCAGGTTATGATCTCAAGGTCCTGGGATCAAGCTACCCCGCCCCCCAATCAGGCTCTCCACTCAGAGTGGAGTCTGCTTGAAGAGTCTGTCCCTCTGACCCTTCCTCCAGTTGTGCGCATGAGTGTGCGCACACACTCACTCTCTTCTTCTCTTTCTCAAATAATCTTTTTTAAAAAAGGGAAGGAAGAAAGAAAGGAAAGGAGGGAGGGAGGAAGGAAGGGAATGAGGGAGGGAAGGGAAGGAAGGAAGGGTGGGAGGGAAGGGAGGGAGGGAGAGAGAGGGAAAGAGAGAGAGAGAGAGAGAGAGAAATGAAAGAACAAACTTCTAAGGGGGGCACTTGGATGGCAGTTGGTTAAGCATCCACTCTTGATTTCAACTAAGATCATGATCTCAGGGTCATGAGACCAAGCACCACAACTAGCTCCACACTGAGCATGGAGCCTATTTAAAATACTCCCCTCCCCTCTCTCTGCCCCTTGAAAGTACAGGCATAAGCTCTCTCTCAAATAAAAAAATAATTTTAAAAATTCTCTAGAAAGAACCTCTGGGAAAAGCTGAGAACTAGCCACATACTGTAGTTTGAGTACTTCTCCATTAAGGACTTTTCCTTTACCATCAGGATTTTGGATTATGCTCTTCTGGAATTTAAAACAAAGTGGGTTTGCAAACTAAGATAGTATCATATGGACTCTATGCTTGCCTCATCCCTAGAACACAACTGGATAACTACCAAATCATTCTGAAACCCATAAAATGAACCTGATGACTGACAGAACAAACTACATTAACTAGATGGAGAGAAGCTGGAATTTAAATTAATTTTTTTAAAGATTTTATTTATTCATGAGACGGGGGGGGGGGGGGGGCAAGGGGCGGGGACAGAGACACAGGCAGAGTGAGAAGCAGGCTCCATGAGGGGAGCCCAACATGGGACTCAATTCTGGGTCTCCAGGATCAGGCCCTGGGCCAAAGGCGGCACTAAACCGCTGCGCCACCCAGGCTGCCCGGGGAATTTAAATTAAACATGGGGAAAAAAGGAAAAGAAAGTAGATAAGATGCAATAAAAATATATATATATAAATCTCTTCATTTTAAAATAGGAAAAGGATTTGAATAGTTGTTTTTTTTTTTAAGATTTTTTATTTATTCATGAGAGACACAGAGAGAGAGGTAGAGACACAGGCAGAGGGAGAAGCAGGCTCCATGCAAGGAGCCTGATGTGGGACTCGATCCCGGGACTCCAGGATCACACCCTGGGCCGAAGGCAGGCGCTAAACCGCTGAGCCACCCAGGGATCCCCTGAATAGATATTTCTGTAATGAAGATGTACAAATGCCAATAAGCACAAAGATACTCAACATCATTAGCCATTAGGGAAAGACAAATCAAAACGATACTGACATACTTCACACCGATTACGATAGCTCTAATAAAAACAATTTTTTTTTTACACAGAAAATAACTAGTGTTGACCCTTATACACTATTCCAAACAGATTTGCAGTTCTTTAAAACATCAAACAAAGACCGTAGAGGCCCCATCTTCCAGGGAAAAGGCTCTGCTTCCCTATTTTCCAATCTCCAGAAATGGAAACCTTGTCACACTTGCTTGAGACCCAAGGTCTCGGGCCTTGTACTTCCTAACCAAGTCTTCCTTTACAATATCCCTTGATTCTCCATTTCCAACCACCTTTGATTTCCATTCCAATAGACTCCCCCTCTTCTAAGCAAGCTCTCACCACTTTCCGCTGCAATACTTCATTTCCTAATTCTAACTTCACTTTCTCCATTCCCACTCTCCTCCTACCCTTGCCATTCCATACTATACACTGTTGAATACTCTGCCTGAAACACCAAGGAACAAGTGAGATAAAACATCCCAAAATAAATATGATTAGTTATCATGTATTTTGTGGTGTCCAATGCCCAAAAGCATCTTTACACAAATTTGAATTGTTACTCCTTTGGTAAAATAAACACAGAACAGGCTAAAATAAACTCACTGTGGCTCCCACTGGCATTCCAAAGAAGAAACTCAACTGAACCAATCCTATTATAAATCTTCCATCTGTCGACTAGGTCTACAAGGAAGGCAGGATCCATACAATCCATTATACAGTGCTCACTGTTTCCTTGGAATATAATTCACAAGTCAAATTTCACTTAGGGGCAGCCCGGGTGGCTCAGTGGTTTAGCGCCGCCTTCGGCCCAGGGCCTGATCCTGGGGACCCGGGATCAAGTCCCACATCGGGCTTCCTGCATGGAGCCTGCTTTTCCCTCTGCCTGTGTCTCTGCCTCTCTCTCTCTCTCTCTCTTTCTGTGTGTCTCTCATGAATAAATAAATAAAATCTTAAAAATATTTTTCACTTAGGACTATTGGTTGAAGGGGGGGGAAAGGGTTACATTAGAAAAAAAAAGTTTTAGGGGCGCCTGGGTGACTCAGTCAGTTAATCATCCAAGTCTTGATCTCAATTCAGGTCTTAATCTCAGGGTTGTTGAGTTCAAACCCCATGCTGGCTTAAAAAAGAAAAAAAGTTTGAATCCATCATCCTAAGATTCAAAGGCAAGAGATTAATTATAACCCACATAACTTAATATAAATATAAAACGATATATGTTTATATATAATGTATCCCTCCTGAGACACACATGCACACTCCATACTATGATGTGAAATCTACCTTCCCCAGGGATCTTGTCTCAACTATGTGATCTTTTTTTTTTTTTTAAGATTTATTTATTTATTTATTCATAGAGACACAGCTAGAGAGAGAGAGGCAGAGACACAGGCAGAGGGAGAAGCAGGCACCATGCAGGGAGCCTGATGTGGGACTCGATCCCGGGTCTCCAAGATCACGCCCCAGGCTGTAGGCGGCGCTAAACTGCTGTGCTACAGGGGCTGCCCTCAACTATATGATCTTGATCTCTCTTCTCTATCTTCACTCCCTTCTCTATTGGTTTTTCTTCTCATTAAATAGGTTCAAACTCCCTCTCATCTTTCAAAAATGAATAAAAACAAACAATCCTATCTTGGTTCAATTCTGCCTTGCCTTCTCTTCACAGCCAACTTTCCTCACACCTCCTTCCTTGCTTCCCACTCTCTCCACATGACTGCATTCTGGTTTCTGCCCAAATGATTTTACTGAAATTACTCCTGCAAGTCACTAATGACCTCTAACTACCAAACCCAATAGGATTTTTCTGTTCTTATCTCACTTGTCCTTTCAGGACTTCCAACATCCCTGACCACTCAATTTTCTGCTTAAAATGTTCATCTCTTGGCTTTCTGCAATACTAACCCCCCAGTTTTACCCCTGACTCTCTGACCTCTCTTCCTCAGAATTTATCATGTGCTCATTTTTCTCTGCTAGCCCCTTAAATTTTAAGGAGCTTCCAGGCTTGATCTCTATGCTCCATCCCCGCACCCCACCTCCACCATGATACTGATTATCTGCAAATCTTTATGTCCAACTCAGACTTTTCTCCCACAGTCCTGATCCAACTGGCTATTAACCACTGAGGCTGTCCCACTGGAACCTCAGACTCAGTGTATCACAAACTGAATTTATATTCTTTCAACTTCCTCTTCCTCTTTATATTCCTTGGTAGCTGTCCAGTTATCCAAAAACTAAGATGAAGAATCATCATAAGCCTCCTCCTTCTTTTTTACCCTCTTCCACCACCACCTTCAGTCACCAAACCTCAACTACATAGCTCCCAACAACATTCTATATCTCTTTACTATTCCTTCCATCGAACTTTCCTCTCCATTCCCACTGTTACTGTCTTAATTCAGGGTCTTGGCATAATTTGCCAAGATGACTACAGCAGCTTCCCAGCTAGTTTTCTGCCTCATATTAGTCATTCTTCATATGGTGGCTAAAGCAATTATGTTACAAATCAAATCTGAAAAATCTTTTACTCTTCAATGGCTCCTCTACAGCTTCCAAAATCAAATTTAAACTCCTCAGCACACAAATCTCTTCATGATTGGCCCTACTGTCTCTCCAGCATCATCTCCTCCCATTCCCCAACCTCTCTCCAGCTATATGAGCTATTATGCTGGCAGCTTCCCACATGGTTCTACTTGTTTCTCACCCCCATGCCTATTGAGCACTTAGAAGACAATACGCAAAAACCCATAAAACAATACTGTTTATGGAGAAATGTATTTGAACTTTTAGAACTTTCAGGAAGGAAATCTTATGATTTTATTACAGTGGTTCCCTGTTGGGTGAAGTGGGGTAGGAAGAGAGGCCTAGGAAATGAAACAAATGGCCCTAAACTTCATTTATAAGGTCTTATTTCTCCCTTCCTTATTTTTTTTTAATCTGAAGTAATCATCACAAACAGTGATATCAGTTAATGTTTGGTGGTAGAATCATAGGTATTTATACTATTATCAAAACCTTCCTGCATTTAATATTTTCAAAGAGAAGTACATGAAAACACACACCCAAATGTCTTTAAAAAAAAGGAAACCTCTAGCTTTTTTTCAAGGGAGGCAAATAAATATTTCATAATTTGAGGGGTGCCTGGGTGGTTCGTTGCCACTGACTCTTGATTTAGTCTCAGGACATGATCTCAGGGTCCTGGAATCAAGCCCCACATCAGCTCCTTGCTCAGTGGAGAGTCTACTTGAGGATTTCTCTCCCTCCCCCTCAGTCCCTCCCCCCTCCGCATGCACTCTTCCTCTAGCTAAAATAAATAAATAAATATTTAAAAATATAGTTTTAAAAATTTCATTATTTGACAGAAATGCACTTAACCAAGCCAAGTGCAGGGCTGCCAGCTTGCATATATACCCATAAGATAAAACCTGTGCAACTGGAAGAGTAAGGAATAAAAAAAATAATCTGTATCTTTACAGACCATGCTTTAATTTCAAGAAATGTGAAGTACAAAATGTTTCAAAAAGTGAAACATTCAAGGAAAATGACTAATTCAGGTAGCTAAGACTCAGAGTTTACTGTGTTTAATTTAGTTTATTTTTCCATGACACTCATGCCAAAAGAACACTGAAAGACAAATTAAGAGACATAATATTTATTGTGTTGCTATGGTTTCCAGACTAACAAATAAAAGTCATTACTCAATTTTTTACCAATCTCCCTTTAGTAGAAAATCTCAGGTACCATTTTTCTTAACTAGATCTTACAATGTAATCATGGCTAACTACTTTTTTAAAAACTTTGGCTAGTTGAAAATCAACTACATTAAGTTTTTCTGAGTATAAACATCTATATGTATTAGATAAAAACCTAGGGATTTTAAGCCATTTTCTTCTGATGTCACACAACTATATGTTCCTTTTACTCTGAGACCTTTTGATAGCAAAATATTCATTTGGAATGAGAGAGGAAATTTAAGATTATAGACTCTATTACTCAGGTCTAAATACAACCTAATAAGTAGCTCAGAAAAATTGAAATTTTGGATTTACAGTGACATATCTAACCAAAGGGGAAAATGTGAGAATCATAGTTCTAGTAGAAATACTTTGAGGGGGAAGAAAAAGGCTGTTGCCAATAATGTCTTCACATTTAGGTTACTGATACTGTGCTCTTTGAAATTTTTTCTCCAAATTCCTCTAAGTCATAGGAATAGTGAAGATTATGACAATGAATGCTATACCAAATATTCTTCAATCACACAGACACAAAACTCAGTCTTGTTAATTCTGGTTGGAGGAACAAATCAAAAGCGAGATTACGCAGAGTGACACTGGCCATCACAGAGCCAGAGCTCTGACTTAGTTCTAGAGGTGAATGGGAAAAAAAAAATGGGAGAGATCTGCACTCAGTGGGAATTGGCTGAATTCATGCACTAATGCCACTGGAAGGAATTCTAGATGACTGAAAACAACTTATATTTGCTCTTTCAAAGGATTTGTCTAATAAAGACAGCACAAAGAAGGAGCATTTTTTTTAAACCAGGGAGAAATAAAAAAGTCACTCTTCATAACTCTAAAAGATTAATTCACATTTCATAATCTTATCAAAAATATAAATCTTTGTGTACCACCACTGAGAACACTCAAAAGCATTTTAAATAAGAGTAATTATGCCTCTGGGATCCCTGGGTGGCGCAGTGGTTTGGCGCCTGCCTTTGGCCCAGGGCGCGATCCTGGAGACCCAGGATCGAATCCCACGTCGGGCTCCCGGTGCATGGAGCCTGCTTCTCCCTCTGCCTGTGCCTCTGCCTCTCTCTCTCTCTCTCTGTATGACTATCATAAATAAATAATAATAAAAAAAAAAATATTAAAAAAAAAAAAAAAGAGTAATTATGCCTCCTGTGGAGTCAGCTTTCCAGACAAATCCGATTTGCACAGAATCTGAACCAAGCACAAAAGGATGATCAAAAAAGTGTCAGAATTAAGAAAGACTCAAAACCTGATCTTGAAATCCTGGAGTGCTTAGGACTCAGCCTAAGTCTACACTTCTTCCCTGGACAAATCTCATCCATACTCACGATTTCAATCACCTTCTACATGCTCACAGGTCTTGACTACAGCCCAGACCTCTCCTTGCAGTTCTGGATCCATTTCCACAAACTGCCCCTTCACAGTCCCCACTTATATACCTCACCGACACTTTAAATACAAGTCCGTAGTCCACCCTCTCCAAGCCTCCTCTCCATGTGAATGTTCCCTACCACCACCCAGGGGCACAATCCAAACGTTCCCCTCTCTGTTACCCACACACAGCCACTCACTACTGAGCATTGACTACTTACTTCTCTGACCTCTGTCCCAACCATCTCTCACCATCCCCACTGTCATCCTCTGAGCCAGGCCCCCATTGCCTCTGCAAGTCTCACAACTCATCTGCCCGCATCCACTAGTGTCCTTTCTGATATAATCTCCAACCTGCACTAACGTCATCCTTTTAAGGCACAGATCCGATTATGTCATACCCCTATACAAAATTCTTCAATGTTTTCCATCGTTCTTAGGACACAGACTCAAATCCTAAATACAGTCTATAAGAACCTGTAATAGGGTTTTCAATGTCCCTATTGACTTTTGGGACAGATAATTCTTTGTTGTAGGTGGCTGTCCTGTGCATAGGATGTGTATGAGCATCCCTGGTCCCTATCCACAAACACCAGTAGTACATCCCTCCTCCAGTTATGACAGACAAAAATATCTACACAGTGCCAAATGTCCCATGGGAGACAAAATCACCCTCAGTTGAGAACCACTGGCTTATATGATCTGGCTCCTGCCTACCTACCTCTCTGGATACTCTCCTCCTTGCTGTGCATATTAGTGTAAACAGTGATCTCATAGGGGACACAACCTTAGGAGCCTAAGTGCAGATTTCAGCCTTACTTTTCTAGCTGTATGACTTACTTCACTTCACTTCACTTCCCCAAGCCCTGCATTCATAATCGATAAAATAAAGAACTTGGGACAGTGACTGTACGTAATACAAGCTCAGTACATGTTAGCTGTTATTATTAATCCTTGAATTCTTCATACTCTTTCAGGCTTAAAAGCTTGTCACACATTCTTTGCTTTGACTGGAAAGCTCTTTCCCACATATGACAACTCTTTTTCCCCTCAATAATTCCACACATCCTTCAAAACTCAGTTGAAAGGGCACTTCCTCAGGAAAGCCTTCCCAAAGTCCCCAAACATGTCAAGTTCCTCATCACACACTTTTTAATAAAACCATTTACTGTCCACTCAAAGCACTTAACACAGCTGTAAATAAATAGATTACTGTATTTCCTCAATTCTAAGAATGCCACTGTGACATACACTGACAATCATGGCTTTCAAGATAGAAATTACCATGTTAAATGTAGACATTTTGAAGAAAAAAGGAAACTGAAAATTGAACTAGTCCATCCCGCAATTCTTTGTTTAATGTCTGTTTTCCCCCATAGAATCTAAGCTCCCTGAGGGCAATGACTATGTTAGACCTGTCCACTCCATAACCCTCATACATGACACAGCACCAGTAGAGAACAGATGCTCAAAAACCATTTACTGAATGAATGACATTCAAAATGTGTGCCGTTTTATGGGATGCCTGGGTGGCTCAGCAGTTGAGCGTCTACTTTTGACTTAGGGCATGATCCTGGAGTGGAGTCCCAGGATCGAGTTCTGCATTGGGCTCCCCTGCATGGAACCTGCTTCTCCCTCTGCCTGTGTCTCTGCCCCTGTCTCTGTCTCTCATGAATAAATTAATTAATTAAATCTGTGCAGTTTTTGAAAACTCTCTTCTTTTTTTTTTCTTTCTTTTTTTTTTTTTGTGTGGGGGATGGGGGGGGACTCCATCATGATCCTGAGATCAAGACCTGAGCTGAGATCACCAGTTGAATGCTAAACCAACTGAGCAACCCAGGTGCCTCTTTAAACTCTACTCTTAAATGAAAGATGGTATTAACACCCATAAATAATGTGATTATGGTAATTCTTTGCATTTCCAAAAGCTGCTATCCTTGGCAAGTTTTTAATCCTTAATTGCCATGCCCTAAAAATAAATAAATTACTCAAGTAAAATAGTGAGAAACTATGAGATAATTAGTTCTACCAAGCAATCATGTTTATCATTCCATAAAACAATAACCCTGGGCAGTATCTTAAGCACAGTTCTTGTCTTTGTATCCTTCTGTTCAGGCTGCTAATATATAAACAAAACCTGCAGACTTCTGGTTCTCACTACTAGATGCCTGAGATGCCTGTGACTTCCATAGCCAGCAAAATAAAATCCAACCAAGCATCCATCAATAGATAAATGGATAGACAAAATGTATTATATAAATATAGTGGAAAATTACTCAGCCTTAAAAAAGGAATGGAAGTTATTTGAAGGTGGGGAGAGGGAAGGAATGAAGTTCTTATTCATGCTACAACATGGATGAATCTTGAAGTCATTACAATAAGAGAAAAAAGCGAGATACAAAAGGAAAAAACTGTAAATTCCACTTACGTGAAATATTCAGAATTAGATAAATACAGACATAAAGTAGATTAAAGGTTACCAGGTTCCAGAAGAGGGGGAAATGGGGAGGTATTACTTAATGGTTACAGACTTTCTGTCTGGGATGATGAAAAGGTTTTAGAAAGAGAGAGTGGTGATGGTTTATACAACACTGTAAATGCAATGAATGCCACTGAATTGTCTGAAAATAGTTAAAATGGAAATTTTTATTATGCACATTATAATCACAACTTCTAAAAAAATAATATGGTAAAATACCAAAAACCACTGAATTGTACATTTCAAATAGATGAATTATATCTCAATAAAACTATTTTGAAAAATGAAATCTGGAAGCACCTGGGTGGTTCAGTTAAGTGTACAACTCTTGATTTTGGCTCAGGTCATGGTATCAGGCTCTATGATATCCACCTGCTTGAGGATTCTCTCACTCTCCCTCTCCTCTGCCCCTCCCCCTGCTCATGCGCTCACTCAATAAACTTTTTGTTTTTTAATCGTTTTTCTAAAAACTGAAATCTAAAAGCCCTAGCAGCCACAAATGTCAAAAAGTCAGAAAAGTTTCCCTTCTTCCTTATTATAAGTAGGTGTATGCACCCAATAGGTCTACATGTACATTCTGCTCAACAACAAAAGTCTCTGAAAACTCCATTTGCTAAATTCCACCCAACTCCTTTAAAATTTTATCAATTTCTATGTTTGTCATTGATCTTTTAGATTTAAGAGAACTGTACATTATGAGCATGAATCTCTGTGGGTTCTGGATCTCAAGAGAACTCACAGAATTTTAGAGCTAGAGGGACTCTCAGATCATAAAGTCCAAAAATAAGCAACATTCTGATTAACTTTTATTTGGAGAAATATGCATAGAACATGTTTTCTTCATTTCTGCAGCTCTAAAACGAGGAGCTCAGTAATATTCTAGGCTTCTGTGATGCCTTAAAAAGACTGTTTGCTATCCCTTCAAAAGGCTTAATTTCTTTTCCTGGGAACACTCACCGTAACATTTGCCAAACTAACCACAGTAAGGCAGCATACATGGCTTCCATGCTACCCTCATTCTCCTTTGGAGAGTGAGCTGTCCAGGGGTTCCCAATTTGATACACTCTGTGCTTTCAGGTAATTTTCACTTAAAGTCAACCCTCCAAATGCATTTCCCCCAAACCTGTGGAACAATCAAAGCCAAGCGAGCAAGAAAAAAAGTATGCGGATTGGCCCTCTGACACCATAGAGAACTGGCTGGTGACCCCTTCTGACACTGCTCTCCTGAGCGCTTCCAAAGCTGTGGCAGCCCATGTTTCCCTCACAGAACAGCAACATACCTACTACAGACAGGATGGGACTTCTAAATCCATCCACATTCCTGACTTCACAGAGCAGTCTTCAAACATCTAAACATCTTTTTACAATGTACACAGGTCTTACATTTTGATTACAAATCAAAATGAAGATTTCTCTAGATGGGTGGATAATGGTTCCACAACAATGTAAATGTACGTATGGCCACAGAACCCTACACTTTAAAAATGGCTAATATGGTAAGTTTTATGTTATGTGTGTTTTACCACAATGTACTCAGTTCCATATTTTAACATGCAAGTTATCCAGTTTACAGAATATTTATGCCTTTTGTTTCTTTTTTTAAAGTTTTTTTTTTTTTTTTTTAGATTTTATTTATTTATTCATGAGAGACACAGAGAGAGGCAGAGACGTAGGCAGAGGGAGAAGCAGGCTCCATGCAGGAAGCCTGATATGGGATTCGATCCAGGGACTCCAGGATCATGCCCTGGGCCAAAGGCAGATGCTAAACCACTGAGCCACCCAGGCATCCCTGCCTTCTGTTTCTTTTCCTCCTCATTCCCTCTAGTTCCCTGACTTGGGGCCAACTGAGGAGCAAAGAAACCTGAGCAAATAGTAAGCAGGAGGACAAAGAGGTTATTTTTCTTTATTTATGGCATCCCTGATCTACCTCAAAAAACAATTTGAAGTGAGAAAACACAAATTAACAAATTGAGATTTAACAATTTAAAAAGGAGGATTAAGCTATTTGTCCTTTTTAATCATTATGGGAGTTCTGTTCATTATTGTTGTTTGTTCCTAACTTCAGGCATGGGTTTTTTTTGTTTTTGTTTTTTTGTTTTTTAGCTTTATGAAAGGGATGATCATATGGGAGAAAATAAGGATTAGGGATCAGCTGCAAAAGTCAACCACGTAATATATGAATGTACAATTAAGAATTGGCTATGAAAACTTTAAAGGAAAGAAAAAGAATTACAAGAAATGTATGAAGGAATTATTAAAACTGCTAAATCTATTTCCTCTAAGCTTTTCGAACTACTACATCACATACTAAGCACTCATGCAAATAAAAATCTTGAAACTTAATAAAAACTGGCCTTTTCATATGGACGGTTAAGCTGAGCCTTTTGACCAGGTTAGTAAGAACTGGCATACTCATATTCAGAATGCTGAAAATAGAATAGAAAATATCCTATTAGAAATTAGAAAATAGAAAAACTAAAAATATTGGCCTTCTAAATCTTTTTAGAATAATGTTTATTATTATACTATAACTTGTATTTTAATAACTGGATTAAGCTAAATTATGTATAGCAAAATAATAATGTATAGGGAGGAAAACCACTTGCAGGTATAAAAAACTGACTATCCAGGATAGGATCTTCTGTATATTTTAGTTTATGGTTCCCAAATCCGACTGGCCAGCAAGATCCCAGGAACAGGGGATCCCTGGGTGGCTCAGCGGTTTAGCACCTGCCTTTGGTCTGGAGCGTGATACTGGAGTCCCAGGATCAAGTCCCACGTCAGGCTTCCTGCATGGAGCCTGCTTCTCCCTCTGCCTGTGTCTCTGCCTCTCTTTATCTCTGTGTCTCTGCCTCTATCTCTGTGTCTCTCATGAATAAATAAATAAAATCTTAAAAAAAAAAAAAAAAGATCCCAGGAACAAAAGTTCCTGTGCATGCATGCATACACACACACTTAAATACAGGTTTCTGAGCTCAACCCCCACAGATTCAGATTTAGCAAGTACAAGTAAGGCCCGGGGCTCTGTACATTGAACCAGTTCCCTCGGAGACGCCTGGGTGGCTCAGAGGTTGAGCATCAGCCTTCAGCTCGGGTTGTGATCCAGGAGTCCCTGGATCGAGTCCCACATCGGGCTTCCTACATGGAGCCTGCTTCTCTCTCTGCCTGTGTCTCTGCCTCTGTGTGTGTGTGTGTCTCTCATAAATAAATAAATAAAATCTTAAGAAAAAAAAGGAAAAGAAAAAGAAACAGTTCCCTGAGAGTGTCTGGTGATCAACCTATCTTAATGAATTTATTTTTCAAAAAAGGCCATTTTACCTCTAGGAGCACTTTCAATTCTGACTTACTAAATAGCAACAAAATAGTCCACTGCAAGCCTAACAGTATGCTAAAGGTTTACATGCTTTATTTCCTTTAATCATCACAACAGCCCTATAATACAAGACAATATTATTCCCATTTTACAGATGAGGAAACTGAAGTCTTAATATAATAGTTACTTAACAAAATTACTCAACAAGCAACTAGTAGAGCCAGGATTCAGGGCCACACTTAGAACTCTCCAAAGCCCTCCTCTTCTGGAAGCAGTATGGTATAGTAGAATGAACAATGGCTTTAAGTAGCTGAATTTGAGCCCCAGCACTGATACCTTTTAGACATTTATCTCTCAGCTTTGTCTGTTTCCTTATCTATGAATAAGGCCAATAATAACCCCTATCCTTCCTAACTCATAAGCTTATTGTGAGAATCAAGATGTGTAAGTACTTTCAAAATCAGGGAAAGTTAGCAAAACACAAACTATTAATGGGAAAGTTGGAGAATATTCAGAAACAGTATAGCACAAAGAGTAGTTAAATGCTCAGACTTTGGAGCCAGACTTCATGTGTCTGAACCCAAGCCCTGCCATTTTCTGGCTGTGTGACCTCAGAAAAGATACTTAACATTTCTGTGCAATGGCTTCTTTAGAAAAGATACTTAACATTTCTGTACAATGGTTTGTCTGTTAAAATGGAGATAATAATAAAACCAATCTCTGAATTCTGTGAAGATTAAAGTAATGCAGTTTAAATACTAGAAATGTTTGTAACATAGAAAGCACTCAAGTGTTAAATGTTTAGAATGCACCCACTTTTGCAAACAAAGCATCATAGATCCAAAAAAAAAGAGCTCAAATATTTAGTGACAGTAGAAAAAAGCCTATAAGGTGCCAACATTTTTCTCTCCTTATAGAAATCTGGGTAAATCCCTCTAATTTGGGAAATAAACATTTTGAGTAGTTTCAGTTTTTAAATAAAACTATGTGGCTCCCAAAATGCTTCATCTGTGCAAATACTTAAGATCCTTGTATCTCATTTTCACTTCATTTTAAAGTATCTTTTATCGTTTTATCCAAAAATATCCCACTTGATTTTTTTTAAGTAATTTTGTTAAAGTAATATCACAATTTTGTCAACAGTTTTCAGGCAACTTTTCTTTGCTTCAAACATCCCTCTACACAATCTGACTTCCAAGTCAAAAGCTAACTAAGTAGCTTACCAAGGAAAAATGTAACAATGAGCTGGATCAAAAAGAGACTGTATAATATGTCAAAGGAAATAGCAACAGTCCTAAATGAGCTATTTACCAAGAATAACAAAGAGGAAGTGGTGAAGGACTAATCCTCACAAAAAGAATATAATTTAATAATGTTCTAACCAATTCCTGCACCAGATTAATTTATGGTCAGGTCTGCAGCTGCAGATAGAGTCAGCATCTGAAACAAAGTTGGCACCTTACTAAGAAATCACAGCTGGGAGTTATCTTAAATTTCCAATATGCAACAGGAAATGTTGCCAGTGATTCAATAGGTGACAACCCTTTCCATTTTTTTCTTTCTTCTGAGTTGTCAACAAACTGAAACAAAAATGCTCCAGAAGCTCTGGTACTAGCTGAAAGTTAAACATAAAAATTCCACTGCAGTATTTCAAAAAACAGCTAAAACAACTGAATCTGGGCAGACACCAAATAAGGACTGTTTCTGTCAACATTTATACAGTGCCTCCTGAAATATGTTAACTGTATAGACCACGAGCGTTTCTATAATATAGTTACCATATTTTCCATTTAATGACCTTAAGTTTCAATATTGAAGAATAATTATAAATTTCTTCCCCCCCCCCATAATTATAAATTTCAAAACATTATAGATACCTCAAAGTAATCCACAAAAAAATGAAAAATTAATTTTGGATTAAAAACAGATATTCAAATAAAAAGATGGTAACTGGAACTATATTTTATTCTAATATACTATTTAGAGGCCAGATATAACATCTTCTTTACAGTCAGCATTCTGAAACTAGCTCAGTAAATGAAAGTCTATATATATCCTGCTGCCACCCCCACCCCCAACCCGGCATTTTTACAACATTCTCAACTAGGCAACTCAATGTTGAGAGGGGGTTTTCCAGACACACCTCTCTGGCAATGTTACTCAAAGCTTCATCTTCTGCAGAAAATCGGTCTTTTACAGGTGTCCTTTTCCTTCCAGAACCAGGAGTCCCCATATTGTCTTCTTAATAGTTTTTTTAACCGTGAAATGTGATCTCACTGTTTTCAACTCTGAAATAAAAAGAAACAGAATTAACTTAGGATGTTACTCTTTGTACCATTTTAAAGCTTCTTCATACATTCACTTTTAGAAAAGAGAACTTGTATTTATGTATTTACATATAAATTAGTCACCAAATACTTTTTCCTCACTATCAAATTATTCCAACAAATTTTAGAATACTTAAATTTATACTAATTATTAAATCTCCCAATTCTTTTTACCATGCTACCCACAGACCACAACCTATAAAAATGTGTTATAGGGGCACCTGGGTGCTCAGTCAGTTGAGTAGCCAAATCTTGATTTTGGCTCAGGTCAAGATCTCAGGGTTGTGAGATTAATCCCCACCTAAGGCTTGGTGAGGAGTCTGCTGGAGATTCCTTCCCACTGCTCACACCCCTCCCCCTCCCCACACACGCAGGCACTCTTTCTCTCAAGTAAATAAATAAATCTAAAAAAAAAGAACACTTTGAAACATTAGCCTCAGAAAACTGCAGTCAGCAGTAATTCTTCTTTAAAATTACTACAGCTGTTTCTAAAACTTATTTCTATCCCAAAGCAAAAAACATTTCAGAAAGTCATTCATTCTAAAGCTTTGAAAGAACATATTCAAGAAATTTTAAGATAGAACCTTAAACTTACAAAGGTAAGCTGGCTTTTTTTTTTTTTTAAAACATTTTATTTATTTATTCATGGGAGAGACAGAAGCGGAGACACAGGCAGAGGGAGAAGCAGGCTCCATGCAGGGAGCCCGATGTGGGGACTCGATTCCAGGTCTACAGGATCAGGCCCTGGCCTGAAGGCGGCGCTAAACTGCTAGGCCACCCGGGCTGCCCCGGTAAGCTGGCTTTTTAGTGTATTTAAGAAACAATTCCAATTAAACAATTACCACATAAAAGAACAAATGAAGATTTATTATTCTGCAATTAACAATAACCAACACTGTCCAAGCAATATCTGAGTGCCTGTAACTGCCAGATACTGTGGAAAGTGCCAAAGATACAGTGACAAACAAAACTGACATAGGCCAACGATTAAGAATATATCTATGGATCTAATATTGTTGCTGTTATCATGAAATAGACCCATTTTTACAAAGAGAGAAGAAAAACTCATCTACCAGGATTAAATAATAAGGATAATAAAGATCATCTGACCTTTGAAACACATGGCATTTGAAATTAAAGAGTCCCATAAGAAAATGCATCCCAATTTGCATGACTTCCTTCTTTCCTATACATATTCCTGAGAAGTATAGCTCATTTAGCAAAATACCCATTTACTGAATTTTTTTTCCTAGCTTTAACAAAATAAGCTGGTGAAATTTCATTACACTGTGAGTCACAAAGGAATTCTCAAGTAAGTCTGTCCCAGTAGAATAAACTATATTAAAACTCCAAATGACTTTCATGTGTTGGAATTCACTTGGTTCAGGCAAAATAAAACAGAACCACTTCATCAATTCAGTGTTTATTAAAAAAAAAAAAAAAAAGTTCTCTCTAATGAAAATTCAGGGCATTCCCCTCTTATCTGACACCATTTCTTATTCCCACATAGCTAACATGCTATGTTTGTCAATCAGAATGAAGACTGATGATAGTTCATTACTCTGCCATAGAAAATTTATCTGGATATGATAAGAAAGGACTCCTTCAAATGGAAATGAAGAGAAGGAATGTGTGTCTGAAAGCAGCAGCTGAGAAGTCCCAGCCACAAATGTGGAAAATTTCTGAAAAGCTCAGTGTTGTTTTTTTCAGAAGTCTCCCATCACCCTTACCTTCAGCATCATTTTAAAGATCAGACACTTAATAGTAATGATGTACAGGTACTAGTCACCTACTGAGAAAAAAGCAGGATGTAGTACTTTTCAAAGACTGGCAGAACAATTTAACTGATACCACCATGATATCACCCAATATATTCATCCTTCAGCGGGCCTTCCGAGGACACATTCAAAGACATTCCAAAAAAACAGGAAACAAAAAGAGGCATTTTCTAATTCCAGGAAGAAAAAAATAATTACAGAATAAGAAATGAAGATTTTAACAAGAGTTTAACAGTGGTTTCATTAGGAGGAAAGAATTAATGGCTGCACTTTTTTTTTTCTTCTTCTTCTTGATTCTCTAACATTTCAATAACACTGGGGAAAGAGAGATACATTTAAAAATAAATAAACAACTAGATAGATAAATCCAGATTCAAGACACAAAGAATAAAGTGGCCCCAAAGTGGATCACTCCCAAATTAGATACCATATAGTATACAGCTGAGACACACTATCTGATGAAGACACTGCTGGTGGCACTCTTTTGATTGGATATCTGCCTCCTTTATTTTTCCATAATCCATTTCCTTCTTTCTCTAACAAACATTGCCTTAAACCTCAGACCTGCCAGGATACTTCTAGCACAGAGATTTACATAAAAGATTATCTTTTCCTAAAAATTATCTTTTCCTCAAAACAAAACTGTTTCAACAGGATCTAAGCTAGCCAGCCCTGAGAGAAAGATGACAAGAGACAAAGGCATAGGATAAGCAGCAAATGGGAACAATGTTCTGTTTTCTCATCCTTCTGGTCCTATCTACAGAGTATCTAGGTATTTACCTGATTCATTGGCCAGGTCCTGTCACCTTTTACAGGTGCACAGGAGGTAGATCAACAATTAACTATGTCAAAAACAATCTAATATTTTTGAAAGAATTACATGATTTGTACTCTCTAGGCAGACATCCTTACTAATATTAGAAAAAGGTTTTTTTTAAATTAATTTTTATTGGTGTTCAATTTACCAACATACAGAAAAACACCCAGTGCTCATCCCGTCAAGTGTCCGCCTCAGTGCCCGTCACCCATTCCCCTCCATGCTCCGCCCTCCTCCCCATCCACCACCCCTAGTTCGTTTCCCAGAGTTAGGAGTCTTTATGTTCTGTCTCCCTTCCTGATATTTCCCAACATTTCTTTTCCCTTCCTTTATATTCCCTTTCGCTATTTTTTATATTCCCCAAATGAATGAGAACATACTAGAAAAAGGTTTTCAGGTCCTATGCAATCTATCTTCAAAATAACAAAAATAAGGATATAGACTCAAAAGGTGATCTCAAACAGATTTTTTCCAGTTGGTGATCCTAAAGGACTTTCAGTAAGTTGCTATCGCAAAGAGGTTTCCTCAAGAATACTTTTCTTCAGGAGCCATATAAATCTCTTCCAGCTTTTCCTTGATGATATTAACCAAATGAAGATCTAAACCTTTACATCCATTGACAAAAACAAAACTGCCCACATTTTTGTCAAGTCCATTACCCAGACAATGTCAACCTGATTTTCTCCAGATGGTTTTGTCATTAAGGATCTATGGGAAAGAAGGGGAAGTCCTTCACGGATGTTGTGAAACAGAAACCTTCCAAGATAGATAGATATATCAATAAGGCTTTCTTTTCTCCAATGAGCTTCTCACATAATACATTTCTGAAAAACAGGCATTTTGCCACATTAAGTGGCACCTCAATCATGATATTGTTCACTCTTGTGAAAACAAAATAGGTATGTAATATCAGTATGTCACATTCTAAATATAACACACTTAAGAGTTCCATCTGGATCCCAATTGTTGCAGCTTCCTTATATCTGAGTATTTCATTATGGGGAACTCAAAATATTGGCATAAGCCTTTGCATCAAAGTCGTCACTACAGTTAACACTAGTCTATGCAATAAAACATTTGGTCTCTATTCATCAGCAAATCCAATATCTGGAATGGCACTGGAACTAAAGACTGAGTGGAACTTCAGCTGTTGCCACTAGACGAAATATAAAGTGAGAGGATCTGCATTCAACTGCTGCAATGCCCTTTCCCCTACCTGAGGCTTGGTTTCTTCACTTACAGAGCAGATACAACTGTCCACCTATCCAACATGGTTAATGTGAGCTCAAGTGAATTCAGGTACATAGAAGCACATAATAAACCTATAAAGCACTCCATAAATGTTTCAAATGTTTCAAGTGTCTTGAATTAACTACCTCTTTTACATACTTAGCTTATGAAGTATACAAAAGAACAATCCTTGCCTTTCTTTATATTCTTGTACTTTTCAGTAAACAAAAACATCCTCAAGTTATTTCCTCCAGAGTGTATTATATAAAATCATGGCAATGCTAAGAATATTTGCTGAAGCATGGAACAATCTAGAAAAAATAAAAATACCTTTAATTATAATTATTATATTTATTATTATTTACATAAAAAATTAAAAAGAAGAAATGTTTAAGGTACTTTGTGACATTCAAAGTCTATTTTTGAAAATCCAAATGAATACACAAGTTTCTAAAGCATGGCCTTATAATGGAAGTTAGTTCTCTTATGAGAACACAAATGACTTAGAAGACAGAGATCATTAAATGATACACTTAAGATCCGTGCAAATCTTTCGATGTAAATTCTAACTCAAAAAAAAAATTCCTCTAAACACTTCCCTCTAGTTAACCTAATATTAGATATATTTTACACATGGTAAAATATTTAGGGTTGAAGCACACCTGGGTGGCTCAGTTGCTGAGCATCTGCCTTTGGCTCAGGTCATGATCCCAGGGTCCTGGGATTGAGTCCCACTTTGGGCTCCCTGCATGGAGCCTGCTTCTCCCTCTGCCTATGTCTCTGCGTCTCTGTGTGTGTCTCTCATGAATAAATAAATTTAAATAAATAATAATTTTAAAAAATATTTAGGATTGAAGTGTACTGATATCGGCTGCTTATTTTGAAATGCACCACCAAGAAAACAAAAACAAACAAAAAAGATATAATAATAATGAATAGAGGAATGGACAAAGGGATAGTGGATGATAAAATACAGTAAAATATTAACAGTGGAATCCAAGTAGTAAGTACATGAGTGTTAACAGTAGAACCCTTTTCAACTATTGTTAGTTTCAAAATGTGTATAATAAAGTGTTGTAAAAAAAAATAACTGGTTGACAAAGGCAGATGACTTAAGTGAACAAAAGGCATGGGAAATGGTCATTTTAATTAAAAAAATCTTGATTTGAAACCCAAAAGGAAAGCAGAGGTAGTCACAGTATGGAAGAATACCAATAGTAATAGTATACATTTGGAAGATGATAGGCAAAGGAGGGAATGCCTCCATTACTGGCTAGAAGAGAAAAAAACAAAGGGGGAAGGGTAGGGGCAGGAGCAAAGTGGGAGGGGGGCAGACAGGAGAAAAGAATTAACTCTTAAAAGACATCAATCCTAAAATATCTAGATGAGGACATTACACAAAATGGATAAATCATTAACAGAACCTACAGAAAGGATAAAAGGTACATCTAGAAATTGAGGCAAAGTACAAAATGAAAATATGTATATATGAGGCAACACTGGAAGACCTGGAGGGCTATGAAAGATAGATGCTAAATACAAACTAAATCGCAAACTAAATCTCATCTCTAAAAATGTTTCTTAAAATCTCCTATTTTGTTTTTTTTGTTTTTGTTTTAAATCTCCTATTTTGAATACGTAATATTCTCCTACATCCAAAACAACTGATCATCTTTCCATTTCCTCCTTTCATAAGATGACATGCCAATGGCTGCACTTCCTTCCTTGCTAACCATTTTTAAATAAATGAACGCTCACGAGCTGTATGTTCGACATGATTTACAATACTATTTTCATCAACTGTGCAGAAACCAAATTATGAAGGTGTACTTTTAACCAACAACTGCATTCTTATTATGCCTGAGAAGTAAGGCGTTTTTAATTAAAGTTCCCTCCCTTCCCTATGCTTTTTAAAAAGTATCTCGGTGTCAACTATACTCAAAAAAAAAAAAAAAAGTACCTCAGAAATGTGTGTATGAACATACATTCAGAGGATAAAAGGAAGGGAGATAGAAAATTACATATTGCTGAGGACGACAGGTCAGACTTAAAAGTGTGCAATAAAGAGGAAAACAGGAAAAGAACAGAAGTACTAGGGAGAACAACAAAAGCTTAGGCAGCAAAGAACAAAGATAAAACCAAAGACAAGAGAGAAATAGGAAAACATGCAATAAAGATGTAATTTTTTTAAATTTTAGGTTCTAAAATTAGAAAATTGCTATAAAATAAAATATATGGGGCGCATGAGTGGTTCAGTCTGTTAAGAAACATTTTCTTAAAAAAAAAAAAAAGAAACATTTTCTTAGGACTTTCTAAGGACTACCAAATGTGGAAGTGGAAGATGGGATTATGCAGGTTCTCATTGACCCTTTGTAGGCATTATGTTTTGTAAAATATGAGTTTAACCGTTATAGGTTCTAATACTTTCTTGAGATTTAGTGTTTAGCATCTATCTTTCATAGCCCTCCAGGTCTTCCAGTGTTGCCTCATATATACATATTTTCATTTTGTACTTTGCCTCAATTTCTAGATGTACCTTTTATCCTTTCTGTAGGTTCTGTTAATGATTTATCCATTTTGTGTAATGTCCTCATCTAGATATTTTAGGATTGATGTCTTTTAAGAGTTAATTCTTTTCTCCTGTCTGCCCCCCTTCCACTTTGCTCCTGCCCCTACCCTTCCCCCTTTGTTTTTTTCTCTTCTAGCCAGTAATGGAGGCATTCCCTCCTTTGCCTATCATCTTCCAAATGTATACTATTACTATTGGTATTCTTCCATACTGTGACTACCTCTGCTTTCCTTTTGGGTTTCAAATCAAGATTTTTTTTTTAATTAAAATGACCATTTCCCATGCCTTTTGTTCACTTACGTCATCTGCCTTTCTCAACCGGTTATTCTTTTTTACAACATTTTTTTTTTAAGATTTATTTATTTATTCATTCAGAGAGAGCGAGAGAGAGGCAGAGACACAGGCAGAGGGAGAAGCAGGCTCCATGCAGGGAGCCCGATGTGGGACTCGATCCCAGGTCTCCAGGATCGCTCCCTGGGCTGCAGGCGGCGCTAAACCGCTGCGCCACCAGGGCTGCCCCTACAACATTTATTATACACATTTTGAAACTAACAGAATAGTTGAAAAGGGTTCTACTATTAACACTCATGTACTTATTACTTGGATTCCACTGTTAATATGTTACTGTACTTTATCACCCACTATCCCTTTGTCCATTCCTCTATTATTTTTCTTTAAGATTTTATTTACTCACGAGAGACACTGAGAGAGAGATAGAGACACAGGCAGAGGGAGAAGCAGGCTCCATGCAGAGAGCCCGATGTGGGACTCCATCCCAGAACTCCAGGATCACGCCCTAGGCCAAAGGCAGATGCTCAACTGCTGAGCCACCCAGGCGTCCCTCCTCTATTCATTATTATATCTTTTTTGTTTGTTTTTGTTTTCTTGGGGATGCATTCCAAAATGAGCCCCGTGTCAGGCTCCCTGCTCAACAAGGAGTCTGCTTCTCTCTCTCCCTTCTCCCTTTGCCCCTCCCCCTGCTCATGCTCACTCTCTCAAATAAAATCTTAAAATAAAATACAGGAGGATCCCTGGGTGGCTCAGCGGTTTAGCGCCTGCCTTTGGCCCAGGGCGCGGTCCTGGGGTCCTGGGATCGAGTCCCGCCTTGGGCTCCAGGCATGGAGCCTGCTTCTCCCTCCTCCTGTGTCTCTGCCTCTC
This sequence comes from Vulpes vulpes, assembly GCF_048418805.1. Lineage (NCBI taxonomy): Eukaryota > Metazoa > Chordata > Mammalia > Carnivora > Canidae > Vulpes > Vulpes vulpes. The sequence continues at coordinate 57,777,339 of NC_132790.1, forward strand.
TCTCTATCATAAATAAATAAATAAATCTTTATTTTTTTTAATAAATCTTTTAAAAAAATACATACCTTTTTCTCTTCCCAACAAATACGTACTGCAAATATGCAAAGCACTATGTAGATAATAATTACTGTCTTACAAGTGGATAAAGGAGTAAGTGGGAAAATTAAAATGGCAAAGAAAAACTCAGAGAAAAAGTACTTCTATTTCTGCATACCATTTTTAAATGGTGTTCTCTGAAGCACAAAAACTTTTATTTTGAGGAAGTCGATTTACCTATTTTTTCTTTTTTTGTTTAATTTGATGTCATTTCTTCTTTTTTTTTTTTTAAGATTTATTTTTTAGAGAAAGAGAGAGAGAAGCAGGAGTGGCACAGGGAGAGGGAGAGAGAATCCCAAGCAGATTCCACGCTAAGCACAGAGCCCAGCAGAGGGCTCAATCCCATAACCCTGAGATCAGGCCTGAGCAGAAACCAAGAATCCGATGCTCAACTGACTGTACTACCCAGGCACTCCTATTTGATGTCATTTCTAGGAAAGCACTGCTTATTCCCAAATCTCAATGATTTATTCCTATGTTTTCTTCTTAGAGTTTTACAACTTTAGCTCTTACTTTTAAACCTATGGTCTGTTTTGAGCTAATTTTTATATATGGTGCTGAGGCAGGGTACCAATATTATTCTATTGCCTATGGATATCCATTTGTTCCAGGATCATTTGTTGCAAAGACTATTCTTTTCACAACTAAATGACTTTGGCAGCCTTGTCAAAAACCAATCAACCAAAAAGGAAGGGTTTATGCATAGACCCTCAAAGCTATTCCAATGATCTATCTATATAAATCTATATACATAGATAGATAGATAGATAGATAGATAGATCCTTCTGTCTGTATCACATTGCCTTGATTACTGTAGATTTGCAGAAGTTTTAAAATTGAGAAGAGTGCATCTTTCAACTTTGTTCTTCTTAAGATTTTACTGGCTATTCTAAGTCCCTTATATTTCCATGTAAATTTTAGGATCGGCATGTCAATTTTTTTAAAAAAGGCAGCTGAGATTTTGATAAAGATTACATAGAATCTATAGACCAATTTGGGAAATATTGCCATTTTCACAATATTAAGATTCCAATCCATTAACATGGGATGTCTTTCCATTTAGTCAGGTCTTTAATTTCATTCCACTATGTTTTGTGGCTTTCAATGAATTCCTATACTTCTTTTATTAAATTTATTCCTAGGTCAAATGGATATAAAAGTTTCTATAAAATGTAAAATGCTATGGAAATATATCACCAACACCAAAAAACAAAACATCTAAAATCACAATAAGCAAAAGAGAAGGTAGTGAAGTAAAATTCAGAAATAAATCCTAAGGCTAAGGTTAATTTTAGTTGAGCCATGGGTGGGCAGAGGAATTACATATTTTCAAACACAAATATAACCTAACATTACGCCTATTTACTTAGTGGGAAGGCAGTTTTCACTATTTCCAATTTACTAGATATGCAAAAACAATAAAAAGAACTGGAAGTTCTTTTACTGAATTGTACAAGTGTGCGTTTCTTTATGGAGTATATAAAATTATTACTGAAATACTTCTTCAACCAAAAAAATGAAAATCAAAACTAACATGATAGAAGCAAGTAACTAACCTCTGTTACTAATAATAAAATAGAAGGAACCAGAAGTCCCAAAGGAAAGAACTTAAATTAGCCTTAGACATTAGGCTCTCCTTCTGATTAAGATGACCTCTATTGGGCAGGCTGGGTGGCTCAGCGGTTTAGCGCCACTGTCGGCCCAGGGTGTGATCCTGGAGACCCGGGATCGAGTCCCACGTCGGGCTCCCTGCATGGAGCCTGCTTCTCCCTCTACCGCCCACGCTCACTCTCTTTCTGTGTCTCTCATTAATAAATAAATAAATAATCTATAAATAAATAAATAAATAAATTTTTATTTTGTGTTAGTCTTTAGTAAAACCAAAGATAAAACTGAAAATGACCCAAGCTGACAACAACAGCTTTAAGTCAAGGCCAGTCATCATGATGTAATAAATTATGGCAGGAGAAAACTCATAGGAAGGAAGCAAAGACAAGGACACACTTGATATTATGCCTATCAGGTGCAAAAAGATAACAAAATGCCATGTAAAGTATGACTGCAAATATGTAAAACTTTATACACAGAAATAATGAACAATAAAGGCAATGTGTAAAAAAAGAATTATCCTTTTGTCCTAAGTTTTATATACTATTGATAATCACTTTAGTAAAAAAATTATTTAAGCTGAAAGCCACAATTATGGGCCACTTCACAGTAGGATAATACAAGCCTATAACATCAACCAACTTTAAAACAATATTAATGAACTGATAAAGGGGAAAGATTCATTAAGTCTGTCAGAACAGGAGCACCTGGGTGGCTCAGTGGTTGAGCATTTGCCTTTAGCCCAGGGCATGATCCTAGAGTCCTGGGATCGAGTCCCACGTCAGGCTCCCTGCAGGGAGCCTGCTTCTACCCCTGCCTATGTCTCTGCCTCTCTCTGTGTATCTCATGAATAAATAAATAAAATCTTAAAAAAAAAAAAAAAAAGTCAGAACAATTGCAAAGCAGAACTATAAAAATTTATGTTGGTCATCTCTGGTAAAACTGTAATCTCCTAACAGATATTACAGTGACCATCACTTCTTTAGGCATAATGACATTTTGTAAGTAAGTGAAAAACACATTGCTAATTTTAAATAGAATGAGCACCACTGGATTAACCTTTAAAATTAAAAATCTAACTTGGATCAAAAGGTCAAAATTAGAACAAAGGAGCAAGCATTAATGTCCTCTGAAGTCCTGGGAAAAAAACAATTTTTAATTCCGTAACTTTTTATTATCAAAGCAAAATCCTTTCAAGTTATCAGCTTTCCTTGAGGATCTCTACCCACATAGATCACTGACTGGAAAAGAAAATAGTAGTGCTATGAGATACTTTTATTGCATAAAGGGAGAGGCCAACATTTCCCCTCTCTGGAACCATGTTGGTCAGGTTTGTGTAGCTTAAACCTGTCTTAGAAAGGGCAAAGTAATACTTTGAAATGGTAGGCAAGACACCAATCAAGCCCATAAAAGGAAGTCAACAAGATATAATGCAATATAAGTACAATGTTCACAAGGGAATAATTAGAAAAGAGATCCAAGCTGACGGCACAGCTACGAGAATAGCGAATCCAAATGCCATGCAATCTAAAGCCACATGCAATGAGCTTCCACTTTAGATACATGACTTCTGCTCATAAAAGACCTAACATCAACACTTGGGTGGCTCCTTTTTATACAAATAAGGACAAACTGACCCACCCTCCTCCCATACCTGCCCATCCACCGCAGCCTACCACATACACACACGGAAAAATAGATTAAAATATCATTAATAACTTCCCAGATGTTAAGGACATAAGTTTCCAGGTTCAAAGGGCCCATAAAATGCTCAACACAAGTCCTGAGTCCATACCAAAGTATTTCATAGTAAATTACCACAGTGAATTTCAAACACTGAAGACAATTTTACAAGCTTCTACGGGTAAGAAAATCAGGTTACATAGAAAGAATAAACAATTCGGATGGCTTTAAACTTTTAAAAGTAATTCTGGAAATGAGGAACCTGGGTAGCTCAGTCGGCTGAGTGACCAACTCTTGATTTCAGCTCAAGGTCATGATCTCAAGGTAGTGTAGTGGGATCAAGTCCCACACAGGGTTCCTTGCTCAGCACAGAGTCTGCTTGAGATGCTCTCTCTCCCTCCCCCTGTGCCCCTCCTCCTACTCATGTTCCCTCCCTCTCTCCCAGATAGATAGATAGATAAAAACCTTCCTTAAAAAGTAATTCTGGGGACGTCTGGGTGGCTCAGTGGTTGAGCATCTGCCTTTGGCCCAGGGTGTGATCCTGGAATTCCAGGATCGAGTCCGCATCGGGCTCCCTGCATGGAGCCTGCTTCTCTCTCTACCTTTCTCTGCCCCCCCCCCCGCCCTCTCTGTCTCTCATTAATTAATATATAAAATCAACAAAAAAAAAAAAGTAATTCTGGAAAGAAAAGGACAATAGAGTGATGAATTCAAACTTCTGAAAGAAATCTACAGACAACATATAAGCAGTCTATTGCCCAGTCAAACCACTCTCCTTCTCATACTTGATGATTAAAGACATTTTTAGACATGCAAGAAAATCTCAAAATTTTCCCTCTTGTATGCCCTGTCAATAAGCTACTAGAGGATATACTTCATCAAATAAAAGAGAAAATCAAAAGAGTAATTCATTCCAAAGAGTCATCCAGGGACTCAGGCTCCTTTCATGTGGTGACTACTCCTCTACCATTGCTTCCCAACTCACAACCAACAGAGATGTGAGTGAGACATATACTTGAATCGTGTTAAGCCACTAAAACTTGGGGGTTGTTTGTTAAAGTAGGTTAGTCTATCCTGACTAACAGACACAAAAAAGTGGTTGAGCTATTCCACTTTTCAAAAAATTGGACCACATATTAAGTAGAAATACATGTATGGAGGGAGGGTGAGATGGAACTGCAGAGTTGGGAAGGAAATGGTGCCCAGAGAGTGACTGACATGTAAAATGGCATTGTGATTGCGTGGAGAGGAAGAGGTACATTAGAGAATATGTATAAGAACTTCTAGGATAACTGTAATGTTCATTTCTTGACCTAGGTAGTGAGACACAGATGCTCATTTTATTGTTTTCTTCAAACCGTATTTTGTTTTATACTTCTCCATATTTCACAAATAAACTAATTATTTTATTCAGAATAAATTAGATGGCTGGATGGGATGAGGCACTTGAAAAAACTGTTGGAGCATCTGGGAAAAATAAGGTGAACAGAAAACTAAGCGAAGAAAGGAAACTCCCCAGAAGCCTCCCTGGAAAAACTGAAAGTTAAACAAGAAAAAAAACATGGTACAATATTTGGCTGAACAGTAAATAATATTTATTTAGTTATAATGAAAACACCAACTATTGATTTAAATTGCAAAACTGGAATGCTGCACAGAGGAGAGGGAGAAATAATGAATACAAAATAACAATAAAAACCACTAGTAATATTTCTTTAACTGCACATACATGTTTTTCAAACAAAAGTAGGTTTATAAAGTGTGTACTGTTTTGTAAGATACTTCTTTTAACTGCACATATATGCTTTTAAACAAAAATGGGTTTATAAAGTAGATGCTATTTTATAATCAGCTATGCCAGATGGACTCTAAGGTTGACTCTCCACCATTATCCCCCCTTCTTCTGTTCCTACCTTAGTGTAAACACCTCCCATAGAATGTAGCCAGGACTTGTGACTTGCTTCTAATCAACAGAATATGACAAAGGTTATGAGATGTCATTCCCATGATTGTGTTACATTATATAATATTAGTCAATTAGCAGACTTGCTCTAGACTCTCCTTGATGATCTGACCAAGTGGTCATATCAGGAAATACCACAGGGCCAAGAAATTCAAGTTGCTTCTAAGAGCTGAGAGCAGCCTTTATGAGCTTGAAGACAGCTTCTACATAATCTTTATTCTAAAGCAACCTTTAGTGAGCAAGAAGCTTCAGTCCTAAAAATCACAAAGAAATTAATTCTGCCAAAAACCTCAGTAAGCTTGGAGATGAATTTTTATCTTGTAAGTCCCCAGGAGAGAATTCCGCCCAGCCACACACAACACCTTGATTACAGTCTCATGAGACCCTATGCAGAGGAGCCAGCTCAGCCATGCTAAGTCCTGCCCCCACAGAAACTATAGGATAACAAATGTGTGTTGTTTTAAGCTCTAAATTTGTTTTTTGGTCTTTTTTTAAAAGATTTTATTTATTTATTCATGAGAGATACACACAGAGAGAGGCAGAGACATAGGCATAGAGAGAATCAGGCTCCATGCAGAAAGCCCGACGTGGGACTTGATCCCGAGACTCTAAGATCACACCCAGGGCTGAAGGCAGACGCTTAACCGCTGAGCCACCCAGGTGTCCCTTAAGCTCTAAATTTGTGTAACTTGTTACACAACACAGAAAACAAATGCAACAGCTTTTAAAACTTAGGGTGAGGGCAGCCTCGGTGGCGCTGCGGTTTAGCGCCACCTTCAGCCCAGGGTGTGATCCTGGAGACGGGGGATCGAGTCCCAGGTCGGGCTCCTTGCATGGAGCCTGCTTCTCCCTCTGCCTGTGTCTCTGTCTCTCGCTCGCTCGCTCTCTCTCTCGCTCTGTGTCTCTCGTGAATAAATGAAATAAAATCTTTTTTAAAAATATAAATAAATAAATAAATATAAATAAATAAATAAATAAATAAATAAATAAATAAATAAATAAATAAATAAATCTATCTATCTTAGGGTGAAAAGAAAAAAACCTCTGGATGAATGAATTCAGCAAAGTACAGAGATTCAAAAAATCAACACACACACACGCACACACAATCAACACACACACACGCACACCCCAGCTGCATTTCTATACACTAGCTATGAACAATCCAAAAAGGAAATTAAGAAAACCATTCCATGTACAAAAGCATCAAAAAGAATAAAATACTTAGGAAAAAACTTAACCAAGGAGGCCTATACACTGAAAACTACCAAACAGTGCTGAAAGAAATAAAAAGACACATGAATAAATGGAGAGCTTCCCTGTGTTCGATTGAAGACTTAAAATTGTTAAAATGTCAATACTACTCAAAGCCATCTACAGATTCAATGCACTATCAAATCTCAATGATTTTTTTATAGAAATAGAAAAACCCATCCTTAAATTAAAATTCATATGAAATCTTAAGGGACCCTAAATAGCCAAAACAATCTTGAAAAGGAACAAGTTGGAGTTATCATACTTCCTGATTTCAAAACTTAACTAGAAAGCTACAGTAACCAAAACAGTGTGTTACTGGCATATAACACAAACAAAAATACCTCATAGTAGATCGAAGAATTAAGTGCAAGCTAAAACTACAAAACTTTTAGAAGAAAACATACACAAAAACTTCATGACATTGCATTTGGTGATGATTTCTTGGATATAACACCAAAAGCCCAGGCAACCAAAAAAGGAGATAAATTGAACTTCATCAAAATAAAAACTTTGTGCATCAAAGGACATTAACAACAACAACAAAAAAAGTGACCCACAGGATGGGAGAAAATATTTGCAAATTGTACATCTAACAAGGGATTAATATATCCAGAATAAATAGATAACTCCCAAAATTCAACAACAATAATGAACAGCCCAATTCAAATATAGGGAAAGGACTTGAATAGATATTTCTCCAAAGATAGATAAATGGGGGGATCCCTGGGTGGCTCAGCGGTTTAGCACCTGCCTTCAGCCCAGGGTATGATCCTGGAGTCCTGGGATGGAGTCCCACATCGAGCTCCCTGCAGGGAGCCTGCATCTCCCTCTGCCTGTGTCTCTGCCTCTCTCTTTTTCTGTGTCTCTCATAAATAGGTAAATAAAAGCTTAAAAAGAAGATAGATAAATGGCCAACAAGCACATGAAAAGATGCTCCACATCACTAGTTATTAGGGAAATACACATCAAAACCAAAATGAGACACCACCTCACCAATTAGAATGGCTATTATCAAAAAAATAAAAATAAAAACAAGTGTGTCAAAGATGCAGAGAAACTGGAACCCCTGTACACTGTGGGTAGGACTGTAAAATGATCAGCCACTATGGAAAATGGGTATGGCAATTCCTCAAAAAATTAAACACCCAATTATTACATGATCCAACAATTGTACTTATGGGTATAAACCCAAAAGAAATGAAAGCAGAGACTCAAATAGGTATTTACACATTCGTATTCATAGATAGCAGCATTATTCAAAACAGCATTATTCACAATGCGGTAAAAGCTAATCAAGTGTCCATCTACGGACAAAGGGATAAACAGAATGTGGCATATACATACAATGGAATGTTATTGTCTTAAAAAGTAGCTAAAATCTCATGTATGCTATAACTTGGATGAACCTTGAAGATATTGTGCTAAGTGAAACAAGCCAGTCACAGAACAGAAATACATGATTCTACTTACATCAAGTGCTTAAAGTAATCAAAGTAATAGAAAGAATAGGGGTTGCCAGGTGCTGTGGGGAACAAGGAGTTATTTTTTAACGGGAGCTGAGTTTCAGTTTGGGATAAGAAAGTTCTGGAGACGGGTGGTGATGAAGGCTGTGCAACAGTGTGAATGTATTTAACACCGCTGAATTGTATACTTAAAGATGATTAAAACTGTAAATTTTATATTATGCATATTTTAACATAGTTTTTTTAAAAACCCATTTGGATGGATAATAAACCATGCATTGGGGTAAGACAGGCAGACAATGACTGTCTCATTTCTTTGACTATCCACTTAGATATGGCAATATCCATGACAAGGAAAAAGACATCTAATCTAAAACTGATTTTTTTTCTATCTTTAATCTGAAAATCCTTGGGTCAATTTACTGAAATCCTTCTTTTTTTCCCTTTTTTAAATAGCAATGTATGCTTACTAATTGTACTTTTTATTGTCATAAATTACTTAAACCATTTAACAGGGAAATAAATATTTTAACACCCTAATCGTCTGCATATAGTATACTCTATCTTACTTGGAAAACAGAGCCAAAAGAGTGCTCCTGGCTGTTAAAATGTTTCAACTTAAGAAAGTGGGGGATACAGAAAGAATAACAAAGTGATCAGAAAAAGTAACTCTAAAATTAGTTTCCTAAAAGAGTAAAGCTATGTTATATCAAAACTAGTTAAGATTTCGGTGTTTGTAATGAAAAAAACAACTAGGATATACAAGGTTCAAAGTGAAAACAATGAAAAAGTTGAACTATGATTTTTTTTTTTTTTTTTTAAGAAGAGTTTTAGGGGATTCCTGAGTGGCTCAGTGGTTTGGCTCCTGCCTTCGACCTGGGGCATGAGCCTAGAGTCCCAGGATCGAGTCCCACAACGGGCTCCCTGCATGGAGCCTGCCTCTCTCTCTTTCTCTGTGTCTCTCATGAGTAAATAAATAAAATCTTAAAAAAAAGAAAAAAAAAGAGTTTTAACATTTCACTTCTGAGGACAGACTTGTACTCCAAAGCTTTTCCCAACCTCTTTTCCACTTTCTGTTCTGCACGATCCTCTTTTTTGTTTTGTTTTGTTTTGTTTTGTTTTTTCAGTAGGGGAAGGCTGAGACCTGAGACAGGGAAGGGATAATAGGAATAAATCAGATAACAGGAACAGAAAAAAAGAAAAAAAAGGAAAAATTCTCAAGTTTACTTTTTCTCCTTACACCGAATACATTATTAAATACATTGTCATTACCAAATGCAGATAATCCAAATTTCTGAGGGCAAGGAAAAACTAAATTTCTTGGAGTTACAACCTAATCTAAAGCAAAAGAAAGGAAAGCATCTTCAGGCTTTGAGTCTGTAAATCAAGTTTGCACTGCATGCGGAATTCTTCAAACAACCTTGACTGTAATACAAGGCTGCAGTTTAATATGGTGACAGAAACCTTGAATAAATAGGTGGAGCACTAAGCCCTTTAAACAGCTTTCTAGCCTAAGAAGTAAAATCAGTTAAAGAACTTTAAACTCAAGTGCCTCACTCACTAAGTATAGAAAATACCAAGGTCTTCATGAGAAAGCACATGATACACAGAGGCAGCTGTGCTGGGAGATAGAATCTGGTAACAGCCTCGAGTTATTTTTAAAGAGATAACTTCATGATAATGTACATGAGACTGCAGCAGTTCTATGGGAAGAAGAGAATATGAACTCAAAATAATCCTGTAAAACAGTCTTTTGTTCCTGGTGTCCTTTTGATCCAAAGATATATGTGTAAGTTTCTGAACTAAACTAGTTCAACTAGGGCTATGGCCTCCCTATGCCAGTATCAGTAATGGTTTGCCTGTTGTAAAACATTTGACTGATCACTCTTAACCCAAAACGTTATCAATACTGGTACAATACTGTGCTCTTCCTTCTGCACATTCTTCTAAAATACTTTCCTCATTAGTTTTCCTTAATCATGCTTAAACATCATTCTTTAAAAAGGAAAACAAAAAGGGGGGGAAATGATCCTGGAATATGCACACTAAGCAGATTTTCACCCCAAAACTTAGCCTTAATCGTCTGAAGGCAAATGTCCTCTATAAGCTCACTCTTCTGTGGTTGCCACTTTTCCTAAACCGCAGGCCTTCCTGACTTGCAGCAGGGCCAGGACAGATTACAGTTATGTGGTAGGTTCTGTCAGACAAGCTTTGACAAGGCCTCAAAATAGACCCTGGGCATCAGCCAGAGAAACTGCCACTCATAAGTTCCAACTTCATCATCAGACATTAGCCCCTCAGTATTTTTTTTTCTCTAGCCTCTCTGATTTTAAAAGGGCAAAAGTTCCTGAAGCCCCCTCCTCCTGGTCATAAGTAAGCTGTATAATACAGAAATTGAACTTTTAAACGCTTAATTTGCTCACATACAATTTATAGAATAAAAACTGAATCTGTACCCATCCCCTGCTTTGGGAAATTAATCCATCAGTAACACTCTGGTTTGCAAAAGGATTTTTGAATCTCAAACTCTACAGAGGTTTATTTTATTATGAATAGACTAAGGATGTGAAAAGTAAAGGAAGACAGAAGGTGGACTGTTTTCTATGCATAATAATATAGTAGCAGATTTCAGCAGGGCAAGAAGTTAAACTATATACAATATTTTTAATTGATATGGTCATAAAATCCCAAAACAACCAACTGACTATAAAATGTATTCATTTAACTATTACCAAATATAAATGGTTTGCCTATAACACCAGTCTTCAAGCTACAGTATTTTTTACCTTTACCAGTACAAACAAAATTAACCACCTGTCACTCTGAAATGTTTAAGACTGCCTTATAAAATACAAGTTAATATTTTTTTAAATGGAGAGGATAAAGAGCTCCTTTCTCCTACAAGGTTGAGAAAGAAGATAACTTCTACTATAAAGTCCAATATAAGATTGAAACAAATTTATGAATCTCAACTTAAGCCCCAACTTTGCAATCACTCTTTCAGAAATATATTCCATATACATACTTACAGACTAGTGCAAAGACATATACTAGTTGTTCACTATAGCAACATTTGTAGAAAGCTAGAAACAACCTAAATGTCTACTAATATGGAATGGTATAATAAATCATGGACAATAAATAAATTATGGTTTGTCTTCACTATGCAGGACATCCGGTCTTTTTTAAAAACCACAGGGACACATGTGCTAATACAAAAAAATCCCCAAGAGGGATCCCTGGGTGGCGCAGCCGTTTGGCGCCTGCCTTTGGCCCAGGGCGCGATCCTGGAGACCCGGAATCGAGTCCCGCGTCGGGTTCCCGGTGCGTGGAGCCTGCATCTCCCTCTGCCTGTGCCTCTGCCTCTCTCTCTCTGTGTGTGTGACTATCATAAATTAAAAAAAAAAAAAAAAAAAAAATCCCCAAGATGTGTCAAAGGTAAGAATGAAAGAAGAAAGTTCTCCTAAACACAGGTGATTACATATGTAATAGGAAATTTGGATTAGAATATAGAGGAAACCATTCACAGTGGTTGCTTGGATTGGAGGACACAGGAATGAGAAAAGGCTAGAAGTTTGTTTTGTAAAGGAGGCTTCCTTTGCACCATATAACATTCTATTTTTAAATGTTTTATCTATTTTTAAAAGTCCCTCAAATCAGGGACACCTGGGTGGCTCAGTGGTTGGGCGCCTGCCTTAGGTTCAGGTCTGATCCCAGGATATGGGATCGAGTCCCACATCGGGCTCCCTGCGAGGAGCCTGCTTCTCCCTCTGCCTGTGTCTCTGCCTCTCTCTCAGTCTGTCTCTCTCATGAATAAATAAATAAACCTTTAAAAAAAAAAAAAAAGTCCCACAAATCTACTGTACCCATGAAGTGGGCATTCTCTTCCTATGTATGCATGCCATGTTTTCCCTTTCCTCAATCATTTTTACTCTTATCTACTGTTCTCCCTACTATTAGACCAAAATAAAAGCATACATATTTAGCAAATCTCAGACTTCCCCCAAGAAACAGAATAAAGAAATAATAAAAGAATATAACTTATAGTAAACCCAGTTTTTAGTCCATTGTTCGATTCCTTTTAAGTGTGGCCTAATTTCTTGTAGGGCAAAAAGTTTTAAAAGTGCAACGTGCAACACAAAAAAAAAAAAAAAAAAAAAATCAGTCCAAAGGTGTCTATCTAGGATCTTAAAAGGAAAAATGAAGGAAAAAGTGAGTTATTTTACTCACAGGGCAAATTCTGCTCAATCCCTGCCTTCTGATTTTAAAAGTAGAGTTTTGAATAATGGTCATAAAGTCTATTGTTTGCAAATCGGATAAGGCAGTACATTTTCCTGGTTAAAGGTCCATCTCTCCATTTAGAGTCAGTCTCCAGAAAGGAAGTAACTACCTAAAAGGAAAAGGCTATGAAATGGCCTCTGTTTTGTAGGTGCAATGGATAGTGTCCCAATGGTAAAGACAGAGGAATTGTATTTCCTCTTAAATCATCCTCATCAACATTCCTAGCACACTGCTGGGAGAATTATTTTTTCCTACACATCATCGATTCTGTTCCTTTTCACACCAAGAGCAGAGTGAAACAATTCACAAAGAGCTTAGCAAGACACAACCCTCATTTCTAGTAAAGATATGTTTTTGGTTTTGTTTTGAGAGAAAAAGAATCTACTTGCCAAATATACCCTCCTATCACTTTGTTCCTTCATTATGGAGATGCTTAAATCATGACATAAGGTTTCTTTTGCATGTCTACCTATCAAAACTGTTAGTTATGGTGGTTTCCACAAGGGATTTTCCAAAAGGGAATCTCGGTTTACTGGGAACTGACTTAATTAAGTCACTATTAGCTGGACAAAAATCAAAAGCAACATTAGGGAACGCTGTATATAAGAATGGATATCCAAGAAAATAAGATGCCAAAATTCAGTCAAGTAATTAAAGGAATCTGGTAAGACCAACTTACCATTACTTTATAGCCGATAACTAAAGTTTCCTACAAATGAAAATCAAGGTAATATAAGCTGAATTCCCAAAAGAAGAAAAAGAAAGCTAAAAATATCAAGTGCTCTGTGATTCAAGGTTATTTTGCTTAACAACATTTTTAAAGCCAAAAATTATCAAATTACATTTCAGCAATAAAAAGTTCATTCCAATAATAAATCACAGCTTCAATACACTTTCTTCTATAACAGAAGTTACATAAGGACTCAGGTAGTCTCATTCCACATTTTTAAGGATTCACAAAATAGATGAATCAAAAGACTCAAAAGATTATTTTATATACTGTAGATTATTTCAGTAAACTTTTTTTTTTTTTTTTTTGGTTAGTAAACTTTTTTATATCTTTTCACTGACATTTATTTTGTTTCTAGATCCCTTCATTTATCTTCCCTCATCTGGCAAAAAAAAAGTGGGGGGCAGGGCAGGGGATATAATTAGGACAATCTACTTAGCAACTATTCTAAAGCCAAATATTCTTCAAAAGTTCAATTTTTATTTCCTTACCATACTTCATGACCATAAATATCCCAGGAATAAACTTAACAAGGCAAAACACACTTCATGAAATGACTGAAGGGATCTAGTTAAACAGGCAGGAACAAACTTCTGGCTTTCCTCTATTCCAATTTTAAGATCCGTATCGATGAGTCACAGAGTGAGTGACCTAACTTTCTAAATGAATCACACTTTCTGAAATTCTTACTCTAATATAATACTAAGTCACCATCTCTCTGTTTGTTAAACAGAGCATGATGTTGGTTAAACAGGGTTAATTCTGCACGACTTCCAAACCACAGCGAACCTCAAGTGTCTGCCAACTACCTCTTATCTGCAACACCGCATTCTCCAACAACTGCCCCTTCGTGTATAAATTCATCCTCAAATGTTATCTTGAGAAAAATGTCATTTTCAATATGAAGTCGCCCACCTGTACCTGCTCACCATCCCTCTGATGCCATTTACTGCATCCACGTTCTCTTCCCATTGTAATAACATAAAAAATTAATGGCTACTCAAGGCATTCTCACGTACTACCTTTTAGTCAATTAACCTACTCCGTAGATTTTCTGATTTCTGCAGAAATGCTGAGTCATTAAATGGAAACTCAGAGAAAATGCGCTGCCAACAGTTAAAATTTCGGAGGCTGTGTCTCAGCAGCCCGATATCGGTCTCTCCCATGGCCGCAAAGTAGAGCAAACACTTGAACTTTTTTCCCTCTAAGGAAAAGAGGTGCGTCGCGTTCGGTCCGCCCGCTTCCCGCTGCACATCCGCAGGCGAGGGAAGCAGGCCTGGCCGGAGCCGCCGAGTCAGCCGCCGGGGTGTGAATGACGCCCGACGCCCGCTGCGACCAAGCGCCGGTTGTGCCCGCGCCCTGCTTCGGGTCAAGGAGGAAGCGAGAAATCCCGTAAAAATAGTACGCCCTCCACCGGCCTGGCTCGGCTGGCTGCGGGCGGCGCCGGGGGGCGCCGGGGGGCGCCGGGGAGCGCCGGGGAGCCGAGGCACAGGGACAGCGGCCGAGGCCACCTCTCCCACAATGGGAGCAACCCCTTCCCCTCGCCCAGACCGCGGGCGCATCAGGAACCAGGCGAACGACCCCGGAGCCCGCGGGGAAGCCCGGCCCCCAACCCGGTCAGCGGCGGCGCGGCTCGCACGGCGGCGGAGGCCCGGCCGGGGGTCCCGGCGGCGGGGGCGGCGGGGGCGGCGGGGGCGGCGGCCCTTACCTGCCCCTGGGCGCGGGCTGCGGCTGCCGCGGCCGCTGCGGCGCCGCCCGGGAAGGGGCCGGGCGCGGGGCGGCCGCCGGGAGCCGGCGGGGCGGAGAGCGACGGGCGGACGGCGGACTGGGTCCCAGGCTCCCGGGCTGGACGCGGCGGCTCCCGGCGCCCGCGTCCGGTCGGTCGGTCACGCCGGCGGCCCCCGCGGCGCGGCGGCTGAGACGGAGACAGCGGGAACCTGCCCCCGGGAGGAGCCGCAGCCGGAGCGGCTGGCGGAGGAGGGGCGGGGCCACAGGGTCGGTGACCCGCTCACCCGGAAGCAGTTGGCGGCCGCGGCGGCGCGCGCTGCGGGACCCGCCGGGCCCCGGCCTGGCTCGGGGCTCCCGGCTCCCCGGCTCCCCGGCTCCCCGGCTCCCCGGCTGCCCGGCTACGCGCCGCCCCGGGAGCCGCCACCGCCGGACGGAGGGCCGAGGCCCGAGCAGCCTCGAGGTGGCTCCCCGGAGCCCGCGGAGGACCGCGAGCCGGGAAGGTGAATGGAGGCGGGCCCCGGCTCGAGGCTGCACCTGCCCGGGTCTCCCCTAAACTGTCCGGCCCAGTAGGCCTGGGTAAGCGGGCCGGGCGGCGGTTCCGCCGGTGGGGAACGGGTGAGCGAGAGCGAGGGGGCGTCGCGGCAACGCTAGAAGCCTTATTTCCAGAATGAAAACGCCTGACTTCGAAATGGTTTCCGGAAAGGACTGCGGCGGGGTGAGGGGGTGGGGGAGGGAGAAGAATGGCGGGATGTAGAGGCCGTTAAACAGCAGCTAGACACGGACGGTCCCGAAGTGCCTCTCGAGACGCAGGTTCCAGGCGCTGGGGAAAGGCCGGGGCCCACCCGGCTCCTTGGGACGCTTACCTTCTAGTAGGGTGGAGGGGTTTACGCAGACGGACAAGGTAATGACAGACTGGTGAGGCTGTGCAGGAGGTACAGAAGGATGAGAGATGGTGTGGGCGAGACCCCTTTTTCTGGATAGGACGGCTGGAGGACCAGCCTCTAGAGGGAAGTGATCGCGAGCAGCTTCCTGGGGAAAAGGCACCAGATGCATTTAGACACAGCCTTGCAGACAGGGACTGTAGGTTCCGGAATAAGCCCGCGGATTCCACATTACGAACCCGCCTCTACAGCCTTGCAGGGGCTCTCTCTGTGCTGTCCCCTCTGACACTTTCGCAAGGCTTGCTCACCTCTTGGAGTTGCTGGGGCCTGGGAATACGGCACTCTTCGGGAAGGTTCCAGGCCTGAGTTAGGGAACGTTGGTCTCCAGACAGACATAAACAGGTGCTTCATCACAGGGAGAATTACACCATCAGCCTTGAAAGACAAATTCTTTAACTTTTTGCCATTTCTTTTTCCGTGTCACTTTTTCTCAGACTCATGAGTAAACATTAAAACTATGATTTTTTTTTTTTTTTTAACCTGGGATCAAGAGAAGTATGGAGCGCCTGGGTGGTGTAGAAGGTTAAGCATCTGCCTCTGTTCAAGTCATGATCCAGGGGTCCCCGGCATCCAGCCTGGCTTCAGGCTCCCTGCTTAGCGGAGGTCCACTTCCCCCTCACGCTCTGCGCCTCCACCAGACTTGTGCTGTCTCTAGCACACTCTCTCAAATAAATAAATAAAATCTTTAAAAAAAATAAAATAAAAAATGAGGAGCTTAGTCTTTCCAAAATATTGTACTGTTATGATCTGAATAAAAGAATTAATGGCCTATTTTGCTAAATCAGTTAAAGTCAAAATAAAAAGCGGACTTGCAAAAGAGAGGACGTATTCAGGTATTAATGCATTATCTGAATAATACTAATAAATCCAATAATGTTTATTAAATATTATTTTATATAACTGCATAATTATTTTATTTAACAATAGAACAATTGTTTGGATAATAGTAGGATTAGATTCTCTTGCCCTTTTTACTTAACCCTTAGCCATTTGTTTTGACAAATAGCAAACTATTAGAGAAAGAAACATTTTGTTGTGTCTTCTGGAAAAGCTGGGAAGGAACTCACCTTTATTGCTACCTATTCTTTGCACAGCATTGTGCTAGGCACCTAAATAATTATCCCTTTCAGTACTAGGACCAGCCTTGAGATTTGTGGATTATTTTTTTTTTTAAGATTTTATTTATTTGAGAGAGAGAGGAGCATGAGATGAGGGAAGGGTCAGACAGAGAAGCAGACTCCCCACTGAGTAGGGAACCAGAAGCAGGCTCAATCCCAGCACTCCCAGATCATGACCTGAGCTGAAGGCAGACACTTAATCACCTAAACTACTCAGGTGCCCAGAGATATGGGGATCATTATACCCATTTTAGTAACAAAGACCTTGAGATTAGGAGATTATGACTAGCCTAGGATAAAACTAGTAGCTGGAAGAGTTAGAATTTGAACTCAGGTCTTTCTAGCCCTAATTCCCCTTTTACTTTGCACCATATTGCTAAAACTCTAATTTTTTAAAAGATTTATTTATTAGAGTCACAGAGAGAGAGAGAGAGAGAGGCAGAGACACAGGCAGAGGGAGAAGCAGGCTCCATGCAGGGAGCCTGATGTGGGAGTCTATCCCGGGTCTCCAGGATCAAGCCCTGGGCGGAAGGCAGCTCTAAACCACCAAGCCACCCGTGCTGCCCGCTAAATTCTAATTTAAGAAGGAAATATAAGTGAAGTGTCCAGTGTCTATGTTGCTTTAATAAGCTTTAAGGTATAATGATATGAGACAGTTTTGGAGCTTCTCTGTTTTTGCTTCTCCCTCTATAGGATATTTGCCATCTATTTGGCACCAAAAAAAACTACTCCACTTGTTTTAAGAGTTGATAATGCCTTTTGTCTTTTGAATGCTCCCAAGAATATGATAAAATTTGTGACACTAACAGTTTGTCATGGCAAAGGGGTCCTGCCTTAATGTGTCACTCTGAATTATTTCACAAGCAGTCTTTCTTTGCACATTGATTTCTTTCTGCCAAAAATATGTGTTCCCAGATTTTTATGGAATATTGTGACATGTGAATGCCCCCAGGTCTGTGTAGGCTGGCTACTGTAGGGACATGTAATAGATGAAGGAAAATCTTGCAAATGTTTATACAGTTTTGAGGAATGAGGTGATAGGATTTGTACATTTTTGTTCCTTTCATATCAGATCTTTCACATTTTTCTTTGATGATGTCAAGAGAAAAGTTTTCCTTTCTCAAGAGCAAACACTCATTTTTGTGGGTTTTCACAAAATTAAGTTGTTTTTTTGCAAACACTACTATTTTTCACTCTATACATCTCTAGGAAATACCATTAGTTCAAACATTAAAAATAGGTTAACACTTTTCAGAGTCTAATATTTTTATTAGTGAACTATGTGTCTGTCTGTCTTGGAAGCATTTTTAAAATTTTGGTTAACTCCTCACAACCCTGTGGAAATCTGGCAAAGCAAGTCTTCAACTATGTATAATTAAATTCTCTTTCTAAAAATCCCTTCTTCATTTACTATCTTTCCTGTTGTCCTTATTTTTTAAATTTATTTATTTTTTATTTGGAAATAATTACAGACACAAGAAGTTGCAAAAAAAATAATAGATTCTTGTACCTTTCACCCAGGTTCTCCCACTGGTAACCAGCTTGCATACCCATAATACATTATTAAAACTAGAAAATTAACATCCTGCTATCTTCTTTAAGTTTTTAGTTTCTTTTTATGTTTCATTATATCCAAAAATTACCATTTTCTAACAATTCATTTTTAATTGTGCTTGATTTAGCTCTTCTCCCTTTCCTAAATTAATAAATGACAAAATCAATAAGCTTGCCACAGTGCCCATCTGGAATTAAAAGTTTACTAAAAACTTCTATGTTTCAGCATATTTAAAAGGAAGTCATTTGTAACATTTTTGGTTTTTTCTGCTTACACTATTCCATGTCATTCAGCCCTAATAAACCTGTAAATGAAAACAACTTATGTATGTGTGTGTTTTAATATATCCTCTGACCCCTGAAATATTTTCAAAGAGATTGCTATTAAAATTAAGAGAAAAATAGGGACACCTGGGTGGCTCAGTCAGTTGGGAGTCTGACTCTTGATTTCAGGTCTGGTTATGATTACAGGGTAATGGCATAGAGCCTCACATCAGGCTCAGCACAGAGTCTGCTTGGAAGTCTCTAAATAAATAAATAAAATATTTTTAAAAAAAAACAGAGAGAAAGAAAAGAAAAATAGTGCAAAGCTTTTCATTTGGGAAAAAAAGGTTTCTAAACATCTTAACTATTCTAATGAGGATGCCATGATCTATTGGTTCAGAAGCCAAATCTCACTTATGGTTAATTCTGGCTCTACATGGATTTTCCTAGCCAGACAGCTCACCCTTTACTCCACTAGACAGGAAACAAAGGAAAGAAAAGGAGTGAAAGTTACTTTCTTCAGTCTTAATGGTTAGGAAAAGTTGATGAGAGACTTTGGAATTTTGTGTAGATATCAATTTATGTATGAATGCCTTAATCACATCAAATGATGACTTCTGCATTTTATATTTATTGTAAATGAGTAAACATCTTGCATACTATGGTTCATTTAGCAAATGTACATCTACCGTGTACCAGGTATCCAGTTAGACGCTAATAACAGGGACACAACAAGATTGATTTTTTTTTTAAAGGAATATTAAGCTCTTACTACTATGTGCCAGACAGAGATGCTAGGGATCCAATGGGAAGTAAAAAGAAAGCTGTTTTTTCTTATGAAACTTACTGTCTGGTAAGAGAGACAAATCATCACACAAAAGTAACTATAATCTGAGTAGGTATTTCTAAGGATAAGGAGGTGGTACGTGAGAGCATTGAAATGGAACTCCACCTAACCTGGGATATCGGAAGTGACTTCTAGCAGGAGATGGTTTGAGCCAAGATTTAAAACTGCCTGTGAGGGGCAGCCCAGGTGGGTCAGCAGTTTAGCGCCACCTTCAGTCCAGGGCCTGATCCTGGAGACCCGGGATGGAGTCCCTGCATGGAGCCTGCCTGTGTCTCTGCCTCCCTCTCTCTCTCTCATGAATAAATAAAAATCTTTAAAAAAAAAAAAAAAGAAAAGAAAAGAAAAAAACTGCCTCAAGGTGGGGGCACCTGGGTGGCCTGGTTAGTTGAACATCTGACTTGATTTCAACTCCTGTCATGATCTCTGGGTCTTAGGATCAAGCCCAACATCAGGCTCTGTGCTCAGTGTGGAGTCAGCTTGTGATTCTCTCCCTCTCACCGCCCCCACTCACATTGCACTCTCTATCTCTCTAAAATAAATAAGATATTTAAAAAAGAAAAACTGGCTAAAGTTAATACAGAGGTGAGGGAAGAGCATAAAGACTTCATAATGGAACCAGCAGAGTCCCAGGGCCTGAAAAGAAATAAGGGAGATAATGTGAAATGAGTCTAGAGAATTAAGCAAGGACCCAACATGCAGGGTCTTACAGGTCTAGTAAGAATTCTCATCTTTGTTTTGAAAGTGATACAAACCAATTTAAGAGTTTTTGTGGGGAGAAATAATAGTTTTTGTGGAAGTGACATCAGATTTGTGTTTCCAAAAGATCACTTTCACTTTAATGTAAAGAATTCATTCTTTAAATTATCTTCTGAGTGCCCACTATAAGCCAAGTTCCATCTGCATACTGAGTACAAGCATTGAACAAAACAAAGACCCCCCCATCTTTCAGGATCTTCTGGAAAATACACAACAGTACATAAGATGATGAGAAGCTCTATAAAGAATATTGGAACTCGAGAATAAAAGGATAAGGCAGTAATGCTATTTTATTAGCCTAAACCATATGAAATTCCTGATCTTTTCTACATTCCTTTTAAACTCAACAATATTAGGTTCATATGGTTCAACATGGTTGGATAACATTAAATTGTTCAACCGAATACTTATTTGGAAGAGTCAGAGAAGACCTCTGAAGTGATCCAAAGAAAGAGGCAAGCCATTCAAATACCTAGAAGAGCTTGCCAAGCAAAGGGACAGGGAGTGCAAAGACCATAAAGCAAGAATGTACTAGCTATGTGTGAGTAGCAATGAGGAGACCAGTGTGACTGAAGAGAAATAGACGACATAGGGACCAGATCATACTAAGTCTTGAAGACTATGGTAAGAAATTGCCTTTTCTTTTTTGAATGACGTAAGCTATCAGTTTTGGACAGAGGAGTTACACAATCTGTCATCTTAAGGAGGACTGTTCTAGGGGCAGCCTGGGTGGTTCAGCGGTTTAAGCACCTGTCTTTGGCCCAGGGCATGATCCTGGAGACCCAGGATCGAGTCCCACATCAGGCTCCCTGCATGGAGCCTGCTTCTCCCTCTGTCTGTGTCTCTGTCTCTCTCTGTGTCTATCATGAGTAAATAAATAAAATCTTAAAAAAAAAAAAAGGACTGTTCTATTAATAGTAGGATCTACGTAGTGTGTGTACAGATGGAAAAATGTAAAATTTTTTCACCTTTGCTGTATGTTTGAAAATTTACCTAATAAGATTAGACTGTTTAACCTGCTGTATTGTGAATAGACTTTAGAGAGGCAATGATAAGATCAAGAATACTGGTTAGGCTATTGCAATAATTCAGGCAGCTGTGGAGATATTAAGAAGTGGTTAGATTCTAAATACATTTTGAAGATAGGGACAGTAAGATTTGCTGATGGAATAGATTCAAGATGCAAGAAAAAGAGAAAAGTAGGGGGCCTTTGGTGACTCAGTCTATTAAGCATCCAACTTCAGCTCAGGTCATGATCTCAGGGTACTGGGATCAAGCCCCACATTGCCTGGCTCCTTGCTCAGCAAGGAGTCCACTGCTCCTTCTCCCTCTGCCCCTCCCCTGGTTCATTATCTCTCTTCTTCTCTCTCTCTCTCAAATAAATAAAAAGTTTTTAATAGAAAAGTAAAAGACAACCCATAAGGTTTTAGACCTGAACAACTGGAAAATGGGGTTGGTATCTACTGAAATTTGGAAAACAGTTTAGGTCAAGCAAGATTGAAGGAAAAGACTATTTTTGAACAAGGTAAGTTTGAGATGCCTATTGGACATCTAAGTAGAGATATCAAATAAGCAATTATTTTTTAAAAGATTTTGCTTATTTATTCATGAGAGACACACAGAGAGAGGCAGAGACACAGGAAGAAGGAGAAGCAGGCTCCCCGCAAGGAACCCCATGTGGGACTCTATCCCGGACCCGGGATCCTGTCCTGAGCCAAAGGCAGATGCTCAACCGCTGAGCCACTGAGGCATCCCCAAATAAGCAATTATTTAGAAGAAACATCCAGATAGGAAATACAAATGTATGATTCTACATAAAGATTAGAGATAGGAGAATTAATGCCTTGAGAATTAAATGGAAATATCCAGAGTTTAGCCTAAACTTTTGTTGAGTTTAGCCCATCCTTTTGTTGTAGGCTGGTTTTGTTTCTAGATAGTTATCCTATATTGCCATGCAAAATATTGATATGCATACCGTTTGCAATTCATTTGTGTTCTAAAAGGTTTCTTTTTTAATGTTCATGCCTTTCCAAGAAGATTACACATCTCTTGGGA
Source organism: Vulpes vulpes (assembly GCF_048418805.1). Lineage (NCBI taxonomy): Eukaryota > Metazoa > Chordata > Mammalia > Carnivora > Canidae > Vulpes > Vulpes vulpes. The sequence continues at coordinate 57,799,683 of NC_132790.1, forward strand.
AAATATCTATTTTCCTTTATATACTCCAAAATGCCATATCCCTAGAACATTTTATGATGCTTATATAATAAGCTATTCCAATATAGAGTTTTTCTTGCTTTTGTTGTCATAAAACATCAATTTTTTAAATTAACAATTTAGACACTTCTAACTGTCCTGTGAAAATAAGGGTAGAGTTAGAACATTCAATCTATTGCCACTCATGCCCATTTCAGATCAGATCAAAGACAGCCTTCTGAAAAACAGAAAGCAACAATAAAAAATCTCAGCTCTCCTCCATATACCTTTATACTCAGGCTTCGTGTGGGAGCAAGACAGCTCTCAATCATTTCAAGTCTTCATCCATCCTGGTCCAAGTCCACCAAGAAAGAGATCCTTTGCAAAAGTCTCTGAATTCACTAATTAAACCACCACAGAGGGGATCCCTGGGTGGCGCAGCAGTTTAGCGCCTGCCTTTGGCCCAGGGCGCGATCCTGGAGACCGGGGATCGAATCCCACGTCGGGCTCCCGGTGCATGGAGCCTGCTTCTCTCTCTGCCTCTCTCTCTCTGTGTGACTATCATAAATAAATAAATAAAAATTTAAAAAAATAAACCACCACAGATTATCTGCCCATCCCTTAACAAATTACCGTAGCCTGGAAAACTCTATCCTGTGATTAGCCAAATGTGAGTCACATGTTTCACCTCTGTTTCATCCAAAGAACATGTACTATAGAAGAGTGGCTCTCCAGGAGAAAAAATGGGGTGCTGTCACCAAAATAAGGAAATGGATACTGATGGTAGAAAATAATACATACAATACCAAATAACAAAGGCCTAAAGCATTCTTGCTTAAGCTTTTAAAAGAAGTGATACCACGGAGGTGCCTAGTTGGCTCAGCGGGAAGAGCACATGACTTGATCTCAGTGTCCTGAGTTCAAGGCCCACTTTTGGTATAGAAATTACCAAAAAAAAAAAAAAAAAGTAAAGAAAGAATACCATGGCACTTGTTTTTACATCTCTCCCAATTCCATACACAATACTGCATTTCCCCTGTATCATTAGGCTGTCATATATTCATTTGTCATTGATGAATAAATGTCACAGAAATTAAATAATTGCATGAATATAAAAGTTAACCAGCTGGAAGGGTCAGTTTTTCAGCACATCACTTTCCAGGATACTCCCACCTGAGTACTGCAGGTAGTTTCTTGTCCTACAATTCTTTCCTATTGTCAGTCTGCCTGAAAAATATTTATTAGACCTCAGTACCCTGGGGGCAGGGTGGCTGCTAGCTAAGATGCCTGAGAAACCACTGCAGAAGCAAGTGACAATGAATCAGCTTAAGTTTATCTTCTTTTTTTTTTTAAGAATTTTTAAATTATTTTTTTAAATTTTTATTTATTTATGATAGTCACAGAGAGAGAGAGAGAGAGGCAGAGACACAGGCAGAGGGAGAAGCAAGCTCCATGCACTGGGAGACCAACGTGGGATTCGATCCCAGGTCTCCAGGATCGCGCCCTGGGCCAAAGGCAGGCGCTAAACCACTGCGCCACCCAGGGATTCCCTAAGTTTATCTTCTTGAAGGACATTTACATGGTGTAGAATCTTAAAAGCAAAATATATCAACAGATTTGTTTTCAGCTTCTTTTTTGTTTCACCATTTCCATCCTTTTCTATACTAATAGGTTACTTTCCTCCACAAGAAGTTTAACCTAACCTCTATGGCATTTTTACCCTTTTAGTTCAGATTTTGCTGCAGAAAATGGATAACATGGGTATAAAGAGAATGTTGGCTCTCTATTATTCTGGAATTTGGGATGGCCTCTCTAGTTTGCTGCTTCCCTGGACACCAAACATAACATTCTCTGTTCTAGGACCTGCTTCAAGTTGGTCATAAGACTGGCAGAAAATCAAACCAAACTAAATGAATAGTTGTTGAGGTTAATCTCACATCCTGGAGCTGTATGTGCCATGAAATAGCCTGCTGTTATTAACAAGCACAATTCTGATTAGAATCACTGTTCTGTGGTCCTATTTATCAGAATCTCGTGTTTGGAAGTTGGATTGGGGTCTGGTTACTTTAAAAATAGATATGATAGTGGAATATAGTCATTAAAATTTCCATTGTAGGAGAAAGTAACATAGGATAGTATTAACCATGTATTTAAATGTAGAGCCTGGGTGGCTCAGATGGCTAAGCATCTGCCTTTGGCTCAGATCATGATCTCCAGGTCCTCAGATGGAGCCCTGCAATCAGGCTTCTGGGCTTCTGGGTCAGCGGGGAGTCTGCTTCTCTCTCTGCCTCTCCCCCTGCTCATTCTCTCTCTCTCTCTCTCTCTCTCTTTCTATCTCCTGTCTCAAATGAATAAATAAAATCCTTACAAAAATAAATAAATGTAGGAGTACAAAGCAATATGTTCAAGATGATTCCTATATTGTTTAATATTATACAAAGACACCCAAATGTTAACCTTAAGGAACGAACTATCAGTGATTTTATTTTGTTTGCTGTTCAAGATATTCCCAGATGAAATGTACTACATCTATACTCAAAGTAATTTTTAAAGAAATATATTTATCATACCCATACCCCAGAGTCAAAATATGCCAAAGGTACGACTAAAAACTAGATCTAATTATGATGCTCAGTACTCAAAATCATTGTATATTTTTCTCTTGCCTTGTATACATCTTTTTTTTCTTCCATCTTAGGAAATCATCTACTGGATGCTAGGAGTAAACGAACTTCTGCCTTCTCAGAACTAATTGTCTGGTGGAGATGTAACAAGTCAACAGACGATCCAGCCTGTCACTGTTGGTAACAGAGTTTCATGCATACTCTTAAAACATCTAACCCTCCTTCTACACATCAAATTCTGGCTTTGGTATGTCATCTGACAAGAGGTTGAACTCACACACTGGCACTCGCTTCCATTTGAGTTGCATCCCATTGTCCACACACTCATGTTCGATTACCAGAGTACTGTACTGGCCAATTATTTGGATATTAATTTGCTCTTATTTTGTAAAAATGCAATTGCAAATACTAACTATAGGAAATGCAGGTCTTATTTTTTTTTTAATTTTTATTTATGATAGTCACAGAGAGAGAGGGAGAGAGGCAGAGACACAGGCAGAGGGAGAAGCAGGCTCCATGCACCGGGAGCCTGATGTGGGATTCGATCCCGGGTCTCCAGGATCGCGCCCTGGGCCAAAGGCAGGCGCCGAACCACTGTGCCACCCAGGGATCCCGAAATGCAGGTCTTATAAATGCAATTTGAATGATATAAAGATGGAAATCATTAGGTGTGCCAGTAACAATCTCTAGCCTCAATCAGATACTCAGACATTCATGAAATGAAGTTCAGTAAACTGGCTGAAAGTAAAGAAGAAAATCTGAGAACAAGTATAGAATCCTGGAAATAGGGATCCCTGGGTGGCGCAGTGGTTTGGCGCTTGCCTTTGGCCCAGGGCGCAATCCTGGAGACCCGGGATCGAATCCCACGTCAGGCTCCCGGTGCATGGAGCCTGCTTCTCCCTCTGCCTGTGTCTCTGCCTCTCTCTCTCTCTCTGTGACTATCATAAATAAATAAATAAATAAATAAATAAATAAATAAATAAACAAATAAATAAATAAAGAATCCTGGAAATAGTCATTGTTAAATGTGGTGGCTAGGGATCCCTGGGTGGTGCATCAGTTTAGCGCCTGCCTTTGGCCCAGGGCGCAATCCTGGAGACCCGGGATGGAATCCCACGTTGGGCTCCCGGTGCATGGAGCCTGCTTCTCCCTCTGCCTGTGTCTCTGCCTCTCTCTGTGTGTGTGACTATCATAAATTAAAAAAAAAAAAAATGTGGTGGCTAAAAGTTTAGGTATGTTTAGAAGACTTGATCTTCATTTTCAGAATTCCTCCTAAAACAATAAGTTTATTGTTTGATTTGTAGATACATGGCCAGGTATGCTTTATGTTTGAAAGTTGGGACCTGCCTTTGGTGGCTTACCATTGCCTACAGAATATATTTTAAATCATTTATCACATAAATGATGTTAAAATGTACAAGTTTATAATGACATTAAGAAAAGAAAATGTAGGGACATCCGGGTGGCTCAGTGGTTGAATGTCATGATCCCAGAATCCTGGGATCAATTCCCACATCAGGCTCCCCACAGGGAGCCTGCTTTTCCCTCTGCCTGTGTCTCTGATGAGTAAATAAAATCTTAAAAAAAAGGAAAAAGGAAAGAAAATGTACAAGTCACCTAGAAGTTGCTATAATAAGTTACTAAGTTATACAGTAATGGAAGTCGGTAAATAAAGAAAAAAAAAATCAAGCACTAGGCTTCTCCTGTACAAATTTCATTTTAGGGTGACCAAAGTTGTTATGAAAAAGTTTCTTTGTATAAAATATTTCCACCTGAGGGACACCTGAGTGGCTCAGTCAGTTAAGTACCTGACTCGATCTCAGCTCATGTCATGATCTTAGGGTCACAGGATCAAACCTGGTGTCAGGCTCCACACTCAGCATGGAGTCTGCTTAAGATTCTCTCTCTCATTTTCCCTCTGCCCTCCTCCACACACATGCTCTCTTTCTCAAAATAAATAGTAAATCTTTAAAAAAAATTTCCATCTGATAAATGTAAAAGAAATGACAAGAGATCATTGTGTAATCTCCTAATAAAATAGACTTAAATACCAATCATCAATGGCTGCTAAAACAGTAAATGAAAGATTGATGGAGCCACTGACAATTTTAACATCACTAAGATGTTTACTACTCCCCAAAATATTTTGAATTTAAATCCAATCAAGCATCTAAATGTACCAGTTTATGAGGACAGGGAGAATGAGCAATATAGGAAAGTGTCAAAACAATACCAGAGAAGATGCAATCAAACCCAGAATATGGAAAGTTCTATAGGACAAATTACAGGATTTCTTCAACAAATAAATTATCTTAATAAATTAAAAAAGATTTAAGAGACCTAATACCCAAATACAGCATGTGGATCCTGTTTTTTTTTTTTTTTTTTTTTTAAGATTTTATTTATTTATTCATGAGAGACAGAGAGAGGCAGAGACACAGTCAGGGGGAGAAGCAGGCTCCCTGCAGGGATCCCGGAACTCCAGGATCATGCCCTGAGCCAAAGGCAGATACCCAACCGCTGAGCCATCCAGGCATCCCTGGATCCCATTTTGACAAGCAAGTTATAAACATATATTTTTTTAAGATTTTATTTCTTTATTCATGAGAGACACACACAGAGAGAGGCAGAAACATAGGCAGAGGAAGAAGGCTCCTTGTGGGGACCCTAATGTGGGACTCAATCCCAGGACCCTGGGATCACACCCTGAATCAAAAGCAGACAGTCAACCACTGAGCCACCCAGGTGCCCCTAAACAGATATTTTTGAGACAATTGGGAAATGTAAAGACTAGATATTAGATGATATTAAGGAATTACTGATTAAGGGTTTGTAATTTTGTCCAATTATACTGTGGTTATGTTTTTGAAAACCATCTACTAGAGTCATCTACTGCATTAAGTATGGAATTCTATGATCTCCAGGATTTCCTTCAAAATATTCCATAGGGAAGGGGGGAAGTGGCTAGAGAGATGAAAACAAGATTAAGCAAGGATTGATAAGTATTAAACCAGAGTGATGGGTATGTGAGAGACAAATGTAGTTTAATACCACATTCTCTATTTTTTGTGTGTGTTTTAAATTTTCCATAACCAGAAGTTAAATTTCTTTTTTTTTTCTTTTTTTTTTTTTATTTATGATAGTCATACAGAGAGAGAGAGAGAGGCAGAGACACAGGCAGAGGGAGAAGCAGGCCCCATGCACCGGGAGCTCGACGCGGGATTCGATCCCGAGTCTCCAGGATCGCGCCCTGGGCCAAAGGCAGGCGCCAAACCGCTGCGCCACCCAGGGATCCCCAGAAGTTAAATTTCAATCAATCAATCCATACCCTACATATGTAACATACAAACATACATAAAGGCTTTAGGGCATTTTATTTCCATGCCTGACTTTTGCCCTGGGGAAGTGACTGAGTGAATGAATCCAAAGAACTGTAGTATTAGGATCCCTGAGCCAGTTCGTGTGGGTGCACTATCTAAAAGTATAATCCTGAGGAAAGGAGCGTCTCTCTTTTTTTGTGGGACCACGGAGGGGAAGGGTCTCAGTAACAGCCACAGTGAGGACAGGAAGCAAAATCCAATTCCCTTCCTTCTGATGGCCTGTGTATTCATAGGCAATCAAAGTAGTGGTAGCTGAAGGTCTTCGTTGCCCTTAGCTGGGGTCTGAGTTTGGGGTGTAAGTATCTCAGACTGATGCTTCATTAGGTATAAAGACACTATGCTCAAATCCTGTGGGCAACCAGTGGAAGTTGACAAGAGCATTGCTTTCCAAGGGCATAGCTCTGGAATCAGCCATGGCACTAGATTCCCAGCTGCTACAGCAGCTAGGATAACACCTTCCAGAGCAGTCAGCCACCATTGTGATTGCTGTGATTCCTGGATTTACAAGAGAAAGAGGTGGAGCAAGGAGGAGGGAGGAGGAGGTCTGGATTTCCCACTGATCTAGACATGTGAGGCTTGCGTTGACAAACCAAAAGCATCCCTATGTTGAATCACTGCGTGTTCGCCAGCTGGTGAAGCAGGATTTACTCATTACCCAGCTCCTGAATTGCATGATTGTATCATTATATTTGATGGAAATTAGTCGACTATGACTCAGAGGTATGACTAGAAAATTCCTCCTACTCCCTTGTCCCTTGTGTAATCTTGGACAGGTTGCTCTTCTTGAAATTAGGATAATAATACCTTGCCTCTCTACCTCCAGGGTTGTTTTGAGGATTGAAAAGATAATATGTGGAACTATAATTTTTATGAACTATCAAATGGTGTACAAATAGAAGGCATCATTATTACTGTAAGTGACGAGCTGATCCATATCTTAAAGCCCCTTATTTTCTTTGATTCTGTGTTAACAATGAATGTTTAATTAGTACATTATAAAATTAGATAGTCAAGAAACAACTCCAGAGAAGTTTAGCATATAGTATGATCTTTCTGCTTTCTCTAATATTACATAGGAATTCCTGGAAATAGAAAGATCTTATCTAGTTATATCCTTTATAGATATGTATCTCCTTTCTAGTTATGTCCTTGAATACATGCTCATCAATTTAGGAGACAGACAAGTTGCTCTATATTCCATAAGTGATGCATATTACTTTATAATCTCAATTTCATAAGTCAATATTTCTCCTGTCCAATAATGTATCACAATTGGGAGACTAGAGCAGAAGTTGACCAACTATATATAGCCCATGCAACAGATCTGGCTACCACTAATTTTATATGACCTGCAAACTAAGAATTGTTTTGATATTTTGAATTTTTTTAATGAAAAGAAGAATATTTTATGACACATCAAATTCAAATTTCAGTGTCCATTCAGTGTCCAGAGGCACACTCATTCATTTATGTACCATCCATGGTTGCAACAGCAGTTGAGTAGTTGTAAGACAGACCATATGGTTCACAAAGCCTAAAATATTTACTATCTGGCCCTTTACATAAATATCTTCTTATCCCTGGAATAGAGGATTCAAAACAACAAAAATTAAAAATAAAATTTCTAACTTTCTAGCTTTCCCTGGGATAAATAAACCTAGAATACATGGATTTAAATTATGTATAGGCAGGGGGATCCCTGGGTGGCGCAGCGGTTTGGCGCCTGCCTTTGGCCCAGGGCGCGATCCTGGAGTCCCGGGATCAAATCCCACATCGGGCTCCCGGTGCATGGGGCCTGCTTCTCCCTCTGCCTGTGTCTCTGCCTTTCTCTCTCTCTCTCTGTGACTATCATAAATAATAAATAAATAAAAATTAAAAAATAAATAAATAAATTATGTATAGGCAATAAGAGAAATTCAAAGTTATGGTTTTAATATGCAATGACTGTTTAGAGTCAATTAGGAAGAAGTTAAAAAATATAATAAATACAATATAAATAGAACACAATTAAATCCTTAAAAGTATGTTCCCATTTTGCTCAATGTTGGTGGCAGAGTAAAGAGAATAGGGGGTATATCCATTCTGATTAATATATAGTAGAAACTGACTGTGGCTAAGAGAAATAAGTAGTTCATTGGAAAGAAGATTCATGAACAGTTTCAGAATTGGGGAGAGAGCTAGAGATCATAACATTTGAAAGGACAGGAATCTGGAGAGCTCTAGGTCCTCAACAGCAAGAGACCCCATGTTTGCTCTCAGGACATTTCCACAAGACTTCAGAAGCTTTCCATTTGAATTTTGGGGAGAACTGATGGGCCTAGTATAAGGCCCTGGAGCTAAAGGGATAGAGTAACACGATCCCGAGTCTTTCTGGAATCACATGGTTGTAGTGGAGAAATAAAGAGACAGTAAGATAGGGGCAAGAATTCCAGGCAGACAAAAACCAACAGATGTGCGCACAGGAAGCTTGCCAGGAAATGTGGGCTTTAACCACAAATTCAGCACCATATGGGTTAATGCGAGAATAAGACATCTTATTGGGCTTTAGTTAGTTAGTTTAGTTTAGTTAGGGGTATTTCCATTATATGTTAGTACTAAAGGAGGGGTACAATTAGAGCCACCTGCCATAAAACTACTCATTGGCCACCATACACACAATATTTTTTTATTTTTTTTGAAAAAATTTTTAAAATATTTTATTTATTTATTAGAGATACAGAGAGAGAGAGGCAGAGACACAGGCAGAGGGAGAAGCAGGCTCCATGCTGGGAGCCCGATGTGGGACTCGATCCTAGGCCTCCAGGATCAGGCCCTGGGCTGAAGGCAGGGCTAAACTGCTGGGCCACCCAGGCTTCCCACACAATATTTTTTTAAAGATTTATTTATTGGGACCCCTGGGTGGCTCAGCAGTTGTACATCTGCCTTTGGCCCAGGGTGTGATCCAGGGATCCAGGATCAAGTCCCACATCAGGCTCCTTATAGAGAGCCTGCTATCCCCTAGTCTGTGTTTCTGCCTCTGTGTGTGTGTGTGTGTGTGTGTGTGTGTGTGTGTGTCATTAATAAATAAACAAAAATCTTTTTTTAAAAATTTATTTATTTATTTATTTGAGAGAAAGAGAGAGAGCACAAGTACGAGAGGCAGGGGGAGAACAAGAGAGAATCTCAAGTAGACTGTGGACAGGGTGTAGCCGACAAGGGGCTCAATTTGATAAGCCTGAGGTCATGACCTAAGTCAAAACCAAGAGTCATTTAACTGACTGCAGCACCCAGGAACCCCAGAAGATTGTTCTTTAACTTTAAAAAAATATTATTCCAAAGTGTGCCTGGGTGGTATAGTCAGTTAAGTATCTGATTCTTGGTTTCAACTCAGTTCATGATCTCAGGCTCATGAGATCCAGAATCTGCTTAAGATTCTTTCTTTCTCCCTCTGACCCACCCCCACACTCATGCACTTGCTTTCTCTCTCTCTCTCTCAAATAAATAAATAAATAAACAAATAAATAAATAAATAAAACATTTTTATTTATTTATTTATTTTAAATTTATTTTATTTATTTATGATAGTCACACAGAGAGAGAGAGAGAGGCAGAGACACAGGCAGAGGGAGAAGTAGGCTCCATGCACCAGGAGCCCAACGTGGGACTCGATCCCGGGTCTCCAGGATCGCGCCCTGGGCCAAAGGCAGGCGCTAAACTGCTGCCCCACCCAGGGATCCCAAAACATTTTAAAAATAAACAATATCTTCCATAGGATAAAATTAAAAGATAATTGTGTGACCCTGTCCCCACTTTTATTCAACATTGCACTAGAGTTTTCAGCCTGTGCACTAAGACAAGAAAGTGAAATAATAAACATATAGATGGCAAAGAAAAAAAATGATCCTTTTTTTGCAGAAAGTGATTGTATGCATATAATATCTAAAAGACTCTATAAATTATTATAATTAATAGGTGAATTCAGTTATGCCACTGGATGAGGGTCAGCCTCCAAAATTTCATTTTATTTCTATATCAGAATGCAATAACACCAAAAATAAAAATAAAATTTTAAAAATGGGACTATTGGGGCACCTGGTGGCTCAGTTGGTTAAGTGTCCACCTTTGGCATGGGTCATGATCCCCAGATCCTGTTTGGGCCCCTGCTCACCAGGGAGTCTGCTTCTCCCTCTTCTTCTGCCTCTGCCTCTCTCCCTGCTCATGCTCTCGCTCTCAAAATAAATAAACAATTAAAATCTTTAAAAAAATAATATGGGACTATTTACAATAGCATCAAAAAACATTAAATATGTGGGAATAAATGTAATGAAAGATATGCAACAATTTCCTCAAATTATTTATAGGCTAATGCAGTCCCAAGGAAAATCCCCAAAGACTTTCTTTCTTCCTTTCTTTCTTTCTTTAGTAGAAATTGTCAACCTGATTCTAAAAAAAATTTTTTTTTAATTTTTTATTTATTTATGATAGTCACAGAGAGAGAGAAAGGCAGAGACACAGGCGGAGGGAGAAGCAGGCTCCATGCACCGGGAGCCTGATGTGGGATTCGATCCCGGGTCTCCAGGATTGCGCCCTGGGCCAAAGGCAGGCGCCAAACCGCTGCGCCACCCAGGGATCCCTGATTCTAAAAATTTTAAAGAAATGCAATGGGTGAAGAATAGCTGAGGCAATTTTGGAGAAAAACAAAGAGAATCTACATCACCAGATATCACAACTTAGGAAGATAGCCAAGTATCCTAGTTTGCCAGAGTCTGAAGGGTTTTCTGAGATGCAATACTTTCAGTTTTAAAACCCAGAAATTTTTTTTAAAGATTTTATTTATTTATTTATGAGAGACACACACACAGAGAGGCAGAGACACAGGTAGAGGGAGAAGCAAGTTCCATGCAGGGAGCCCGATGTGGGACTTGATCCTGGGACTCCAGGATCATGCCCTGGGCTGAAAGCAGATGCTTAACACCTGAGCAACCCAGGCGTACCAAAACCCAGAAACTTTCATATATCAAATAATTATCTTGTATAACTTAAACAAATATAAAATTGTATGCCAATTATATCTCAATGGAAATATATCTCAATATCTCTGCAAAGGTGTGTGCAGATTGTACTAGGAAAACCAGGGCAGTCACCCTGAGACAGTATAGCACAATAGTTACTAAGATAGTTTGACACTGACACAAGTATAAACAAGTAAACCAATGAAAGAAAACAGACCTGAAATAGACTCATACATTTGATTCTAACAAAGATGGCACAACAGTAGTCTATTTGGGATAGGATGGTCTTTTCCATAAATTGTGCTAAGTAATTAGCTATCAATATGGGGCAGTGGGAACTCAACTCCTAACTCATAACAAAAAATAAATTCTAGATGAATTGTATTTCTAAATGTGAAAAGTAGAGTAGTAAAGCCTTCAGGAAAAAAAAAATAGGAGATTATCAATATGACCATGATATGGGCCAAGATTTCCTAAATAGGAAACATAAAATGCTAAACATTAAGGGGGAAAAACTGATAAATTGGACTAAGTTAAATTCAAATGCTTTTCTTTTTTTTTTAAGATTTTATTTTTAAGTAATCTCTACATCCAATATGAGGCTTGAACTTAACAACCCTGAGATCAAGAGTTGCATGCTCCACCAACTGAGCCAGCCAGAGACCCCAAATTCTTGTTTTCGTTATAAAAATTATTTAAGAGGGGTGCCTGGCTGGCTCAGTTGGTGGAACATGCGGCTCTGGATCTTGGGGTTGTGAGTTTGAGCCCCATATTGGGTGTAGAGCTTACTTAAAATCTTTATTTTTAAAAAAGATTTCTTTATTTTAGAGAAAGAGAGCAGGAGCTATTGAAAGTGTGAAGAGGAATAGAGGGAGGGGAAAGAGAGAATCCTTAGGCAGACTCCCTACTGAGCCTAGAGCCCTGCCCAGGGTTCAATCCCAGAACCCCAAGATCTATGACCTCAGCTGAAACCAAGAGTCATACACTTGACTGACAGAGCCACTCTGGTGACCCAAAAATAAAATCTTTTTTTTTTTTTAAGATTTTATTTATTTATTCATGAGAGACACAGAGAGAGAGAGAGGCAGAGGGAGAAGCAGACTCCAGGTAGGAAGCCTGATGTGGGACTCGATCCCAGGTCTCCAGGATCATGCCCTGGGCCGAAGGCAGATGCCCAATCACTGAGCCACCCAGGTGTCCCCAAAAATAAAATCTTAAGAAAAATTATTTAAGAAAATGTTTAAAAAGCAAGCCAGTCACAGAGTGATTTATATATATATAGCATATTATATATATAATTATATATTATAAATAGATATATTTGTATTGAACATTTATTTTCATATATATTTTGAAGAAATATTTAAATATAAATATGTTACTATTCAGTTAATAAATTATTAAATACCATAATAAATTAATAAATAAGTATAATAATAAATTAATTAATATTAACATATTTATATTTAAATATAAAGTTATATAATAAATATATTTACATATAAATTATATATCTTCTCCCATTCTATATGTATCTGTGCATATATGCATCTATAGCTATACATATCAATATATATTTTTAGATATATATCTGACAAAGGACTTATATACAGAATATGTAGGGCATTCCCGTAAATCAGTAAAAAGTGGCATATAAAATATTGCTTAACTTTATTAGTCATCAGAGAGATACAGATTAAAATCACTATGAGATAAGACAAACATTACCAAGTGCTGGTAAGGATGTGGGGCAATTAGAACTTTCATGCACTATCAAAAGTAGTATCAAATGATACAACCATTGTGGGAAACTCTTTGGGAATGTCTACTAAAGCTCAACACATTTATACCCTATGACTTACAGATTCTACTTTTAGGTAAATACCTAGGCACCTAACATAATCCCTCCTTAATGGGTTTAGGCTTGGGACCATACATTCAAATGCATACAGAGAGAGGCCAGGCAGTAATATCAACTGTGATAGACAACATAGAGTGTCAAGGACTGTGGTAGACTGTCTCCACTCCCTATTGTCTATGACAATTGACACAACTTGGCCAGCCTATCTCTGCTTACATTGGAACTTGTGGCAGCAAGCCTAAAGCCATGAAGGAAGATTATGTTGGGTACCTGGGAAGCAAGTATTCTCCTTACTGAAGAAGAGACACAGCTGGCCACAGCTCTGCACACTGTCCAGAAGGATATTTTCAGTGGAAGTGATACAAGTAGATATATGCTGGACACCATTTGGCATAGCTGCCCTTCACTCTTCTGTTCACTTACCTCTGGAAACAGCCCCTGCCGCCATGTCTAGATCTCAGGTTTTGGCCTCTCTTTTTCTCAATGGCTAGTTGTTCTTGGGTGCACACCTTACCCAAGCCAGGTGCCATGGATGGATACAGTTGGTGCTCTGCCTAGATCCTGGGTCGTCTGGCAAGGGCAATGGACCAGCCCCCAACTGCTGTGAGTGTTGGCTGCTAGCTGCTCACAGCTACCCTCTTCTTTTGAATAGCCTTGCCCAAAAATGCTTGAGAAACTATGCCTGCAGCTAATAACTGATGGACATGGGGGTACAAAAGGCATACTCCATTGCTTCAAAATGGGGTAACACTGCAGATTCCACTGTAGGATCAGACTGAAAATAGATTAACTTCTGTTCTATCCTGCTTCCCTCACTGCCTTGCAGATTTCTGCTGAGAGCACTCCCCAGAAAAATCCCTTGCACCAGGATCCCTCTGCTGGCAGGGAACACAAGCTAACTCACAGGACCTATAAGATCTTCTTTCCCCAAAGAGCGAGAAAGCCCAGGCAGGCTGAAACAATCGTACCAACACAACCATGGAGCTCCGCTCCTTCCCTTGCCAAGCTGTGGTTATTCAACTTTCCTTTGATTTCATAAGAGCCCCCAGGAACTTTCCAATAATCCGCCTTTTCGTTTAAGTCAGCCAAAGTCCATTTCTCTGCCCTAAAACCAGTATAACCTTAACTAATACGATGGGTAATCCAGACCTGACCTGACATGGCTTTGGAGAGATGACCCAATGCTTCATGGGATAACATCAGTTGGAATCCTGAGGGAAAAAAAAATAATTGATTACCCTTTCTATTCCCTTAGCATCAGTAACTAGACATGCTGCTGGGCACACTCCCCATCTTGTAATCCTCCAGGAATTTGCCTTGCTAAGGAGCTAATTTGTTACCCAAGACTATGCTTCCCTGAGAACTTCTGTATTCCCTGGAGGCAGGAAAAGATAAATTCCTTCCACTGGACATCATCCTCTAGTATCTCTCTTGTTTCCAATCCTACCAGGAGGCTCTAGCATCTCTCTGAGACTTCTTATCCCTCAAACCTACTTTTCTACATCCTCATTCTCTGTGTGTGTCCACGTGTGCCATGCATATGCAATGTGCTTGTACACATGTTGGGAAAGCAGGAGGAGGTGGTGGGGAAGTCACAGGTGGATAGCCAGAGTTCAGATCATTAAACTAGGGGTTATAAAGAAAGGGTGACACATTATGAGCCTGATTAGTTCCACTCAGAATTGTTCACTGATTCATCAGAAAATTGATCCTCTGACCCAGACTCTCCCCTCTAAAAGGCAGCTTTTGTTAGAGCCAGTAATTGTGCCTCTGCAGCAATTTTATGCAGTTTAGTCCATGACAAGTTGCCACCTGAGCCAATGTGGATCTAGCAGGGTATTTTAAGATATTAACATACATTCTATTTTCCAGTGAGCATGTCTTCCTCTCCCCACTCCATTCAGGCAGACTGTCCTGTGGTCTCAGGGGAGGCTTGCTGTAGAGTGACAAGTGAAAAGTGGACAAGTCTTTCTAGCTTGCTCCCAGTGACTGGTGGATGTCATAAACTGATGGTCCACTGGTCTTAGAGTGTCTACAGAGAAGGTTATTTTGGTCCACACAGTACTTTTTCTTTCTTTCTTTTTAAATTTATTTATTTATTTATTTATTTATTTATTTATTTATTTGACACACAGAGAGAGAGAGAGAGAGAGAGAGCACAAACAGGGGGAGTGGCAGGCAGCAGGGAGCCCAACAGGGGGCTTGATCCCATGGCCCTGGGATCATGACCTGAACTGAAGGCAGATGCTTAACCAACTGAGCCATACAGGCACCCCCACATAGTGCTTTTTCAGAGTATGGTTTTGGCCACAGAGGGCTGAGATCCAGTTTGCCACAGTCCCTAGCACTCCTTATTGTCTATCACATTACCTGCCTGGTTTATTTCTGTGTGCACACAAATCTGTGACTGTAGGCCTAAGACCATTAAGGAAGATCATATTCTCTGCTTAAGAAGCAAACATTCTCCTCTCTGAGGAAGGAACACAAAGATTAAGAGAGGGAACATTTCCATCAGAAGAGGGAAAAGCTCCATGTTATAGGCAATAATGAGCCAGAGCCTCTTCTTAGCACCATGGAGAGTGAGAAGAAGCAGAGCCCACAGTTTAATGCTGGGTCCTCTGGCCTGGACCCACTTGGGTCCAAATGTCTGAGGAGGTGGGGAAGTTACAGAAAGGGCTGCTTTGAAGGAGCAGTATTCCCAAAGCAGGAAAGAGGGAAAGAAGTATATGCAATGGCCTAAGGTCACAGTAAGGAAGTTTTCCCTCGCAACCACCCTTTTTTGTTTTTCCCATGTGACCCATCCACTGAAGAGATATTTATTAAACATGCATTATATGTCAAGCATTGTTGTAGGGACTGGGGACATGGCATTGAATAAACTTTTGTGGAGCTTTTATTATGTGGTGTCTCTCTGTCTCTGCTTCTATCTTTCTCCAGCCTTTCATCCAGATTCAAAAACACCACCACCATGTTTTACTTCTTGGAGTAATTTGGATACCCCTTTGCTTTGAACAAAATATAGAAAATTGTCTTCCCTTCCTATGAATCTAGAATGGAAGTTCTGAAAAAGCCATGAGATCTGAGGAAGGCCTCCCACCTCCAGGAAATGGACACTCACATGTGTGGATATAAGCTCTAGCAGTGTAGGAACTTGGTCTCTTTGGTCACTGTTGCATCCCCACCAGTGCCTTGAACAGTGTCTGGCACATAGTAGGTTCTGAATGCCTTGTTGAATGAGTGAATGAATGAATGAATGAATGAACAATCAGTTGAAGATTGAGCTGGCCCCAGATGCACATGCCTGAATCCCTGTCCAGTCTCTTTCCCAAACTGCAGGTTAGCAAAGGGAAAGTCAGTGATTCTTAATAAGGGTTTTAAACAAAGGACTAAGTGAGAGAGAGAGAGAGAGAGAGAAGATTCAATGACCGGGACAGTTTCAGAAGTACATCTAACCATGGCAGATGTCTAGAGGAGCCTGATCTAGTGGAAGCTGCCTTGAACTGCACATGATCTATAGAAATCCCCCCAGACAGAATTAATATTGTAAAAATGTCAATGTTACCCAGGGCAATTTACACGTTTAATGCAATCCCTATCAAAATACCATGGACTTTCTTCAGAGAGTTAGAACAAATTATTTTAAGATTTGTGTGGAATCAGAAAAGACCCCGTATAGCCAGGGGAATTTTAAAAAAGAAAACCATAGCTGGGGGCATCACAATGCCAGATTTCAGGTTGTACTACAAAGCTGTGGTCATCAAGACAGTGTGGTACTGGCACAAAAACAGACACATAGATCAATGGAACAGAATAGAGAACCCAGAAATGGACCCTGAAATGTATGGTCATCTAATATTCGATAAAGGAGGAAAGACTATCCATTGGAAGAAAGACAGTCTCTTCAATAAATGGTGCTGGGAAAATTGGACATCCACATGCAGAAGAATGAAACTGGACCACTCTCTTTCACCATACACAAAGATAAACTCAAAATGGATGAGAGATCTAAATGTGAGACAAGAGTCCATCAAAATCTTAGAGGAGAACACAGGCAACACCCTTTTTGAACTTGGCCACAGTAATTTCTTGCAAGATACATCCACAAAGGCAAAAGAAACAAAAGCAAAAATGAACTATTGGGACTTCATCAAGATAAGAAGCTTTTGCACAGCAAAGGATACAGTCAACAAAACTAAAAGACAACCTACAGAATGGAAGAAGATATTTGCAAATGACGTATCAGATAAAGGGCTAGTTTCCAAAATCTATAAAGAACTTATTAAACTCAACACCAAAGAAACAAACAATCCAATCATGAAATGGGCAAAAGACATGAAGAGAAATCTCACAGAGGAAGACATGGACATGGCCAACAAGCACATGAGAAAATGCTCTGCATCACTTGCCATCAGGGAAATACAAATCAAAACCACAATGAGATACCACCTCACACCAGTGAGAATGGGGAAAATTAACAAGGCAGGAAACAACAAATGTTGGAGAGGATGCGGAGAAAAGGGAACCCTCTTACACTGTTGGTGGGAATGTGAACTGGTGCAGCCACTCTGGAAAACTGTGTGGAGGTTCCTCAAAGAGTTAAAAATAGACCTGCCCTACGACCCAGCAGTTGCACTGTTGGGGATTTACCCCAAAGATTCAGATGCAATGAAACGTCGGGACACCTGCACCCCGATGTTTCTATCAGCAATGGCCACAATAGCCAAACTGTGGAAGGAGCCTCGGTGTCCATCGAAAGATGAATGGATAAAGAAGATGTGGTTTATGTATACAATGGAATATTACTCAGCAATTAGAAACGACAAATACCCACCATTTGCTTCAACGTGGATGGAACTGGAGGGTATTATGCTGAGTGAAATAAGTCAGTCGGAGAAGGACAAACAGTGTATGTTCTCATTCATTTGGGGAATATGAATAATAGTGAAAGGGAATATAAAGGAAGGGAGAAGAAATGTTGGGAAATATCAGGAAGGGAGACAGAACATAAAGACTCCTAACTCGGGGAAAGGAACTAGGGGTGGTGGAGGGGGAGGAGGGCGGGTGTTGGAGGGGAATGGGTGACGGGCACTGAGGTGGACACTTGACGGGATGAGCACTGGGTGTTTTTCTGTATGTTGGTAAATTGAACACCAATAAAAATTAATTAAAAAAAAAAAAAAAAAAAAAGAAATCCCCCCAGAGCTTCTTGAACTAGTTGCTCTTACCAGGAAATAGGTGCATTTTGGGGGTAAAGGGCTCCCAAGGGAAAGCATCCTATTTTCCTAGAGCCCCTCACCTCCTTGGCGTTCTGTTCTTCCACTCAACATACAGCAGATCACCAGCTGTTACCTGACCAATTGTGGAGCTCTGAGCAAACATAATGGAATTGGTAGCCTCAGCTCTTGGCTCCAAGGGGTTTACAGACTTTCTGAAACAAGAACAATGATGGCCCTGGGGTGATTTTGCTGCACAAAGCTTTAATGACAACTGTAGGCAAGATAGGCAGGCGAGAGGCCACCACAAGAGAAGACAGCAATGTGGGTCTAAGGCTTGAGAGAAGGAAGAAAAGGCTGTGGACCACATGTCTGATCTGCTTGGCCTCCCGTCCCCCTTCTTCTGGTTGTAGCACTTTGGTTATCCCCTCAAAACTTCTCCAACCTATTGCACAGTCTTGATGGGATTTTCAATTAAGGTGTGGTGGCCATGGGATATGTGTGACCAAGTGACCCACCAGGCAATTCATGCTCTTTCTTCCAGGAATTTGAATCTTGAGCACAGGAACATAAGATGGAAAATCTATCCTGAAGCTTTCTAAAAGGACCACCCATTAACTCCTGCTGCCTGGATTCCTCAGGTACCTGAATTCTTCTTCTTTCAGGGACCTGCCAGGTCAGATCCTATATATTCTATGAGCTTTCTTATATCATTCCAATAAGATTTTTTAAGGATCTGTTTCTGTTTCTGGCACCCTGAGAACCCTGACTTGTACAGAAAGATTCCCGGAAAATGTGGGATATGAGCTGACATATACAACTGGAAGGGATGGGACATATTCCATGCGTGGAGGACATTATCGGCAAAACCTCTCAAGAACTCTGCTTGGCCTGGTTCAAGGGCAGACTCCAGGAGAGGAGGTATGAGAAATCAGGTGGGAGGTGGAATGGAACTTGCATGGGGTGGGACTAGCCATCTTTCTCCTATAGCAGAGGTTCCCATGGTGCTGTTGGACTCACTGCGGGGCCATAATCAGTGAGAGCTGGAGATGGAGGGAGAGCGAGCCAGCAGGATTGGGCTGCATATTTTAAAAACTGGGGATGAGCCAGGGAAGTGGGTTGTGCTGGGCAATGTCACCTGTCCAGTGAGTTGGGGCAGCCAACAGTTGGGAACCCATATGAAGAGAAACAAGAGCCTTGGAGGAGGGGAGAATATGAGGAGGTGGTGCTTGTCAAAGAATAGAATGGGTTCCTGAGTCAGTCAGCCTGAATCTACATCCTGGCTCTATCCCTGACTGTGTGGGAGTGAATTTCTTATCCTTAAACAGTCTCTACTTCAATTTAATGTAACAGCTGGCCAATAACAGGCACTCAGTAACTGATGGCTATTATTGTTGTTGTTGTCAATAAAATGTGATTATATGAATCCAAATAGTTAATTATCAATTATCATTATCACAAATTAAACTTTAGATTCGAAGCCCCAGACCATCCCTACATGCACAGCCACCCACACCCAAAACATAATTATGTTTCAGAAATGCCCCTGGGGCCCAGCCTGACAGACTAATAAACCTGAGACAAAGCCAATAAGATATCATAAAGAAAAGATCCAACAGGCAGAGACTTCTACCATTGTGTTAAAAGGTAAATAGTGGTCAGAGACTGAGAATTATGGTATAGACAGGGACCCAGATAACTGGCAGAGTTGGAACAAAAACCTAAAACACTTCCTGTTCTAATAAGATCCTTGGAAACTAGATACAGATATAGCCCATACTGCTTCAACGGGAGAATGAGCCTCCTGGAAGTACCCAGTGAGTACAAAGAACTGGACTTGAAAATGTAATTGTATTGTTAAAATAATTTCATGTATCACTGTTCAAAAAGACGGAATGCTGGAGAAAGTGCTGACCTGAGAGAAGTCCTAGATTGCACAGAGAGTCTGTTAGGATTTGTCCTATCTGAGAGGATTTATCATCTCAAAGCCTGGCTTTCCCATACCAGTAGCCCCTGACCATCACATGCATTTCCCTCCTCCATCTTTGTGGACTTGCAACCGTGGCCAACTCTATCTGGAGCCTAATCTCACTCCTAGAGTGGAGAATGGGTATCAGGATGGGAGGGAGCTGAAATTTTAAACAAAGTGGTGAGAAGATGTCTCTGAAAAGGTGACATTTGAGAGAAGACTTGAAGAAGATCATGGACTGAACCGTGAGGGGCACCTGGGTGGCTCAGTGGTTGAGCGTCTGCCTTTGGCTCAGGTTGTGATCCCAGGGTCCTGGAATCAAGTCCTGCTTCTCCCTCTGCCTACATCTCTGCCTCTCTCTGTGTGTCTCATGAATAAATAAATAAAATCTTAAAAAAAAAAAAAGGACTGAACTGTGGGATATCTGGGCAAAGAGGTTTCCAGGTAGACAGAAGAACCAGGGTCTGAGGCAGAAGCATTTCTAGTTTGTGCAAGGACAGACAGGGTGGCTGTAGCAGAGTAAGCAAGAGGTTAGAGAGATAAGCAAGGCAGATCATTTGGGCCTCATGTAAGGAGCTTTGACTTTACTTTGAATGAAATAGTAAGCCATTGGAGGGTCCTAAGAATAGGACTCTCCAAAGAATAACATGATCTGATTCATATTTTAATTAATTAATTTATTTAAAGATTTTAGTTATTTATTCATGAGAGACACAGAGAGAGAGAGAGAGAGGCAGAGACACAGGCAGAGGGAGAAGCAGGCATGGGACTTGATTCCAGGTCTTCAGGATCACGCCCTGGGCTGAAGGCGGCGCTAAACCGCTGAGCCACCCAGGCTGCCCTGATTCAAGTTTTAAAAGAATAACTGGCTGCAATGTTGGGAGTAGATTGTAGGGAGCAAGGGCAAAAGCCTGTGGGTTCACCAACAGGTCAAGGACAAGACAAGAAATCAGCAAAAGAGTTAACAGAGAAGTAGGAAAGAAACCATAGTGTCTTTCTGGAAGCCAAGAGAAGACTTACAAAGGGGAAAGTGAGTCGTATTTAGACTCTTTCCAAGACTCTAATAGCAGCGAACATTCCAAAAAGCAAACCAAGTCATGTCATTAGGCTTAAAACCCCTAAGTAAGTGAGTTCCCACTGCCTTCAGGAAGAGTCCAAGGCAATTATCAGGCTTATTAAGCCTTTCATGGCTGATCTCTACTTGCCTCATGCCAGACCTATCCCTATCTGAGGCATCTGCTGCTCCCTAAACACGGAATGCAAGTTTATTGAAGGTACAGATGTTTCTCCTTCACTAGAACCTGAAAAAAACTGTAAGAAATATTTTTGAATGAAATAAACAAATTTTTGAATAAATGAATGAAAAAATAAGACTCAAGTTTGGGACATATTAAATTGAGGTATTTATGGGACATAGAAAGTGAAGCATCTGGTTGAACAGTGATGTGCTGATAAGTGTTTATCAACTGGATTTGATAAAGCCCTGATTAGTAGCATTTGTTAAATGCCATGGTGTAAATACTCCCACTGTGGCCAATTTCAAGCTACCCCTGTGACAATGCTAAACATAGAGTCAGGAAGAGATGTGTACAATTGGTTCTCAGGAATCACTGTGGGCTCCAGCACATCACTGCCTGCACACAGGTGGATATGAGAGAGTCATGTTCTGGAGTGGGATGTAGGCTGGAGAGATGGATTTCGTAGTCATCTGCAGAGTGATGATCAGGGGAACAAAAGGATGGCCCACAGAGTTGACTCAGGGTCAAACAAAGAGAACAAAGGTAGACTCTGAGGCAACATTAACATTCGTATGGCATGTGGAAAAGGAGCCTCTTTGGAGGAGAAGGAGGCAGGAAGACCTGAAAGAGAAAATCTGTAGTACCAGGTTGGTAGAGCATCATGGAAGCCAGGGAGTAGGAATTCTCTAGGAGATTTCCCATTGTCAAATAAAGCAGATATTTAGTAATGTAAGTGTTAGAAAATGTCTATTGCATTTCATAGTTAGCAAGTTGTTGTTACTTACCTAGAATGGTGAGGGCAGCAGCCAGAGGAAAATGTTTGAAAAGGGAATGTATATAGTGAGGGAAGCTGGCATTTAGGGTGTTGTATTAGTTATCTATGTTGCATAATAAATTACTGTCAAACTTAGTGGCTTAAAACAACAATAAACATTATCTCAAAGCTTCTGTGGGTCAGGAACACAGGAACAGCATAGCTGGGTAGTTCAGACCTAGATTCTCTCTTGAGGATGCAGTTAAGATATTGGCCAGAGCTGTGGTCACCTGACAGCTCATCTAGGTCCAGAGGTCCTGTTTCCAAGATAACTCACTCATATGGATGGCAAGCCAGTGCTGGCTGTTGGCAAGAGGCCTCAGTACTCTCCCACAAGAAACTCTCCATAGGGTTAACTAAATGTCCCAACAATATGGCATCTGGTTTCCTCCAGAGTGAGTGATACAAAAAGAGTATGGTGGAAATGCAACATTTTTCACCATCTAGCCTCAGACGACATCCATCATCACTTCTCCAGTATCTTATTCATCACAAGAACCAGCCATGATTCAGTGTGGGTGGGAATGATACAAGTGCATGGATACCAAAAGGAAAGAATGACTAGGGGGCCATCTTGGAGGCCAGCTACTGGACATAGGTGGAGACCAGACATGGAGGGTTGTGGGTCCTGGTAAGATTAATTGGGCTCAGGGTTGGAAACAGAACTCTGATGTAAAGTTGCTTCATAGAATCACAGGTATATTTGGGTTCCCCAATAGAGTTGTGTCAGGCCCTCAGTACCAGTACATCTTTCTGCAGACTTTGAGGTGAATGCAGGAAGAGGCCTAACAATATGGAGAATTTTTTCTGGAGGACCACGGGCTAGGAAAGGCTGAGGCCAGCCATGTAGCCTCATTGTTGAGCCTATTTCAAACACAGATTCCTCCCCTGTAAGGTACACAATGACTGGACCTAGAAATCAGTGTGCAGGATGGAAGTAGCATCATTATCAGAATGTAATGATTCAGTGTGACCTTAATGATTAGGGTTTACCTCTTTTGTTTGACCTCTGAGATTTTATTTTTTTCCAATAGTAAAATATGCAATTTGGTGAAAATGCTTTTCCTTTGTAATTGTGTGTGTCATAAATCTATAAGGGCTTAAAATGGTATATACAACACCTCCTATAATGTCTGAAGATCTGAATTAAATTTGTGGGCCAACTAGAATTTTCTGGTTAATCATCTTTTGAGGAATTCTCTGTTGCTGCCATCTTGTGGCCACCTAGAATAATAACAACTAGAGTGTTGCCTTTGGTCTTACCAACCACCTACCAGACAATGCCCAGTCTCCTCATCCAACAGTCCTCTGGATTCTGAATGAATATTTCCTTTGCAGGTTGCCAATTTGCAAGGCAGTCTATATCTACATTGTAAATATTTTAGTATTAGAAAGTTCTTTCTGATACTGAGCCAAATTCTGCCTTAGTCTCATTTCCATCCAATCTGTCCTTCTTTTTCTATTGTCTATTTTTTTCATTTCCATACTTTTTATTCTTAGACTATGTTGCATCCTTTATCCCTCCTTACATGATACAATTTCTAGAGCCCTCATCATCCTATACTTCTCTCTCAGGTCAGGTTCCCTAGACAGGGAGTCTTGTGCAAGTGATTTGCTGGAGGCAAGCCCTCAGGGTACACCTGTAGGGATATGAGGGATGCTGGACAGGGCAGGAGACAGAGATGAGCAAGTATGTGGTCTCAGCTGGAGCCGAGGCTAAGGGTGATCCCCAGGGCAGCTCCAGAGCATGAATAGCATCATAGAGATCTCATCATGAGATGTTTGGTTCAGCCTCAGACCACTCAGGCATTGGCCACTCAGGCATTGGCTCTGGAAGTATGAGGAGTTAGGAGCAACCTTCCAGAGTAAAGTGGTTCCTGTTTCCCTTGTAAGGGGTTCCAGGAGCGGGGTACAGGTGGGCCCTGTTAGCAGACAGCAGTCATGACTTGTGAGGAATGGATGCCTAGGACAAGGGATTTGTCTACCTTCTGTTAAGATCCTGTCTCAGTTGTAACACCCAGACCAAGACCCACATATTCCAGATGCAGCTGACCTGTAGAATTTGAGTGGGCCATTAAATCCCATTCTTTTAAGCCCAGGATCCATAGTCTAGGCTCACACTGGGGCTGTGCTAATCTAACCCCTAAGATGTTTTCACATAACATAGTTCCCAAGCCAAATGTCTTCCATCAGTGCATATAGCATGGTGATACCAAAAGGAAAAGCACTTTTGTTACCTTAAAATTTTATGTTGATGTTTTAAGTTCATATTCTAGGGGCTCCTGGGTGGCTCAGTGGTTAAGCGTCTGCCTTTTGCTCAGGTCGTGATCCTGGGGTCCTGGGATGGAGTCCCGCATTGGGCTCCCCACAGGGATCCTGCTTTTTCCTCTGGCTATGTCTCTGCCTCTCTCTCTCTCTGTCTCTCTCATAAACAAACAAAATCTTTTAAAAAATAATTTTGTTTTGGATATATTAAGTTTTGAAATGATTTTCAGGCATCCAATGAAGAATTTTTTTTTTTAAGATTTTATTTATTCATTCATGAGAGACACACAGAGAGAGGCAGAGACACCGGCAGAGGGAGAAACAGGGTCCATGCAGGAAGCCCATTGTGGGGCTCGATCGGGGACTCCAGGGTCACGCCCTGGGCAGAAGGCGGGCACTAAACCACTGAGCCACCCAGGGATCCCTCCAATGAAGAATTTAAGCAGGCATTTGGCAAAAAGAATCAAATTATTCCCATGGAGTTGATCACTGTGTAGTTGCTCCAGCAACAAGTCCCTCCTGTGACATGATGTCGGTCACTGCCAAGGCTTTCTCCCTGGTGATTGATGTCGCTTAACTGGAGACAGCATTATATCAGACTCCGTTTTGTGGTACTGAGAACATAAACAGCTAGGCTTTACTGTTGGTGGCAGCTGCTCTCCAGATGCCAGAATCACCTCCTGAGACCTTTTACTGCGTTAAAAAAAAATAGTCCCAGATGCTGCTTTCCACAAACCTCATACTTCTGTCTTCTCAGATGTTTTTTAAATATATTAGCTTATAAAGTGGAAGCCATTATCAGACTCATTTATTGTTCATGAAGTGTTGTAACAGGAATCATGGATTCAGCAAGTGAAGCTGAAAGTCATATTAATAATGCATATTAAGTACACCCGATCGGCGCTCTTGTCATCCTAACATCACTGAGAGTGTTAGGCCAAAGAGGCGTACATGGGGCAACATGGTCACACTCTGCATCCCTTCTGCAGGGAGACTGATAGTGAAGCAACCAGGTGAATCTGACTTTCAGCTTACGTTAGTGGTTCTTCAGCATTCACGAGCAGAAAAACAGTCGGAGGGTGACTCTAACTCAGTAAGCCTCTTTTTCATCTTACCTTCCTTCCTATCAGACAATGATCGAGCCCTAGAACCTGCATATTATCAAGCCCTCTAATTGATTTTCTTTTCTTTTTAAGATGTTATTTATTTATTCATGAGAGACACAGAGAAAGAGAGAGAGAGAGAGAGAGGCAGAGACACAGGCAGAGGGAGAAGCAGGCTCCATGCAGGGAGCCCAATGTGGGACTTGATCCCGGGTCTCCATGATCACGTCCCAGGCTGAAGGAGGCGCCAAACCGCTGAGCCACCCGGGGTGCCCTCTGATTTTCATTTGGGGGTTCACAGAACATGGTACAAGAAGCTGGCCTCAAGAAATCCATAACTGATATTGTGGTTGTCTCACTAACATTCATTTCATCCTGCTCTGAGCCCACAGACGCTGAAGCTCGGTCGTATTTGGTACCCACACTGCCCTGCTCAGCTACATACTCTGCGCGGGTGGGGCTGATTGGTCTATGGCAATAGTGGTTTTCCTATTCCCCTTCCCAGGGATTGGTTTAGACAGGCTTCTGGGAAAGATTTTCTCATTCCTAATAAAAGACATACTGGAAAAGATGATCTTTTTTCCTTGGGCATGGCTATGTCCAAATGTGGAGGCTGGCACTGGGATCGCCACCTTGTGACAATGAGAGGGAGGCTAGTACGGAGGTGAAGCCTGCCCACCAGGGTGACAGAGCAGCAAGATGTCTTTGAGTCATGGAATTATCCTAGAGCTGTCCTAGCCTTGGACTTCCAGGTGTTTCCTTGTTGTTTAGCCAGATGAGTTTGAGATTCTTTTGTTTTCTGCTAAAAACATTCTGACTGGCACTGAACTTATATGTGCACTTTACAAAAAAAATGATTTTATTTATTCATGAGAGACATAGAGAGAGATGCAGAGACACAGGCAGAGGAAGAAGCAGGCTCCCCATAGGGAGGCCGATGTAGGACTCGATCCCAGGACCCCAGGATCATGACTTGAGCCAAAGGCAGACACTCAACCGCTGGGCCACCCAGGTGCTCCTGCACCCTTCTGATTCAAGGTTTAAGCTCTCTGTATTCTACTACTGAATGCTATAATGTAACGTCTCCGTGGGCTCCCCAGAAGCAGATTCTGACATAGGAGTTGGAGTGTAGATGATTTATTGAGGTTGTGATCTCAGGACAAGCCAGTAAAGGAGGAAGGAGATAGAATAGGAAAAGGGAGTAGTCTCAGGCAAAGTCTATCCTTGGTCTGATCCATAGGAGGTTCTGGAATCTGTGTAGTCTTATATGGTAACCACCACCTACATGTACCTATTTACATTTAAAGGAATTAAAAGGAATTAAAGTTTAAAATTCAGTTCCTTGGTCTCCTTGCCCTATTCAACCAGTGGCTCCCACGTTGAATAGGGCAGACAGAAGCATTTCTGTCACCACAGAAAATTCTACTGGACAATTATGTGTAAATTATAACACACAGTTGCCCCACCTTGATGCCTCTGCACTGCAGTTTTGGTCAATCATTGCTGTCTGGTAGGGAGTGGTGACATAACCCCTCCACAAAGATCCCAGGAGGTGGCTCCTATCAGCCAAGGGCAACTCCCCAGGGCAGAGCACAGAAGGTCACAGCACCTGTAGCAGCAGCACCCCCAGCAGCTCCAGATTGGCCATTGGGTAAAGGAACCTAAGGGAAGTACCAACAATGACTACTATCATGGTGTCAAGCAAGCATGAGCTGAGATGCAATACTTTTGACAGAGTGATTAGGGAACCCCCTTCCCTGCTATTCCAGAATCAGGGAATTCACAATCTCCTGGAATTACTACTAGGGAGCACCTTTGTTCCATATCAACCCCGGGTTCAGATGTGTGCCAACTCCAGAGATACTCAGATTTCAGGGGGAACACTGAAGGCTCAGAGAGCAGCCTCTAAGAGAGAAAGACACATGGCCCAGTGAGTAAGACCTAGAAAAAGTGCCCGATGTCAAAGAGGGGTGGTGACTCTGTGCAGAATGTGGAGCTGCTACCAGAACTGCTTCAACTAGCCTCTGTGAAAGAAAGAAACCGGGGGTATAAATTATTATTAAGTGCCCATTATGCTTCTATAATACATCTTCCTATGTTTTACGTCTGTCTATTCTGTTTACCTCTTTATATGACACCAACTTTGTAATGCCATCTTGTATAAAAAGAATAGAAAATAATT
This sequence comes from Vulpes vulpes, assembly GCF_048418805.1. Taxonomy (NCBI): domain Eukaryota; kingdom Metazoa; phylum Chordata; class Mammalia; order Carnivora; family Canidae; genus Vulpes; species Vulpes vulpes. The sequence continues at coordinate 57,827,320 of NC_132790.1, forward strand.
AAGTCTTTCATCTTGCATGGTTTATCAAAATGTCTTATTACTGCAGCTTTAGAAATGCTTCTTTGGGGCACCTGGGTGGCCCAGTGGTTGAGCATCTGCCTTTGGCTCAGGTCATGGTCCTGGGGTCCTGGGATTGAGTCCCACATCAGCCTCGCAGGGAGCCTGCTTCTCCCTCTGCCTATGTGTCTGCCTCTCTCTCTTTGCCTCTCATGAATTTTTTTTTTTTTTAAAGAAACACTTCTTTTAGCTCTACAGTTTGTTAGGGAAAGTGACGCATCCTTACCTTCCTCCTCATTTCCTTGGTCGGAGTTAATTCTTCCCTAGGGGAAGTCCTCAGATAACACAAGCAAGGAATTTCACTCTCCTTGACCTCCCAATAGCTGCTGGAGTGGCTGGTCTAGCTTAGGTCAGATCTTCACTGCCCTGAGGACCTATTCCATATGATAGTTTGGCCCCGATGGCAGGATGGTGGTGGTAGGTGGTGGTGCGGGAGGAGGTGGCCTAAGCCAGTCATAGTAACCCCTGAGCAGAAAGCAGAGGAGCTTTTCTTTCAGATATTTTTCCTTGGATCAAAGATAGAATCCAGAGACTAAACGATGGTAGTGATGTTCTACTCATATTCCCTCAGTGAGCATCAGCCCAACTTCCAACTGTGGGCACCTGCAACTTTATCTGAGGGCTGTTCTCCGGCCACTGATGTCCATTTTGTTCATGTGTGTGGTGGGCTGCGGGTGTCCAGGAATTGCTGTCCTTCCTCTCACCAACCTTCACTCCTCCCTAGTTTTCAACCAATGATTAATGGAAGTTAGTATATAATACCAAAGCTCCTCATCCCTTGGATAGGATACTTAAGCATGAGTCTACGCTGGCTCCGAGTGCCCCATGATGACAGTCATCCTCATGGTAATTGGCTTGATAATGTCTGAGCTCCCTTTATTTGACTGCCTTTCCCATGCTGTCTCACTTCCCCTCTTACTGGTTTTGTTTTGTTTTGTTTGCTCCTAAAATGAACTGTTTGCATTTGAGTCATTGTATCAGTATGTGTTTCTGGGGGAATCCAATGACGATCCTAGGAAAAGTCCACCCGGCCAGTTATCACTGGGAACCACTGCCCATCCTGAGCCCTAGAACCATCATCAGGTTACAAGAGCTAGAGTAGAATGCCTTGTTTCTACTTCTGCTGAACAGTTAGTTTTATTCTGGAGTGAAGATTATTAGCAAATGTATAAGACATTCAACATGCTGCTTGCTCCCTATCATTTTTTCCCCTATCACTCTTTCAGTTTTAAAGCTGATACTTTGTTCTCCAACTCCTGTTGTTTATCTCTCAGTTGGCTCAGAACTTGAAAGGAGAGTACGAGGTTATTAATTGAGTCTCCTGAAACTGTTGCAATAAGCATAGTAGGAAGGTAGCAATTCAGGATGAGCAAAATTCAGGTAGACAGGTCAGAGGGTGGCTAGGTGCTGGCCACCGGCCTGAGGGGAGGAGCAAATCTACAGTCCAGAGGGGAGGAGGCATACCAAAATAAGAATTCAGGAAAAGAGACAAGGCAAAAGCCCAATAATCAGAGCACTTGGGGATGCTGGGGATGTGATCCTGTTGATGAGACCAGAGCTCATTTATCAGAACTGGATCACTGCAACCAGAGTGGGGTAATATCATCCCTGCTGATGCATAGCTTATGGGGCCTGAGCTAGTCAGATGCTTCCTTTATCAGGCTACGATGAAGCCTGGGGGCAGGAGGCTGGGCTGAAGCTGTGAGCAGAAGAGAACCAGCAAGGAAGGAAACAGGCCAGTACTGATCCATTCTGCAACTGGATATTGAAAAGACTAGCTCGATTCTATCCCTCTTGTTTGTAATGGGGCAATACTGTGCTTTGTTAAGCCATGGAGAGGAAAATGCCATTCTTTTGTCTCTTTTCTCGAATTTTGCAGACATTGACCTTTGAAAGCTCTCTTGCTTATCTTGTATCTTTCATCTTCTCTGTCAAGGCTCATGAATCATGAGAGGACCTCGGCTGCTCTAAATGACTTCAAATCTGTCTGGTTCCAGATAAGTTAGAGAGCAGGTATACAGGTCAGGGCTCTGAGTTACAAGGGGTAGGACCTAGGGCGTCTTGGACTGGAACTGTGGACTTGCTGCCAACAGGACACTCTCTCTCCATCCAGTTCTCAACACCCTTTGCCCCACTTTTCTTCACATGTTCATCTTATTCCCTCTGCGGGTAGGCCTTTCTGACACCTTTAACCCACCATCCCCCAGCACCTTTCATCCCCAAGTTTACTGATGTCAGCAGAAAGAGGTCTGTGCATCACTTCCTGGGAAGGACACTCACAGGTTCTGCCTAGATCTTATGCCCATTTCATGGCCCAGCATATAACAGGCAATCAGTAAGTATTCTTGAATGAATGAATGAATGAATGAATGAATGAATGAATGAATGAATGAAGTTATCATGGCACATGTGGCAGAGATATAGCTCCATTGTTATAAATTAATATATTTTAGTTGATGTCTCCATCTCCAGATACTGGTTTATGGGCACGCACTTGCTTCTGAGAGCTGTCTGCACTCAGTGTGTTGAGGAAACAGTTTCTGAGCCTGCAAGATTGAGAGTTTTGCTAAATTCAGCAAGGTAAGTAAATGCCACCCTGGGGGGTCTCCTGGACAAAAGCCTGTTCTACTTTCTCAGATATCAGCCTGCTCTATGCTGTTGATAGAATTTATGCCTGTCGCTGTTTTGAATCTCTACCCTGAGAACTACACTAGGAACGTAGTTTTCAAATTTATGTTCAGGGGCACCTGGGTAGCTCAGGTCATGATCCTGGAGTCCCAGGATCAAGCCCTGCATCCAGCCTCACATTGGGCTCCCTGCTCAGTGGGGAGTCTACTTCTCCCTCTGCCCCTCACTCCACTTGTGCTCTCTCTCTCACTCTCTTAAATAAATAAAATCTTAAAAAAAAACAACCCTTATCTTCACGATATCATTGCAAAGTGACTGTCAGATAAGGTCTTATTGTCTCTGCTCAATAACTAGGAAAATCCAAGCATATATTGGGTAGGTTGGTGTTTTCCAGGATTTCTTTCCCAGAATGTGAGCCCCCTGAGTATCCACGGAAAGGGGATTCATAGTCAATAATGATTAGGAAACAGTGCATGTTAGTATATTAAAGGCTCTGAAAGAAAGTACAGTTATGAAACCTATATGAACTGAAATCTTTCTTACATTGAACAAAAATGATTTTACAGAACGATTGGATGCTAAGCCTCCTACTTCTACATCTACCTTCTCTTGTTCCCTGTTTTCCTAGATGATCTCTTTCCACCTAAAACCAGTCCCTTCATCTATGCCCAGCATCTTATCCCCTCCCCCATCCTCAGGACTCTCCTTTGCTTTTTTTGCTACAAGAAAGCCCTTATTGTTTCCATTTGGTCCAGGGTTTGGGAGAGGGCTACAGGGTGGTTCAAGAGCTTCTTTGTAGCTGCAGTAAGCTCATGCAGAAGCCCTGACACAGGGGGACACCAATGAGGTCCCTTAAGGGCTGCTGAGCCCCCAAGGAACCTAGTTGTGCCTGCAGGTGAGTCTTATAGAAGAGATACTCACCCAGCCCAGTGTGGAGGCCAGCCAGCCCTTGGAGATTTGTCAAGCGGTTGACCATCTTCTTGATGAGTTTCACCTCCTAATCTAGGAAGTGGTTCTCTGGGAAGTTACAGAGCTGAGGGTCTGCGTGGGAGAATGCACAGCATGCAGATCCAAAAGGGCATGTTTCAGGTTTCATTCCTGGATCACAGTAGCTCCCTTGGTGTCTAGGGTTTTACCCCACTTATCCTGGGGCGGCTTCTGCATATCCTGGAAGAGGGCATGGCCCCCACCTTCGTGGTTCTCCTTGGCCAACTCCAGGAATAAGTGGTCCATGTCCTTCAGAACCACACCATTGGGTTGAAATAGAAGCCCAGAGAGAGAGAGATAGGGATGGGAGACCCACAGATGGATGTTGACAAGTGATTGACAGTGGCCTCCACCTTGATGGAATAATTCTGACAAATCTGGGAGTTCCTGGTTGGTTGCCGATAAAAAGCTATGCACACACACACACACACACACACACACACAAACACGAGGTGTACACTGATCCCAGAGGCAGAGAATGACTGAGACAACAGGACAGCTGGAAGAGAGGTTGGAGGGTGGTTGGAGGCTGAAAGAAGTCATGTCCCTGGGTCCCCTCCAAACACTTGAAGCAAGAGACGGATCCAGGGGACCATCCGGATGCACCACCTCTTGTATCCATTTATCTGTTTATGGATCAATACCTTCTCACTCCTGGATCTTTCCAATCAGCATTTATACAAACTCAAGGGCCTAAATCCTTGCTTTCAATGTGGTCAATGAACCAGCATTCTCAACATCATCCAGTTGATGGTAAGGTAGACATTGGGCAGTCATTGGTCTCACCTTTGTGACAGCACTTGACTCCCTTGCCCTGTGAACTTTGTGCTATGTGATCAGTGTGTAGAGTTCACTTGAGAATTTTGAGCTCTGATTTGTTGCAGAAATGACATTCTCAGAGGATACCAGTCATTTTCCAGTTTGTTGTCAGGTCTGCTCTCCTCTCTTGATACTAAAAGGGGCTGACCCTTTACTTATATTTCCAGGCTCTCTTGTCAACTGGGTGCTGTCAGTAGGAAGCATTGGTGGAAGATTGAGAGTAGGAGGGAGGGAGTGTCTCCAGCACCACTTTTGTGATTCTGGTCTTGCTCCTGTACTCTGTTAACACCATCTCTTGTCCTTGGTCCTCCAGCCCCAGGGATGGTGAAAGCTCCCTGCTCTTGCTAATCTTTCTGTGGCTTCACCATCCTTTGTTTGGCTTTTTGATTTTCCTAATACTTATATAACAGGTTCCCCATACCAGATATGGGTTGTGCTTTCCTGAGTGCACCCTGACTGATACATGGAAGTAGCAGAAAATGGGGGTTGGGGGAAGGAGAACATTTGAGAAATAGGCAAATTCTCTTTTTAAAAGGTGTTATTTATTTATTTGAGGGGGAGTACAGAGAGAGAGGGAGAGAGAGAATCCCTAGCAGACTCTGGCAGAACACAGAGCCAGATACGGGGCTTGATCCCATGACCCTGAAATCATGACCTGAGCCGAAATCAAGAGTCAGATGCTCAATTGACTGAGCCACTCAGGTGCCCCTAGGGAAATAGGCAAATTCTACTTGACTCAGTAGGCAACCTTGAAGTCCGGCACATGGTAAATGGGGACCAGGAGGCAATGACAGCATATTTGTATCATAAGTTCTGAGCTACCCTCACTCCAATAACACTTTCCTTTGAAAGCTAATGCCCTCCAATCTGGTGGTTGTGGGAAAGTCTTATGAATAGAGAAAAGAGAAGGTTACAGAGGATAATCCATCACTCTGCACATGAGTGACCCTGGTTGTAAGTCACAAATAAATCAGTGTTGTTGTGTAGCTGCCTGGGGTGGGAGTCAGAGGAGTTGTCTCACAACAGAAACCTCTTCATCTGGAAACAGGTTGGGGACTATTTCTTTTGGCTGCATGCATAGCTGGTCTGGTTGGGCCAGTTGCTGAATTGTCATAGTGGTTGGGGCCTATTGTCAAGTGTCAATATTTTCACAGTCATCCCACATTGCCAAGCTACAGCTCACCCTGGCATCTGTCCCTTGGCTCTGGGAGGACAGGCAATTCTTTCATACATAATGGGAAAAGATACAAGAGAGACTGTCTTCTCTCAAAGGCTGTTTAAGTAGAAAGCCAGTGTACTCTGAATAATGCCTTTTCAAATGGAGAAAGAATTGAATTCAAGAATCGCATACTCCTGGAACAGTTGGAGATGGCAGTTTGCTGAGTATGATTTTTGCAAGAAGATTCTGTAATGAAATGTTGGCCTCAGGACACCTGGGTGTTTCAACGGTTGAGCATCTGCCTTCGACCCAGGGTGTGATCCCAGGATCAGGGATGGAGTCCCGCATCGGGCTCCCTGCGGGAAGCCTGCTTCTCCCTCTGCCTATGTCTCTGTCTCTCTGTGTGTGTGTGTCTCTCATAAATAAATAAATAAATCCTTTTTTTTTTTTTAAAGAAACGTTGGCCTCAAAGTCAGAAATAGTGTATTTAATCAGAATATTGCATGTTTGTATATGTGTATATATATACTATGTATAATATAGATATATTTGTATAGGTATGTTTTCATCTTTCCAGTGTCCCTTGAACAACATGACAATTATACCATGCCTGGAAATATAGACAGAGCTAAGGCTGAGTGCAAGGTAGGTAGGAATTGCACGCATAAGGACACTCATCAACCAAGATGTTTCCCATTCCTTTTCCTCCAGAGGTTAAACCACTCCCCCTGGAGAGCTGTGGAACAGGTGTGTGGGGTGTGGTCTAAGATGAGAGCACTTTCTGGGAAGGAATGCGTCTTTACCTTTCACACACTGAAGACACAGCTTGAGCTGGAGGTGGGGCAGGTAGAGCTTTCAGCAGAGACTAGAGGTCCCAACTATTTGCCCAGTGTGAGGAGAGGTAACCCAACACTCTCCTGGCTGCCATGGGAACCATGGAGGGCAATTAGTGGGTGATTACTCCTGGTAGAAGGTGGGTACATGTGATTTCTCCTCTAAAAGTCTTAAAGGCGCAGACATGAGCATCCCAGCCCCTCATAAAAGTGGGACATGTGTCCTTTTGTCTCTGAGTTGAAACCTCAGGCCTAACACTTTTAATAATGCCTTATTGACTTTGATTTTATTCATCTCTTCCTATAGGAGCCTCATTCCTGCAAACCCTGGTTAAGGTAGAGATCCTTAGCTTTTGTGTTGAAAACAAATTTCCAGGGGTGCCTGAGTAGCTCAGTCAGTTAAGCGCCTGCCTTTGGCTCAGGTTATGATGCCAGGGTCCTGGGACAGAGTACCGCGTGGGGCTCCCTGCTCAGCGAGGAGCCTGTTTCTCCCTTTCCTCCCTGCTTGTGCTCTTCTATCTTGGTCTCTCTCTCTCTCTCTATCTCTCTCTCTCTCAAATAAACAAAATCTTAAAAAAGAAAGAAAACAAATTTCCATGGTTAGAAAAATGTCAGTTAAAAAGTCTGTATTTTTTAGCCTTTTTTTTTTTTTTTAGATCTAATTAGCTTTATTAAGCAATTCATGCATTGGGCAGCATCCCATCTAGCCAATAGAGAGATGCTCCCTAGCTCTGATTTTCTTAAACTGCAAGTGTGATCCTTTAAAAATTGATGGCAATCACTTCTCGGCCTTTTGGCTAAGATCAAGTGTAAAAATTGATGGCAGAAAAAGGCTTTTTTGTTTACAATTCCCTTCCTTCTTCCTAAGGAGGCAGTCTCTAGTAACCAGAGGATTTTCTGTTTGCTAAGGGCAAAATCAACTTCCCTGTAACAATTGCCTCTCTAGCCCATGAGGACAGAGTTAAGTGATAGATGTGGGAACGCAAGATTAGAAAGGTTGAGCAAAGGAGGCTCTACTTCAGGAATGAGACAGACATTGGGCTGGAGGCCCAGTGGAGGAAGCTGAGCCAAATAGAGCTGACAGATGAGGGAGGAGATCTAGACATCCACTCAGAGGGCAGCAGGCAGGGTGGTTTGGGGAGAAAAGATATGCTTAATAAGATGATTTAGAGTAAAATATGGTGCACTGGAATATGTAAACCACAACGTGTGTTCTCTTTAGAAAATCTAGATTCTGGAAATTCTAGATTCTGAAGTGAAAAACCAATTTTTTACTATTGCATAATGGAGTCTGTTTTCTTTTGGAGAGTCAATTGAAGTAGTATCTTGTTCAGAGATGAGGCTCAGCCACAGGTTATATAAAAATCTTGAATATACAGTTTAAATATTCAAAAGATACAGAAACACACAAAGTAAAAAGCGAAAATTGCACTCCCCCTATTTTGATTCAGGGTTAACCCATCCACAACTAATTGGTGTGTATCCCTCAATATTTTTCCTAAGTATTGTGGACACACACATAATTGATTAATTAATTATTTGGTTCAAAAAGAATTTGAGGTTGAAAACCATTTCCAAAAAAAAAGAAAGAAAGAAAAGAAAAGAAAACCATTTCCCTTTAAAATTGTGAAGATAGTATTCCATGGCCTGCTTTTTCTTGAACATATTAAAAATTAATTTTTGAATAGTTAACACATGCTTCAGATATGAATTCAAAAGATAGGAAAGCATATGAAGGTAAATGTTCTCACCATTGATACCTCCTGCTGTCTAATTTCCTTCACTGGTAATAACAATCATCATTAGATTTTTTATGTGTCTTTTGAGATGTATTTTGTGATATCTATACATTTATAAATATATATACACACATATGTTGAACCATATGAAATTATCATTTTTGAAGTTAAAAACCCAGCAATTTCATGGTTCAACATAACATATATGTATATATGAATATAATAAAGATTTCATTTATTTATTCATGAGAGACACAGAAAGAGAGAGGCAGAGACATAGGCAGAGGGAGAAGCAGGCTCCCTGTGGGGATCCCGATGTGGGACTCAATCCCAGGGCCCTGGGATCATGCCCTGAACCAAAGGCAGACACTCAACCACTGAGCCACCCAGGTGCCCCATGAATACAATTTTTTTTTTATGAATACAATTTTTTAAAGAAAATTTTATCTATTGAGAGAGGGGGTGGGGGGCATGAGCAGGGGAAGGGCAGAGGGAGAGAGAGAAGCAGATTCCCTGCTGAGCACAGAGCCTGACTTGGGACTCAACCCCAGGACCCAAGACCATTATCTAGCTGAAGGCAGATGCTTAACAGACTGAGCTACCCAGATGCCCCACAAATACAATTTTTAATTGCACTAAAGGTAGCATGCTGTATACATTGTAGCATACTTTGATATCTCACTCTACAAGAAGTCTTGAGATCTTCCCTTTATTCATATGCAGAGAGCTGCCTCATTCTTTTTAAACTTTTGTGCTATTATTTTCACAGTAAACCATTATTATTTTAAAACTTAAATTCAGTAAAATTGAATTTTACTTTTGGTATGAAGTTCCCTGAGTTTTAACATATGTGTAAATAGATCTGTATACTCCCCACCACAACCAGGAAACAAGTATTTCAAGCATATCTATGTACTAACAGCAAAGACAGAGCATTACCCTCAGGTACCCTAAGATCTTTCCTCAATTTCCCCTCCTTGTTGCATTGCCTTTTCTATACCCCAAGACAATATTTTCCTTGATTTCCAATGCCATAGACTAGTTTTGCCTGCATGAAATCACATAGTATACATTCTTTTATTTACCTTCTTTTGCTCAACATTATATAAAATTCATTCCTGTTGCCATGTGATTACTACAGAGCAATGCATTGCATAAGATTCATCATATTAAGCATTTTCTGACAAGCAGAATTATGAAAAAACATTTATATAGATTGATAAATTCAACTTTGTTAATTGTAATGGTTTCTGGGTTTGTGTTATACTTAGAAAGGCATTTACCACTCCAAGATTATAGAATAACAGTCCTGTATTTTTTTTCTAGTGCTTTAATAATCTCATTTTGTAGGTGTGAGGCACAAATCCAACTTTTTTTTCTTCAAGATATTGACTTATTGGGGGCGCCTGGGTGGCTCAATCAGTTAAGCATCTGCCTTGAGCTCAGGTCATGATCCCAGGGGCCAGAGATCGAACCCCACATTGGGCTCTCTGCTCAGTGGAGAGCCTGTTTCTTCCTCTTCTTCTGCTTGCTGCTCCCTCTGTGCTGTCTCACTCTCTGTCAAATAAATAGATAAAATCTTTAAAAAAAACCGACTTTTAAAATTATTTTTATTATTATCCAACTACATTTTTAACCCTCATAGGGAATTTATGATGGATATAATTATACATCTTCATTTTGCATATGAAAAAACTGAGACACGGTACCTGGGCCACTCAGTTGATTAAAAGTGTTTGTCTTGAGCTCAGGTCATAATCTCAGGGTCCTGGGATTGAGCCTCATGTAGGACTCCCTGGTCAGTGGGGAGTCTGCTTCTCTCTTACCTTCTGCCCCTCCTGCCACTCATGCTCTCTCAAATAAATAAAATAAAATATTTTTTTAAAAAGGAAAAAAAAAAAAAAACCTAACCTGAAACAGAGAAGCAAAGCAACTTTTCCCCATCACAGAGTAATAGACGGTGAAGCTAGGATTTGAACCCAGCCAGTTGAGTTCAATGTCTGTGTGCTTGCTTATTCCTCATCTTACCAACCTTTCCATATGGGAAGAATCTACCAACCATTACCTTGAATTTGAGGCAAGGGTTCTTTTTGTTTTTACTGCAACACAAACACAGTATCCAAATGTTTGCAACAGTGAATTTGTGTACTTAAGAATCTGATTGTCAAGTAGTTACTTAGTAAGGAGCAAGGAATTTGCCACTTCTCACCTTTGTTCCCTCCACTGTTACTAAGAGACCTCATTCTTGAAATGATTTTTTCCCCCAGCTCAGTGTTGGGGCTTTCTCTTTGAAAGGGTCTTCTCATTAAATTGTTGCCATCAGCTGTGTAAACAGTCCTAGGATATGTCATGCAAACAACTATAAAAGTGCTAAAGATGACATTGAGCTTTTAGAAATCTAGCAGGGTGTGTCTCAGAGAAGAGAGGGAAGCGTTAAACTTCTGACAGTTGGGAGGCCAGGAGAAAGAGCAAGAAGGCCTGAGGTCATTTTCCACTTCTGTCGCTGAGATCATATGACTTTAGGAGAGTAATTTTTTTTGCTCTTTTTTGTGCCTATTGTCAAACAGGGCACTAACAATGACAATGTAATGCTTCACATCCCCCTAGTGTACTTACTTTTTGCCTACAAGAGGACTTAAATTAAAAACAAAGGTACCCTCCCCCAAAATTATTTAAGGAAAAGACTGTAGCCAAAAAAGTAGGCTAGATTCCTGAGAGAGTCACAGTCTAAGTTTAGACAAAGATATGGAGACCTTTCTTTCATGGAAGTCTTTCCTACTCTTCTAGAACTGTAATCTACCTAGACATACCATGTTCTTTTGCAAAAGTAAACATTAAAAACATACTCAAAGTGTTCTCATCAAGGGCATTAAAACAGTGTAATGAGGTATTTCAATATTTACAAAAGTAAAATATTTCTTTTCTGACAACCAAGAAAGAATTTATTTTAGTGAGCACACATCAGTGTCAATCAGTAAATCATTTTGAGGTAGAGTTGGAGAGCACAGAGCAATCAAAGTCAATGAAAATCTGTGCGTCCACAATAATGAATCCAGAGGTAGTTTGCATGGTGATGTGCCATGAGCTTTAGAGCTTTAGAGCTCTGGGTTCAAATGCTGCTCTACCGTCCAGACTGTGTTACTTTGGGTGAGATTCTCTCTCTCTCTCTCTTTCTCTCTCTCTCTCTCTCTTATTTATTTATGAGACACAGAGAGAGAGAGAGAGAGGAAGAGAGACAGGCAGAGGGAGAAGCAGGCTCCATGCAGGGAGCCCGACATGGGACTCGATCCCGGGTCTCCAGGATTACACCCTGGGCTGAAGGCAGCGCTAAAACGCTGAGCCACCCGGGCTGCCCCTCTTTTTTTTATTTTTTATTTTTTATTTTTTTAGATTTTATTTATTTATTTATGAGAGACACAGAGAGAGGCAGAGACATAGACTAAGGGAGAAGCAGGCTCCCTGCAGGGAGCTCGAAGTGGGGCTCCATCCTAGGGCTCTGGGATCATGCCCCAAGCCAAAGGGTGATGCTCAACCACTGAGATTCTAAACCTCTCTGAGCTTTAGTTTTTAAATTTTTATTCTAAAATTTTTATACAGTGAAATTCAGTGTGTGTAGTGCATAGGCTTTTTTTTGGAGGGGGGGGCGTTGAGAAGTGCACAGAGTTGTATATCTACCATCAGAGCTATGATATGAAGTCTTTCATCATCCCAAAGATTCCCTCATTATGCCCTTTTAATACCTCCCCCACCCCATCCTCATCCTTCACCCTACTTACGTCCTAGAAAACACTGATTTGCTCTCTTTCCCTATCATTTTGTCTTTCCAGAATGTCATATAAATGAATCAAAAATGTGTATGACTTCTTTTAAGTCTGACTTCTTTCACTTTACTTGAGATCCTTTCAGGTTGTTGTGGCTATCAATAGTTGATTATTTATATTTTAGAGTAGTATTCTGTGGTATGGATGTGCCACAATTTTTTTATTTAGTCACTGGCTGAGAAACATCAAAGTTTTGATAATTTGTGTCTTTTGAAGGATATGTCCATTTTTCTACATTGTTGAAATTATTTGCCTAAACCCTTTTGTGATACTCCCTCGTACTATCTGTAGAATCTATGGTGATAGCCTGTCTTTAATTCCTGATATTGATAGTGTTTTTATTTCTCTCAATGAGTCTTACTAGGGGCTTATCAATTTTATTAATCTTTTCTAAAAACCAAAGTTTCGCTTTGTTGGTATTTCTCTATTGTTTCTATTTTATTGATTTTTGCACTTATCTATATTGTTTAATGCCTTCTACTTACTTTGGTTTTAATTTTCTCTTCTTTTTTAAGTTCTTAAGTTGGAGTCTTAGATTACTGATTTTTAACCTCTTCCTTTTCTAATATAAACATGCAATACTATAAATTTCCTTCTAAGCATTGCTTTAGCTGTGCCTCACAAGTTTTGACATGTTTATTTTCATTTTCATTCATTTAAAACATTTTCTTATTTCTCTTGAGCTTTGTTCTTTGACCCATTGCTTATTTGGATGTTAGCTGCCTAATTTCAAAATATTTAGGGATTTTTTAGATATAATTTTGTTATTGATTTCTAATTTAATTCCTTTGTGATCAGAGAATATGCTGTATGATATTAAATCCTTTGAAATTTATTGAGATTTATGAAATAGCATATGGTCTATCTTGAGTATCATGTTTACTAAAAAAGAATGTGCATTTTGCAGTTGTTGGTTGTTGTTTTCCAAAAATATCAATTAGGCAAAGTTAGCTGACTCAGATCCTCTATATCTTTACATACTTTTTTGTCTACTTATTTTATCAAGGAGACTAAGAGAGGGAGAGGAGTTGGCAAGATGGTGGAAGAGTAGGGGTCCTCAACTCATCTGGTCCCACACACTTACCTATATAACTTTCAAAACATCCTGAACACCTATGAATTCAACCTGAGATTTAAAGAGAGAACAGCTGGAATGCTACAGAGAGAAAAGTTTTCGCTTCCAACAAAACTCACCTGGGGATTTTACATAGGTCATGGTTGATATTTTTGACTCAACCCACTCATACAGACACTCTGCACTGGACAAAATGACTAGAAGGAAGAATTCACCACAAAAGAAAGAACCGGAAACAATACTCTTTGTCACAGAGTTACAGAATTTGGATTTCAATATGATGTCAGAAATTCAATTCAGAAGTACAATTATAAAGTTACTGGTGGCTCTGGAAAAAAGTGTAAAGGACTCTAGAGACTTCATTACCACAGAATTGAGATCTAATTAGGCTGAAATTAAAAATAGATTAAATGAGATGCAATCCAAACTGGATGTGCAACCTGCTAGAGTTAATGAGGTGGAAGACAGAGTGAGTGACATAGAAGACAAGTTGATGGTAAGGAAGAAAGCTGAGGAGAAAAGAGAAAAACAATTAAGAGCCCATGAGGAAAGGCTTAGGGAAATAAATGATAGCTTGAGAAGGAAGAATATACATCTAATTGGGATTCCAGAAGTGGCTGAGGGAGAGAGTAGACCACAAATTTGAACAAATCATAGCTGAGAACCTCCCAAATCTGGGGAAAGAAATAGGCATTCAGATCCAAGAGATAAAAAAAAAAAAGATCCAAGAGATAGAGAGAACCCCCCAAAATCAATAAAAACTGTTCAACATCTTGACATTTAATAGTGAAACTTGCAAATTCAAAGATAAAGATAAAATCCTTAAAGCAGCTCGAGACAAGAGATTCTTAACTTATATGGGGAGAAATAACGTTAACAGCAGACCTCTCCACAGAGACCTGGCAGGCCAGACAGGGCTGGCAGGATATATACAGGGTACTAAATGAGAAGAAGATGCATCCAAGAATACTTTATCCAGCAAGGCTCTCATTCAGAATAGAAGGAGAGATAAAGACCTTCCAGGATAGGCAGAAACTGAAAGAATATGTGACCACCAAACCAGCTCTGCAAGAAATATTAAGAGGGACCCTGTCAAAGAAAGAGGGAGCCCAAATAAACAATCCACAAAACAGGGACTGAATAGGTATTATGATGACGCTAAATTCATATCTTTCAATAGTTACTCTAACCATGAATGGGCTAAATGATCCCATCAAAAGATGCAGGATATTGTGCTGGATAAAAAAAGCAAGACCTATCTATTTGCAGTGTACAAGAGAGCCATTTCAGACCTAAGGACACCTCCAGCCTGAAAATGAAGGGGTGGAGAACTATTTACCATTCAAATGGTCCTCAAAAGAAAGCTGGGGTAGCAATCCTCATAATAGATAAATTAGAGTGTATGCCAAAGACTATAGTAAGAGATGAAGAGGGACACTGTATCACACTTAAAGGGTCTATCCAACAAGAAGACTTAGCAATCATGAATATTTATGCTCCTAATGTGGAAGCTGCCAATTAATTATCAATCAATTAATAACCAAAGTAAAGAAATACTTAGATAATAATACATTAATAGTAGGAGACTTCAACATGGCACTTTCAGCAAATGACAGATATTCTAAGCAGAACAGCACCAAAGAAACAAGGGCTTTAAATGATACACTGGACCAAATAGATTTCACAGATATATACAGAACTTACCATCCGGATGCAACTGAATACACATTCTTCTCAAGTGCACATGGAACTTTCTCCAGAATAGACCACATACTGGGTCCCAAATCAGGTCTCAACTAATAGCAAAAGATTGGGATGGTCCTCTGCATATTTTCAGACCACAATACTTTGAAACTAGACGTCAATCACAAGAAGAAATTTGGAAGAAACTCAAACACATGGAGGTTAAAGAGATCCTACTAAAAGATGAATGGGTCAACTAGGAAATTAAAGAAGAATTTAAAAGATTCATGGAAAGTAATGAAAATGAAGATACAACTGTTCAAAATCTTTGGGATACAGCAAAAGTGATCCTAAGGGGAAATACATCGCAATACAAGCCTCCCTCAAAAAAAATTGGAAAAAACTCAAATACAAAAGCTAACCTTGCACCTAAAGGAACTAGAGAAAGAACAGCAAATAAAACCTACACCAAGCAGAAGAAGAGATAATAAAGATTCGAGCAGAACTCAATGAAATAGAGACCAGAAAAACTGTAGAACAAATAAAAAAAAACCAGGAGTTGGTTCTTTGAAAGAATTAGTAAGATAGATAAACCATTAGCCAGCCTTATTAAAAAGAAAAGACTCAAATTAATAAAGTCATGAATGAAAGAGGAGAAATCACAACCAATATCAAGGAAATACAATTCTAAAAACGTATTATGAGCAGCTATATGCCAAAAAATTAGGCAATCTAGAAGAAATGAATGCATTTCTGGAAAACCACAAATTACCAAAACTGGAACAGGAAGAAATAGAAAACCTGAACAGGCCAATAATGAGTGAGGAAATTGAAGCAGTCATCAAAAACCTCCCAAGACACAAAAGTTCAGGGCCAGATGGCTTCCCAGGTAATTCTATCAAATGTTTATAGAAGAAACACTACTAAATCTGTTCTGAAAGATAGAAAGAGATGGAGTACTTCCGCACTCGTTCTATGAGGCCAGCATCACCTTGATTCCAAAGCCAAAGACCCCACCAAAAAGGAGAATTATAGACTAATCTCCCTGATGAACAGAGGCAAAAATTCTCACCAAGATACTAGCCAATAGGATCCAACAATACATTCAGAGGATTATTCACCATGACCAAGTGGGATTTATCCCCAGGATGCAAGGGTGGTTCAACACTCATAAAACAATCAACATGATAGATCACATCAACAAGAGAAAAAACAAGAACCATATGATCCTCTCAATAGATGCAGAGAAAGCATTTGACAGAATATAGCATCCATTCCTGATCAAAACTCTTCAAAGTGTAGGGATAGAGGGAACATTCCTCAATATCTTTTTTTTTAAGATTTTATTTATTTATTCATGAAAGACACACACACACACAGAGGAACAGACACAGGCAGAGGGAGGAGCAGGCTCCATGCGGGAGCCAGATGTGGGACTCGATCCTGGGTCTCCAGGATCACACCCTGGGCTGAAGGTGGCACTAAACCTCTCAGCCACCCAGCTGCCCCCATTCCTCAATATCTTAAAAGCCATCTATGAAAAAAAGCCTACAGCAAATATCGTTCTCAATGGGGAAAAACTGAAAGCCTTTCCCCTAAGATCAGGAATGCGACAGGGATGTCCACTCTCACCACTGCTATTCAACATAGTACTAGAAGTAATTAGACAACAGTAAAATTAGACAACAGTAATTTTTGGACAGTAATTAGACAACAAAAAGAAAGAAAAGGCATTCAAATTGGCAAAGAAGAAGTCAAACTCTCCCTCTTCGCAGATGACATGATACTGTACATAGAAAACCCAGAAGACTCCACCCCAAGATTGCTAGAACTCATACAGCAATTCAACAATGTGGCAGGATACAAAATCAATGCACAGAAATCAGTTGCATTTCTATAAACTAACAATGAGACTGAAGAAAGAGAAATTAAGGAGTCAATCCCATTTACAATTGCACCATATACAAAAGTATAAGAGACCTAGGAATAAACCTAACCAAAGAGGTAAAGGACCTATACCCTAAAAACTATAGAACACTTCTGAAAGAAACTGAGGAAGACACAAAGAGATGGAAAAACATTCCATGTTCACAGATTGAAAGAATAAACATTGTGAAAATGTCTATGCTACCCACGGCAATTTACACATTTAATGCAATCCCTATCAAAAAACCATGGACTTTCTTCACAGAATTGGAAAAAATAATCTTAAGATTTGTATGGAATCAAAGACTCCGAATAAGCCAGAGAAATACTGAAAAAGAAAACCAATGCCAGGGGCATCACAATGCTGGATTTCAAGCTGTATTACAAAACTGTGATCATTAAGCAGTGCGGTACTGGCACAAAAAAACAGACACATAGATCAATGGAACAGAACAGAAAACCCCGAAATGGGCCCTCAATTCTATGGTCAACTAATATTCAACAAAGCAGGAAAGACTATCCACTGGAAAAAGGACAGTCTCTTCAATAAATGGTGCTGGGAAAATTGGACATCCACATGCAGAAGAATGAAACTAGACCACTCTCTTGCACCATACACAAAGATAAACTCAAAATGGATGAAAGATCTAAATGTGACACAAGAATCCATCACAGTCCTAGAGGAGAACACAGACAACAATCTTTTTGACCTTGGCCACAGTAACTTCCTGCAAGATATATCTATGAAGGCAAGGGAAACAAAAGCAAAAATGAACTGTTGGAACTTAAGATAATATCTTCTGCACAGCAAAAGAAACAGTCAACAAAACTAAAAGACAACCTACAGAATGGGAGAAGATATTTGCAAATGACATATCAGGTAAAGGGCTAGTATCCCAGATCTATAAAGAACTTATCAAACTCAACACCCAAGAAACATAAAATCCAACCATGAAGGCAGAAGGCAGAAGACATGAACAGAAATTTCACCAAAGAAGACATACACATGGCCAACAAGCACATGAGAAAATGCTCTGCATCATTTGCCATCAGGGAAATAGAAATCAAAACCACAATGAGGGATCCCTGGGTGGCACAGTGGTTTGGCGCCTGCCTTTGGCCCAGGGCGCGATCCTGGAGATCTGGGATCGAATCCCACGTCGGGCTCCTGGTTCATGGAGCCTGCTTCTCCCTCTACCTGTGTCTCTGCCTCTCTCTCTCTCACTGTGTGCCTATCATAAATAAATAAAAAAATTAAAAAAAAAACAAAAAAACAAACAAACAAAAAAACAAAACCACAATGAGATATGTCACACCAGTGAGAATGGCGAAAATTAACAAGAGAGGAAACAACAAATGTTGGATGGGATGTGGAGAAAGGGGAATCCTCTTGCACTGTTGGTGGGAATGTGCACTGGTACAGCCACTCTGGAAAACTGTGTGGAGGCTCCTCAAAGAGTTAAAAATAGAGCTACCCCACGACCCAGCAATTGCACTGCTGGAAAAGCCAGGACACATGTACCCCAATATCTATAACAGCAATGTACACAATAGCCAAACTGTGGAAGGAGCCATGATGTCCTTCGACAGATAAATGGATAAAAAGATGTGGTATATATGTAGTGTAAATGTGGAATAAATAAATAAATAAATAAATAAATTAATTAATTAATTAATTTATACACACACAATGGAATATTACTCAGCCATCAGAAGAGACGAATACCCACTATTTGCTTTGACATGGATGGAACTGGAGGGTATTATGCTGAGCAAAATAAGTCAATCAGAGAAGGACAATCATCATATGGTTTCACTGACACATGGAATGTAAGAACTAGTGAAAGGGATTATAAAGGAAAGGAGGGGGGAAAAACTAGAGAGGGAGACCAACCATGCGAGACTTCTAACTCTGGGAAACAAACAAAGGGTTGTAAAGGGGAGGTGTGTGGGAGGATAGGGTAACTGGGTGACGGGCACCGAGGAGGGTACTTGATGGGATGAGCACTGGGTGTTTTTTTTTTTTAATTTTTTTTAAATTTTATTTATTTATGATAGTCATACAGAGAGAAAGAGAGAGAGGCAGAGACACAGGCAGAGGGAGAAGCAGGCTCCATGCGCCGGGAGCCCGATGTGGGATTCGATCCCGGGTCTCCAGGATCGTGCCCTGGGCCAAAGGCAGGCGCCAAACCGCTGCGCCACCCAGGGATCCCTATACATTTGTTTTTATTTAAGTTCGATCTGCCAACATATAGTATAACACCCAGTGCTGGGATCCCTGGGTGGCGCAGCGGTTTGGCGCCTGCCTTTGGCCCAGGGCACGATCCTGGAGACCCGGGATCGAATCCCACATCGGGCTCCCGGCGCATGGAGCCTGCTTCTCCCTCTGCCTGTGTCTCTGCCCACCCCCCTCTCTGTGTGACTATCATAAATAAAAATTAAA
The DNA here is from genome assembly GCF_048418805.1 of Vulpes vulpes. Lineage (NCBI taxonomy): Eukaryota > Metazoa > Chordata > Mammalia > Carnivora > Canidae > Vulpes > Vulpes vulpes. The sequence goes on from NC_132790.1 coordinate 57,846,490, forward strand.
AAAATGTATAAAAAAGAAAAGGAGACTAAGAGAGGTATCTTAAAATCTCCAACTGTAATTGGAGATTTAAAAATTTGTCCTTTCATTTCAGTTTTTGCTTCATAGCTTCATGAAGCTATGTTATTATATAGATACACATTTAGGATTATGTTTTCTTGATGAGTTGACCTTTTCTTTATTTTGAAATGTTCTTTAGGGGCACCGGGGTGGCTTAGTAGGTTAAGCCTCCGACTCTTGGTTTTTGGCTCAGGTCAAGATCTCAAAGTTGTGAGACAGAGCCCTGCATCTGGCTCCACACAGAGAATGGATTCTGCTTTAGATTCTTTCTCCCTCTGCCCCTCCCCTTCTCAAATAATCTTAAAAAAGAAATAAATGTTCTTTATTTTTGTAATACTTCTTGTCTTGAAGTCTACTTTATTTGATATTAATACAGTTATATCAGCTTTCCTATGATTCAGGTTTGCATAGTATACTGGATTCTCTGGTGCATTGTTCAGATGTGCTTTCAGAACTAAGGCATTCATTTTGCAAGCAGCTAGTAGTGTGGCTACATATGACTCACACCTGTCTGTATTGTCCCAACCCCTCCGGCCTTTCCCCTCTAACAAGTTCTAACACATTTCTTGTAAGTAAATCTCAGAGTCTGTTACCAGGGGAACTTGATCTGTGATATATGGTATATTCTTTTCCATGCTTTTATTTATTTATTTTTTTTAAAGGATTTTGTTTATTTATTAGTGAGGGACACAGAGAGAGAGAGGCAGAGACAGAGGCAGAGGGAGAAGCAGGCTCCCTGCAGGGAGCCCGATGCAGGACTCAATCCTGGAACCCTGGTATCACACCCTGAGCCAAAGGCAGAAGTTCAACCGCTGAGCCACACAGGTGTCCCTTTTCCATGTTTTTATGATTAACTTATCTGTGTCTTTATATTGAAATTGCATGCCTTAAAAACAATATATAGTTGGATCTTGCTTTTCTATTCATTATGACCATCTCTGCTTTTTCATCCAAGTATTTAATTAATCTATATTGAGTGTAATTTTTATATGATTAGCTTTAAGCCTACCATCTTCTTCCTTGTTTTTTATTTGTCACATTAGTTCTTTGTTCCCTTTTCATTGCTGTCTTCTTTTTTATTATGTTTTAGGATTGTATCTTACATCTTCTATGGGACTTAAATCTTTTGTTTTAGTGTTTCTTTTTTTAGTGGTTGTTCTAGGCATTACAATATGCATTCTTAACTTACCACAGTCTAACCTGAATTAATGTTGTACTACACATATAATGTAAGAACCTATAGCAGTATACATGCTTCCATTTATTAACTTTTTGTCCTTTGTGTTATTATTTTTTTTCTTTGTGTTATTATTATCATAGATTTTACCTCATTGTATGTTAAGCCCTCCCCCCCACCAATGTATGGTCATGATTTTTGTTTTAAGTGGTTAATTTGATTTAAAAAAAGATTTTATTTATTTACTTCAGAGAGAGAGGGAGAGAGACAATATGCAAGCAGAGAGAGAAGCGGAGGAAGAAGGAGAAGAGAGTCCCAAAGCCAACTCTGTGCTGAGTGTAGAGTCCAACTCCAGGCTTGATCCCATGACTCTGAGATCATGACCTGAGCTGAAATCAAAAGTCAGACACTCAACTGATTGAGCCACTGACCCAGGTGCCCCAACAGTCAATTTTATTTTTTTATTTTATTTATTTTAAGATTTTATTTATTTATTCATGAGACACACACACACACACACACACACACACACACAGAGAGAGAGAGAGAGAGAGAGAGAGAGAGAGAGAGAGGCAGAGACACAGGCAGAGGGAGAAGCAGGCTCCATGCAGGGAACCTGACACGGGACTTGATCTCGGGTCTCTAGGATCAGGCCCTGGGCTGAAGGTGGCGCTAAACCCCTGAGCCACCCGGGCTGATTTTAAAGAAATTAAGAGAAAAAAATAGTCTTTCATATTTATCTGCATATTTGTCATTTTGGGATTTCTTCCTTCTCTCTTGTATATCCATCTGGAGTCATTTCTTGAGCACTTCTTATAGTTCAAGTTTGCTGGTAAAGAGTTTTCTCAGCTGTTCTTTTTCAGAAAATGTCTTTATTTTGCTTTCATTATAAATGAATGCTTTCTTTGCATTTTTTAAATTTGTTTCAGCATTTTAAAGATGTTGTTCCATGAAGTCATTATTTTTTTTTCTTTGTGTATAACATGTCTTTTTTCTCCGGCTGCTTTTTAAGGTCTTCCATACTGTTGGGAAGAATAAAGTGACTTACTTTCAATTCTCAAGGGAGACTTTGAAGAGGACGGGGTGGAGTACCACAGTCTACTATGGAATCTACTGCCTGGAAGCTCAGTCCCCTTCCCATGTGGTGTTATTCTAGCCTGAATAGCTCAGAGTGAGATAAGTGTAAAATTAAAGAATACTGAGTCTTCAAAATTGCCTGGATGGTGAAGTAGCAAAGAATACTGAGTCTTCAAAATTGCCTGGATGGTGAAGTAGCATGGGCCAACTTCTGTGGGTAAAGGTAAGAGTTTTCCTAAAGGTTGGTAGATTTGCCCTGTAGAATCTAGTAGAGAATGCTCCTGCAGAGGGGTCCTTATGGACAGAGACCAGGGAATAAGATTAAGGATTAAGGTCTAGGGATGGATAATTTCAAGTAATATCCTACAAAGGATAACACTTTTTTTTTCGTTACTTTAAGGAATCTCTACATCCAATGTGAGGCTCAAACTCACAACCTCGAGATCAAGAGTTACATGTTCTTCTGACTGAGCCAGACAGGTAACCCAAGGTTATAGGTTTTGAAGTTTTTTTCCTTAAACTATGGGAAAAGTTGTATTTAGCATATAGTTTTTTTGTTTTTATTTAAATATAGTTGACATACAGTGTTACACTAGTCTCAGGTGTATAATTTGGTGATTTGACAAATTTATATGTTATGTATGTTTAGCACAAGTGTAGTTACCATCTGTCCCATTACATCACTATACAGTATCATTGACTGGATTCCTTATGCTGTGCCTTTTATTTCCATGACTTATTCATTCCATAACTGGAAGTCTGATCTCCCACTCCCCTTCACCTATTTTGCCCAATCCCCATCCCCTATTTAGCATATAGTTTAGATTTCTTCCTCTAATATTCCATAATTCCTTTAGTGTTTTTCCAATCTGCTAATAAACTTGGTAAGTCTGCCTGTCTTGAATAGGGCTGTAATGGAAGGAAATGAGAGTTGGGTCCATAAAGATATTTAGTATTTCCCCCAAATGCAACTCGTTTTTCTCCTCCCTCCTGATTCTCATCCTACAAAGTCCCTTAGAGGTATAGCATCAAGGTACCCAGGGAGACTGCAGTCATGATTTCCAGACTGAGGCTAATAGCAAATGAAGAGGTTTCCCACAGTAGAATGGGATTTAGTAGAGACTTAAAGAAGAATCGTAGAAGACCAAGGAACACTCTATTTCCCCAAATTTACTTAGAGGGAGTTGTCCCTTAGGGAAAATGAAAAGCTAATATCTAGGTTACATGAATTTTATAATATAATCTGAAAGATCTATGATAACATACACACTTGTAACTAGTTTTTAACTTTGCTTATATTTAATTGGAAATCAAAACAAAATGCCATGTCATCTTTTTATTGTCAAAACATTTTTTAAAAGATTTTTTTTATTTTTTCATGAGATACACAGAGAGAGGCAGAGACACAGGCAGAGGCAGAATGTAGGACTCGATCGCAGGACCCAGGATCCTGCCCTTAGCGGAAGGCAGACACTCAATCGCTGAGCCATCCAGGAGTCCCAAAACATTTTTTAAAATATGGAAATGGGAGGAGTGCCTGAGTGGCTCAGTTGCTTCAGCATCTGCCTTTGGCTCAGGTCATGATCTCAGGGTCCTTGGATCTAGCTGTGCGTTGGGCTCCCTGCTCCGTGGGGAGTGTGCTTCTCTCTCTCCCTTTGACCCTCCCCTATGTCTGTCTGAGGTCTCTGTCTCTCAAATAAATAAAATTTTTTAAAAAAAATGGAAATAGGCATTTCCACTGTTGATAAAAACATAAATTGGTATTCATTTTGGAGATCAAGTTGGCGTTAACAATACATAATGAATGGATCCTTCAATTACATTTCTGGAAATTTTCCACAGAAACACACACAAATACACAAACATATTTATGAAATTGTTCACTTTATATTGTTTAATAGCAAAACCTGGAGAGAAGTGGAATATCCATTAATATATGGATACTGATACATCAATTATAAGTCCTACTTCATCCATAGTATAAAATACTATGCAGCCATTAAAGAGATAGAAATACAGGTACTGGGCAGCCCCGGTGGCGCAGCGGTTTAGCGCCGCCTGCAGCCCAGGGTGTGATCCTGGGGATCCGGAATGGAGCCTGCTTCTCTCTCTCTCTCTCTCTCTCTCTCTCTGTCTCTCATGAATAAATAAATAAAATCTTAAAAAAAAATACAGGTATTGGTTAGAAATGATATTAGTGGTATATTAATTGAGAAAAGCAAGATGAATAATATTTATAATCGATTTTTAATAAAACAATTAAAATTACAAATATATAATTACATTTACACATCTATATTTTCATAAATGCAGAAGGAAAATGGAAAGAGTACAAACTAAGTTATTAATAAGGGCTGTCTGGGGGCATAAGATTATACAGTTGACCTTGAACAATGCAGGGGTTAGGGATGCCAACCTCCTGCATAGCTGAAAAATCTGTTAACTTTTGTCTTCCCCAAAACGTAACTAATGACTGGCCTACTGTTGACCAAAAGCCTTATTGATAACACAAACAGTTGACTAACACATATCTTGTATGTTATGTGTATTATAGATTGTATTCTTACAATTAAGCAAGCTACAGAAAAGAAAGTATTAAGAAAATTGTAAGGAAAATACATTTACAGTTTTGTACTGTATTTACTGAAAAAAAAATCCATGTATAATTTCACCTGTGCAGTTCAAATCTGTGTTGTTCGAGGGTCAACTGCACTTTTGTTTTTGTTACAGTGAGTATATTACTTTTGTAATAATAGGTAAAAATACAGTGTGATACATACGTTAACAGCTTATAAGACTGAAGTTGTTTAGAGGGGAGCATGATTAACTCCCTTGACGTGTGTGTGGGTTTAGGGGTGGTGTTGGGAAAGGCTTGAAGGGGGAGATGACGTGGGTAGCATTATCAAGATAGACAAGAAAGGTGGAAAAAGAAGAAATATACAAAGTCATGGAGGAAAATAAGTACGCTGGATTCATTAAGGTTTTCAAAACTGCTACCAATAACCTGGGGACTAAAAAAAGAAAGGCAAGGAGGTAGACAAAAGCTGGATGTTCAAGGGAACCACAAGTTAATTTGAAATTTCTGGAGGTTTTAAGTGTGAAGTGTGGAGAGGGTGCATTACAAGAGACAGCAGGAGCCAAGCTGCCAAGGGTTTCTTATACAGCCTGGAAATTTGAATAGTGTCCTGTAGGACAAGGAGTTCACTGATGAGGTTTCAGCAGGAGAGTAACATTAGCTTGGAGAGAAGCCAATTTCGAAACTGGGGGATCATATTAGTGGTGAGATGTTATGAAGCTTGAAACTAATGGCAGGTTAAATAGGAAAGAGAATGGATTTAAGAAATATTTCCGAGTAAAAGACACAGGGCTTGGTGAGTCTCTGGATAAGGGTGAAGAATGAGAGGAATGTTTTGACTAACTTCAAGTTTTCACTTGGGTAACTGGGCAGATGGAGATGACACCAGCCAAGGCAGAAAATACAGATGGCAAGGCAAGCTTGCAAAGAGGAAGATGCAAGAGGGTGAGAGGAAACACAGAAGAGGCAAATCAGGATGGTGATGGTAGGGAGTGTAGTAGCAGATGATTTCAGTTTCAGACATGTTGAATTGAGATGCCTATATACTATTAAGAGAAATTGTTCAGTAGGCAGCTGGATGTATTAAGACTAAATAATTCTGTAGAAATGTAGTGTCAGGCCCTGTACTGGAGACCAGGCACAAAAACAGCCAGTTTTTGCCCTCCTGACAGCCTAATGAAGACGCTATAGTCTGGAGCTCAGGGGACAGGTCTAGGCTGGACCTCTCAACACAGAGAAGGACAATGTTAGAAGCAAGGAGAGAATGAAACTCTCAGAAATTTAAAGTATCATTTACTATGAGCTATATACTCTATGCACATCAAACTTCACAACATTCCCATGAAATATTAAAATGAGGAAAATGAGGGCAGAGAATTAAGACTCAGAAGTCACCATCTGGCCTTTGGGCTGAATTTTATTGTATGAGCTGTTTTGCTGCAGTGATTTAAAAATATCTCTGGATGAGTTTGCACTATCTAGTTTGTTATTTTCCCCCATTCTTCATTGTCTTAGACCATAAGTATGTACTCATAGTCTTTCTGCCCCCTTCAGGCATTTGACTTTGTACTATGTGGCCAAAGTCACAATGCTTCTACTTTCTTGGTAAATATATGTATTCACTATGAGATAAGAGAGGACTTAGCCCAGTTGTCAATGGATGCAACGTTCAGACTAGGCCCCGTTCTGGCTCTACCACATTTAGGGATCAGGTGACATCATCTTACAGAGCAACATGCTAGTAAATAATATCTGCTGAAACATGAAGATCAGCTCTCAGGTTCCGATACATGGAGGCAATATGAAGCAATTTGGTATAGCCTGCAGAAGTAATTGCAGAGATGGATTTGGGGCTTCACGGATGGCCCAAGTTCAGGGTGTTGGAAAAACCAGGCCTGTAAACATTAAACTTTCTTAGAATGATTGCAGATGCTAGGGGTAAGCTTGGATCCTTTGGAAATTTGTGTATTCCACCAGCTGTGAATTCTTTTAATAACCCCAAGGATCTAGCACTTAGAATGATAAATATTTCTTTTAAGATTTTATTTTTATTTATTCACAATACACAGAAAGAGGCAGACGCATAGGCAGAGGGAGAAGAGGGCTCCCTGCGGGGGTGGGGGTGGGGTGGGGAGCCCCACCCGAAACTAGATCCCAGGATCCCGGGCTCCGCCTGAGCCAAAGGCAGACGCTCAACCAAGGGCCACCCCGGCGTGGCGTCCCGGAACCGACGGACACTCTCCTCCGGAACGCTGAGCAGGCTCCCTGGGTCCCCTCCCCCCACCGCAGGCGCTCACACCCGCAGCTCCCCGCGGACGGCCTTTCCACCTCCCCCGGGGACTGCGCAGCGCTCAGACCACCCCCGCCCCGGCTCCGAGCCGGCATCTCCGCACGAAATGAACGGTCGCAGCGCAGAAAACGGCGCGTTACTGCGGGCGGCCGCGTTAGGGAGCGACACGCCGAGCGCGCATGTGCGGGCGCGGCGTCGTGCTTGGCCCTCCGGCGCCCCGTACAGCTCCCCGGCGAGCTCCACGTCGGCCGCGCAGGCGTCCTCGGCGCCCCGTTCACCTGCTGCCGTTGTCGCCGCCGCCGCCGCCGGGGCTGGATGGGGGGCATAGGCCAACCAGTGGCACCCAGAAGAAAGAGACGCGGCGGCGGCGACGCCGACGCCCGCAGGACGAGTGTCCCGATCCACCCGCGAGCCCGAGGAGGCTGCGGTGAGGCCCGGCCCCCGCGGCCCCTGCTGTAGAGAGGCCGCTGCGCCGCCGCGGCGGGGGCGGGGGGTCTCCCAGGGCGCTCGCCCCTCAGGTCTCACACTCAGGACCCCGCGCTGCGCCATGTTCAAGAAGCTGAAGCAGAGGATCAGCGAGGAGCAACACCAGCTCCAGCACACGCTGGCCTCGACCCAGGTACTGTGGCCGCTGCTCTCGCCCGGACCCGAACCCCCTTGACCTGGGCTCGGGGCCCAGGAGGAGGGAGTGTCCATCTGTGACCCTTGACCTCTCGCCCGAGACTCTCCCTCAGACTCTGGGGTGGGAAGGAGGCCAGGGCGGCCCGAGTCGCCTGTGTTGGGGGCCGGGGGCCCCAATTCCCAAGCGCTATGCAGGGAGTGGGTGTGAGTGGCCGGATCCTTCGGGACGACTCTCTAGAGTTTTCCCCTAACGCACGACCCCGGCCTGAGAAGAAGTGGGAAGGGCTCCGATCGTGCAAGACTTTTGACCCGTGTGGGAGGTTCCCTCCGCCGTGCCGAGGTTCCAGCTCCGGAGTGAGGGCGGGATGGGAAAACCTGAGTCCCTTGCAATATCCGACTTCATGTCGGAAGGGCCGTCTCCCGTCGCCGCCCCGAGAGGGACTACGGAGGGGCCCGGATCGCTCAGGACTCTCACCCGGGATGGGAGGCTAACGCCAAACCGTGGTCCGGCGCTGAGGGCCCAGGGCCGAGCCATTCCAGCCCAGGCTGCTTGCGGCAGCGTTGGACCTGAACGAGGTGGCAGCGTGGCCGGCGTCCAGCGCCCAGCGCCCAGCGCCCGAGGCTGTCACGAGTTAGTCACTGGGCATAGCTTGGTGGATCCCGGACGGGCGGAGGGACAGGCACTCTGAGGCCAGCCCGGGCTTCTGCCTGTCCCCAGCCAGGCTTCTGCTTCAAGAGTCCTGTGTTCGTTTTTTTTCTTGAATGCTGTTGCTTCAGGAAATGACAGTTTCTAGGAAAAAGGGGGCGTGTTAGCAGTGGTAATTCAAGGAAACAGCCTCCTAGACACCAGTGAGAATGTGTGTTTTGGTGCGAGCAGCACTTGTCACTTGAGGAAAGATGAGGGCTTCTGCTAAATTTCTTCCCAGCCTTTCTCGGTCTCAGCAGATTAAGCAATTCTCTCTCTCGAATTTTAGGGTTTCTGTAAGAAAGACTGGGTTTTGACTGATTTGGAGACATTTAAAAGTACTTTTAAAAATATGATATTTGTACAGTTTTTAAGTAACTGTTAAGCAACTAACAACTACTAAATCAAATATTGCTTTAAAACAACTGTCCGTGATAAATTCAAGTTTTCTTTTAAAGCTAAAGCTCATGTAGAGTAAAACTGCTTGAAATACATTGGAACATGACACTGAAAGCTTGTTCATTCTCCTAAGTAAAAAGCAAATAGTGATTAAAATTTAGATAATAAATATCTTGTTTTTCATACTATGTACTGCAAGCTTTTCTAACTTTACAAAACACATTTAAGAAACAGAAAACTTAAAAGTGAAGTAGAGATGAGGAATGTGAGGAAACATCATGTTAGTGAATGTAAAGCAGTTACATTTGAGAATGTATAAAATACCAATGATCCGAGATTCCACTTCTAGAAATTTATATTCTGAGAAAGTTTAGGATGCGTTAAAGATTTCATGTCATGGGTTTCTATTTCAATGTTGTTTTGATGGATAAAACTAGCTAAAAATAGAAAATTGATTAACAAGTTAATTATGGTTATTAACCTGTTAATAACCTGTTATGGTTATTATGGTTATTATGCAGCCTTTAACAAAAGCCAGCATTTATTGGCTCTTATGATGTGACAGGCATTTTGCTTTGTATTTTACATGGATCATTTTATTTAATTCTTACATACATCAAAGAGGTAGATACTCTTATAGATGAAGGAGTGAGGTTCAAATTAACTTGTCTAACACAGCTATTGTTAGAGCCTACAGGAAAGTAATAATAACATGCAAAGATATTAGTGTTAAAGGACAGACTAAGGGATGCCTGGGTAGCTCAGTCCATTAAGCATCTGCCTTCAGTCCTGCCTTCATCTAGGGGTCCTGGAATTGAGCCCCATGTCAGGCTCCTTGCTCAGCAGAAAGTCTTGCTTCTCTCTCTGCCCCTCCTACCTGCTCTTGCTCCCTATTACTCTCTCAAATAAGTAAAATCTTAAAAAAAAAAAAAAAAAAAAGGACAGATTAAGAAGCAGCATGTAAATTGTGACCCCTGTTTTGTGGGGGAAAAATATGTATATAAAATATGTTATATACAGGCAGTGAAAATAGCTTAAAAAGGAAGTGCTTATGAGATATTTTGATTATTTTTCTTATTCATAATGTTTAATTCTTCTACATGAAAAGGAATGCTTTTGAGGTGCTTATGAGATTTTATGACTATTTTTCTTACTCATAATGTTCAATTCTTCTACATGAAAAGGAATGCTTTTGCGCCATTAACAGAGAAAGAGAGATGTTTTTTAGAATAATAAAAAAGTTATGAGTAACTTAGGTGAGACAATACATCTGGATCAAGTAAAATAACTGTGTATAAAGATTTAAAATATTCCTATTTGATAGTATATATAGTATGTATATAAAAAGGTAAAAGTTAAGTTCTTAGTGATCATTCTGATAGAGACTTGATTCTGTTCTGGTCTCAGAGCTTTTTTTTTTTTTTTTTTTTTTAAAGATTTTATTTATTTATTCATGAGAGACAGAGAGAGAGAGAGAGAGAGAGAGAGGCAGAGACACAGGCAGAGACACCGGCAGAGGGAGGAGCAGGCTCCCCAGAGGAGCTGGATATGGGGACTTGCCCTAGGCCAAAGGCAAGACGCCCTGGGCCAAAGGCAGACTGGCCAAAGGCAGATGCTCAACTGCTGAGCCACTCGGGTGTCCCTGGTCTCAAATCTTCAGCTATTAAGATCTCTTCAGGATGAGAAGTTCTAGATTATTGTTTTCAGAGTTAAAGATTTTTTTTCAAAGGTGAGTTAAAAACCAAACAAAAAACCCTTTTTGATGACAGTCTTTTTGCAGATTACATGTATCCTACTTTTCTTAAGAAAAGGATCTTGAATTCGTATAATATTATCATTTCTTCATTTTTGAGTGTAAATTATGTTGTGTTGAAGGTACCATGCCCTCAAAAATTTACCTGAGTAAATTTCCCTTTTACTTACTCAAGAGAATTTGTTTGTTCTTGGTCTACTTTTTGTAATTTTGTGATCTCCTTCTCTACCTGCCAAATGTTTTCTCTCTGCCTTTGAACTGTTGTGGGCTTTGAATCAAGACACATAAACTTAAAAATTTTGTGTGGAATAAGGGCAAGTATCTGAGGGGTTCTGTAGTGCAGTGTAGTTTATTAACACAGATTTTGAGTGTTTGGAGGCCTTTGTGTGCATCCTTCTGTTTCCTAGCTTGCTTATCTAGGTGAGGTGGCCTGATAGGTATTTTTCCAATAGATTGAGCTGTCAGGCATAGATAATTCTGAGATAAACAAATCATTTGCATCACAATATTTGTAAAACTTTCCAGTAATAATAATAGTGATATAGTATAGTGTTCCTTAAGGATTTGAAAGCATTCAATAAAAACGAGAGGTAGACTTCTCTAATATTCTCCAATCACTTCTATTTATTTGGTTGGTACTAAGATTTGCATCCTTCCTTGGCAGATAGTATTTTAAGTAATTATTTATTCAACACTGATGATGACTTGAAGCCTACTCACTAATTAAAAATGAAGTTAAAAAATTTTAAATCAAGGTTCACTTTTATTATTATTATTATTATTTATTTATTTTTTAAAAGTAGGCTCCATGCCCTGTGGAGCCCAGCATGGGGCTTGAACTCATGACCCTTCAATCCAAACCTGAGCTGAGATCAAGAGGGGTACGCTTAACTCACTGAGCCACCCAGATGCCCCCACTTATATTATTATTATTTATTTATTTACTTTTTTTTTTTTTTTTTTTGAGAGAGAGAGAGAAAGAGAGAGAGAGTGCACATGAGGTGAGGTGGGGAGAAGAGGGAAAGAATCTTAAGCAGGTTCCACACCCAGTGCAGACCCTGACCTGGGCTTGATCTCACAGCCCTGAGATGAAATCAAGAGTCTGTTGCTTAATCAACTGAGTCAGCCAGGTGCTCCACTTACATTATTTTTTAACAATGAGTATCTATTTTGGATTTTTAAATTCCTGTGTGGTGGTTGTCTCAATCGGATGAGGGCCCCCCAGATGTGAGGCGTCCTGATTGGGTGGGGGCCAGTGGCATATGTTCATGCAAGGCAGAACAAAGGAGATAGAAATGTACTAAATACACCTCAAGGTAGTGAGTGGCTGGCCGGATTGTAAAGCAGACTGTTTGCAACGAGGCAGAGAGAAGGTGAGGACAGTGGGGACATATGGAATTCTCCCTTTTTTGGTTACTGTGCCTGGTTGTGAGCAGCCCATTGGTCACTTAGGGACTACGGATATTTTTGAGTTGGGTTGCCTAATGTGCCTGTGGTATTTAGCCAGGTGGTCACTTGGGCCCTTTTGTTTCTGTTGCTCAAGCCTATTGTCTAAAAGCTGTCTTTATACCTTACAGAATGAATTGGATAAAAGAAACATTAAAAAATAATATAGAATACATTGTAATTGCTTGGGATGTATGTAGTACATAAAAAAATATATTTTTTTAAGTTTAATTAAGTAATTGCTATACCCAATGTGGGGCTCAAACTCATGACCCTGAGATCAAGAGTTGCATGCCCCTCTGGGCCAGCCAGGCACCCCAACATAAATAAAAGTATTTTTAAACATTTCAGCCTTTTTCAAATACTACTAAAACTTAAAAGTACAGACACAAATGTACAAATACTGTATGATTCCACCTATATGTGGTACCTAGATTAGTCAAATTCATAGAGACAAAAAAATAGAATGGTGGTTGCTAGGGGCTGGAGAGAGGGGGGAGGTGGGGAATTATTGTCTAATGAGTAGAGTTTTGGTTTGGAAAGGTGAAAAAGTTCTGGAGATGGATAATGGTGATGTTTGCACAGCAGTGTGAATATACTTAATGCCACTCAACTATGCACTTAAAATTGGTTAAAAGGGTAACTTTTATGTTACATATATTTCACCACAATAAAAAATTTAATTAGATCAAAAAAAGCAAAAAGTGGGACTCCAAAGTAATAGTAAAAAAAATAGTAAAAGTAAAAAAAATAGAAATTTTTTTTAAAGACTTTGTTCATTTATGAGAGACAGAGACATTGGCAGAGGGAGAAGCAGGCTCCCTGGGGGGAACCCGATGCAGAACTCGATCCCAGGACCCCAGGATCCCAGGATCATACCCTGAGCCAAAGACAGACATTCAACTGCTAAGCCACCCAGTCCTCCCTGTAATAGAAAATTTTTAAAAGTGCACAGATAGCAGGGAAAGGAATCCCTTTCTGAAGGAACATAGCCTTATTGTAAATCCAGATTTACTAAATAATTACCCTCAGTCGTGAAATTGGAGAACCCGTAATTCCCCTGGGAGAACATAAATATATAATAATCTGTATTTTGACCAGTAGCAAATAGTGACTCTTGGTAATTATTTAGGTAAAATGTGCATTAAGTTCTTATGTTTTATTTTATTTTATTTTTTATTTTTTTTTAATTTTTATTTATGATAGTCACACAGAGAGACAGAGAGAGAGAGAGGCAGAGACACAGGCAGAGGGAGAAGCAGGCTCCATGCACCAGTAGCCCGACGTGGGATTCGATTTCGGGTCTCCAGGATCACGCCCTGGGCCAAAGGCAGGCGCTAAACCGCTGCGCCACCCAGGGATCCCAGTTCTTATGTTTTAAATAATAAAGTAATCGTACTTGATGGGATTAAAAAATGTGCCTTGAAACTCGAATAGATCACTGGCCCTATAGTTCTCTCACTGTGCTTATACTTGTTGCTTTGTTTCAGATTTTAGTAGCAGCTTGTTGTTGTTTAAAGAAACTAGAGCTTTTCAAAACTCTGGGGGGGCAGCCCCGGTTTGGCCCGAGGTGTGATCCTGGAGACCTGGGATCGAGTCCCATGTCGGCTCCCTGCATGGAACCTGCTTCTCTCCCTCTTCCTGTGCCTGTGTCTCTGCCTCTCTCTCTCTCTCTCTCTCTCTGTCATGAATAAATAAATATAATCTTAAAAAAAACAACAACTCTAGGAGGATAGGCATTATATAGTATACACACATACATATTTAAGTTCTGTTTCTTGATTTATCTGATTTTTCTGGGTCACTTGTTATATTCTTATTGGTCATCTTGTTTTGCGCCCTTTTTTTTTTTTTTTTTTTTTTAAGAAAGATATCTTGTGATTGTGGAAGTCTTGGCAGGTGATTTATCTTGATAGCTGACATGGGTTTTCTTTTTCTCTGCTCTTATGTGCCTCTCCTGTGTGGAGAGTGGTTAGCGAAGGGAACAGTCAGATGATCCTCCTCTGCCAGCCCCAACGAAGAGGGTCTGTCTACCTACTTTAAAAGGTGACTGTGTAATTTATCATATAAACATTCTTGAGAATGAAAGGGGACACTACTTCTAATAATGATCTTGGAACATAAACTGTCATAAACTGGGTGGAACTGGGATTGCAGTGGTTAAACTTGGGTGTTTTGTTACCCTGCTACTTTGTGCTATTAGCCCCCACTTTTGAAGACCTAACTCCTACAAGGTAGGTTGCTCACTATATTTTGCAGTTCCTTTTGTCTGGTAATATTTGGGTTGGAGGAGGTTGACCTCAAGTACCGTTTTGTCACAAAAACCCTTAATCCCTGAGAACAATAATGAGAACAATAATCTCCCATTCTAGGACACTAAACCTCTGGTTTTTTTTTTTCCTCTTGGAAGAATTTGCTGTTGCCTCTTCTTCAACATTCTGTGCAAATTTGGAGTTTTGGCTACCTTTGTCCTGATTTCTCCACTAATTTGCATCCTTTTGCCTTTGGTTCTTTAGAAGTTTGTCATCATTTTTTCACTGTTGATGTTCTCTGTCTTGTTCTTGAGTTTTAATTAATCTTTGTTTTCCTACTATTTTTTTTTTCTTTAACTTTCATTTCAATGGGTTTTTAGGAGGGAGGGGAGGTAAATAATAGTATTCGGTCTGCATTCTCGTACTGGAAACCTAATCACAATGATGTATCTAAACATAAATTCATCTTCTGAAATATTTGACTTTAAAATTTTAAATTCTCAACATGTATATATTTCTTAGATTGTAAAGATATGTGATTTTTCTATCTTATTTTGTAGAATCACATGGTTAATTAAGTTAGCATATACCATGTGACTGGCCTTGAAAATTGCTGTTAACTAGCTAGTGTCTGAAGTATTGAGTATCAGTCCACTTATTCATTATCAACTAACTGTTGAATAAGATTTAAGATGAGAAGTAGATCATCTTTTAGTCTGTATATCATGCTTCTAAATTTTATTGAGTATCTTGTATTGAACATACTAAGTATTTATGCTTTTAGTTAAAATTTCAAAATAAAATTTTGCTTTTATTTTTATCAAAGTAACATATGGTTTTATTTATTTTTTTATTATTTTTTTTATTATATGGTTTTAAAAGGCAAAGCATTACTAAAAGGATATTATGCATTGTCTGCGCCTCTAGTCCTGTTCTCCATGTTCTCAACAATTTGCCCAGATATTTAACTTCATTTTTCTAATAATAAACTTTTATTACTTTGCTATTTGTTGATTTGTACACTACAAGCCATATTTGCTCTTTTCCTGCCAAGGTAGATAATTTTGGGAGCATTGCTCCATTGTTTTCTGTTTGCAGTGTTGTATTGAGAAGTCCATTGTCATTCTGCTGCTTTTTTTTTTTTTTTTTTTTCCTGGAGACTTTAGGATCATCCCTTTATATCTTGTCTGAAATTTCATGGTAAATATGCCTTTGTATGGATTTCTTTATGCATTGTGCTGGATATTCAGTGGGCATTGTATGGTGACTCTTGGGCTTAAATTCTTGGAAACTTTTACATGTTGTTTCTTTGATAATTCCCTCCCCTTAATTGTTTTTCTTCTCTTTTTAGATGCAATTTGGTAGCTTTTGTGCCTTCAGGATAGATTCTTTTTTTGTCATTGTTATGTTTTGGGTTTTGTTTTGTTTTGTACTACTTTTGAGAGGTTTTTTCTTTTCTTTTTTTTTTCTTTTCTTTTCTTTTTTTTAAAGATTTTATTTGATTTTTCATGAGACACACACAGAGAGAGGCAGAGACACAGGGAAAAGCAGGCTCCATGCAAGGAGCCCGACGTGGGACTCTATCCCGGGATTCTAGGATCATGCCCTGGGCCTAAGGCAGGCGCTAAACCTCTGAGCCACCCAGGGAGATTTTTTCAACTTGTTTAATTCTTTAATTGAATTTTTAATTTCAGCTACCTTATTTTAAAATTTCTAAGGGCTGTTTCTTACTGTCTTTTATTTTTTCATAGCATTGTTCTTTTTATACAGGTATATCTTTTATCTCTCCGAATAATGGTGATTTTTTGTTGTTGTTTTGAAATTTTCTTTTAATCTTTGTTGTTTTTCTTCTAGTTTTTTTGTGTTTTGTTGTTGAGCTTGTTTTTGGCTTACTTTATTGCTTTGGAAACATTATTGAGTGCTCTGGGCTTTGCATTCATATTTAAGGGTGAGGCACAAAAAAATCTGATACCATTTCGAAGTAGCAGTGTCAGAGAGACACTGCGGCTCATTGCTGGGTTATTATTGGGGAAATATCTTCATGCTGGTAACCACAGGTCTGGAGGTCATTTGATTTCTCCAGAGAAGCATGGGTGTGCTTTGGAGGAAGAGTGAGGGGTTATAAGCCAAGCTGCTAACCTCTGGAAATAGAGCTGATTCACTGTACAGGTTACCACTTAATTTCTCTAAGGTTAGTCATACACTTTGCTCTTCACTCCTATCTTCCCTGTGTTTGGTTTTTCCCAGTTTGTAGCCTCATTGGCTCCTGAAAAAAACCTCTGGCTCTTCAGAGGCTCTGTAAAGTAGAACAGGGACCTGAGGACCTTTTCACCAGTCTTCCTGTTTTTGGTCCTGTTTCTTTACTTTTGCATCTTGCGTTACATTTTTGCTTTCAGTCTTAAGTCTTTTCATGTTTCTGGGGATGAAAATTGGCTTCCGTCTCATCACTGTTCCCTTCTGTAGCTCCTTGGGGTTGTAGTGTTCTCAATTGTGTTAAATCCTTTACTATTCTTTCATTCATAACAATCTTCTGAAAATTGTTTGAAATTTCTTAACTCTTTGAGAGGCAGAGACTCTAGGAGCATATACTTCATCTGTTTAACTGGAAGTTTCCTTAAATTACTTTTGGGTGAGTGGATTTCACTATATTAAAAGGCTGGTTTTTGAGGTAAGCATTTATAACATGAACAACAATATTTCATTTCTGGCACTATTATTTTAGATGTCAGGATGCAGAAAGTACTTTACTAAGGACATGGTGAAACGCTCTAATAATTTTGGTAATCAGAATATAAGGGTTTATGTGAAGTGTTAACTCCAAATTACTTGGCGATTCCTATGGAGCTATTCTATCAAATAGATTGGGGAGGGACTTTCAATAGGGCTCTGATGAGAAGGATTCTATGGTTGTGTCCTTGCCATGATTGATTGTCTGTGGGTTGGAGGGAGGATGAAGTCAGATTTTGTTATGCTTGTGTAAGAATAACGTCTTGTCTCTTTAGGGCATAACGTGAGAACCAGGAAATAAGTCAAAAGGCATCCCAGATTTTAATGTCACCAACTTCACATTTCACAGCTAATCTAAGTTATTCATAAGGAAACTTAAAAACATTCTTCATTTAGAGCTTCCTTATGCTTATTTTTTCTACAATTCCAATAAATGTAGATATTCAGTTTCTAAACTTGTAGGAGGCAAAAATGAATAGAGAAGACTTACTACAAGTAGCATATTTACAAGAGTGAAAACTGACCTAGAAAATGTTAAATTAAAAAAAATGTTATATTATGTTCAGTTTCTGTTTATCTTTAAGAATTTTTTAGAGATTTTATTTCTTTGAGAGCGAGCACACACGAGTTGGGGGGAGATGCAGAAGGAGAGGGAGAAGAAGGAGGCTCCTCACTGAGCGGGGGCCCCAATGTAGGGCTCAGTCCCAGGACCTGGGGGATCATAACCTGAGCCAAAGCCAAAGGCAGATGCTTAACTGACTGAGCCACCCAGGCACCCCTCCTTTTATCTTTTAAAACTAGACTTAGTTAATGGAGTTCAGAAAGTTGTAGATTCAAAATGGTTATACCTCATTGTATCTCCAAAGCCTTTCAGGTATCTGAGGTGTAATCATTTTGAATCTATAATTTTTTTTTTAAATGTCCATTTTTTTCTTTTTTAATTTTTATTTATTTATGATAGTCACAGAGAGAGAGAGAGAGAGAGAGAGGCAGAGACACAGGCAGAGGGAGAAGCAGGCTCCATGCACCGGGGAGCCCGACGTGGGATTCGATCCCGGGTCGTCCAGGATCGCGCCCTGGGCCAAAGGCAGGCGCCAAACCGCTGCGCCACCCAGGGATCCCATGAATCTATAATTTTATATAGATATCTATATCTATACCTATATCTGTGTTTCTCCAAATCTATCTAACAGTTCAGCTATCTTGAATAGTTCTTTCCATAAAAACTCCCAGATGGTAGAGCCTCTAATGAGTAAACTTTGGTTAACATACTTTTGACTTTAATATAGAATTTTTCAGTAATATGAATATCCAGAATTTGTCTTTTTATTATCTTTAGATTGTGTTGTTCAGCCTAGGATTAATGCTTTTTAATTTTTATTTTTCCAGATAACTGAATTATGTTAGATACATTTGGTGTAGTCTCGATTTAAGAGTTAGTGGCTATGTTTATGTACACTATTCTCACAAGGACAAAATGGTATGGTGGAAACTTACCATATGGTGAAAGCAGTTAAGAGGATTGTGGGTCTTTTAATTGGTTGAGATCAGCTTTTTTTTTTTCTTTTTTTTTAAGTAAACCTTATACCATGGAGTGGAGCTTGAACTCACAACCCTGTGATCAAGCCAGCCAGGTGCCCTGTAGCTTTTTTTTTTTTTTTTTTTTTTAATGAAAGAACAAAATGGATCAGGAAATATGACACTTTCTGCCATAAAGATTAAGGTTCTATCAAACTTCTGTTTTAAATGTGTTTGTATGTAAAATGGATTCTTTGTTTTGTCTTTTTATACCATGGATCCCAGTGAAAAAAAATCTGAGAAACAGTGATCTAAACGATACCGGGGAAGTGTATGGAAGGAATCAGAAGACTTGTTTCCTAACCCATAACACAGAACTTGTATGCAACCTGGGCAAGCTACATAAACATTCTAACCTTCTTATTTTCTCATCAGAGATAAGAAATTGGGTATGATAATATCTGTTCTGCTTACCTTTCTGATTGGTTGTGAGGATCAGAAGGGATAAAGTATTTAAAAACATTTGTTGGGGCACCTAATTGGCTTAATTGGTAGAGTATGAAACGCTTGATCTCAGGGTTGTGAATTCAAGCCCCACTTTGGTGTGGAGCCTCCCAATCAATCGATCAATCAATCAATGAAATTTGTAATTATACAGCACTTATTTATTGAACAGTGCCTCCTAAGGTGCTGTGCTGGGTATTGCATTTGCCTTGAAGGGTAGAAGTAGTCTCTGTACCATGTGGTTGAGAGACAAGTACTCCTAGTATGGTAATAGTGTGTACAGGATGTTGTGGCTGCACATAGGAAAGCATTTCTAGAGAGAGCCAGGATGACATCTGAGCAGAGTCTTGATGGGTAATGAAAAGTCATGGTATTGGGACATGCCACTCAAGACTTACTATTCCCCAAAGTGATTGTATACATTTTCTAATGTTGCATAACAAATTATTACAACCTTAGAGCCTAATAACCCTGTTGTTACTTCATAGTCTTTAGGTGAGAAGTCTGGCATGGGTGACTGTCTTCTCCGCTGAGTCGTACAAGGTGTCATCCAGACTGTGTTTTCATCTGGATCTTAAGATTTTCTTCTGTGCCCATGTGGCTGTAGTAGAATTTAGTCCTCTGTGGTTGTAGGAGTGAGGTCCTTATTTCTTCCTGGCTATTGCAGGGGGCAACTCCTAGAGGCTACCTGCAGTTTCTTGTCACTTGGCCCTCTTGGGCATTTTATTTTCTTTCAGGATAGCAGGAGTGCATCTCTCTGCCTTCTGCCTCTGCCTTTGCTCTCTAGACTCTTATTTGAAGGGCTTTTGTGATTAGGCTAGACCCATCCAGGTAATCTTTTGATTGACTCAAAGACTACTGATTAAAAACCTTAAATATACCTGTTAGAAATCCCTTTTACTATGTAATGTGAGATAATCAGGGGAATGATCTCATCATATTCACAGGGTGAGAGTCATTTGGGGTCATCTTAGAATTCTACCTACCACAGTGACTAAAATGGTTTTTCCTATACTGAAATTGAGGCTTATGGTTAGTTAATAATCCATTGGTGGGCAATAAAGATATTAATTGTGACAAATAGCTTAGAAACTTGTCCAGATTTCTCATAGCTATGAGAATTAATTAGACCAAGTTTAGTTTGGAGGAATCTAAATCCCTTTCTATTTTGAAGTGAGAATAGACCATTAAAGATCCAGAACCTTTAGATAAATGGTCAAATACAGTTAGTTTTTTCATGCATGTTTTATATTTTACAATCATATGTAATGTATGTGATCCTTACTCTTGCAACTCTGGGGGAAGACCAGCCATGAGGCCAAGTCTGCCAGGTGGTATACTACTTTTTTGAAGACAATGTGTTTTATGACCTATTCTTCAACTTTGCAGATTCCAACATTTGGTTTTGCTAGTTAATCCAGAGCTGATGAGGTTCTCAGTTACTGATAAGGCTCACATGAAGCCAGAGTATAAAGATTGTAAATATTTATAGTGGGGATATACTTTTCAAGAGATTGGATGATGACTGTCTAACAGTAGCTCTTTCCTGGCATCTGGGAAGCTGAATCAATAATACCTGTGCACAACTGCATAAAGCCTCGTCTCTATTGCTCACCAGATGATGAACTTTAAATTTGCGTGTCTATTTTCTCATATCCCTCACTTATGACTCAAAGTCTCATGTGGGCATATTCATTGGTGGAACTCAGGTCACCTGCCCTAGATGAGAGGGAGACTGAGTAAATTTTCTGAGTTCTATCTTACGGATTTACAAGAGCTGTTTAGGAAAAAAAGGTTGTTAAATTTTTGTCATTATTTTGTTGTTAGTAACTCCCCCCCCCCCCCCCCCCCATTAAACTTTCTTTTGGTTTTTGGTTTTGACAGAAAAATCTCTTTCCCATTCAGTGATTATAGAAATACACTCATATCTTCTTTTGTATTTCAATTTTTAAAAATCATGAGTTAAATAGGTAATAGGGATTAAGGAGTATACTTGTGATGAGTATACTTATGAAAAGTTACACTTATTGTAAAGTAAATATGTATATGTGTATATGTATGTATCTATATGTGTGTAATTATTCCTAATGACTTCTCTGTTCCAGCCTAGCCACAGCAGTATGTGCCCACTTGACAGATCAGGGTTCCATTGGTTCATGCATTCACTCATTATTTAACAAATATTTATTAAATGCCTTTTATTGGGGATCCCTGGGTGGCTTGGTGGTTTGGTGCCTGCCTGCCTTTGGCCCAGGGCGCGATCCTGGGGTCCCGGGGTCAAGTCCTACGTCGGGCTCCCAGCATGGAGCCTGCTTCTCCCTCTGCCTGTGTCTCTGCCTCTCTCTCTCTCTTTCTCTCTATGTCTATCATGAATAAATAAAAATAAAATAAATAAAATAAATTTAAAAAATCTTTAAAAATAAAAAAAATGCCTTTTATTGATGTAGAGCTTTGTAGACTACAAAAGGATAAGACCTTAAGAATTCTTTTTTTTTTTTTTTGAATTATTTCTATGTGTAGATAAGTTCAGATCTATTTTATTACAAGTGAGGGAGGGTCTTAAAGTTTTGGCTTTATACTTTTAGGATTCTTTTTAGTTCACCTTAGAGTAGACCTTAACCTTCTAGTTTAAATTTTGGGCCCTTTATCCTGAGGGTTTTTGTACTGCACGTTATGGGAGTCAGGCTGTCCTTTACAGAACTGAATGGGTTGGCATTTTAGGAAATAGTTGTGGTGTGCAAGGTAGACTTAAAGTAAGGTGATGGCCAGAGATGTCTATTTGTGCATTACGTAGTATCGAGTATTAGAGCTGGAAGGCACTTAAGATTGAATTGACAATCTTATTTTTTTAACGAACTTTTAATTTTGGAATAATTTTGATTTATGGGAAAGTTGCCAAAATAGTACAGAGAGTTTGCATATAACTCAACTGGTTTCACTTTCCCTGAATGCTTTCATCTTATATTAAAATTACAACCTTATTTTATATATGAGGACATGTGGCCCTCAAAAAGTTAATTTAGCTAATAAGATCACAGTTCTGGTTGGTGACAGAGTCAGACCAAGGACCCAGTAGGCAACCTAGATCTTCTAGTTGATTGTTTTAGGTATTGTTTTCCTTTTTATATGTTTTTTTCCTTTCTTTCATGGGGTTCTTTGGGCACGGACTGAGAGAAGGTCTATACAATGTATAGTCTACTAGTCAATGTAGTCTTTCTAATTTGTACAATAATTTTTTTAATCTAGGCTCCCTCCAATTCTTCAACACCAACAAGAACCAGGAGCAGGACGTCTTCATTTACAGAGCAACTTGATGAAGGTACACCCAATAGAGAGGTAAGTTTGGAATTTCTTCTTTAATAAACCTTTTACAAGGAGCTTATTAATTAAAATGTGGCTACTGTTGATAACAAAATGGAAAATTATTTTTGACAGGTTAATTATTGAATTTTTAGGTATTTTTATTAATAACAATATTTTTCTTTTTTTGTAAATAGTTATGCTTTTGTAAAGTGTGTTTTCTTTGAGAATCATAATTTGATAGTATAATATTCTCTACCTTTAATATTTGAGGTTTATAATAGTTTGATAATTTGTTCAAGATAGCATCATACAGGGAAAAGTTTTATATTTTCAAGCTATTGATTGGAAACTGTGAACTTAACTGATTCTGTGTGACTTGCAGCTAAGCACCAAAGCTCAGATTAGACTTTTTTCAATTTCTTTTTCTTGCTGTGAACTGTGACACAGGTTCAGAGGAGAGTAAAACAGAAATGCACAAATCAATGAATTATTATGAAGTAAACCCCATGTAACCACCGCTGAGATCCCAAAAGGAACACTGCCAGCATTATAGCGCTGCCTTCTTCCCCCACAAAAAGCTTACTATCGTCCTGACTTTTTGGTATTTGTTTTTTTCCTTTTCTTTATCGTACCACTTCGGTATGCTTTCTGTTGTAAATGTTATAAACATTTGGGTTGTTTACAGTTTTTTGTTATTATAAATTATTACTGTTCTGAACATCATTGTATAGTTCTTTTGGTATACATGTACCTGCCTTTCTTTTGCTTTGTACACAGGAGTGGAACATTGGGTCAAAAGGTATATATAGTTTTGACAGCTTAGAAGATAATGCCCATTGTTTTTCGGGTAGTTGAACTTTACCTTTCTACCAGAAGTTTCTGAAAGTTGCTGTTGCTCTACGTTGTTGGTAGTCTTTTTAATTTCAGCTGTTCTCATGGATGTGTAGCATTCTCTTATTGTTTTAATTTGCATTTCTCTGATGAATTATAGAATTATAAGATTGAGCATTTTTCATCTGTGTATTGGCCACTTGATACCTTTTTTTGTGAAGTGCTTATGTAACTTGCTTATTTTTCTGTTGGTTTATCTTTTATTGATTTGTAGTTCTTTTCTTTATAATGTGGATAGGAGCTCTTATTGAGGTATAATTGACATATAACATTAATTTTATCTGTACAGTATACTGATTTGATATTTGAATACAAAATTCACCACAGTAAGTCAAGTTACCATTCATCACCATACATAGTTACAATTTTTTTTTCTTGTAGTGAGGGTTTTTTTTTTTTCTGTCTTGATGTTTCTTTTTTTGTTTGTTTCAAGTTTTTATTTAAATTCCAGTTAACATATATAGATAGGAGTTTTTTTTATTGGATATATGCCTAGCAGATACCTTCTTCTCTGTGGCTTGCCTTTGACTCTCTTAATGGTGTCCTTAGAGGAACTGAAATTCTTAATGTATTCCAATTTATTAGTATTTTATCTTCTGACTAGTGTTTTTGTTTCCTATTAAAGAATTGATTTCTTACCCTGAGAGTATTTTTGTGTTTTACTTTTCAAAAATCATTATTTTTGATTGTAGTGTACAACATAGTGAGTGATTTGACAAGTCTGTAGTTTATACTGTGCTCACCAAAAGTATGGCTGTCATCTGTCGCCATACAATGCTGTAACAGTATCTTTGACTATATTCTCTATGCTGTATTTTTTTTTTTTTTTTTTTTTTTAATTTATTTATGATAGTCACAGAGAAGAGAGAGAGAGAGGCAGAGACACAGGCAGAGGGAGAAGCAGGCTCCATGCACTGGGAGCCTGACGTGGGATTCGATCCCGGGTCTCCAGGATCGCGCCCTGGGCCAAAGGCAGGCGCCAAACCGCTGCGCCACCCAGGGATCCCCTATGCTGTATTTTTTATTCCTGTGACTTAATTATATTGTAATGAGAAGCCTGTACCTCTTGCTCTCCTTCACCCATTTTGCCATCCTCCCATATCTTCTTTCACTTTTCAAATTTGGATCTACATTCCACTTGGAAATGATTTTTTTCAACATGGTGTAAGGTAGAGATCAAGTCTCTGTGTTTTCCTTCTACCCCCTACCCTGCCTTTATGGCTATTCAGTTGTCCCATTCTTTTTTTTCTTTTTTTTTAATAATAAATTTATTTTTTATTGGTGTTCAGTTTGCCAACATACAGAATAACACCCAGTGCTCATCCCGTCAAGTGCCCCCCTCAGTGCCTGCTACGCAGTCACCCCCACTCCCTGCCCTCCTCCCCTTCCACTACCCCTAGTTCGTTTCCCAGAGTTAGGAGTCTTCCATGTTCTGTCTTCCTTTCTGCTATTTCCTACCCATTTCTTCTCCCTTCCCCTCTATTCCCTTTCACTATTATTTATATTCCCCAAATGAATGAGACCATATAATGTTTGTCCTTCTACGATTGACTTATTTCACTCAGCATAATACCCTCCAGTTCCATCCACATCGGAGCAAATGGTGGGTATTTGTTGTTTCTAATGGCTGAGTAATATTCCATTGTATACATAAACCACATCTTCTTTATCCATTCATCTTTCAGTGGACACCAAGGCTCCTTCCACAGTTTAGCTATTGTGGACATTGCTGCTATAAATATAGGGGTGCAGGTATCCCGGCGTTTCATTGCATCTGTATCTTTGGGGTAAATCCCAGCAGTGCAATTGCTGGGTCATAGGGCAGGTCTATTTTTAACTCTTTGAGGAACCTCCACACCGTTTTCCAGAGTGGCTGCACCAGTTCACATTCCCACCAACAGTGTAAGAGGGTTCCCTTTTCTCCGCATCCTCTCCAACATTTGTGGCTTCCTGCCTTGTTAATTTTCCCCATTCTCACTGGTGTGAGGTGGTATCTCATTGTGGTTTTGATTTGTATTTCCCTGATGGCCAGTGATGCGGAGCATTTTCTCATGTGCGTGTTGGCCATGTCTGTGTCTTCCTCTGTGAGATTTCTGTTCATGTCTTTTGCCCATTTCATGATTGGATTGTTTGTTTCTTTGCTGTTGAGTTTAAGAAGTTCTTTATAGATCTTGGAAACTAGCCCTTTATCTGATATGTCATTTGCAAATATCTTGTCCCATTCTGTAGGCTGTCTTTTAGTTTTGTTGACTGTATCCTTTGCTGTGCAGAAGCTTCTTATCTTGATGAAGTCCCAATAGTTCATTTTTGCTTTTGTTTCTACACTTGTAAAACAATCAGTGTGATTCATCATATCAGCAAGAGAAAAACCAAGAACCGTATGATCCTCTCAATAGATGCAGAGAAAGCATTTGACAAAATACAGCATCCATTCCTGATCAAAACTCTTCAGAGTGTAGAGATAGAGGGAACATTCCTCAACATCTTAAAAGTCATCTACGAAAAGCCCACAGCAAATATCATTCTCAGTGGGGAAGCACTGGGAGCCTTTCCCCTAAGATCAGGAACAAGACAGGGATGTCCACTCTCACTACTGCTATTCAACATAGTACTAGAAGTCCTAGCCTCAGCAATCAGACAACAAAAAGACATTAAAGGCATTCAAATGGGCAGAGAAGAAGTCAAACTCTCCCTCTTCGCCGATGACATGATACTCTACATAGAAAACCCAAAAGCCTCCACCCCAAGATTGCTAGAACTCATACAGCAATTCGGCAGTGTGGCAGGATACAAAATCAATGCCCAGAAGTCAGTGGCATTTCTATACACTAACAATGAGACTGAAGAAAGAGAAATTAAGGACTCAATCCCATTTGCAATTGCACCCAAAAGCATAAGATACCTAGGAATAAACCTAACCAAAGAGGTTAAGGATCTATACCCTAAAAACTATAGAATACTTCTGAAAGAAATTGAGGAAGACACAGAGAGATGGAAAAATATTCCATGCTCATGGATTGGCAGAATTAATACTGTGAAAATGTCAGTGTTACCCAGGGCAATGTACACATTTAATGCAATCCCTATCAAAATACCATGGACTTTCTTCAGAGAGTTAGAACAAATTATTTTAAGATTTGTGTGGAATCAGAAAAGACCCCGAATAGCCAGGGGAATTTTAAAAAAAGAAAACCATATCTGGGGGCATCACAATGCCAGATTTCAGGTTGTACTACAAAGCTGTGGTCATCAAGACGGTGTGGTACTGGCACAAAAACAGACACATAGATCAATGGAACAGAATAGAGATTCCAGAAGTGGACCCTCAACTTTATGGTCAACTAATATTCAATAAAGGAGGAAAGACTATCCACTGGAAGAAAGACAGCCTCTTCAATAAATGGTGCTGGGAAAATTGGACATCCACATGCAGAAGAATGAAACTAGACCACTCTCTTTCACTATACACAAAGATAAACTCAAAATGGATGAAAGATCTAAATGTGAGACAAGATTCCATCAAAATCCAGAGGAGAACACAGGCAACACCCTTTTTGAACTCGGCCACAGCAACTTCTTGTAAGATATAGTTGTCCCATTCTTTCCACATTACTCTACTGTGGTACCTTTTTTTCAGAAATAAATGCCTGTATTTGAGTGGATTTGTTTCTGGGCTCTCTGTTCTGTTCCCTTGTTTGCTTTATCTGTCTTTGATCTGATACTGCACTGTCTTAATAACAGTAGTTTTATATTAAATCTTGCCCGTCTTAGAGCAGGTCTTTCCTGTCTTGGTCATTTTGGGTTGCTTTAACAAAATTCCATAGACTAGTAGCTTAAACAATAAACGTTTGTTTCTCACAGTTCCAGAGGCTGGGCAGTCCAAGATCAAGATGCCAGCAGATTGGCTGTATGGTGAGGACTCTCTTACTGGTTTGCAGACAGCTGTCTTCTCATTATATCCTAGCATGATCCTTCTTGGTACATATACCTAAGAAGAAAGAGATGGGTAGGAGTAGGGGGGAAGGCAGTTTTCCTGTCTCTTTCTCTTTTTATAAGGGTACTAATCCCATCCTGAAAGCCCCATCCTCTTGACCTTCTCTAGCAGATTACCTCCCAAAGGCTCTGCCTCCAAATAACATCACAGGGCTAAGGCTTCAACATGTGAATTTTGGGGGGCACATTCAGTCCATAGCACTCTCACCTTGTTCTTTTTGAGTGTCTTGGTTATTCTTACTCTTTCCATATAAATTCCATATAAATTTTAGAGTTAGATTTTCAAGTCTCACAAAAACAAACAAAATGAAATACAAACAATGACAACAACAAAAACCTGTGGAGATTTTGATTAGGATTGTGTGGATTCTATAGGTTAGTTTAGAGAGAGTTTCAGTATTATAAATCAAATATCATAATCTTTTTTTTTTTTTAAAGATTTATTTAGGGGATCCCTGAGTGGCTCAGTGGTTGAGCACCTGCCTTTGGCCCAGGGCATGATCTTGGAGTCCCGGGATCGAGTCCTACGTTGGGCTCCCTGCATGGAGCCTGCTTCTCCCTCTGCCTGTGTCTCTGCCTCTCTCTCTCTGTGCCTCTCATGAATAAATAAATAAAATCTTAAAAAAAAAAGATTTATTTATTTATTCATGAGAGACACACATGGGGTGGGGGTGGGGGGCAGAGACACAGGCAGAGGGAGAAGCAGGCTCCATGCAGGGAGCCTGATGTGGGACTCGATCCCGGGTCTCCAGGATCACACCCTAGGCTGAAGGCAGTGCTAAACCGCTGAGCCACCTGGGCTGCCCAAATATCATAATCAATATCACAAGCAATACTGTACTGAGCATTGTACATAAACATAATGCTGTTCTTCTGTAGTATAGAATCCTAGGAATGGGATTGCTGGGTTATAGGGTGGATTTCAAATTTTAAAGATTTGAAAGGTTTCCACATTCTTTAGAGGAAGGGCACTTTATTTTTAAATTTTTCCTAAGGTTACTTTAAAACAAAAAAAAAAATTAAACCTTTTTATAGTAGATGTTGATAGCAAAATAAGCACTTCACAGTATAGTTTTTGCATTCAAAGTTAATGGCATAAAAAGGGCCCCTGGGTGGCTCAGTTAGTTAAGCATTTATTTGCCTATGGCTCAGGTCATAATTCCAGGGTCCTGGGATGGAGCCCCACATTGGGCTTCCTACTCAGCGAGTAACCCACTTCTCCATCTCCCTCTCCCTCTTTCCTCATCTGTTTCAAATAAGTAAAATCTTCAAAGTTAATGGCATACCATATGCTTGGTGCATAGATTTAAATGATAATGACAGTTGTTTAAAGTATGAAGTACATGCATACTTTCTTTGGGAGCCTACTTTCTTGAATATCACTTGCAGTGTTACATCTCTTTAACTATTTGATTTCAAATTTAATGCTGTTAAATTTAGTTTATACATGTAACCAATTTGAATGAAAGTTGCAGTACTTAGTAGTACCCTTTTGGCAATCAGTGTTGATAGCATCATTACTACACTCAGTATATTGGTTGCTATTACTGTATATTGGTTTATGTACAATGCAGTTGAAACCTGGAAAATAACTTGATTGCTACTTTTGCTTTTTAAATTTTTAAAAATTTATATATGTATATTTAAATATTTTGTTTATTTATTTGACAGAGAGAACACAAGCAGGGGGAGTAGCAGGAGGAGGGAAAGCAGGGGGAGCAGCAGGAGGAGGGAGAAGGAGAAGCAGGTTTCCTGCTGAGAAGGGAACCTGATGTGGCATTTGATCCCAGGACCCTGGGATCATGACCTGAGCTGAAGGCAGATGCTTAACCGACTGAGCCACCTAGGCATGCCATATTTTCATATATTTTTAAAGTTTTTCTATGTAAGTAGTCTCTACACCCAAAATGGGGCTTGAATTCATGACCCTGAGGTCAAGAGTCACACATTGTTCTGACTAAGCCAACCAGGTGCCCCTACTATTGTTTTTTAAAAAATATTTTATAGTAGGATGCTTTAAAACTTTTTACTTGAATGTATCTTTACATTCAAATAATCCTTTTTGAAAGGGATGATTTGAATATACTTTTACAATAGGCTAAGCTAAAGGTTATTTTTTATTTCTTCCCAAATTTCAATTCTAAACATCCTGTACTTCATAGGTTTAATTTAAGAAGTGGTTTCTGATTGAAAGAGCAGCATCATCCCTTCTTTCTTCTCCTTGCTTTTAAAGTGTTTTCTGACAGGTAGCCTGGGTGGCTCAGCAGTTTAGCACAGCCTTCAGCCCAGGACGTGATCCCGGAGACCCGGGATACAGTCCCACGTCAGGCTCCCTGCATGGAGCCTGCTTCTCCCTCTGCCTGTGTCTCTGCCTCTCTCTCTCTCTCTCTCTCTCTCTCTCTCTCTCTCTCTCTTTCTGTGTGTCTCTTATGAATAAATAAATAAAATCTTTAAAAAAAAAGTGTTTTCTGACAACTCTAAAAGGTATTTTGACCAGTATAATGTAAACCTTAGTTCAGTTTATTTTACACAGTTGAAGGACTTTCTACTTTGATAATTAAGTTCTTGTTTAAAAGGGCATTATATAAGAATTACTTTTTAGTCATCCTCCCACTCCCTGGGGTTTTGTTTTTGTTAAGTCTCTGAGTTGGAAGATACCTCATAAAGGATAGGATCCTGATTGGCTATTTTAGAGGTTATAATGTTCCTTTTTAACAAAATGAGGAGGTTTAACTCAAAATATAAATATTTGTCTGCCTCTCCAGTAGATACAGTAAAGTCTTTCTTATCTAGAATGTTTCAAAAGTGGATAGTTCTGTTAAGATAATTTCCTGGGCAATTAAAGATTTTATATACCTCCCGATATATAACACTATTTTCCTGTGTTAGTAAATACTATAGGTAAATCTAAATAAATCTGTCTTTGGTTGCTGGCTTTCTTATAAGGATATAAAAAATCATCCATGATTCAGGCATTGAAGGCAAAAGAAAACAGACTGAATTTGCACTGATGCTAAGGTCCATAGACCTCTGGCACTCTATCATCCTGCACAAATGGCATGTCTGTTCAGTTGACCATCTTCTTTCTCCCAGTGATCCTAGGCATAGCCTTGTTATCTTCAGCATAGAGCTCCCTTCCCCCCTTTTTTTTTTTTTAATTTTTTTTTTTTAATTTTTTTTTTAAATTTATTTATGATAGTCACAGAGAGAGAGAGAGAGGCAGAGACACAGGCGGAGGGAGAAGCAGGCTCCATGCACCGGGAGCCCGATGTGGGATTCGATCCCGGGTCTCCAGGATCGCGCCCTGGGCCAAAGGCAGGCGCCAAACCACTGCGCCACCCAGGGATCCCTCCCTTCCCCTTTTGTTGCTTGATGAATCTTTTTGGCTTCTCTAGAGCTGGCTGCTTAAGAGCAGTAGAGAGTGTAGGATCATGTGAAAGATTGACTAGGGCAAATGAAGCTACCGTAGCCTCCTATCCTCTGTTTCAGTCTGATGATGTTTTTTGATTGAGATTAAATTCCTCTATATAACATTTATAGTTTCAAAGTGGCATTTAATACATTCACAATATTGTACATTTGTCACATCTCTGTAGTTCTATGACATTTTCATGATCCCCAAAAAGAAACCCATCCTCATTAAGCAGTTACTCCCCATGCTCCCTGTCTTCCAACCTAGGTGGCCACTAATCTGTATATTGTCTCTATGGATCCACTTACTCTGGATATTTTGTATAAATGGAACTATACAATTTGTGACCTTTTGTGTCTGTCTCTTTTTAGTTAGCATGATGTTTTATTTATTTTTTATTTTATTTTATTTTTTAATTTTTATTCACTCACGATAGTCACAGAGAGAGAGAGAGAGGCAGAGACACAGGCAGAGGGAGAAGCAGGCTCCATGCACCGGGAGCCCGACGTGAGATTCGATCCCGGGTCTCCAGGATCGTGCCCTGGGTCAAAGGCAGGCGCCAAACCGCTGCGCCACCCAGGGATCCCAGTGGTCTTGAATTCATTCAAAATAGTTTACCCATGGTCTGTACAGAATTAATATTTTTTCATCTGCTGCTGTTGTCATGTTGTAAACAATTTTATTCTTGTATCTTTGGTGGAGTATATTATGACAAGTACTTCTTAAAATGTACATTGTTGGAAATAAAAACAATGAGTTTAGTGTACCTTAGTACAGCTGACATCTGTATATGACAGTGTCTAGGAAGATAGAAACAGGAGTTCCTCTTGTCATGGCAGAGAGACTTCTACATACTTGCTAAAGTACTAAACTTTTTTTTTTAAAGATTTTATTTATTCATGAGAGACACAGAGAGAGAGGGAACGAGAGAGAGAGAGAGAGAGAGAGAGAGAGAGGCAGAGACATAGGCAGAGAGAGAAGCAAGCTCCATGCAGGGAGCCTGATGTGGGACTTGATCCCAGGTCTCCAGGATCAGGCCCTGGGCTGAAGGCAGTGCTAAACCGCTGAGCTACCAGGGCTGCCCAAGTACTAAACTTTTTAGAGATCCTCCTCTAATAGGAGTTACATTAATTCATAGGAGATATGCTAATTTGTTACATATAGTGAATGCTAGTGCATGCCTTAGGGCGGTCATTAGGACTTAAGTTTCTCTTTGAACTCTGGTTCAGAAGGACTGGGAGAGTTCTGTGGTGCCAAAGTTAGATATAGTGCTGCAAGCCAGGACCTGGAGTGGGGCTCCCAACACTGGAGGAAAGAGGTTGAGAAAAGCTTTTGCTAACAGCTGCCTAGAGTTCTCTGTGGCCCATTATGAAAAGCTGCTGTCCCTAGGGAGGCCTCGTGACCAAGAACTGAAGCATACCTCACGTTCGCTTATTGTGACTGAGTCAGTGATAACCCTTGTATTGCCATCGGGCAAGAAACTCAAACTGGAGCCTAGGGAGTCAGATTGACTGGATAAGGAAAGAGGAGTACAGAAGGAAGGAGAAAGATGATACCTCCTCAAAGTGAACCTGTATATGAAAATTCTAAAGCAAATGCTAGGAAGGCAGCCAATAAAAACAGGAATTGGCATATAAGTTTATCCTAGATAAGATTCAAATAATAGAGTAGTCTAGAAAGGACTTTAAAACAAATGTGTTTCGTAAGATACATGAAGTAATGATTTTCTGAAAAAGAAGATAAAATTGTGGGGAAAAACAGACTAAAACAAAAGTAGGTAGGTAGGAAAAAGAACCAATTAGAAATCCTTGAAGTGAAAAAAAAAATTGTTGTAAAAACATACATCAGAATAAAACTCAAGACACATCCTAAATCACAGGAAAATTAGGATATTCAAAAGGAATACTGAGTAATTCCACCAAAATCACATAGAGATAAATATATATATGTAAGAGTAAGAGATGTGGCGGATAGATAAAAAGCCTTCAGAATTCTAATGGGAGTTGTATATATCTTCACAAATGTTCAGACAGTGTTAGTTCAACAGATGGCTTCTTCTAAGGACCACAGAAGAGGTGAATTAAGTTCTTACAAGATTTGGATTCGAATTTGAGCAGAGCTTGAGAGACATGGAGTTGAGACAATTTGATTGAGAATATTTGGGAACTGACCATGTAAGATTTTCATAGGCATAAGAAGCAAATGACAAGGACAGCAAGTGGGAAGAAAGGATCTAGGTTTTGAGGTAGCTGTCATTGGAAACTAACTTTGATACACTTGGCTTTTACTTGGGCTAGGGGCATGAGTGTAAATTGTTTTTTGGTAGCATCTTCCTTTGAAATGTTTGGTCAACATGTTTTTCTCTGTTGGGCATCAATTTTTGTGAGTGTGTGGGTGTTTTGTTTTGTTTTTTGTTAGACTTCAAACACTGTGAAATTTTATATTATTTTGTCGTGTGGGCCAGAGTGACTTCATTTCAAATGTTAATTTTGGAAGCCTAAGAAGAGTAAATTTGTATAGCCTTTAATTTAAAATCACATCCATTCCAAGGATGACCTTTCTGAATTCCCAGAGGAGTTCAGATTTTCAGCAAGAATAGAAACTTGGATAAGATGAGTAGCCAGAGCCAAGCAGGCATCTAGTACATTTTAGTACACCACTAATACTCAACTTTTAGGACCAGATGAAGAGTTAGTGGAGGCTCTAGTCAATATCCATAACTCTATAGTACTAGTGAGTTAGGATTGAATGAAAAGTGTAAGGATTGAATGAAAAGTGTAACTCTATAGTACTAGTGAGTTAGGATTGAATGAAAAGTGTAAGTTCTTAAGGTTGTGCAACATTTCTGATATAAGTTCTTTATTATATGTAATATATAACATAATAACATACATTACTTGCTGTGTTAAGATTGCAAAAGAATGTTTTGGGTTTTTTTTTAGTTCTTATTTTATTTTGAAATAATCACAGATTTACAGGAGATGATAAAATTTCTTTTAGGGGAGGCCCTGTGTATATTTTACCCATTTTCTCCCAAAGATGTCTTCTGTAACTATTGTATGCTATCAAAGCAAGGGATTTGACATTGGTAAACTGTGTGATACCCATAGAGCTTATTCAGATTTCAGCAGTTTTTCATTTAAAAGTTCACTTTAATTATAATTTCTTCTAAATCTGATTCATGATTATTAATATTTTGGTGTATAGTTTTTGAAAGAAGACTGAAGGACGGAAGAGAATATATACTAAAAGAATTAAAGTTTCTTCTGTACATATTGGAGAAAACTTTCTAAGTACAAAGTAAATGATTATTTAAAATTTTATGTATTTTGTCCTCCCCATAAATTTCAATGCTATCATTTTGAATGTATTTGTCATGTTAAGGCTTTGTGTTCTTTACCATATGGTTCTTACTAGTTTAGAGACTTAGACCAAATTGGCAGACATGTGGTGTGCTGTGGTGGCTGTTGCATATATCATTGTATGCCAGTTGGTTAAAGTTGGGCTTTGAAATTCTGAACAGCTCAACTCCTCTCCATTCCTGACCTTTCCAGCAACTTGTTATTTCTGTTGGTGGAGAGATGGTAGCAGTTGTGATGGTGCAAGGCCATTAGTGTTGTGCATGCTGCGTGGTGAGAACAGTTTGCAACATGCCCTTATTATCTGTTTTTCATTATTTGTTTTATTTTTATACCTCTACTTATTACACTGAATGAGACAGCTACTAGCCGGGATGATAGCAGAGCCTGCTTTTCTCTCTGAGTATACTATCTTTGCTTTGGATTCCTCCAAACAGCCTAAAACAGAGCCTGACAGTGTGGTGAGTCCTTCCACCGCTTTCTGCATTCCCTTTGTGGGGAAGCAAAGTAATTTGGTAATTCTAGAAGCAAATCTCTGCTGCTTGTCACTGACTGTCTCTCAAAGCATCCTCAGTACCCTGTTGCTAACCCTGCTCTAAAAAATCAGAGTGAATTGCTGAATTCTGATGGCTGGTGTGTTTTCTGGTAGCTATTTAACAACAATGAAATAACACTTTTCCTTAATGTAGTGAAGACTACCCTCAACCTGATCTAAACTCTTTTCTCTTTAGGGAATATTTGCTTAACTAAAAATGGTATGTTTTGCTAGAAATCTCTGTTCTACTATTGGTAGGAGGCCAAGAATATTTTGAGATGTGATTCATATTTTAAGGAAAAAAAGTATTATATGTAAATCTATAATTGAACAACATTGTGTAGGTAGGTGGATTCTACTGTAATAAATAATTGCATCTTATTTTGAGAGAGTACTAGTTTTCTATATATTAAACATTTGAAAGGAAGTAATTACTCATTATTTTCCAATTCAGTGAATTCATACAATTTGGAATCTTGTATATAATTTCACTTTGAGAAAGTGTACTGTTTTCATATGTATCTTAAGTTGTTAACTTAGGAAATTAAGAGATATTTTTTGCCCAGTAAAGATTTTGTGGTATGTTGGATATTGAGTGAGTTAGGATTGAGGTTTTCTTTTTTCTTTTTTAATTTTTATTTATTCATGATAGTCACAGAGAGAGAGAGAGAGAGAGGCAGAGACACAGGCATAGGGAGAAGCAGGCTCCACGCACCGGGAGCCCGACGTGGGATTCGATCCCGGGTCTCCAGGATCGCGCCCTGGGCCAAAGGCAGGCGCTAAACTGCTGTGCCACCCAGGGATCCCGGATTGAGGTTTTCTTAAATGACAAGAATTGATTTAATTTACTAAGTAGCTTATGATGATATTAGAACATTTCTCTACTTAATCCATGCAGCCAGGACAGATTTGGTCTGTATATGGTCAGTAGCAATCCTAAATTACATTCTGAACTTGGTTTTAGAGAAGAAAACAGTTGAGGCACCATAGTTTGGATCTCAGGGCAAAGGGTCTCTCCTTGGTTCTGGCTACAAGTAATATGTCACTCTTTTCAAAACTGGTTTGAGAAAGAGACCGGAGTCCCAGTTAAAGATAACTTAGCAATTTATTTTATTTTATTTTATTTTATTTTATTTTATTTTATTTTATTTTATTTTATTTTATTTTATTTTATTTATTTTATTTTTTATTTTATTTTATTTATTTTATTTTATTTATTTTATTTTATTTTATTTTATTTATTTTATTTTATTTTATTTTATTTTATTTTATTTTATTTTATTTTATTTTAAAGATTTTATTTATTCATGATAGTCACACAGAGAGAGACAGAGAGGCAGAGACACAGGCAGAGGGAGAAGCAGGCTCCATGCAGGGAGCCCGACGTGGGATTCGATCCCGGGTCTCCAGGATCGCGCCCTGGTCCAAAGGCAGGCGCCAAACCGCTGCACCACTCAGGGATCCCAGCAATTTATTTTAAAAACACAAAATGAGGGGCCTCTGGGTCCCTCAGTTGGTTGAGTCTGCCTTCAGTTCATGTCATGATCCCGAGGTCCTAGGATCAAGCTCCACATTGGGCTTCCTGCTCAGTGGAACCCTGCTTCTCTCTCCCTCTGCCCCCTACTCTTGCACATTCTCTCTCGAATAAATAAATAAAATCTTAAAAAAAAAGAAAATACAAAATGATATTACTTTATACTTCATGTTACAGTAACAGAGACTTAAAAAAAGCTTCTCTGTGACCCACTTCCATATATAAAAGTAATTTAAGTACCTCTTCTATTGTGAAAAATGCTAATGATTTTAAAGTAGAGGCTTTATAACTATTTAAAAATAATTTAAGTAGACTAAGACTTCATTCATCTTATTTAAATTTTGTTCAGATAAAAACTTCTCTCTCTCTAACAAAGAGAAACCATAGCATAATGTAAAATGGAATACAAATTTAGTGAGAGTCTATTTCTGTGTTCATCAGCTGATACCTTTTACTTTATTCAGTTTTTTTAAAAAACGATCCCAAATTCTAAAAATTGCTTAGTCCTCAGCAGTCAGTAAATAGTTGTTGAAAATTGAACAAAACATAATTGAAGACAATTCTGACGGGGAACCTGTATGTGCTTTTAAATTAAATACACTTTAGATTAGAATAATTTTTCTCTTGTCTTAGAATTGCTCCCAGGAGAAAGTATTGGTGACAGTTGAGTATTGACATGTGTTGAGCTTCTCTCTGGAAGGACTTCAGAATTCTTTTTTTATACCGAAAGAAGTAACTGTGTAAGGATTTGACAAGCATATATTGAGCCTCACCACCAGTCAGGCAAAAGTTAGGTCCTGTGGACCAAGATGAAGATACAGGGTTCCTGCCCTTTGAGAGTTTATAGTTTACTGTGGAGACATATGCTTACAATAAAAAGGAATCAAGCCTTCATAGAAGAAAATATAGGCATAGGGAATGTGTTAGCCCTCAAGCAAGCGATATGAAGCTTCATAAAAGAAGCTGCATTTGAAAGTTAAAAGGTAAATGAGAATTGGCTGGGCAGAAATGAAGAAGGCATTACAGATAGTGACAAAATCTTTAATTTTGCTTCCTAATTTAAATTTACAAGGTACCTTAGCAAATACTCTCCTTAAGCTGTCCTGCATTTATTTAGATATATGGTATGATATATATACTGAAATACATATACAGGGAGGAAAAGTTTTTAAATATTAGGTTGTGTTTGTTTGATAGGGTGAGAGGTCAAACAATTATAGAATAGTTCTTTGTGTCATGTGTCAAGTAACTTAATATGGGCTCTCTTGCCACTCTTGCTCCTAACTTAAATATCTTAGGGAACCATTTCATTTCTTTTCTCCATAACTTGACTGTCTCAATTTTCAGCTTATGGACCAAGAGACTTGTTGAACTCAATAAAGTATGTTTTTTATTTTATAGCGTGTAGTGTAGTATATTTTAAGGGCCAGCAAGCATTAATTATCATGCTTACACAAACTAAGCCATATATACACTTAATTATTTGAAATGTCAGAGAACAGGAAGATAAAAGTTATGTTCCCCCAACTTTTCTCCCCAGTAAAACTCAAAGGAAAGTGTCTTGGACTGATATAATTTGATAATTATTATTATTATTTTTAAAGAGTATGTGTGCACACACGAGCTGGGTGGGGGTAGTTGGAGGGGGGAGAGGGAGAGAGAATCTTAAGCAACCTCTACACCCACACTCTTTTTATATTAGAAGGAGAAGGTATTTCAGTTATTAGAGAAAAACCCAGATACATTATGGAAGTGGAAATAGTAATAGCAGTATAAGAACTCTCCCTCGTCTCCCGGTATCCATTACCCAGTATCATCTGTTAACTCAAGGCCGTCTTATTTTATTATACCCCCGCAATTCTCTAACCGTCCACCCCACACATGTATACCTCTCTTCCCATGCCTCCATCTCTATTGGATTATTTGAAGCAAATTTCAGAAACCTTATTCCATCTAAATGTTTTGGTATATATTTCTAAAATATAATGACTAAAAATGTATAATACATTTATCACACCTAAAAATTAATAATTTCTTAGTATCAAATATCTAATGAGAGTTCAAAAATTTGAGAGCACTTGCAAAGCTGATACTTATATTTAAGAATTAATATCCAGTTCTATTTAAGAATAAGTAAGGTCAGTTATTTGACCCTTCCTTGGTCAGCTGTGGAAATTTATGGGAAATGTGTTATTTAGCTACCAAGTTACTGAAACATAGTGGCTTATATTTGCTCTAATGCTTAGTTTAAAACTTAGGAAGTTATTTTATCATGAGCTACTTATATAGCTCTAATTTTGGTCAGTGTATTATGAATGCAGTATAGAATTTTGAATCTCTAAGAATCTCATTCATTATCATGGAACCTATGCCAGTATGTTGTGATCAGTAGGATGTCACTAAAGTTAGAACATTTACTTTCTTATTTGGAAGATTTTTTAATTTTAAGTTTTTCTGAAAATTGCCTTAACAATTTCATTTAGATTGCTGGTTTCAGATGAATGAGGCTTTTCCATTTCTTGTTACAAAGATATTTTTCAGGTCTTAGCCCAAATAACTTTGAGTATTTTTTTTATCATAGGGAACTCTTGACATTGTTTCTTTTTCTGGATAGTTGTCTATTTGAATGACTTTTGCTAATTGAATCCCTGATGTTAATTTTGTCATGGGGGGAAAACTGGGGACATTATATTGGGGAGAGGCATGTGATTAGCTTTAAATAAATTTTGCTATATACTAATCTTTGCTATTTAGTTACATATAGCAAAATAAATTTTCTAAATACTCACCATACTAGTTTTGCCTTGCATGAAAACATTCTAATAAATGAACTAATTTTGTTTGATAAATGTATTTAATTGGTACTCGGTTTTTGTTCTTAACAGTTTAGCTTTTTGTTCCTTTTCTTTATGATGTTTCTTTGTTTTTCTTAGAATGCATCCATACAAGCCACGAAATCTGACAGTGTTAATGGAAGTGAACCACCAACTCCTCAGGTCTGTTACTAATGTTATATTAGAAAATAGCAAGTCATTTCAGAGTGTTGGTCCATCTATATTATTAGCATCTGACTTTCTGTTGGAACAGTAATGTCCATAGATTTGATAAAATATGTATGGAAACCTAGGTTTGTTGATGCTTTCTTGGAAACAGTTTTAAATGAAAATGGTTCATGTATACACACCAGTCATGTAACATGCCATTGTTACTCATTTAAGAAATTAATGGCAGTGAAGAGAAAACTTTTTGAAAAAAAGGAATGACTTTATAGTCTAAAA
Source organism: Vulpes vulpes (assembly GCF_048418805.1). Taxonomy (NCBI): domain Eukaryota; kingdom Metazoa; phylum Chordata; class Mammalia; order Carnivora; family Canidae; genus Vulpes; species Vulpes vulpes. The sequence continues at coordinate 57,885,876 of NC_132790.1, forward strand.
GATTATGGACACTTTATATCGAAAGACATTGAGTTACATAATTTAGAAAGTGGGGATATGGAACATATGGAATTTCTTTTAAAGTTTGCTCTAATGCGAGTATTTTACTAGAAAACTTTGATTTAAAAACGTCATTTGGGGAGTGTGCAGCTCAAGTGACATTCTTTTGTCTCTTTCCAAAAAAGAAAGAAAAAATTCATTAAAAATATCATAATGGCAGCAGTGTCTGAGATGAACATTTGTTTAGGCTTTAGTGATGATGTTATCATTAATCTGGCTATTCTCAGCAGTCTCTGATTAGGACAAAAACATTTATAATCTGTGGACCTGGATCATGTATGGAGACAATTTATGAGCTATATGATATATGAATTAAATTATTTAGACTAAACATTCTAAAGTATTGTCTGGCAAACGTACGGATTATAGCTTCCAAAATTCTATGAACAGATTCGGTGGACTGAGGATCTCATTCCTTTGGTGGGGGCTGGTCAGGTGCTGGGCATCGTCCAAGTCCCTGAGCTTATTGACTCTGGCTTTGCCCAGTTTCCCTAGGTAATTCCAAATCCTCTACAAATACATCATTTTTTATAAGCTCCATGAAGTAGGGGTAAAATATTTGGATGTACCACTCTACATGGTACTGGGCAGATCCAGTGATCTTTAATGAGTATTATTAAAACTATTATTTACAATGATTATTTTCCCTTTATAGAATAGTTCAAAAAGACTATAAATACTGTTATGAATATAAAAACTGAATGATAATCAGCTTTATAACACATTCAGAAGAAATTTAAGTTTTCAATAAGGTGAAGAATGAGCATGGATAAAGTTCAGGAAGTAAGCCCATTGAAAATACAACTGTTTTTCTAAAAATGAACAAGGTACCGGGGATCCCGGGTGGTTCAGCAGTTTGGCGCCTGCCTTTGGCCCAGGGTGTGATCCCGGAGTCCCGGGATCGAGTCCCGCATCAGGCTCTTGGCATGGAGCCTGCTTCTCCCTCTGCCTGTGTCTCTGCCTCTTTCTCTCTCTCTATGTCTATCATGAATAAATAAATAAAACCTTTAAAAAAATAATAAGGAAAAAAAAAATAAGGTACCTATTATTAACTATGTGTCAGGCATTGTTAAACATTTTGCATATATGATCTCATTTAATTCTTATCACAAGGAGATGCCTTTACTCAGTCTGTTTATTTTTAAACATATCTCTGAAAGTTCGTTGTTGGCTGTTATTAGCTAATTGGGAATAATGTATATTCTTGAAGGGGGTGGAATGCTTAGTATGATTGGGCATCTTAACATCAGGAGGAAACCAGGGGTGACACCAAGGTAGGAGAAGAGATGGTACAATCCAAGCCCAAGAGTTTGTAAACACAGCTGCCTGTGATTGCCTTATTACTGGGTCAGATATTCTACATAAATCAGTTGGTTTTGGCATACAATATAACAAACAATTTTCTCCTTTTTTCTTTTCAACACAGTATATTATGAAATTTTTCAAACATACAGAGAAATAGAACTTTAAAGTGAGCTTGTATATACCTACTGCCCAGAGTATATCATCGATACTTTACTATATATTGCTTTATCACAAATCTGTTCATGTATACATTCTTCTATCTGCCCCTCAATCTATTTTACTTTTTTGATGCATTTCAGAGTAAGTTGCAGGCCATAGTATCCTTCCCTATAATATTTTAGCATGTATATCATTAACCAGAGTTCAATATTAGTATTTAAGTATTAATGCTGTAATTACTTTAAGGAAAGAGAAAGGTTAATACCACATCTGATAATTAATTCTCAAGTTAAAAATACAAGTTAAATCAAAATTTAAAGGACCTTGATATGGAACTGACTAGTTTCAGTGGTTTAATTAGTTGTGTAATTACGTATATATCTATTATGCACACAGCCTAGACGTTGGATAGTAATGAATCATGATGAAAATTTACTTTAGTTAATTTATCTGATTAAAAGGTAGTTACCTCCCTAGAGTTTTTTTTTTAGATTGAAGTGTAACTGACATACAATGTCTAATTAATTTCATACGAGGTATAAATCTTAGTGATTTGATATTTTTATACATTAGGAAATGGTCCCCATGATTAGTCTAGTTACCAGAATCCATCACCATACAAAATATTACTGACTGTGTTCCCTGTGCTGTACATTACATCCTCCTCACTTCTTTCTTTTATAACTGGAAGTTTGTACCTATTCTCTTTACATATTTTGCCTTCTTCCCCAGACCCCTCCACTCTCTGGTAAGCAATAGTTTGTTTATTGTGTCTTTGAGTCTGTATTGTTTTTATTATATTATATTATTTATTTTTTTAAAAGATTTTTATTTATTTATTCATGAGAGACAGAGAGAGAGAGGTAGAGACACAGGCAGAGGGAGAAGCAGGCTCCCTTCAGGGAGCCTGACGTGGGACTGGATCCCAGGTCTCCAGGATCACGCCCTGGGCTGAAGGCAGGCAAAACCGCCAAGCCACTCAGGGATCCCGTTTTATTTTTTTTTAGATTCTACATATAAGTGAAGTCATATGGCATTTGTCTTTATCTGACTTCTCTCATTTAGCATAATACCCTCTAGGTCCTCTAGGTCACAAAGGGCAAAATTTCATTCTTTTTACATGGCTAAGTAATATTTTTATGTATTTATTTCTATTATATAGCATATTATATGTATATATATGTATATATATAATATATATATATATATATCTCACCTCTTCTTTATCCAGTCATCTGTTGAAGGGCATTTAGACATTCCTTCTTTATCTTGACTAGTATAAATAATGCTGCAGGAAACTTAAGGGTACATATATATATATCTTTGAGTTGGTATTTTTGTTTTTTTTGTTTCAGATAAATACCTAGAAGTGGAATTGCTGGATTGTATGGTAGTTCTATTTTTAATTTTTTGATGAACCTCCATACTATTTTCCATAGTGACTATGCTAGTTTATATTCCTACTAACAGTGCACCAGGATTCCCTTTTTTCTACATCCTTACCAACACTTGCTACCTTTTGTCTTTTTGATAATAGCCAATCTGACCACTGTGAGGTGTTATCTCATTGCAGTTTTGGTTTGCATTTTCCTGATGATTAATGATGTTGAGTATCTTTTCAGGTGCCTGTTGGCTATCTGCATGTCTTCTTTGAAAAAATGTCTATTCAAGTCCTCTGCCCATTTAAAAATTTTTTTGATATTGTATAAGTTCTTTATAGATTTTGTTCTTATATATTTTTATATATTTTGGATATTAATCCCTTATCGAATGCATGATTTGCAAATATCTTTTCCAGTGCAGTAGATTGCCTTCTCGTTTGGTTGATGGTTTCCTTCACTGTGCAAAAGCTTTTTAGTTTGATGTAATCCCATTTGTTTATTTTAGCTTTTGTTACCCTTGCCTGAGGAAACTGATTCAAAAAAAAAAAAAATACTAAGACTGATGTCAAAGAGCTTACTGTGTACCTTTTCTTCTAGGAGCTGTGTATGCTTTTTTGAGGTAAATTTTATGTAAAATGAAATATACAAACCTCAAGTGTGCATTAACTGAGTTTTAACAAATGTATATGCCAAACCCATATGCTAAACCCATACAGAGGTTTTAGAACATTATCAACACCCTAGAAAGTTCCTTTGTGGTTCTTCTCCCTCCTAGAGGCAATCTCTTAAATTTTTTTTCCACCATACCATGGATTAGGTTTGCTTGTTTTAGAACTTTATATAAGTAGCCTCATATATGTATAGCATGTACTCTTGTAGAAAGCTTCTTTCAGTCATGATAGTATTTTTGAGATTTCATCCATGTTGTTGTAGTTATCAGTAGTTCCCCTTTATTCTTTGTAGGGTTCCTTTGAATAGATATTGCATGGTTTATTTACCTTTAATGGACACTTGGGCTGTTTCCAGTTTTTAACTATTATGAATAGAGCTACTATAAACATTATTGTAGAAATCTTTGTCAATGTGTGTTTTCATTTGTTCCTTTTTGACCATTATAGATTGTGTAATAATACTTTTTGATGATTTCTAGAATAACATATACTGTGTGTATATATATAAAATGTGTTTGATACATATCATTTTAACCAAAACATTGAATGCTTAAATATCTCTTATTAGATCATCATTATCATATTGACAGATTAAGATATAACTTAACAAATGTGTATTAAGTACTTGCTTTGTGGAAAGCATTGTGACAAGGAACCAGAGATAGGAAATAAGGATTATTTTCTAAATGAGCATAAAGTCTAGCGTGAGGGGGTGTGTGTGTGTAGCAGATATAATGACAGGAAAACTTACTTAGTGCTTACTGCTTATAGCACATTATTTGAAATATTTTAAATGTGCTCACTCATTTAATTCTTATAACAATCCTACTACTCTTTTACAAATGAGAAAATTGAAACACAGAGGCCTTAAAAACTACAAACTACTAAGTGGAAAAGCTGGGATTCAAATCAGGGAATTTGGTTCAGAGTCTGTGTTCTTAATCATTGTCCTGTGATGTCACGATAGTTATTCTGGGGCTTAAACAACTCAGTTGTTACACCAGCATGTTGGTAACTAATGGTGAGTCAGAATGCAAGAAGTGCTCCAGTAATGGTTCTGGTAAAAGCTGAGGCCATTAAGGTTATTTCTGATGAGTGAGATCTGAGGTTTCCTAGAAGAGCTGGCATTTGACCTGAACTTTGAAGGATGTCTGGATTTTCTTATGTAGGGAAATTATGGGCAGTGGTACAGAGGCACACAGTGATGCATTTGTTTCAGGGCAGGAAGTTGCCTGTTATGACTCAAGTTTTTGGTACACAGACGGGTGAATTTACAGAGAAAAGGGTCTTGGGAAGTGGGAATCTTGAATATAAGCTAAAGATTTTGAACTTTATATTAAATGGGGAATCCAGTTTCAGAATTGGAATGAGATGGTCTGGATGATGTTTTAGACAGACAATTGTGTGGTGACAGTGCAACAGGGCAGATTGGGGTAAGAGATTAGAGGCCAGGGAATACAAGGCTGCTAAGGTATCCAGCTGATGGAGGATGAGAGTCGGAACAAGAATAGTGTTAGGGGAATACAAAGGAGGGGTTGAAAACAGGCTCTAATTGGGGAGACAGGAAGGAATTAAAAGTAACTCTTGTGTGTGTATGGATTTCTCCTTCTCTAACCCCCTTCATTTTTTTTTTTTTTAATGAATTGTAAATCTGTGAATGTCTTTGGTATCAGAAACCTGACAACAGTTGTCATCAGTGGGAGTTCAGTTTTTCACATATCAGAAGGCCTGAGGATTAAGGGTCCTTCTTCCTTTAGCCTCTTGTCCCTGCCACATCCTTGCCACTGCCTTTCACTCTCACAATTAATTACAAGTTGGCCTTCAAGAATTGCATCTTCATTCTGGACAGGAGGAAAGACTGAAGGGGACAAAAGGCATATTCCTTTTTGTAAAGAAAATAATACCTGTCCTAGAAGGTTCTGTTTTTTTTTTTTTTTAATTTTTATTTATTTATGATAGTCACACACAGAGAGAGAGAGAGAGAGAGAGAGGCAGAGACACAGGCAGAGGGAGAAGCAGGCTCCATGCACCGGGAGCCCGACGTGGGACTCGATCCCGGGTTTCCAGGATCGCGCCCTGGGCCAAAGGCAGGCGCCAAACCGCTGCGCCACCCAGGGATCCCCTAGAAGGTTCTGTTTTATAGATTTCCACTTAGTGTAAATTGTACAATAGTGTACATTATTGGCCAAACTTAGTCACATGGCCCCCTCCTAGATGAAACAGAGTCTGGGAAAAGCTAATTTAAACTAATTGAATAAAACAAAAAACTAAAAAAAAAAAAAAAAAAGCTAGGGGCGCCTAGCTGGCTCAGTCGTTGGAGCATGTGACTCTTGATCTCAGAGTTGTGAGTTCAAGCCTATGTTGCTTGTAGAGAGTACCTAAAGATAATAAAAGCTTAAAAAACCATTCCTTTAATTGAAATATATCACAATATAATATATACTGAAAAGTATGATATATGCATTATACAATTTTCTGAATTTTTACAAACCAGTTAAATACACCTTTGTAATCAACATTCCAAGTAACAGAAATTAATTACTAGTATCCCAGAAGGCCTTGTGCTCCTTTCCATTCCTTGCTCTTTTTCCCTAGGATTACTGTTCTGACATTTAGGTTAATTTTGCCTATTTTTCTTTTATGATTTTATTTATTTATTCATGAGAGACACACAGAGAGAGAAAGAGGCAGAGACACAGGCAGAGGGAGAAGCAGGCTCCATGCAGGGAGCCCGATGTGGGACTCGATCTCGGGACTCCAGGATCATGCCCTGGGCCGAAGGCAGGTGCTTAAACCGCTGAGCCCCCAGAGATCCCCTAATTTTGCCTGTTTTGAACTTTATGTCAGTGGAATAAAAGTGGGTACTCTTGTGTCTGTCTTCTTTTGCTCAGTACTCTGTGAGATTCATCTATATTGTGGTGGTTGCAAATCATTCTCATTGCTGTCTGGTATTCTATTGGTGAACAGACTACAGTTTATCCATTCGGTGATTCATCAGCATCAACAGTAGCTTCAAGTTTGGGACTATATTGAATAAGGTTGCTATAAACTTTCTAGTGTTTGTCTTTTGTTGAACATACAAAAGACATATTTCTATTGAGTATATACTTAGTAGTGAAATTGCTGACTCAGATTGTGTACATGTGTTTAGTTTTAGTAAAGACTGACAAATAGTTTTCCAAAGTGGACTGCTCCACATCCTTATCGGTACTTGGTATTTTCTGTAGTTTTAATTTTAGCCATTTCTGGTGGATGTGTGGTGGTATCTCCTGTGGCTTTAATTTATATTTGGGAAGGTGAATATTTTTACCTGGGTGTATTGTTATTCTGAAGAAAACTGGGGTCCAGTGGAAAAAAAGAAAGAGTAGATATCAGGTGGTAGCCAGTATATATTATTTACCTTAAGCCGGTCATACTTCGGAATACTGTATATGTTTTGATTTATTACTCCTCACAACTACCCCATGAAGTGAGTGTCGTTGTTATCCTCATTTTACATATGAGGAAACAGAGGTATAGAAGGTTAAGTAATTTGCCCAAGGTGTTATTGCCAGTAAGTAGTAGAGCTAAGACTTGGTCCCAAGACGTGTGGTTTCATAGCCTGTGCTTTTAGCTACTGCATCATATAAACAGAAAAGTCTGCTACATAAGCTTGTGTATGACATTCTTATTTGTAAGTTTGTCTTTTTAGTCTCCTTTCTCTGTTAATAATAATTGTTAGTTTATGAGGTATTTGCTACATTTTAAGCACTTTGTATGCATTAACTCATTAGTCCTTGTGGCATCTATATAAGGTGGCTGGTATGATTATTATCATCATATAATTATTTTTATCATTCCCGTTTTGCAGAGGGAGAAATAAGACTAGTGAAGCTACTTGGTCAAGGTCACATAGAGCATAGTGGTAGAGCACCCTTACTCGACAGTCCACAGGCCGAATCACTACACTCAACCATGTTACTTCCAAATATAGCGGAGGTGGCAGTTAGTAAGTTTATCAGCTCTGCAAATACATGTCTTTAACATTGTTCATTAGCTTCTGGCTGACCCTAAAACAGCTATTTCTAGTGTTATTCAAACTTGTTTTACCTGTGTAAAACAAGGGCAACTTACTCTCTGTGTGAAGTGAAAAGCACTTTCTGCATAGGTTAGAAGTGACTGGTAATGGAATTCAGTAAAGCATTTCTTAAAAGTTTTTGAGCGTGAAGGTCTCTCCCTCAAGACTTTCTTCATCCCCTCCCCCCAGTATACAGGTAAAACTTACACGTTATGAAAAAAAACTAGAAAGTACAAAAATACATAAAAATGAAAATAAAAACCACCTAAAATTTTACCATGCAGAACCACTCACTGTTAACTTTTGATGTTTCTTTTTAATGACCTGATTCTAAGGGTATGTGTGTGTGTGTGTGCGTGTGTGTGTGTATAAATAAATATGTTCAGACATATGTATACATATTACCCTGTGTGTGTGTGTGTGTGTGTGTGTATATATATATATAAATTGAAAAGTAGATATAATTGCTTTAAATCAAAATGAGTTCACAATATGTATATTGTTTTCTAGCTTGTTTTTTTCTATTTAATAGTATGTCTTGAACCTCCCTTCATATAGTATAGTTTACATAATGTATCCTCTACTGGGGTACATTGGGTTGTTTCTGGTTATTTTTTTAAAAGATTTTATTTATCTATTCATGAGAGACAGAGACACAGGCAGAGGGAGAAGCAGGCTACCTGCTAGGAGCCCCATGTGGGACTCCCAGGACCTGGGGATCACCACCTGAGCCAAAGGCAGATGCTCAACCACTGAGCCACCCAGGTGCTCCTGGTTGTTTTCAGTTTTGACTATTACAAACAACCTGTGATAAATCTCTGTGTATATGAAGGGGGTGGAGCATGTTATCTCCTCTTACTTACTCCCACCTTGCCTAATACTATTACTAAATCTCTAGAATCCGTAAGTAAAGTATTCCTGGTTTGAATAAGAGAATCTTTTTGCTTTCCTGTAATATTGCCCACACATGACCTCAGTCTCCCCTGAGTATTCATTCCTGGCATTGCTGAGATGTTGCAGGTGACCCTGTGGCACTAATGAGAATGAGTTTGTAGGAAACACCTGTTAAATACTGACTGCTGTCACCTGAACAAAATAACGCAGTTTAAAGCAGCTCGTTTACATTATTTTTCATTGTTACTATTCAAATGAACGTGTTATTCTAATTAAGGTAACAGCTCTTGCTTATTACTGTTTCTGACATCAGACTTGTTGATCTGTGCAGAGGGATTCTAGCTCAGACTTTTCGATTGTTGTCTATGATTTTTTAATGCATATTTTTATTTCCAGTAGACAGAATGGCAATTAGAGCAGAGCTGGATATCCCTAGTCAACTCTGCCTGGCATTCTCTTACTGAACAAAGTGGGCTCACTAATCATTACCCTCACCCTTCTCCCATTCCCCTCTTTTGTTGAATAGAGTGATGAAGAATTTAGTACCTGCATACACACTCAAGGTAAAGCTCACTTGACTTGAGCCACACATTTCACACTTCATAATATATACCCCCACTTTAGGCATTAGGTATGTACTGGTGATACAGATACCATGGCTTCCAAGGATCTTACGGTTGTGGAGATGAATCCTCACAGGTATGCTGAGAAAACATGGCATCCTTCTTTTTTATAGATGTACAAACTGAAGGGAATTGACCTAGTGAAGCTGTTGCACTGCTTGGTGAGAGACCTGGGACCTATACCTGAAACCTCTGACTTGAGGTCCAGTGCTTTTTCAGAAATAAACAAGTGTCTCTTGTTTTGCAGAAAACAATGTGTTGGGCAACCCGGGTGGCTCAGCGGGTTAGTGCCTGCCTTCAGCCCAGGGCGTGATCCTGGAGACCCGGGATCGAGTCCCACGTCGGGCTTCCCTGCATGGAGCCAGCTTCTCCCTCTGCCTGTGTCTCTGCCTTTCTCTCTCTCTCTGTGACTCTCATGAATAAATAAATAAAATCTAAAAAAATAAAAATAAAAATTAAAACAAGGTATTATGTAAAATGTCAGGAATGTAAATTTAATTTGTTAAGAGCTTTTAATAGATTATTGATGGTGATGGGGAATCCTGGAAGTCTAAATGTGCATTTTAATTACATATTTTGTTGGGTTTTGGTTGCAGTCAGGTGACACACAGTCTTTTGCACAGAAGCTCCAGCTCCGGGTGCCTTCCATGGAATCTTTGTTTCGAAGTCCACTAAAGGAATCTCTCTTCCGATCTTCTTCTAAAGAGTCTTTGGTACGAACGTCTTCCAGAGAGTCCCTGAATCGATTTGACCTAGACTCCTCTGTGGCCACCTTTGATCCATCCTCTGATATGGAGAGTGAGCCCGAAGATTCACTCCCTCATTTAGACAGTCTCAGCAAAGAACAGTTGATTCACTGGTTGAGAAGAATGGAACGAAGATTGAATAGCTACAAAGGAAAATGTTCTGAGGTAGGAGCATGACTTTTTTGCCTATATGAAAAGTTTTCCCCTTATTCTCTGATTCATGTTACTGTATGGGTTTTACTCATCGATGCCTAAACTGTCGATTCCCTAGATACGCTGATCACTAAGGGAGGGTAGTCTATGGCATTATCTAGTTAAAGATTTTCTAGTTAATGTCTTTGGCAAGACATTTAGTAAAATTTTTGGGAAGATCATTGTCTATAGCTTTCTGGTTTGCACGTTTTGTGCTCTCCTTTTTTTCCCCATCCCCTCTCTCCAATGTTGCTTAGACATTTAGTACAAAGTGCATCATCTTTGTTCCTCACATCCTCTCCCTTGTTCATCTTCTAAGTGCCGTAGGTCCAAAGTGACCTTTTCTGCCAACCAGATTTCCATCACTACTGACTCCAATTATGTTTTAGGTAGTCTGATTTTCTGACTCATTGGGTTCACTCTCATTATACCTACATTTAAACTTTGCCTCAAATGAATCTTTAACTGCTAAACCTCTTGAGGATGATGCTCTCTGTGTGATCTAAGAGAGGAAGTAGTCCTGCCTCATCTCTCTTTTCTGTTCTTCATTTCGGGCTGAATTGTATTAGTTCCCCTGTGTAGTTAAACCAGTTCTTCTTCTGGAAAGCCTTTCTGGAGGGAATTGCACATGGATTTTTTTTTAAGACAATGCGTAATATTTTATTGTCTTAATAATTTGTGAGTCAGCATTGCTTTTAACTTTAATAAGTAATAAAATTCAAAGTTCATGTAAAAAGTTAGCCATAACTTCTATATCCAATTATGGCTATAGTCTGTGTAGTTTTACCCTGCAGCCAAAAATAACAGAAACCCCTAGATGAAACATACAAAATATCTTTTTAAAACTATAGAGTACTGACAAAATTGGAAGGAATTATTACACTAAAATCTGTCAGTTGGCTGGAATTTTAGAGATATAAACAGAGCATTAAAGCCGTCTACCTCAGGATGCCTGGGTGGCTTAGTTGGTTAGGTCCCGACCTTTGGCTCAGATCATGATCTCAGGGTCCTGGGATAGAGCCTTGTTTGGGTCTTCCTGCTCCGAGTGAAGTCTGTTTCTCCCTCACCCTCTGCCCCAAGTTCCACTTGTGCATGCTCTCTCTTTCTCTCTCTTAAATAGATAAATAAACTCTTTAGAAAAAAAAAATCCATCTATCTCACGAAGTACTTGTGGAATCAGTAACTTTTTCCTTTAAATTTATTTATTTTTCGTTTTTTAAAAAAGATTTATTTGAGAGAAAGTTGGGGTGGGGGAAAGGGAGAGGGAAAGAATCTCAAGCAGACTACCTGCTGAGCACAGAGCCAGCAGGGCTTAATCTCACAACCCTAAGATCATGACCTGAGCCAAAATCAGAAGTTGGACGCTTAAATGACTAAGCCACCCAGGTTATCCCATTTATTTTCTATTTCTATCCAAGTTAATCATGGTCCTGAATTTGTTGTTTAGATTTATGTTATTTTACTAACTTACCCATGGCTTTCAAGTTTGAAGCTGGGGCAGCAGTATAATTAGCGTTTAAGTGTGTAAGACACTATGCATTTTATGTTTATAGTGCCATTGAATTTTATATTGTCTCTGTGAAGTAGATGTTAATTAGCTCTGTTGAGTAGAATAGGAATTAGAGACTCTTAGAGACTTAATCATAGATCTAAAGTAATGTGCTTAAAGTCACACAGGTAGCACTTGACAAACTGTGGATTTGATTTTAGGTCTTTCTGGTTGTTTCCACTCTTCTGTGGCACCCCAAGTTGAGTCATGCAGCTTATTAGGGATGAAAAGAGCACATTGTAGTCTTTGTCAACCTACCCTGCACTGTAGGTAACCAGGATAAAATAGTGCTGTGAGTGACATCTAATTGTTGGTTACTCTGCCACTTCTACTCCCCACTTTTTGAGTACCATCTTCTTATCTGGCAATAAGAATGCCTATCTTAAGGTAAGAAGAGGAGGATTGTGGTCTTTGGCAGAATTTTTTTCTTTATTGCTAGACTCACCTTCCATTGCTGCCTGCCTCTCAACTCAAGACATCAGTAGATGTGTTTAGAGGCACATAGTAACCTTCCAAGGAGAATGGCAAGGCTCAGAATAAGGGAGTACTTCCTCCTAAAGCTGTAGCTTATGTCTTCGGAGTCCTCTTGGGCTTCTCAAATAGGGTCCAAATAATTCATTGGAGCCATGTGCTTATTTTTTTTTTTTTCTTTAAGGTTTTATTTATTTATTTATTTATTCAGAGAGAGCGAGAGAGAGGCAGAGACAGGCAGAGGGAGAAGCAGGCTCCGTGCAGGAAGCCAGACATGGGACTCGATCCCCGGTCTCCAGGATCATACCCTGGGCTGCAGGTGGCGCTAAACCGCTGCACCACCTGGGCTGCTCCATGCGCTTATTTTTCATATGAATAATGCTATATAATTAATAAGTTTAAATATTTGTTAATCCATAATTTCATCAGGCTGTGCTAGAATGTTTAAATATTCTATTTAATTAGGTTAGTTAAACATTCCTTTAGGACCAGAATTACCAGTTTTTATGTTAGTTATAAGTTCCTTTCCTCAGATTTTTACCCAGCCATAGTCATAGTAGCTACAGTCAGAGACCTTTAGAGATGAATGTTATGGTCTATAATAGCCCAAATAAAAAAATCACCTGATGAGCTTGATAAATAAACATGTGTCTGTCCCTCCTTCCCCGAGGTCACATTCAGTTAGTTTGAAGTGGGACCCCAAAATTTGTCTAACTAGCAAGCTCCTAGGGAATGCTATTGCTGTTGGTACAGGTCTATGACTACAGTTTGAGTTGAGTAGTCTCTTGCCTTTAGGCAAGTTGGCTGTAATCTCTATCCCATTCATAATTAAATAGTGAAATTAAAAAAATTATTTATTTATTTGAGAAAGCAGGCAAATTATTTATCTGGGGGTGCAAAGGGAGAGGGAGAGAGAGACTTTGAAGCCAACTCCTTGCCAAGCATGGATCCCAACACAGGGCTCGATCTTACCACCCTGAGAACATGACCTGAGCCAAAATCAGGAGTCAGATGCTCAATTGACTGAGCCCCCCAGGTGCCCCTAAGTATTGAAATTTAAAGATGTATGTGTCTGAGGTGAACTCAAGTACAGATTTAATGTCTTTACAGAGTCAAGTTACATTTTATTTTTCAGAAACATATTCTTAAGTTTTTTTGACTGTGTATGCATCTGACTAGGTTGAATTATCTATAAAAGGATTATTCTGATTTGTGTATTTTTTGACTTTCATAAAGATATTTTAGTAGAGTTTGGAATAATTTATATAGGAATGACTGATGTTATTGGTGACTTTGTCTTTATTTTAGTTTGTTACAGCTTATCAGACTCTTCAGAGAGAGAAGAAAAAGCTACAAGTAAGTGATATATATCTTGGCTGTGGTACTGATTCATACATATTTTTTATTTTTTATTTTTTATTTTTTTTTATTTATGATAGTCATACAGAGAGAAAGAGAGAGAGGCAGAGACACAGGCAGAGGGAGAAGCAGGCTCCGTGCACCGGGAGCCTGATGTGGGATTCGATCCCGGGTCTCCAGGATCGCGCCCTGGGCCAAAGGCAGGCGCCAAACCGCTGCGCCACCCAGGGATCCCTGATTCATACATATTTTTAAAATTAGTGCCTTATAGTATGATAGTTCTGACCCTCACTTTTAATAATTCTCCATGTGATCCAGGCATTTAACCTATTTTACTACCTGGGGTTTTAAATAGAGTGAGTGAGAAATTCCAGAGATTTTATCTCTGGTAGGGATGGGCTTTTTTTGAGTTTTGGAGCCCTGCAGTGTTTAAGAGGTCTGGATTTAAGACATGTTTGCCTCTTTCAAACTTGCTTTCTGGTGTCTCAGTCTGTGGGTTGCATCTTTGTTTTAGTGATAGAGACATACAGCCTTCTAAACTTTCCCTTCTATTTTTTTTTAAAGATTTATTTATTTATTTATGATAGACATAGAGAGAGAGAGAGGCAAAGACACAGGAGGAGGGAGAAGCAGGCTCCATGCTGGGAGCCCGACGTGGGACTTGATCCTGGGACTCCAGGATTGCGCCCTGGGCCAAAGGCAGGCGCTAAACCGCTGAGCCACCCAGGGATCCCCTCCCTTCTATTTTTGAAATGCCTGCAGACATCTCTGTTCCTTATCATTCTACCAGGGTCCAAACACAAGCATCCTCTCTCTTTTTTCCTGAGGCTGCTGCTTGTAAAGCTCTTGGTCATGTATGTGGAAAGAAAGGAAGCCATTGAGCTCTTCTGGGTATCCCACCTCAGCCCCACTGTGTCACCCTGTTCCGTGGCTAGACATTTCCCACCAGGTATTTCAGGTGATAATTCACAGGTCAGAGCTAAGAGGAAGTATCCACTCCACTTCAAACACTGCCATCAGTTTGCTATGATATGTAAATATTTATCATTTGGAATCATGCTTTACTAATTTCTGCTTCTGTCTTGAGAAGGAGAATAGTGGCTTATATTGTTAGGGGATAACACTCTGTATCTCTGCTTTTGACTTATCCTAAACATTTAAAATCTTTTAATGGTAAAATACATAGAAAATCATACACAAAAAAATATAGTCTTATTTCTTTCAGTAAAAGTTATTTAAAACAGTTTAGCATTTTGTCCCATCTAAAGACACTAATTGAATAACCAAAAAGTTATTTGTAAAGTAACTTGGTAAAATTAATTTCCTGATGTCCATTATTTTAACATATTTAATCTGCCATAAATAATAATTTCCAATAAGTACAACATTAAATTTTCTGGCTTTGGTCTGGAGTACAATCAGTTGGTTCAGAATGGTAACAGTTTTTATTGCTGATTCAGTGTTCTCATTATCCATTAACAAGTATGAAAATTAGGTTATTACAATTAGAGTTTTTAGTTTGTTTGACAATGTTTTCTTAAACATGGGGTCTTTTGAAATGGAGGTTAGCTCTTATTTATTCCATTGTATTATTAATGTTCTATAAATTCATACCCAAAAGTTCATCTTATTCCTATGGTATGGGAGCACCTTGCGTGTGTTTCTATAAATTGTTTCTGGATTTTTATTTCTACATGCATATAATTCTACCACTAAGTGGCAGTAGAGAACTGTGGTTGCATAGTCCCAATTTAAAGGATGTTGAAGATAAAGTTCAGTGACTTGTGCTCTTTTTTACTTTCTTTTCGTTACTATGTCATGCAGTTGTTTAAATTAGCTTTTTTTTTTTTTTCTTTTTAAAATTAAAGGGCATATTAAGTCAGAGTCAGGATAAAGCACTTCGGAGGATTGGAGAGTTAAGAGAGGTAAGTCATGGTGATTAATACTTTGAGAATTTAATCTCATTTATCTGAACTCTTGTTATTTGTTGGGATAGTTTCATATACAGTTCTTTAGTTATAGTAAAAACCAGCCAGGCCATTCTGTAAGACCAGAGATTGATTCTTACAGTTTTTATTTGTGTAGTTTCCCTAAGATACATGCTGGTAGAATTTATGACATAAGAATGCCTTTATTTAGCAACAATATCATTTGCCAGCTTGACAGTCAGTGGCAACTTCCAAGGCTAACCTGTCTCTTCTGTTAGGTATTTCAGGCTCCTTTTTGTTTTTCCTAACCAACAGTCTTGATAAAATTAAATAAAAATTATGTTCATTGTAATATTTGGGGGGGGTGTAATTTTAACAATTAAATATTAGCGTCCAGGCAAATATTTACCATTTTTGTCTTGTCCTGTCTTTAGAAGGATGGAGATTATTGGCTTATACTGGCTAGGGGGTTGGATTCTGTGTCACTGCTATACTTTAACAGTTTGAAATATTTTAATTGTAAAAATATTTTAGTTGTAAGGTATAACAAATATAGAAAATCATGCACAAAAATATATAGCTTATATGTGTATGGTAAACACTATTGTAACCACCACCACGGTCAAGAAATAGAATATTGCCAGTCACCCTGAAAGCCCCTTTGTGTTTCCCCAGCCAGTAATAGCCCCTCCCTTTCTGCAAAAATAACTACTGACTTTTGTTGTACTTCCTTGTGTCTTTTTAAGGTTTTATTACTGAAAAGTGTGCCCCTAGGTACTACAGTCTTGCCCATGTAAAAATTGTTTTGATACAACTTTTAAGTCTCCTTAAATCTGTACATCCCCCCCCTGCATCCCTTTTCCTTATAGTTGATCTGTTGAAGAACCTAATGATAAATTAGAAGACCCAGTATTATTCATTTGCCTTATTCCAGCACTATAAAACAATACTTGTAGAATAACAATACTACCACCATTAATTATGATTACTGAGATTAGTTAATAAATTTTTATATACTATTCCTGGTTTTCCACCACTTAAAAAATCTTTTCCATATCTATACTGTTAGATCATAAATCATTGCATATGTATTTCCCTTTAAACCCTTGTGAAAGCTCTCTTAGGAGATGCCTGTCAGAGCCATGGATTGACAAGTTTTAATTTTTTATTACCTCACTTGTGTTAGGTTTCTTTCTTTTTTTTTTAATAAATTTATTTTTTATTGGTGTTCAATTTACCAACATCCAGAATAACACCCAGTGCTCATCCCGTCAAGTGCCCCCCTCAGTGCTCGTCACCCATTCACCCCCACCCCCACCCCCCTTCTACCACCCCTAGTTCATTTCCCAGAGTTAGGAGTCTTTATGTTCTGTCTCCCTTTCTGATATTTCCCACACATTTCTTCTCCCTTCCCTTATATTCCCTTTCACTATTATTTATATTCCCCAAATGAATGAGAACATACAATGTTTGTCCTTCTCCGATTGACTTACTTCACTCAGCATAATACCCTCCAGTTCCATCCACGTGGAAGCAAATGGTGGGTATTTGTCATTTCTAATGGCTGAGTAATATTCCATTGTATACACAGACCACATCTTCTTTATCCATTCATCTTTCGATGGACACCAAGGCTCCTTCCACAGTTTAGCTATTGTGGACATTGCTGCTATAAACATCGGGGTGCAGGTGTCCCAGCGTTTCATTGCATCTGTATCTTTGGGGTAAATCCCCAACAGTGCAATTGCTGGGTCGTAGGGCAGGTCTATTTTTAACTCTTTGAGGAACCTCCATGCAGTTTTCCAGAGTGGCTGCACCAGTTCACATTCCCACCAACAGTGTAAGAGGGTTCCCTTTTCTCCGCATCGTCTCCAACATTTGTGGTTTCCTGCCTTGTTAATTTTTTGTGTTAGGTTTCTATTGCTGCTGCAGCAAATTACCACAAATTTAATGGATTAAAACAACACAAATCTCAGAATTGACTTAGTCAAATTAGTCTTACTTGGCTAAAATTAAGGTGTCAGTTGGACTGTTTCTTTTTTTTTTTTTTTTTTTCAGTTGGACTGTTTCTTAATGGAGGTTCAGAGGGACAATCTGTTTCTTCGCCATTTTCAGCTTCTGAGGCTGCCATGTCCTCTGATACATAGCTTCTTTCTTCCATCTTCAAAACTATCAGTGTTACATCTCTGCCCATTCTACTATAATCATTCCTTCCCTTCTCTCTGAACTCACTTGGGAAAGGTTCTGATTTTAAGGACCCCTGTAATTAGATTGGGCCCACACAGATAATCCATGATAATCTCCTTATTTCAAGGCTCTTAATTTGATCACATCTGCAAATTCTCCTAATATACTCCAGTTTCGAGGATTAGGACTTGGAATCTTTGGGGCTGTCTTCTATCTAACATGCTGCTTTTAATCAAGACTATAATCAATAAAATGGCTAGGAGACAGCCAATAAGGGAAAGGAGGAGAAATAAGGGGTCTAGAGGCCATATAGTAAATTCTTTTTTTTTTTTCTTTCTTTCTTTCTTTTTTTTTTTTTAGTAAATTCGTTTTGGTGCATATCTATAGTATTTTTGTAGTAGCTCAGATATATTTCTGAGCCATAACCCTGGTTCCGGTTACATGAAGAGAGATTTATTCAGTAATATATATGTAAATACTACACAGATAAGTGAGGGTCTGGATATTTTAAATTTTGTTCACAAAAAGATTTCCTCATCTAAATAGTATAACCCATAAAATCATGATTAGTATTTAAACATTCAGAGTGCTGTAAGTCATAAAATGTTTTGTTTCTTTGGAATTAAAGCCTGAATAGAAGTTACACACCATTTCATTAGTACCTTATTGACTTAGACTGGGCAAAACAGTATAATGTTCTTTATTATATCAAGCTATTCAAGGTAATAGGAAGGATGTTGGGTTTGAGGTTGGTGTTGAGGAGAATAACTATCTGACTTCCAGTGCTTTGACAAAACCTCAGATGTGAGGCCTTTTGACCAAGTGTGTACAATTTCATATTGTTGGAACATTCACTGTATGCTTGGGGGTCACAGCTTTTTATGTTGGCTGTGGCCAAACTAGGAAAGAAGGCTAATGTGGTTTTCTACATTATGAAATTATGATTCCATGAAAGATTTTGAGGAGATGAAGAAGGCTGGTATCTTTTAGGGTGTAAAATAATTTAGGAATGTAAAGAATTTCTTTGGGTTGAGTTCCATGGAAGTTTGTCACTAACCTTTGTTCCTAAACTATGAAACTTAAATATTGGGTTATGGAATGGTTTTCCTTTATGAGTAAACAACCAATAAATACTGTGGACAAAAAAATTTTTTTTTTTTTTTTCAGAAAATAGTCCTTAGTACTTTATATCTTCCTCATGTTGTTATGAGTATATGCATGAGTAGAATCCATGAACATTTCTCCTAATATTTTATGGAGATATATAATATTATATGGATAATATATAATATTATATGGATATATAATATTTATATATAAATAAGAATTTTATAAAATATTATATATAATATTTTATGGAGAACAAAACAAAACAATTCCATATAAGCAAATATTGTGTTATGTCAAATTCTAGCATAATAGATATTTGTTAATGAATTAAATGAAGGAAAAAGGTAAACAAAAACATTTCTAATCTTTACCCTGTAATTTACTTAGCCTGATTTGGAGTCTTATAATGTCAACAGGTATTACATAGCAATATCTTACTATGAGAAGGTAATTGAACTGTGAAAATTATGAGCTCATCTAAGATGATAGGGTTCTCTGATTTCCTTTTAAGGCCAGTTAAATGTGGAATAAATGGACATTCTTAGCTGTTTCCTCCTTTCTCTGTCCTTTTGTCTGTGCATGGTATGTTCTTTTTCTAGGCTTACTCAGATGCAGTTCATTATAAACAGCTGCCGTTCTCAGAGCTCAGGGAGGAAGAGTTCTTTTGCAGTTTGAAACACATCTGAACATAATGGGTAGCACAGGGCTGAGATAAAAAATAGTGGAACAGTTAATGTATTTGATACATTCTACTTATCAAGATATTTCTCTCAGGACATAATCAGAAAGACCTTGTAAATCATAGGCATAAAAATCTTAATTCTAGGGTACTCAGTTGGTTAAGCATCTGCCTTTAGCTTGTGTTTTGGTCCTGGGATCAAGCCCCTCTTTGGGCTCCCCGCTCAGTGGGAAACCTGCTTCTCCGTCTCCCTCTGCTGCTACTCCTGCTTGTGCTCTCTTCCTCTCTCTCTCTCTCTCTGTCAAATGGAATAAAAAAATCTTAAAAAAAAAAAAAGTTAATTCCAAAGTTTGCCAAAATTTGGAAACAGTCTGAATGGCCAAAAATAAGAACATTATTGAATTAGTTGTTGTATTTAGTAATATTATATAACCATTTATTATTATTGTACTTAAAAGTTCAAATAGTGTAGATATACACTAAAAGTCTAATCACAAGAATTTTTTTTTTAAATTTTTTAATTTATTTATGATAGTCACACAGAGAGAGAGAGAGAGAGAGAGAGAGAGAGAGGCAGAGACACAGGCAGAGGGAGAAGCAGGCTCCATGCACTGGGAGCCCGATGTGGGATTCTGTCCCGGGTCTCCAGGATCGCACCCTGGGCCAAAGGCAGGCGCTAAACCGTTGCGCCACCCAGGGATCCCCTAATCACAAGAAATTTAAGTAAGAAATGACTCTAGATACTAGGATCCAGGATAGCTAGTGAGATCCCTATCATGGAAATGTTGGACAGTTGACTGGCCAGCCTGTGGACTGTAGTCGGGATATAAGTAGATAGTTCTTAAGTTCCTTTGTAACTATAGTCTTTTTTTATTTTTTATTTTTTAAATTTTTTTTGTAACTATAGTCTTGACTAATTATGGAGTGCTTATTGGTAGAATAGGGTAAGGTAGAAGGGGGAGGGAAAAGAAAATATGATGCTGCCATTTTATCCAAGTATTTTTTATATATGAAAGAAAGGGGGAGATGAAAACATTTAAAACCTGAACACCATCACATAAATTGAGGAATTTTTGTTGGCTGTTAGGGATGGCATGTAACAGAGTCTGGTATGGTAGGATGCAGAAAATTATTTGGAAGAAATGAATTTTAAGGAAAGTAAAGGATCACATTACTATTAAAGAGATGTGTGGCTGTTCATACTAAATAATTGGTCTGTGCAAAGTCATGGAGGACAGTATATTCCAGACTTTTGGATTTCATGGACTGAAAAATTACCTTCCAATTCCTTGGGGGAAAGGAGAATTGTTGTAGAGCTGCAGACTTTTTTAAAAAGACTTATTTATTTGAGAGAGAGAGGGAGCACCGGCGAGTGTGAGCGTGCGTGCCCAAGAGCCAGTGAGCGCTTATGTGGGGGAGGGTAGAGGGGAGTATCTCAACTAGACTCCTTGCTGAGCTGAGCTGAAGCCAAGAGCCTGAAGCTCAACCAACTGAGCCACTGGGGTACCCCAGAGCTGCAAACTTATTTTTTCAAGTAAGGACATTGAGAGTAAGAAACCAGATTCTTTTATTGTCATTATTTCATGAAAGAAAGACTTTTTTTTTTAATTTTAAGTAATTTTTACATTTATCTCACAACTCCAGGATCAAGAGTCACATGTTTTTCCAACCAAGGCAGCCAGATGCCCTGACAGTTTTTTTTTTTTTTTAAATAACAAGATTAGGAAGGACATATTCTCAGAATAAAGGACAGTTGTTTAAATAAAAGAAAAACTCTCTTCTGTTGGCTTTCTGTTTGTTATTTCACCATGGATCAGTGAAGACTTCATTCTGGACCTGCCCTGATTCAAAGATGGCATTTGAAACTACTGCTGTGGGAAGAGTCAAACCAGGAGTCTTTAGTGAGAGGAATAGTACAAATGTGATCTTGAAGCAGTGTAGGTGTGGGGGTGAATAGAGGACAGTTAGTGCTTTAGTATTTTGAAATTAGTAAATTTGAACTATGCAAAAAGAGGGCATTGCTGTAAGTCTTTGAAAATATTGTTTGGCTGTGGAAGGAGCCTCGGTGTCCATCGAAAGATGAATGAATAAAGAAGATGTGGTTTATGTATACAATGGAATATTACTCAGCCATTAGAAATGACAAATACCCACCATTTGCTTCCACGTGGATGGAACTGGAGGGTATTATGCTGAGTGAAATAAGTCAATCGTAGAAGGACAAACATTATATGGTCTCATTCATTTGGAGAATATAAATAATAGTGAAAGGGAATAGAAGGGAAGGGAGAAGAAATGGGTAGGAAATATCAGAAAGGGAGTCAGAACATGAAGACTCCTAACTGGGAAACGACCTAGGGGTGGTGGAAGGGGAGGGGGTGGCGGGGTGGGGGTGACTGGGTGGCAGGCACTGTGAGGGGGGCACTTGACGGGATGAGCACTGGTTGTTATTCTATATGTTGGCAAATTGAACACCAATAAAAAATAAATTTATTATTAAAAAGAAAATATTGTTTGGGAAAATTTTCTAGCAAATGTGTAAGGGATGGATTAAGTCAGACTTGGGGTAAGATTTCTCTCTAGAAGGCTCCTGAAGGAAATTAGTCATTGAAATTATAAAGATCTGCACTGTGGTTGTAGATGTAGAAAGAATAGGACTTAAACATCGTAGAGAAAGCAGTAAAAATATATTAGTTATACGTAGGGATCAACAAAATTAGGTAAAATGTGACTTTGAATATATTTTTTTAAGATTTTATTTATTCATGAGAGACACAGAGGGAGAGAGAGGCAGAGACACAGGCAGAAGGAGAAGCAGGCTCCATGCAGGGAGCCCGACATGGGACTCCATCCTGGAACTCCAGGACCACTCCCTGGGTGGAAGGCAGGCGCTAAACTGTTGAGCCACCCAGGGATCCCTGACTTTGAATATTTTGAGCTTAGGAAATTAGAAAAGTTAGGAATCCTAAAAAAATAGAAAGGTTTTGATTGTATGTCTTGCATGTTCCAGATGTTAATCTCTAGGATTCTGTTGGAGTACATATAAGGAAGAAGCACCAAGGACACAGGACTGAACCCAGAGGAATAGATGCCCATAGAGTCTGTGAAGCAGGTAGAGGAAATTAAGAGACAGGAGTATAGACGGGAGCCTGAAGCCCCAGAGAGTGAGCACCTAAACTGAGGAGAGAATTATTGGTGACTGGTATAATAGAGAGGTAAAGGTCATTGGATTTAGTGAGAAAGGCTCATTAATGATCTAAAGAAAGTAGCTTTTTGAGTAATTTCAGGAACTTGAAAATTTTCTGTTTGTAGTTCAGTCTTCATTTTACAGATAAGGAGGCTTCTGACTTTGGCTGTTGACTGCTTTCATGTATTGGGAGGAGGAAAGCTCTATTGGCTATGGCTATCTGTTTGGTATAAAACAATGTAGTTTTAGATCAAGTGCATATAAGATAGCACAAGTCATAAGATGGCTGAAAGTAGGATAAAGTTTTTTTTTTTATCTTAAGCAATTGTTTTATCCTCTCTGCATTATTGTCATCACTGAGCAGTCATTACTGCTCAAAATACACTTTTTCTTCTTGGATCTCAGTTTTTTTAAGGAATAGAATTCATGTCCCAATGGACAAATACTAATGTTTTACCTATTGATTCTACTCTAATTATTGTTACTGATACCTCATCTTAAGAAAAATGCAAATCTGGTTTCATCATGTTTTTAAACTTTGAAAACTTCAAGTTTATATTTTTTTGCTTTTTACTGAAAACTATTTATAAAATCCTTTATGTTTTAGGAGCTCCAAATGGATCAGCAAGCAAAAAAACATCTCCAAGAGGAGTTTGATGCATCTTTAGAGGAAAAAGATCAGCATATCAGTGTTCTCCAGACTCAGGTAAAAGATTAAAATAAAAAGTGGAATTTTTGGGTAAAGAAAAATTACGGGGGTTTTGATGGGATATCGCAATTGGTTCCAGATGTTATAAAATGGCCTATTTTTAAAATTCTTGCTTTTGTGTTATTTTTCAGTATAATTTTTAAATTTACTGTATCTTTTGGCCAACTATAAATGAAAATAGCAAATATAAAAATCAACTACACTGGGAGTAAACATATTATTTTGGTCCTCCCCTCCTCCCAGTATATTGAAAAAGAATATCCTTTACACTGTCCCCTCTATGTTTTAAAGAAAGTACTACTGTAATTTCTCATTTTCTTTTTTTAGGGAGAGCACATGTGGGCTGGGAGAGTGGGGGGTGGGCAAGGCCAGGAGAGAGAGAATCTTAAGCAGTCTCCCAGCCCAGCATGGACCCAGAAACAGGGCTCAGTCTCACAACCCTGAGACCGTGACCTGAGCCAGAACCAAGAGTTAGACACCTAACCTGTTGAGCCACCCAGGCGCCCCTCATTTTTTTCCTAAGGCACATTTCTTTTTTAGGTTTCTCTGCTGAAACAGCGGTTACGGAATGGCCCAATGAATGTTGATTTACCAAAACCATTCTCTCCGATGGAACCACAGACTGAAGATATCTCTAAAGAGAACATAGACAGTGATATAGAGCCAGTAGGTAAGCTTCATCTTGTCAAAAAGTTAATTTAAAAACTAGAGGAGGATGTTGACAGTTTCCAGGGCATGACTGAGGGAAGGGGTGCTGGGAGGCGTCTAAGGCAGGAGGGTCCTCCAGGAAGATGCAAGAGTTTTGTTGTTTTGTTTCTTTACTTGTTATTGTTATTCAGAACAAAGCTAAGTAATTGTTTTAAGACTTGAAAGTCTGTGAGCACCACATTTTCATTGTAATTAAAATTCATTGTAGTGTTCACTTCAGCAGCACATATACTAAAATTCATTATATTACACTTTTATTGATAACAGTAGCTAGCTTTCATATAAACAGGGTCAGTCAGTATTGTTTAAGAGTAATGAATTTGCTATTTTCATTGTTTGGCTATTTCAGTTTTTAAGTAATATTGTTTACATATTTCTACATTCAAAGATTTCTATATTTGCTCTATTATTTGCTTTCTAATTAGAAAGGAAGAAATAGTTAAATTTTGTCTAAAAATCCAGTTATAGACCTCCATACTCTTTGAGGCTGTAGGTACATGTAAAATTCCCGTTTTTTTGTTTATTGGCTCTTTCAGAGGTATTTGTGATAAACTTTTAGTCCAGCCTGCACCAGAGTGAGGTGCTGAACAGCTATCTGTCTGAGCAGCCAGCCTAGAAAGGGTCCTGAAATTCCCTTCGGGGTATGAAAACTTAACTCATAAGTCATAAATGTGTGGAGAATGCAGAACTCTCAGGGACAGATTAGAATGCAGTGGAAAAAATTCTTGATTAATCCTTTGGAGATGGGAGCCAAGGACACATAGGGCACTTTTGAATAACAAAAGATGGTCATCAAACTGTCTTTTAAGGAGGGTGGATTCAGTTAATGTTAGTTAACTAATGAGTGTTTTGTGCCATTTGGGGTAGGCACTCCCTCAGATTCTTCAGATACAGATCATACACATGGTGAGAGTTGAGGTTGGGAAGGATACCTCTCCCTTCTTGGTCTGGCTCAGAGGATAGCAGAGCATTAGGGTGGGGATGCACCCCTGTGTACTGACAGAGGAACTGTTCCCAGAGAGCCGTTCTGTTCCTTACTGATCACTCCTGCCTGTGCTGCTTATTTTTGATAGTGGTAGATGGAGCTTCTGCTAAAACACTGGAAGTACTTCAGCAGAGAATTAAGAGGCAAGAGAATCTACTGCAGCGTTGTAAGGAAACAATTCAGTCACATAAGGAACAATGTGCCCTATTAACCAGTGAAAAAGAAGCCCTGCAAGAACAACTAGATGAAAGGCTTCAAGAACTAGAAAAGATGAAGGTAAAAGAGCAAATGTGTTCGGTGTACTGTAACCCTGTAAAGCTAGATCCACAGGCTCCAGCGTGGCCTGCACTTCCCTCCTCCTCTGCAGAGCCTTCCCCTTCTCCATAGACAGCTTGGAGAGGACTCCCAAGTGCCCTGGGCTTCATAGCACTTACACCATCCTTTTCAGACCTCCTATATACTTTGCTCTTATTGGACTGAGAAGTATCCAAATTAGATTAAAATGTTTATAGAGTTCTCATATGAGGAGAAGGTTTATTAGAGATGGAAATGAATTTTTAAAATTTTTTTAGGAGCTTCATATGGCTGAGAAGACTAAACTTATCACTCAGTTGCGTGATGCAAAGAACTTAATTGAACAGCTTGAACAAGATAAGGTAAACCAATAAACCTTATGATACTAAAATTTATCAGGGGGCCCCAGAATTCACTTTTGGAAGCAGTTAGAAGCATTCAGGCTTATGCTTTCCAAAGTTATTATTATAGCTGCTTCCATGAAAAATCTTTTTGTTGTAATTTTGAAATTTAAATAACAATTAGCATTCGATGTGTATCATGTAAAACTCATTCTCTGTGATTTTTTTGATCCCAGTCAGCATTTTGATTTCTAGTTTAGAATAATGTTGCAAAAGAAATCTGTGTACAGTACCTAACTACTTTATAGAGAAAAGAATTTTTTATAGCTAAGGCATTACTGAATGTGAATGATATTAAATATTATCTTTAATGGAAGCAGATTAGTCTCTCAGATAAATTACCTAAATGAAGAAGTGGTAGTGTATAGATTAGTATAAATAGAAGTTTCTGCAATTGAATTTTGGTATATACAGGTGAGATTGGCAGTGTAGAGTTGGAGCAACAGCTATGGCTATGACAGCAGAGGCAACTGAAAATTCATTGGCAAGCGCTTTTAAGTTAAGTCTTTCAGCCCCAAGTTCTTGGGTTGGTTCCTTTTCTAAAGCAGCTCCTAGTTGGTTCACATCATCCACCATTTTCTTCAATAGGCTGCTTTACAGCTACAGTGGCCATGCAATTAAGAACATATCAGAGATGTTCTGCTTTTGAAATGTATTAGCAATATTTTCATGCTATGATGTCATTTTGCTAGATTCTACTCCTTATACTTCGTGAAGGCCCATTTAAAAAAAGTGAACCCACCATGCAGCTTCAACAGTTAACATCTCAGGACTAATGTTTTATCTGTACATGCCCAATCCTTATTATCCTCAACCTAGAATTTACTTTGTTGTAGAGCAAATCCAAGAAATCTCATAATTTCTTACATAAACATTTAGGTGTATTTTTTAAATAAAAGACTTTTTATAGAACTGTAATTGCATTATCATGATCATCTCTAAAACTTTCATAATTTCTTAATACTATCGTCTATCTAGTTAGTTTCAGATTTTGCCTTTTGTCTCATACGTTTTTTTC
This sequence comes from Vulpes vulpes, assembly GCF_048418805.1. Taxonomy (NCBI): domain Eukaryota; kingdom Metazoa; phylum Chordata; class Mammalia; order Carnivora; family Canidae; genus Vulpes; species Vulpes vulpes. The sequence continues at coordinate 57,912,550 of NC_132790.1, forward strand.
CCATTTTGATGAATCAAGATCTAAGTAAGTTTCTTTCATCGTAATTGGTTGATATGACTTTTCAGACTTCTTTTAATCTATAGGTTCCATTGCCCTCTTTCTCTCCATGTCTCTTTTTCTCCATTTTGATTTGGTTTTTGAAGAAACTGAAGGCCAGCGATCTTGTTTTGAAATTTTGTGTAATCCCCACTTACCTGGTTTTTATCTGTCCACTAAAATGAACCACCTGGAAGAGTCATACCCTAAACCAAGATGTGACAAACCCTGAAAGTAAAGTAATAATTTGAAGATCATAAAATAGCTGTCACAAAATCTTATTTTTCAAGAGCCAAGTCGAACCATCCTGTTTTTTGTTAGTTGCAAATGACTGAATCAGGATATAATATTTATTCCTTTTCCCTCTAGTGACCCTCATTTCATGTGTACATTATCCAGAGAGTGGGAGGACAGTAGCAATTAGCAAATTGGAGGAGTGGGGGTGCCTCACTGACAGTAGTGATGGGTGGTAGTGGGACCAGGGACTGTCACAAGAGAAAAGAGAAAAAGCAGGTAGACCTGTATCACGGTATTAGCCCATCTTTGTGGCAGCAGTAACCTTCCACCTTCAGTAGCCTTTGAGGCTCTCCCCATGTACCAGCACAGATTATGGTGGCCCTGAGCCAAGTACAAAACGCTATATTTTTGTTCATTATGAACTCTTTACTAAGATAGGGAAAATTATAGCAAACATTTATAGGAAGATTATAAAATAAGTCTTTTAATTAAAATGTGTTTTTAATACTCAAAAGATTAAACTTACTATTAAAATAATTTTTCATATTAATAACCCTGATCTGCCAGGTAATCAGTTATTATAGTATATAGGATCGTATAGAATGCAGAACACAGACTTCAATTTGTGAAATACTAAAATAATTCTTATTTTGTACTTAGTAAGAAATAGTATGTTTTCTGCCTTTTAAGTAAGTTTATATATGCTACTGATGATGCAGTTTTGTTATGCAAACGCTTTAGTACCTGCGCTTCTGTTTAGGGAATGGTAATAGCAGAGACAAAACGTCAGATGCATGAAACCCTGGAAATGAAAGAAGAAGAAATTGCTCAACTCCGTAGTCGCATCAAACAGATGACTACCCAGGGAGAGGAGTTACGGGAACAGAAAGAGAAGTCTGAAAGAGCTGGTAAGAATTCAAGGGCTATTTGTTTTATATTAAAACTCAAAAGTCATGTGAAGTGCTTGACCAACCAACATTTAGAAAAATTAGTTAAATATTGATACTGATACAGAGATTCTGTATAAAATACTGCACTGTTCCTTAGGGGAACAGGGGGAGGCAGGGGCTGGTGAACTATGGCCGGTGGCTGAAATCCAGCCTATGCATAGCCTATTTGTAGGACTCTCAATGCTTTTTTACATTTTTATGTAGTTGAAAACAAGAATATGTGACAGAACATACATGTCCTGCAAAGCCAAAAATATTTACCATTTGGCCCTTTCTAGAAATGTTTGCCGACTACTGCCTTGGAGTATCAAAACTTTTGGAACTCCCCAAGTAGGCACAGTGTGGTGCATATTAAATAAAGGTCACCTTATAGATAGATATGCTCTCGGGTAAACAAAAAGTGTAAGGTAGAGTATTAAAAAAGTATAAGGTAAGCCATTTAACATAACAGAATTATGTTTTGACACAATAAATGCTAGGCTGTGAAAATGTGGAGATGAGCATAGTATTCCACAAGGTACGATACTGAGTAATGCCAGTAAAGGGAGGAGAGAGCAGAGTGAATGAGCATTTCAGGTTAGTGAGGGTCTGAGTTTTGACTTAGGCCTCAAGGAATGAATAGAATGGGCTTCAGAGAAGTGGAGGCAGCACGTATTTCAGTTACTATGAGGTCATCAGCAGGCACAGTGACTAAAGTGATGTATGAGTCAGCTGCAGACAATTCTTGCTCAAGTGCAAATAAAGTTGAATCATGAAAGATCTGACTTTTAAAATCTTAAAAGGTGAGTTGTTGAGCTTAGACTTGGGTGTACAAGACAACAGAAAACCAGTAATAGGAAAACATACTGTGATAGAAGCTAGTGTTTTATGTAGAAAAGAAATGAAGTGGTAAATCAGACCTACAAGCAAAGGCAGAAATCTGAGCATGAGGGACCAAGTGGGGAGAGCTCTAGCCACCTTGGGTGGGATGGATCTAGGAAGAGAGAAAGAGCAGAATCTGCAGAATTTGGTATCTGATTAATATGCAGGGCCAGAAGAACAGTAGAAATCTGAGATGACTCCAAGGTTTTGAGCTTCAGAGACTGAATGAATAGTGAGAAGTCAGAGTAGGAAACGTAAGTGGGGAAGTTGAAGAATGGAGTGAAGTGATGAATTTGCTTAGATACTTTGAATTTTGTCAGTCATGAGTTTTCCAGATGAAAATGGTTTACTGTAATTTGGAAAAGAAACTAGAGGTTTTTTTAGAAGTCAGTAACCTAAGGTTGAAGCCTGTGATTAAATCCACAGGAGAGAAGATTAAGTTTTACAGTGGTAGCAGCCTCACTACTACTACTAGTACCTGTGAGCATGCACATGCCACCGCTGCCACTACTACCAACAGCCGTTTAGGTTTTTTTAATACAAGGTTCTGTTATAAATACTTTACTTGTATTTACGTGTGTGTTTACTTGTATTTAATCCTCTCAGTTTCTTTGAAATAGGTACTGTTACTACAAATAGGAAAACCTAAGAATGTGAAGAAAGTTAAGTAGCTTATCTGCATTCATACACAGAGAGTAAGTGTATAGTAAGGGTTTGAATCTAGTTTGTGCTCTTAACCATAGAGATCTTGAGACTGGGAGAGAGAAATAATGAGGGGGAAAAAAGTTACCCAAGAAGTCATAGGAATTGTGGATAGTTATGCTTTGAGGGGAATAAAGAGGCATTTCCAGAAATGGAAAAGGTAGGTTGAAGACTTTACAAAAGGTCTTTGACTCTGGTGAGTATTTGATTCCCAGGATGCAGTGTGAAAATTTTAGAAACCAGATTATAAAGTTTAAGATGGAAAATGGATTTGGATGAGCTCATAAAATCTCTTTGTGGTTGTTTTATTAATAAGTGATATTAATTAGCTAATGAATTTGTTCCCATAAACCCAAGAAAATTTCCCTTCAGAGAGCATTAATTGACAGCAACTCTCAGAATATAATCTCTGAGGAGTTAATTGAAGCAGTTTGAGGTGTGTGAGACATTGTTAGACAGGTTTGCTTTCAGTCAATAGAAAACCTAATGCATGGTCTCAGCTCCTCATATCAAGCCTTCCCGTTTTTAGGGCTGTTTTTGTTGACTAATGTAGTCAGGCAAAAGAAAATAATATTGGTTAGAGGATTAAGTTTTCTTTTAAAATTGGAATGTATTTTATGAGGAGGTAGAAATCCATGACCTAGTGTCAAGTCGAAAGACAGAATACACAGTTAATTCACATGTAGGGTAAATGTTTCCCAGGCTGCTGTTCTAGTCAATTCATTAGTTAGTACACCCTTCCTTCTCTGGCTTCTCCAAAACATGGTTGTATTTTCTCTTTAAATGGCATTTTCATAAAACTGTATTTTTGTCAGTATTTCATAGCCTGTAGGTTGGGAAATTTTTGTTAGTACCATAAAAATATCAAAAATTAAATACTTAAAAGAGAATTATGATTTAGTTATTTAATAAAAGCATTAACTTTGGAAAGTCTTTGGATCACAGAGTTGTAAGGGCTTTTATAGATTTTTAAAAAATTATATTTGTAGTCCTAACTATTGGACTATAACAGGAAGTTACAATAGACTCATTCTACATTGAAGATACTGCCTTTTAAATTTATAATGAAAACTAGTCTTGTACAACAACTGCATTTCATCTAATGATCTTTGTTGAGTCTGAATAGACCTGTTGAAATATAAAATGGCATTTAGTTCAAATAGAAAGTGCATTTGCCAATTGACAGAAAAATTCCAATTTAGTGCTAAAAGTAGGGAAAAGTCTTTGTAAAGGAAGTAGAATTTCCATAGTCTATAAACATAATCTGGCTCTTACAGAATTCTGTTCCTCTATGAAATATCTGTCTTTCTCTTTCTTGAAGAGCTGGCCATGGGACAGAAGCATTAGCAGCATTAATATCATTAAAGCTTGTAGTTGTTAAAGATTTTTAAAAGTAAATTTGTCTACATAAAACAATTATGAAAAAATATAAACCCTCCTAATTCATTTTCAACTGTAAATAATATATTTGGTAATTCTTGACATGTGGCTATCAGTAGACAAGTAACTTATTTTTTTGGATTACCTATTTTGGAGGTAAAAATCAGCTCAAGTATATTTCCCAATACTTTTCTTAGAAAATAGTCTGTTGCACTGGTTTTCTATATGAAACCAGTTTCATTTCAATGTTCTCATAGTTTTTCTAAATGTGCTGTGATGCCTCCCATATGTTGGAGGACAAAGAAATCTGAATGTCTCTGATTTTAAAAAGAGCAATTCTGCCCTAAAAGACCTAAACTATGTGAATATGGTGACATGCCTACTTTATAATATATGCTGTATCAACTTATAGTACTTATTTTACTCTCTAAGGAACTGTTGAGCATGGTTTTTGAAGTATGACAGTATACCACTCTTGTTTTGTTATAATTATTTATTTTAGTGGATAAAGAAAATGAAAACCAAATATATTTGTTAGAAGCATTTTACTATTATTGTTAATAATAATCCTTTCTAGGTATGACTTAAGAACAGATGGTCACGTCTTCAAGTAACCAGATTTTAAACTTAGAGAAGTCTGGTGATTCAGCTTTAGTGCATAATGCTATATTTTAGCTGCTGGGTATTATTACTAATTGTCTAGAATATTATCTTTTCAATGCAACACCAATGCAGAATGTTAATGCTGCTAAATTTTGCCATAGGTTTTGGCTGTTCTGTGTGTGTGCATGTGTATGTTTTAAGTGGAGTAGGAGGTGGAGGTAGCTGGCTAGGTTTTAATACAATGTATTATAGAAACATTGGAACATAGAGAAAATGAAAAGCACACTACTGTTGTTTCAGTACACTTCCATTTAGTCTTTCCTCCAATCCTTATTTTTATATTACTGTAATCAATTAATGTAATTGTACATACAATTTTGTGTGCTCCTTTTTTTCATATTTAGCATTTTACATATTGCTAAAGCACTAACATTTTAATGGCTGTGTCTGAATGCATGTGCATTAACCATTTTCTTCTTGATCATCATCTAGATTATATTTTTGTTATTATGAATAATACTGTACCAACTCTGATGCAGCTTATTCCATCTTTGAATTTTTTCTCAGGATAAATTCTTACATAGACTTCTAGTCTTTTTTGTAAGTTACTTTTAGGTATTTAAACATAGCCATTACAAAAAACCCACACTATAGTGTTAAGTCCCCCGTCTCCCATTAAAAGGTTCTTGCCTACAATTTATGCAAAGTAACAAAATATTCTGTTTGGATTAGGAAAGTTTCCAAAGTGCTTTCCAGAGTATCTTTTGTAAACCCTGAATCCCTTTCATTTACCCCGTCTTTGCCTAAGTCATGTGTTTTGTATGATTGGCTGCATTGAAAAACTTAGATTAACTCATAACATACTTTGCTTTTTATTGCCATGTTGTGTTTGTGCAGGAAATAAGTTTTTTATTCATTTGTATAGTATAGGCCTGATATATCAAAGACATTCAGTGGAATATATTTATTTGATATTTGGAGGGCCCTCTTAAATAGAGTTATGTATTTAAGTAATATGTAAGATTTGTGCATATTTATATAATAAAAACCACATGTATTTAAGTGCCTTGTTAAATAAAAGTTGCTGATAATTTATGTCACAGAGTTTTCTTGGAGTCTTAAGTCTCACAAAACATCTTATTTTTGTGCATCCACACATGCCAATAAGTGAATCATGGTGCCTTTCCCAAGCCTTGTATGAACAGGACTGGGGTAAGGGCTATTTTTTTCTTATCATGGGTACTTAGATAAAGCTTTATGAAGAAAATTCCATGTTTCTCAGGCAAAAAGTAAGAATCAAAGTAGAACTTAAGTCTATCATGTTAGATAAGTAATATGTACATATTTTGGCACTAAATGTATACCTGGTGGAAAATTTCATTATTTTAAATGGAATTAGGTTTTCATTCATTATAGGTGATTTATTTAATAGCCGTTTATTTGTGGGTACTCGATATGTTTCTATAGTAGTCGCTGCATCCTTATGTTTACATAGTCATTGTCATCCTGCACTTATGTCCCTGTTACTGGAAAGCATCAGGAACATATTTCTTTGCTAAGGAATCATATTTTCTTTTTTATTTCTGTTCTTATTTGAGTATAGTTAACACACAATATTACATTAGTTTCAGGTTTATGACATAACGATTGGACAAGACTATACATTATGCTGTGCTCTCCACAAGTGTAGCTCTCATCTGCCACCACACAGTGTTGTTACAGTACAGTACTATCAGAATCATATTTTCAATTTAATTAAATTTATTTAGCTTTAGCCTTATATTTTTCTTTTCTTTTTTTTTTTTTAAAAGATTTAATTTATTCATGAGAGAGAGAGAGAGAGGCACAGACACAGGCACAGGCGGAGGGAGAAGCCAGCGCCAATTCAGTGCAGGGAGCCTGATGTGGGACTCGATCCTGGGTCTCCAGGACCACACCATGGGCCGAAGGCAGCGCTAAATCACTGAGCCACCTGGGCTGCCCTAGCCTCATATTTTTCAAGATTAGCCTGATATTTTCAATGTATTTAATAGATAAATTTGCATGGATAATGTAAGGAGTACATGAAATTTGGATAGATCCATAAAAAAATTTTAAAAGCCAGAGTGCAATCTGTAGGGTGAATCTTGTTATGTATTTTAAAAAGTGGTTTAAAAAGTAGATTTCCATTGCAAATGTGATGTTAAATTTCTGAAGGCTCCAAATTATTTTGTTATTATATTTTCTTAAAGGTTTTATTTATTTATTCATGAGAGAAACAGAGAGAGAGAGAGAGAGAGAGGCAGAGACACAGGAAGAGGGAGAAGCAGGCTCCATGCAGGAAGCCTGACGTGGGACTCGATCCTGAGTCTCTAGAATCACTCCCCGGGCTGAAGGCGGTGCTAAACCACTGAGCCACCTGGGCTGCCCAAGCTCTAATTTATATATAAGTATTACACTATCTAGTTTGTGCCACTGGGTAGTAGTATTATCTTCATTTTTGTAAACTCTAGACAAGTGGTTTTCAAACTTTTTCATCTCAGGGACCTCTTTACAACTGTTAAAACTTACTGAGGAATCCAAAGAGCTTTCATTTATGTGGGTTATAATTAGTGATATTTACTGTATTAGAAATTAAGAAATAAAAAAATTTTTAGTTCAATTAAAAATAATTATAAACCTGCTGCATATTAATCTAAATACTTTTATAAAAATTACCTATATTTTTCAAAATAAAATTTGGTGTAAAGTGTGGCCTTGTTTTACATTTTTGCTTATATCATTGTTTGGCATAATAGAAGATAGTGGATTTTCATACCTATTTCTGTATTCAGTCTGTCGTGATATGTTATTTTGGTTGAAATATATGAGGAAAATCTACCTTTACACAGATATGCAGATATGTATTTGCAAAACAGGGACCATATAGGACCCTAGGATCTTTGGACCACACTTTGAAAACTGCTGTTCTAGACTTTTGCTTTTATTCATAAAAGAGCCTTAATGATGGGTGAAAATTCTAATAGACAAAATTCATTTTATTGCTTTTTCTGTTAATTTGCATTTCATTCATTTTGTAGTATTGTGTCTTTTGCTTTTTTTTTTTTTAAGTTTAATAACATGCATTTTAGTTTTTTTGCTGGAATAAAGACACAGGCACTGGCTTACTTATTCATTCTTGATGTTATTAATCAGCTTCTGAGGATCACCAGTTAATCTGCAGGTGGGCAACCCTTCTGCACTTCTGTATCTATGTGTATTCCCTGCAGAGGGAGTAAAAATGGGTCTTATTATCTTTATAATAAAGTGTCCTCTGGGATAGTAAAACAAAACAGTAGTGCTCCCTGGATCTCAGAATTCTGGCATTTGTTATTGCTAGTTGGTAAGGATGTTGAGGATGAGGAGAGGCAAAGATAGTGAAGAAGCAAAGCAAATGACACATTTTTTCTAGTTTTACCTAAGGTTTATTCCTCATTGCCTTTAATTACTTCAGCTGCCTTTCTGTGACAAATTGTTTTCATGTCACCCAGTGCCTCCCTTATGCTTGGCAGATGGTAAACATCCAATAAATGTTTAATGAATGCATGGTTGGATTATTGAGCTATAGATTGCCAACCTTTCCCATTTAATTCTTCTAGTGAGCATTTTTTTTTCTAGTGAGCATTTATCCATATTTATAATCTGCATGGATGTGAGTGAACCTTACCTGAAGTAGAAAGCAGGAGCTAGAAAAAAAAAGAAAAAAAAAAAAGGTCTTCCCTGCATTTTACTTTTGACAGAGGACCATTCTTAAAGTTTGTTAAATTTTTGCCTAGAAATGTTTTCAGAGTTTTTATTTTTTAAATAAAAGTGCCTGAGATACATTGAATTTTGCTTTGGAAGAACACAATGTGTTCTTGCAACATTTGGCAGCAGTTTGTGCTTAGCCTTCCCGTTGTGTGCTGTGACTGTGGTTTTCCTGCGCTCTGCTCTCTTGCATGTTGGCAGAGGATTTGTCAGCTGTGGCTGATGCACGCTTTCTTTCTCCCCACTCACTTATCCTTTGTTGGTAATTGGAAGATAAATTACGTGGACATTCACAACATACTTCTTTAGTACTCACATTAAAATCCTAGAATAGTTTCATTTTGGAAAGAGGGGGAAATTCATCTTTAGAACATTACAAGGTATGGACACAACTTTTCTGTATCTCTGATGGTTATAAAATCAGAGGGTGAGACATTTCTGGATAGTAAGTAAACTCTCAGTATATTCTCCTTTAGCATTGAAATGGGACCCATTGTTGAAGGCAGAGTTCCTAGAGGAAGTGGCTTCTTTTGTTTTACAGTGTAGAATCCAGCATGAGTTTGAAGTATGTTTTCTGTATGTCAGTATATGTAATGTGTTTTAATGCCACCCTCCTTTTGGATACTTAATATTTCCTTGAAGCAGGGTGGAGGTGGAAAGCCATTGCATTTTTCTGTGTCTTTCAGAGGTATAACATGCTATATTTTGTTGAGAGTTAGAAGCCATTAGTAATTGCTTCAGAAATTCTGGTTTAGATACATTATTGCCCAACTAAACTGGATCAATGTCAGCATTCTTAGAATTTTAAAAAATGACACAAGGTAAAGAGTGTTTCTTAAATATAATTTTAAAGTTCTGGCATCAAGTTAATATATTCAGGTTGGTTTATCATCAAGTTGGATGCCTCACTTCTTGCACTTGAATGAGAACATTGAATTACAAGATTTCAAAGATTCTTTCTAGGTATAAAATTATGTGGTTCTCTGACATGATAGCAGAATGTGGGAGAGAGGATTAAATTTAGATAAAAAGAACTGTGGAACCAGATGTATCCTACTTTAATCATTGAATGATGGATAATCAGGTGACTTAGGAAAATGATGTCAGTGGACTAAACCATAAAATTAGAGTATAATATAGGAGAATATTCTAAAATTTACTGAGTGTGGTTAGAAAACTTAGTTACTGGAAAATTATTTCTGAATAGGAATTTGTAACATAGATTATTTGTTTCAAAAAGTGAGAGCACCCCATCTATTTTTATACTGTACTAGATTGTGGAATTTTAAGAATGAAACTAAGGAAAATTCACTTTGTATTGCCTATATATAGTTTTGTTTTGTTTTGCTTAATCAAGAATAATTTTTCATTTAAAACTCAATTTTGTTGGAGGAATATCAAAACTACATTCAGGTTTTCCAGAGCCTGATTTAAGAGATTTCTGTAAAGTGCTTGGAAGTCTTAAGATAAAATTTGACATACTGAATATATGTTACTATAGTAACAGTAATGAAAAGATGATGGTGATATCCAACCATTAAACAATATTGTCATTCCTCTTCCCATTTTTCTATTTCCCAGATTTAAACTTTCAACACAAACTGAGCAATAAGCACTTTATTATGGAATTTCTCTCTCATAATTGATAACGTGACTTATTTCTAAGAAATTAGGAAACCAATTTTTAAGAAATTAGTAGCAAGAGATATTTCTTTATGCTTGATACTAAAATGTATAGTAAAAATATCTGAATAAAACAAAAACAAAAAAATATTTTCTTTAAATATTTTATTTTCCAACATATGTCTGAGAATCTTGGTTTTGCAGGCAAATATTAGTGAAGTTAGATTAGGAATCTTTAAAAATGATATCAGCTGATAAATATTCCTTTTGTAATTTAGACCTATTTGAGCATCAGTTTTATCTTTTGAACGTATAAAACGAGTAGATTGGACAGATTTTTTTTTTATATCAAGGATATGGCTGATAAAGAAGTTTTTTTTTTAAATGTTGAGCAGAGTAAGTTGTGTTTCCTATTTGTTATTTTGTTATCAGAATTCAGCCTTTCATCTTTTTCTGTCCTGATGCAACTTATCATTAAGAAAATGCTATAGAACAGGTATTTGTCTTCAGTTATAAAATTCCTGTGCCCAAACCACCATTTATTAAGCCAAGTTGTGGTTGGTAAAAAGTCTTCTTTTTGAGATGCCATAGGTTGAAGTTGTACATTTCTTATACTACTGAGGGCGAAAATAGTACATATTCATGAATGACCTATCTCTCCTCTGGACATATGTTTCTTGATAGGATTAAAAACCCATCTTGAAAATTTATGTTGTATTTATGGTCTATCTCTATGGTAAAGGGAAGTCTGGTCTCTTCTGTGAGGTCTAAAGAAAATAATGTAGGATAATAAAACCAGTAGGATTTTGACAGCATATTGCTATACCAGTAGACAGAGAGAGTGTGTACAATGTACACATGCACACACAGAGATGCTTATACACATAGATCCATATACACATATGCATTTTTTGGTGCTGAGTTCCAGCTGTTGTACCCATCCTGTATGATTTTGTTGGAAGCAGGGTGAGCTATTTGGTCTTCTTAAAAATCATACTACTGTACCCTAGATGATTATTTTTGTAGGGCCTGAATTCTTATCTCACACAAGAACTCCTTGCTGGTCATGCCTTTCTATATATTGTTGAATCAGATAAAGATTTCTTTCTACTTAACAGCTCTAGTTTGAAACTTACGCAAATAGTAGATTTCATTTAAGAATACATTGTTTAATATGTGATTCAACTAGTGAATGGTAAAACAAAACCCAGAAAACTCTGTTCTTTTATTTATTGTATGATTAAGAGGTTTTTAAAAATAGAATTAGTCAAAGAATAATTTTTCTATTCTTAAAAATGTTCTAGTGAGAATGTAATGCTATTACCTAATTATTGATAATGATAGGTAAAAAGTCTATAGCAAACAAAGAAGCAATTGAAATTCTATAACACAGAAGTCTTCATTTCTTGGAATTTGCAATCCATAAGGACATTTGTTGGTAGAAGGAGTGGGGAGCCATTAGTAATTTAATTTTTTCCCAAATTCCTGAGTTTAAGTTCATACAGGCAGTCTTAAGATCTGGATCCAGAATTCAGTGACAGATTGGTTTCAGTAACTGAACATTTTGTGGCTTTGTTGAATGGCTCAGAAATATCTCTTGGCTTAAAACAAAAATGACAATTTTAACCTGTCTTGCTACTGCTGCTCTTATTAGTTCCCATAAATCAAATGTAAAACACGTTAGCTGAATGATAATATTTCTTGAGATACTTGTTTTCTCTTGTTTTCATTATAGCTTTTGAGGAACTTGAAAAAGCCTTGAGTACAGCCCAAAAAACAGAAGAATCACGGAGAAAAATGAAGGCAGAGATGGATGAACAAATAAAAGCTATTGAAAAAACAAGGGAGGAGGAACGCACCAGTCTTCAGCGGGAATTAAGTCAAATGAAACAGGAGGTTGTTGATGTGACAAATGTAAGAATAATTTTAGATTACAACAGGCTACAGCAATATGGAAACATAAGTTATATGCTTTTCCTACAATTTTTTATTGTAAAGAAGAGTTAATTTACATTTTAGGCCTTGACCATTTCATGAGTTCAGGATATAGGGAAAAAATGACTTTGATAGAGAAAAGAATTTTTATCTTTTTGGATGTACTTCCCAGAGATAGTCTCTGCAAATAATTTCTCTTTTATGTTTTATAATCCTCTCTTAAAATTTTTTTAGCACAAAAGATAGCATGTTATATATATTGCTCTGTATCTTGCTTTTCCACTTAATATGTTCCTTATCATTGGCAATTGGTAATGATGCTGCATTTGTTTTTTTGTTTTTTGTTTTCTCTTATGCCACATCTGTTTTAAAGACTGTTCAGGATTTCACTATATGAGTGTTTCATAATTTAATCAGTCTGCTACTGATGGATATTTAGAGTTTTCATTTTTAGCTATTGCAGATGGTGAATATCCTTATCATATTTGCTCACCTGTATATATTTTTTAGGATAGATTCCTAGCAGTGGAATATTAGGCAAAGTTATGTCTATTTTTAATGATTGTATAGTTGCTATAAGCTCTATGGAGGACATTTTATACTCTCACAAGCAGTGTGTTACTTCACAAAGATGGTGTTACCTAATTTTTTTTAATCTTTTCAAACTTACCAGTTTAAAAAAATGACATTTGTAGTTCTTTTTGTTTGTTTGTTTGTTTGTTTTAAAGATTTATGTATTTATTTGAGAGCAAGCGAGCAAGCAGGGGAGGAGCAGAGAGAGAGGAACCAGCAGACTCCACGCTGAGCGTGGAGCCTGATGGGGGCTTGATTCCATGACCCTGAGATCAAGACCTGAGCTGAAATCAAGAGACAGACACTTAACTGACTGAGCCACCCAGGTGCCCCAACATTGTAGTTTTAATGTGCTTATCTTTTTACCAATATGATAAACATATTTTTCCATGTTTAGAAGGAATTGGCAGTTTTTCTCTTTGAGTTGCTTGGTCAGATCTTTAACTCATTTTCCTATTGGACTGTTGGTCTTATTGATTTGTAGAAGTTCTACATTTATAGTAGGAATTAGTTCTTTGGATATATAGTTCACTTATCCAAATAATCTCTCTCTCTCTCTCTCTCTCTTTTTTTTTTTTGAGAAAAAGAGAGCTCATGCACAAGTAGGCAGGGGCAGAGGGAGAGGGAGAGAGAGAATCTTAAGCAGGATCCCCTGCATAGAGCCCGAGGTGATCTCATGACCTTGAGATCATGATTTGAGCTGAAAATAAGAGTCTGACACTTAACCAACTGAGCCACCCAGGTGTCTCTGTCTCTTTTCAGTTGACTTTGTTTATTATTTGTTTTTGCTTTGGGATCAGTTTATTTTGGAAGAGGGCATGCAAGATTTTTTTTTTTTCCTTAAATGCTATCTGGATTTTTGTTCTGATTTAAAAATTCAGTCTCACTGAGATCATTTTAAAATTCTCTGTTTCTTATGGCCCTTGTATGCTTTCATTTTTTATTATTAAATCTTTCATCCAACTAGAATTTATTTGGTGTTAGGAGTGAGTTAGGGATCCAACTTTAATTTTTTTCCAGATGAACAAAGTAGTCTTCAAATTATTTATTTAATAATCCATGTTTTCTCTTCTGATATGACACAGTATCTTTATTTTATACTAAATTATTGAGCTATATATGGGTCTCTTTTTTGAATTCTCTGTGCTGTTCCAATGCTTCGCCTGACCATGTGCCAGTATTACACTATTACAGTTACTCTGTTTATAATATGTTCTATTTTTTGGTAGCCTCTCCTTATTACTCTTATTTTTCAGAAGAGTACTGGTTATTCATGCATGTTTATTTTGTTCAGTGAACCCTTCCACCCCCATTCTATTGGCAGTTTATTCAGTTGTATTAAATTTATAGATTTAATTAGGGAGATTTGACATTTTTATAAGATTAAGTCTTCCTATCCAAGAAAGAACAAGGCCAATACTTTTTAATAAATAGTATGTGCATGGAAAGCTAGATGTAATTAGATTGTTTCAGCCAAGGCAGTGTGACTGTAGTGGAGTTCCCTCTTTGAGAAATTTTTTTTTTTCAAAGGTCTTGTTTATTTATTTGACAGAGTGAGAGAGCAGAAAAGCACAAGTGGGTGGGGGGTGGGGGTAGCCAGCAGAGGAAGAGGGGAAACCAGGCTCCCTGCCAAGCAGATAGCCTGATGTGGGGCTCTATCCCAAGACGCCAGGATCATAACCTGAGCCCAAGGCAGCCACTTAACTGACTGAGCCACCCAGACACCCCTGAGAACATCTTTATTCCCCATCCCATACTTCCCTGTTGTGATTGGTGTGGAATATCCCTGCAAGATGTGGAAATGCACCAACCTTTTAGGACTTACTACTGCAGCAGCAGCTGCCATCCTTGTCTTAAATGAGCAATACTTCGGTTACCTGGGTGGCTCAGTTGGTTAAGTGTCACTTTTGATTTCGGCTCAGGTCGTGATCTCAGGGTCATGAGCTCAAACTTTGCATTGGGCATGGAGCCTGCTTAAGATTCTCCCCCTGTCCCTCCACCCCTCCCTCACACCATTCATGCACATGCTCACTTAATCTCTCTCTAAAAAATAAAAACATAAAAAAATAAATTAGCAATGCTTGATTGGCTTTTCTTTTAACTATTGAGACTTTGGTGACTTTTGATTTATGTGGGAAATATGTTTTGATTTTTCCTCTTACACAGTTGGCTGATGATCAGATCATAATAAAGTATTATTTAATTGTAGAGTTACATATTTTATTATTATTATACATATTTTAAAGTGTTTCACTTTAACTATTTGGCTGACTTTTCAGAAATCCTCAGAACAAATTGCTAAACTACAGAAGCTTCATGAAGAGGAGCTGGCCAGCAAAGAGCAGGAATTGACTAAGAAGTTTCAGGCCCAAGAAAGGCAATTTCAGGAGCAAATGAAAATAGCTCTTGTAAGTACCTGTTTTGTTTTTGTTATAGGTAAACTTTGCAACTTTATATAAAGTTGTTATCTCCTCACTCCTACCTTTCAGCTTGAGGTCAGACTACTAGCAGCCTTGGACTTTGAGTGTGCAGAGAGGATAGGATATAGGCAGGAAAGAGGGCTTTCAGAGCTTGTTAACTTGGTATTGTGTGAAAATAACAGGCTTTCATTAACCGGTTTATTTGTATGTCATCCCTCTTACCTTGGCAGTAGGCTATGATTATGGAGAAGTAAAGGGGAAGCTAATTAAAGCCATGAATCAGTGACTGCATAATTCAGGAAGAATGTCTAGAAACTCACTAGACTGACTATACCAGAGTTCAGGGCTCAGAAAGTGTTTTCTGAAATGCATTTTAAAGAAGAAGAAATAATGAAAATGACCAACTAGTTTTCATTTTAAGTAGAATAATTTCATTAGTAATTTTCAAATACATAAGATATTTTTAAAAATAAAGTAAAATAAACAACTGACTGGATGAACCAAAATAATATCCAGAAAAGCAAAGGTGAGATTTTGGAGCATAGTATAATTTGAAAGTTTAAAACAAGAAAGTTATTTTTTTCAAATTGTGAAAACCTTTCATATAGGTTACCACAGAAGTATTAGTGCTAAAAATGTAGTTTGATTGTTTTTTATATTAAATTATTACCTGTAAGATAGTGTGTATAATTTTGAAAAACTTTGAGTGCAAAACGATGAGAAATAGTATGTGTAATTTTAATCATTTTTGTTATTTATTTATTTTAGAGAGAGAGAGAAAGAGAGCAAGCACCAAGTGGGGTGGGGACAGAGGGAGAGGGAGAGAATCTCAAGCAGACTTCATGCTGAGCTTGGTGCCTGATGCAGGGCTTAGTCTTACGACCCTGAGATCATTACCTGAGCTGAAATTGAGTTGGATACTTAACCTACTGAGCCACCCAAGTCTCCCTATTAATTTATTTTATTTTTTTCAAGTGTACTCTATCCCCAGCATGGGGCTCAAACTCATGGGACCCTCAAGATCAGGAGTCACATGCTGTATTGACTGAGCCAGCCAGGCACTCCAGCCTAGAAAGGATTTAATGTAGTTTATAAGAATGCTTAAAACTATAATAGGATGGCATAAGGGCATAAAGATTAAGGAACAAAGCAGGACATAAGTGAAGCAGGGAATTGTTCCAAAAAATTCTCGTCATAAAGATCTGTGTGTTTTCATGCTGGAGTAATTGGCCTTTGGGGACAGTGAGACTTGAACATTGGCTTTGTTAAAACTGTGTTCTAGAACTGTTCTTGAACTATATATTCAAATATATTCTGAGTAGAGAGAGCAGGATACAGATACACATGAGACACCCACACATGTGCACTTGCCACTTTGTGCCCCCCTTTCTACCTAGCTCCTCAAAAAAGTTAGCTTTGTGTTGATGGTCAAAGTTCAACAGACTATTAAAAGGTCCTCTTTTATTTTTATGGGCACAGAAAGACGTATTTAAAATGTAGTTTACATTAGACAATATAGCATGTCTACGGTGATGTTTTAAAATTGATTAGAAATTAATGTTTTTGGGCAGCCCGGGTGGCTCAGCGGTTTAGCACTGCCTTCAGTCCAGGGCCTGATGCTGGAGACCCAGGATCAAGTCCCACATCGGGCTCCCTGCATGGAGCCTGCTTCTCCCTCTGCTTGTGTCTCTGCCTCTCTCTCTCTCTCTCTCTCTCTCTCTCTCTCTCTCTTTCTCTCTCTGTGTGTCTCTCATGAATAAATAAATAAAATCTTTTAAAAAAAAGAAATTAATATTTTCTAATCAGTCTGCTTATCATATGGCAGAGTGCCTTTCCTTAAAGCAATATGCTTCACCAGAGTGTGTAGTGAATTGAAAATATTGTAGCTGGCAATATGAACTCAATGCAGTAAGTATGGATAAGTATCCTTAATTGGAGTCCAAAGCCACTAAATGTTGAAAGTGCTCTCTAGAGCTTCTCTTTTCATGACAGTAAATACTTCTCATATGGATGTTGATACATGATCAGGACAATTGAAGAAGCAGCTTTCTGGGATTGAGGGGATGGTAAAAGAGCCCAGGTCATCTGTAAAGTGTTATATAGGCTTTTATAGATAAAAAATATGAATATACTTTATAGATGTTTCCTTGATCTAATCCATATAGTCACATTATTTGTCTTTTTTTTTTTTTTTTTTTTGAGGGCAAGAAAGGATTTATTCTCACAGCTGAGCAAAGGATGAGGCCCACAGCCTTGGTAGCAGCAGAGGCAGCTCCACCCCCACCCCCACCCCCAGACCCAGCCCTCTCCTCTTGGCATGGCAGCTGCAGGTGGGCTGGGTCAGGAGCCAGGGTGACAGCCAGGGCAGCATCCCTCCAGCCACAGGAGCCAGCTGGCCACAGAGCAGCGGTGGGCAGCACTAGCAGCAGCAGCAGCAGGTTACAGAGTGGGGTGGGGGGTGTTTGTCAGGCTGGCTGACTCTCGTTCCCCCATGGATGGTGCTTGATGAGGGCGGGGGTAGGCGGCTGGACTGCAAGGTGGGGTGGGAGGCATCTGGAGTGGTTCAGTCGGCCGTGAAGATGCGGCTGGAAATGTCATCCAGGAGCCAGTCAATGCCAGGAGGTTCTCCCCAGTGACGGCACTACAGCCCTGGATACACCAATGGTGGCTGTGGATGGAGTCCAGCTCCAGGGCCTCACGGATGGCATTAGAGGACAGTGCTCCAGGCAGGTCTTGTTTGTTGGCAAAGATGAGGAGGGTTGCTCCAGCCAGGCGCTCCTCCACCAACAAGCTCTGGAGCTCCCCCTGGCAGTCCTGCATGCGCTGGCGGTTGGCGCTGTCCACCACCCAAATGAGGCCATTGGTGCTCTCAAAGTAGTTCTGCCAGTAGGACCGCAAGGACTTCTGGCCTCCCACATCCCAGATGTTCAGCTTGAATCCTCGATGTTCTAGGGTCTTAATGTTGAAGCCTAGTGTCGGGGAGATGGTATCAATGTCTTCCCCGTTGGACTTCTTGAGGATGGTTGTTTTGCCAACATTGTCTAGGCCGAGCATGAGCAGTCGCAGCTCCCGCTCTTTCTGCTACATCTTCTTCAGAATGGTCAGAAGCTCCATGGTCCCTGTAGCCCCCTCCATTATTTGTCTTTCTATGTAGGGTTCTCTAACGAGATATTTCTCACAAATTTTATAAACTTAAAGTCTAGTTTCTTGGCTTAGAGTTGAAATAACCAAACTCTGGAGTGGAGAGAAGTAGCAGTGACAATTTTGGGAGCCTTCACATTAAGCGTGTTTTGTAAAACATTTTAAGTAGTGGAAAAATAGCAGATGTAGTGGGGTTACTAGAACAAAATTTTTCTTATCAGTAGTAATTGTGGCAAATATTGGCTAGATCATACTGGAAAAGCCACAGTGCTTTGTTTCTGCACACTAGAGCCTGGGAAGAGAGAAATGATGATACTGCCTACCTCATAGAGCTGGTGTGCAGATCAAATGAAAAACCTGATTCCTAGGGAAGTACGTTGAGAATGCTGAAGATTTATGTGGGTCTAAGGTGGTATTTTTTTTTTTTTTTTTTTGGCACAGGAAAAAAGTCAATCAGAATATTTGAAGATCACCCAAGAAAAAGAACAGCAAGAATCTTTGGCCCTGGAAGAGTTAGAGTTGCAGAAGAAAGCAATCCTCATGGAGAGTGAAAATAAACTTCGGGACCTTCAGCAAGAAGCAGAGACTTACAGAACTGTAAGTTTAAATAATATTCAGGTTCTAGAGTTGTGGAATTATTTTTACAGAAACTATTGTTATCTTTCCAATCAATATAAAGTTGTCAAGAAGCTTTTGTTTTACTGGGTTAGATTTACATACATGCACTTCATTTTTAGATAATAAGAGCTTTTTCTGTGAGTGGTTTTAGTGTTTGCTACATGATGCTGCTGACTCTGCCTTTAGCTGGCTGTGTTTCTATTGCCATTCACTATCTTTGCACTTGGGCTTTGCATCCCCACTCCATTGTTTACGTGCCCTTGATCTGTAGGAAATGGCCTCGCTTTGTAGGCAGCATTTGCCCTGGCTTCATCTCATGCCATGAACATGATTCATTCTCTGTTTCTATCACAATGTAGGCACCCCAATGCCCTGCTTTTAACATAAAGTTTTCCCGTGTTAATAACATAGTCCTATAGTGAACAAATTTATATATATGTCTCAGTGTACATATTTTTAGGCCCTCTCCTCAGCAGTATATGAAATGTATGACCTGTTTTGAATAAATTGACTGATGTTATTTAGACTTTTTGCTTTGGTTTAAACAGTGAAAGAATCACACTTTTTTCCCATAGTTCTAAACTGTACTTTATTTTCCCATTGCCAACATTTATGTAATGTGGCATGATGGAGGGGAATGGATACTCAGGAGGTCTAGATTTTTCCACTTGCTAGCTTTGTAAATTAATTTTTTTAAAAGTGGGGGTTGGGGGATGGGGATACCTATTCTTTTTTTTTTTTTAAGATTATTTATTTATTTATTTATTTATTTGACAGAGAGAGAGAGAGAGAGAGAGAGAGAGGCAGAAACACAGGCGGAGGGAGAAGCAGGCTCCACACAGGGAGCCCGACATGGGACTCGATCCCGGGTCTCTAGGATCAGGCCCTGCCCTGAAGGCGGCACTAAACTGCTGAGCCACCCAGGCTGCCCTGTAAATTAATTATACCTTAATTTGTTCACCTTCATATGGAGAAATTGGTTTTGGTAATTCCTTAGGACCTTTTCAGCTTTGATGTTGCATGCCTCTGCCTTACTTAGCTCTTTTTGCTTTAGAGTCAAGATTGACTTTTTCATGAGCTAACAGTAATCTTTGCTAAAATTTGTGTAAGTAGCTTCTTTTTGCAAAAGATATCTCCTAAATAATCATTTTGCAGTGGAAAACCCAGGTATATTATTTATCTTCCAAAATTAAATTATGAAGGTAATAGACTATATTCTAGGCCTTAAAAAACACACAGAAAAAAAAAATAACCATCTTACTATCAATAGTTACTATTATCTACTTTATGATGTACTTCTTTTTGACTATCCATTCAGAATATTCTTGAAAACATGGGTGACTGAAATCGTTAAAGTATAGGTAGAAAGAATCTGAAAGTTTTAAGTTGTGTTAAAATAGAATCTTTTCTTTGTTACGTGATTCCTTTAGGAATTGAGCACAGATTGTGCTTTCTAGTGTTTGGCATGATATAATGCCTTATTTTTCTAAGTTTTAATCTTTAAACAGGTGTAGTTATTATAGGTGTAGTCATATATATCATTACATGTGTTGTCATATATATCATTGCTAATAAACAAATCTGTACTTTAATAAAAAATACATCTGTTTTTATTAACAGCGAATTCTTGAATTGGAAAGTTCTTTGGAAAAAAGCTTGCAAGAAAGCAAAAATCAATCCGAAGATTTAGCTATTCATTTGGAAGCTGAAAAAAATAAGCACAATAAAGAAATTACAATCATGGTTGAAAAACACAAAACAGAATTAGAAAGCTTGCAGCATCAGCAGGATACCCTTTGGACTGAAAAACTCCAAGTCTTAAAGCAACAGCATCAGACTGAAATGGAAAGACTTAGAGAAAAGCATGAAGAAGAAAAAGAAACATTGTTGAAAGACAAAGAGAGTGTCTTCCAGGCCCACATAGAAGAGATGAATGAAAAGACTTTAGAAAAGCTTGATGTGAAGCAAACAGAACTGGAATCATTGTCTTCTGAACTGTCAGAAGTACTAAAGGCCCGGGACAAGCTAGAAGAGGAGCTTTCTGTACTAAAGGATCAAGCAGATAAAGTAAAACAGGAGCTAGAGGCCAAGCTAGATGAACAGAAAAGCCATCACCAGCAGCAAGTTGACAGTATCATTAAAGAACAAGAGCTGTCCCTCCAGAGAACTGAGGAGGCACTAAAAGATGAAATTAATCACCTTGGGCTTCTTCTGAAGGAAAAGGACAAGCATTTGAAAGAGTATCAGGTACGTGTCGAAAACTTAGAGGCAGATATTAGAAGGTCTGAAGAGGAACTCCAGCAGGCATCTGCTAAGTTGGCTCTCTTTGAGTCACAGCGGAGTACTACACATGAGCAGGCCAAAGCATCAGAGGAGCACTTGGCACAATTGCAGCAGAAGTTGTTGGACTTGGAAACAGAAAGAATTCTTCTTATTAAACAGGTAGCTGAAGTTGAAATGCAAAAGAAAGATGTTTGTACTGAGTTAGACACTCAAAAAATCCAGTTGCAGGATTTAATGCAGCAACTTGAAAGACAGAAAAGTGAAATGGAGGAAAAACTACAGTCTTTAACCCAATGTTATGAGTCCCAGCTTAAAGATACTAGCACAGAACAGGCACAGACAAAACAGAGTTTGATAGAAAAGGAAAATGTAATTTTACAAATGAGAGAAGGACAGAGCAAAGAAATTGAAACACTTAGACAAAAATTATCAGCCAAGGAGGACAGTTTTAGTGTTTTACATGAGGAATACGAAACCAAATTTAAAAATCAAGAAAAAAAGATGGAAAAAATTAAGCAGAAAGCAAAAGAGATGCAAGAAACGTTAAAGAAGAAATTACTGGATCAGGAAGCCAAACTTAAAAAAGAGCTTGAAAATACGGTTCTAGAGCTTAGTCAGAAAGAAAAACAGTTCAATGCCCAAATTTTGGAAATGGCACAAGCTAACTCTGCTGGAATCAGTGATGCAGTATCAAGACTGGAAACAAACCAAAAGGAGCAAATAGAAAGTCTCACTGAGGTACATAGACGAGAACTCAGTGATGTTGTATCAGTCTGGGAAAAGAAACTTAATCAGCAAGCTGAAGAACTTCAGGAAAAACATGAAATCCAATTACAGGAAAAAGAGCAAGAGGTAGCAGAACTAAAGCAAAAGATCTTCCAATCAAGGTGTGAAAAAGAAGAGATGAACAAGGAACTAGCCTGGCTGAAAGCAGAAGGCATTAAGCAGGACACAGTAGTAAAGGAATTACAGGAACAGTTACACCAGAAGTCTGCTCATATGAATTCTCTCTCACAAAATGAAATGAAACTAAAAGCACAACTTGAAAAGCTGGAGGTTGACTTGAATCATTCTCTGAAGGAAAATACTTCTCTTCAGGAGCATATAGTTGAACTGGAAATGCTAGCAGAAAAAGACAAACTGAAGGTTTCTGAGTTGACTGACAAGTTGAAAACCACAGATGAGGAATTCCAGAGTTTGAGATCTTCACATGAAAGAAGTGAGAAAAGCCTAGAAGACAAAAGCTTGGAATTCAAAAAACTATCCGAGGAATTAGTAGTTCAGCTGGATATTTACTCTAAGAAAACTGAAGCCTTGTTACAAGCTAAAACAAATGAGCTAATCAACATGAGTAGTAGTAAAATTAATGCCATTCTCTCTAGGATTTCCCACTGTCAGCACCACACAACAAAAGTTAAGGAAGCACTGGTGATTAAAACTTGCAAAGCTTCTGAATTAGAAGCACAGCTTAGACAGCTAACAGAAGAGCAGAATGCACTAAATAGTTCTTTTCGGCAGGCTACCCATCAATTAGAAGAAAAAGAAAATCAAATTAAGAGCATGAAGGCTGATATTGAAGGTCTGGTCATGGAAAAAGAAGCCTTACAGAAGGAAGGAGGCAACCAGCAACAGGCTGCCTCTGAAAAAGAGTCTTGTATCACACAGTTGAAGAAAGAGTTATCAGAGAACATCAACGTTGTCACACTGATGAAAGAAGAGCTTAAAGAAAAGAAATCTGAGATCAGCAGTCTTAGTAAGCAGCTAACTGATTTGAACACTCAGCTTCAGAACAGTATCAGCCTGACTGAGAAGGAAGCAGCCATCTCATCACTAAGTAAGCGATATGATGAACAACAACAGGAATTGCTGGGTCAGGTGCAAGATTTATCTTTGAAAGTTGAAACTCTGAATAAAGAGAAGACCTCTGCTCTTGAACAGGTAGATCACTTGTCCAACAAATTCTCAGAGTGGAAGAAGAAAGCACAGTCAAAATTTCTGCAGTATCAAAGTACTATTAAAGAATTGCAGATGCAGCTTGAGTTAAAAACAAAGGAAGCCAGTGAAAAGGATGAACAGATACAGGTATTGAAGGAGGACCTTGATCAGCAGAATGAGAGGTTGGTATGTTTAAAGGGTGAGATGGAAGATAAGAAGAGCAAGCTGGAGAAAAAAGAGTGTAACTTAGAGACTGAGTTAAAAACGCAAACAGCAAGAATTGCCGAATTAGAAGAGCATCTTACTCAGAAAACAACTGAAATTGAGTCTTTAAGTGAAGTTCTTAACAGTTACAATCAACAGAAGGATACAGAACAGAAGGAGATGCGTCAGAAACTTCAGCACATTCAAGAATTAGGAGACGAAAAGGACAGCAGGGTTAAAGAAGCCGAAGAAAAAGTCTCAAGACTTGAAAAGCAAGTGTCATCCATGAAATCTGAGCTTGAAACCAAGAAGAAAGAATTGGACCATGCGAATTCAAGTATGAAGGGCAAAGAAGAGGAGTTTAAGGCACTGGAAGAGAGACTTGAGTTAGAAAGTGCTGCAAAATTAGCAGAACTGAAGAAAAAAGCTGAACAAAAAATTGTTGCCATCAAGAAGCAGTTGTTATCTCAAATGGAAGAGAAAGAACAGCAATATAAAAAAGACACAGAAGGTCACTTGGGTGAGCTAAATACAAAACTGCAGGAGAGAGAAAGAGAAATTCAGGTGTTGGAAGAAAAACTTAAATCAGTGGAAGGTTTACCACAGTCAGAAGCATCAGTTGTACCCACATCAGTAAAATACATGGTAACCTGTGCTGAGCAAGGAATAGATCCCGAAAGCTCTGTGCAGAAAGCATATGAAGAAAAAATCAGTACTTTACAAAAAAGTCTAATGGAAAAAGAAAAGCTGTTGCAGAGGCTAGAGCAGGAAAAAGAAGAGATGGTATCTTCTCATTCTGAAATGCAGTGCAGATACCAGGAACTCTTAATAAAGATAGAGCACACCGAAGCAAAGCAGCATGAGGATCAAGTTATGATAAATTGTCTTCAAGAAGAACTTGAAGAAAAGGGCAAGAAATATTCCTTGGTAGCATCCCAGCATGTGGAAGAAGAAGGAGGTAAAAAAACCATAGGAACAAAGCAAAACTTGGAAAATGTGGTTGATGATGTCCAGAAAACTCTCCATGAGAAGGAACTAACTTGTCAGATCTTGGAGCAAAAGATAAAGGAGCTAGATTCCTGCCTAGTAAGAGAAAGGGAAGGGCATAGAGTTGAAATGGAAGAGTTGACCTCAAAATTTGACAGATTACAGGCTTTACAACGACAGATGGATGAAAAAAATAGACCCGTAAAAGCTTTGGGAGAAAGTGCTGAAGAAAAGTCCAAATCACATGTAGTCCAACCCAAATTGCCTGGTAACATGGAGGTCCAGCACAATGACCTGGAATTTAAATTAGCAGGGGCAGAGCAGGAGAAGCAGAAGCTGGGCAAGGAGATTGTTAAGTTGCAGAAAGATCTTCGAATGTTGCGGAAGGAACATCAACAAGAATTGGATATCATGAAGAAAGAATATGAACAAGAAATGGAAGAGAAAATCAAGTAAGTTTTCCAGCATGAATATTTATTTATTGAGTGAGTGAGTGAGTGCAGGGAGAAGGGAGAGACAGAGGAGAAGAAAAGAGTGAATTTTAAGCCGCACATCGAGTCCAGTGTGGAGCTCGATCTCGTGACCCTGAGGTCATGATCTGAGCTGAAATCAAGAGTTGGACACTTGTGATGCCTGGGTTGCTCAGTTGGTTAAGCATCTGACTCTTGATTTTAGCTCAGGTCATGATTCAGGGCGGTGGGATCGAGCTCCATGTTGGGCCCTCTGCTCAGCACAGAGTCTGCTTTTCCCCCCACCCCTTCACCCCCGCTTATGCTCACTTTCTTGCTCTCAAATAAATAAATAAAATCTTTATTTTTTTAAAAGATTTTATTTACTTATTCATGAGGGACACATACAGAGAGAGAGAGAGAGAGAGAGAGAGAGGCAGAGACACAGGCAAAGGGGGGGAACCAGGCTTCATGCAGGGAGCCCGACATGAGACTCGATCCCGGATCTCCAGGATCATGCCCTGAGCCAAAGGCAGGCGCCAAACCGCTGAGCCACCCAGGGATCCCCTAAATAAAATCTTTAAAAGCAAAGAGTCGGACACTTACCAACTGAAGTCTCCCGGCATGAGTATTTTTAAGACAGTCCTCTTTAATTAAGTCTTTTTATTACGCCTAATGCACCTACTAAATTTCACCTACCCAAACTATGAAACATAAGTCAAGTACATTAAATGCTGAGAAGAAATAAAAACAATTTAAGGCAAGAGGCAGTGTTACTTCATGTCCATTTAGAGGGGGAAAAACCATTTTTTGCTTATACAATTACTATGTACGTATCCTAGTAATTACTTTGTTTTACTGTTTTTAGTATCAGCATTGTTATCATGTAAGATAGATGTATATGATGAAAAGTTAAAGTGGAAAAGAAGACTTCTCAAATCCCCAGGACCACTGTCTAGAGATAATCATAGTTTCTGTATCCTCCCAGGAGTTTCCTGTCCCTAGACCACACATATACACATATGCACCCTTAAACATGTTTTTATACCAGTGAGATCTTACGTGCATGTTGTGAAGACTAGGTAACTCTGTATAGCTTGTTTTGTGTTTTACAGCAGTTAGCTCTTTACATTTTTGTTACACAGACAGGAGCAGGAAGATCTTGAGTTGAGACACAATTCCACATTAAAACAGCTGATGAGGGAGTTCCATACCCAGCTGGCACAAAAGGAGCAGGAACTGGAAGTGACCATAAAAGAAACTATTGGTGAGTTGAATTTAAATTCAGTAAAGAACATGTCAGAATCAGCAGAGACTATTTACAATTTAAATTTATTGTTTTCACACTGTGCTAAGTGCTTTAAGTAATTAAACTGGAGAAAAAAACAATTCCTGTGCAAGAAAGTTCTCTGGTGGGAACCTGTGCTGCCTGGCAGCAGCGTGCCTTTAGGAGAGGAGGAAAGGGTGAAAGAATCTGAAACATTTGCTAATTAATTGCCTTATGAAGACATTTCTACTCAATGAGATCATATGATCAATTTTTTAATCAAATTTAATTTGGAACTGAAATTGGCATGTAGATATTCTTACCTAATGTGTGTTTGTGTGTGTGTCCATCTTTTATTTATTAGATAAAGCCCAGGAAGTGGAAGCTGAACTTTTGGAAAGCCATCAGGAAGAGACAAAACAGTTATATAAAAAAATTGCAGAGAAGGAAGATGATTTACAAAGAACAGCCAAAAGATATGAAGAAATCCTTGATGTACCGTACTTCTTTCTCTTTTTTGAAATTTAGCTGTGCTAGATTTCATAGTAGTGTTAACGATTGGCTATCAGATTTCCTGTTTTTTTTTTTTTTAATGTAGAGGATTTTTGTTTTGGCTTAGTATTATCCAAATTTAGTATATGCGCTCTATGCAGATTTATAAGGAGTCTGATTGATTTCTGCTAGGATCATAGTTTCCTGATTAGATTCTGCTAACCCAGTAGTTCAGTCCACTTGGCAGGTATCGAAGCAACACTGAGTTACTGAAGGGAAGAATGGATTCTCTTCTCATATTTCTCTCAGACTAAATTCTAAGAGAACCAGACTAAGAATTGAGAGCTTGTGCTTGGGTGAAGTCTAAGTAATGGGACAGTTTGAGTATAAATGTGGCCACCTACTGGGATATTTCCAGGAGGATTAGTTAACTTTACTCCATCCCAACCCAATTTTCACAGTTTTTGTTGCTCTCAAGAGAGAAAAAAAATGGAGAAAAAAAATAGAATGCATCAGCCAAATATATTTAGTGGAAGGTTGGTTCAGTGTGCTTAATCTGCTGGTGATAGATTAGCATTGCCATTTCTGTGTGTCAAGATAAGCCATGAATGTCAGTGAGTATTTTGGACTCCAGAAAATTTTCAAATGTAAAACAGTGTAAAGTATGCTATGTTGAGATACAGATTCTTTAGTTACTCCAAGCCTTATTTCACTATATGCCAGGAACCATTTGTTGATTAAGAATGCATAAATCAGAGAATCATGCCTCAACAGAGTATGGCAGCGATAGAAGTCTGAGCCAGGAACAGAGTCTAATAATAATATTATTTCAAATGCAATTGAAAAGGCTGGAATTCCAGTATAAGGCACATGCTTAGAAATGCCACCTTGTATAATTTTTGAACTTTAGATCTTATTATGAAAAGGTTTGAATAATTTCACTCATTTCTTATACTTCTGTAGAGCATATATCTGTGAAGCTTTGAAAAACACTTGTTTCTTGAATGCTTAGAGAATGTTGAAATTGGAAAATACATTAAAGTCTTCTTTCCTTTCCTTTCCTTTTTCCTTTTTCCTTTCCCTTCCCCTTCCCTTTCCCTTCCCCTTCCCTTTCCCTTCCCTTCCCTTCCCTTTCCTTGAAGGCAAAGCAAGTTCAGCATAGTTAATGATTTGCCTAAAACTTCACAGTGAGTAGGAGAGCACTGATCCTTCATAAGCTTCATATATTTATAAAGACTTCTTACTAAGAAAGGAACTTGGGGAACACAGCAGTTATTTATCATGGATAAACTCAGTCAGGGAGTTCATTTGCAGGGACAAATTGTGCCACAGCTAGAATGTTCCCTTTTGTGAACTACTTCTCTGTTTCTGGATGTATGGGGTAGCAGACAAAAGACTTTCCAAGGTCATGACCAGCCTCTACAGGTAGAGGGGTGAGGGAATGGGGAAGCACAGAACAGAAAGTCAACCTGTGGTATGGTTCTTCCTTGAAAATCTACTGTTTATTAGGGAAATTAAAAGAATGATCCTAGAAGTTTCAGGCTTAGAGACAGGAATTGGAGGGTGAGGGGGGCAGGTATTGGATGGACTCTTCTCTAAAACCCCTTCCTGTGCTTCAGACCAGCACAGTCCATTAGAAATAGAATGCTGGCCACAAATGTGACCCATATGTGTAGTTTAACATTTTCTAGTATCCACATTAGGAAGAGAAAAAGAAACAAGTGAGCTTAAATTTTTAAAAAGTTTTTATTCAGATTCCCGTCAGTTAATATGCAGTGTAATTTTAGTTTCCAGTGTATGATATAATGATTCAATGCTTCTATACAACACCTGGTGTTCATCATAGATAGTACACTCC
Source organism: Vulpes vulpes (assembly GCF_048418805.1). NCBI lineage: Eukaryota > Metazoa > Chordata > Mammalia > Carnivora > Canidae > Vulpes > Vulpes vulpes. Next base: position 57,940,869 of record NC_132790.1, read on the forward strand.
TTCATCCCCATCACCTATTTCACCCCCCATCCTCTGGTAAGCATTGGTTTGTTCTCTATAATTAAGAATCTGTTTCTTGTTTATCTCTCTTTTTCTCCCTCCCTCTCTCCTTTCCTATTTTTTCCGCCTTTGCTCATTTGTTTTGTTCCTTAAATTCCACATATGAGTGAAATCATATGGTATTTGTCTTTCTCTGACTGACTGCCTAGGTGAACTTAATAGTAATATGTTAAGCCATTATATCCAAAATAATATTTTAGTCTGTGGTCAGTGTAAAAATTATATATGTATTATTTGTTTAAGATTTAGTGTGTTTTTATGTTTGCAGCCCACATCAGTTTGGAGTAGCTATATTTCAGGTGCTCAAAGCCACAATTCTGGGGTGGCTTGTAGCTACTGTATTGAATGGTGTGGCCTCAGACTTACAGCTGCCAGGTCTAGGGCTAACTTTGTGATAAATAAGCAGTTCTCATCTGAACACCCCAGATACAAACTCTGTCTTGAAGAATTTCTTTCTTTCTTTCTTTCTTTCTTTCTTTCTTTCTTTCTTTCTTTCTTTCTTTCTTTCTTTCTTTCTTTCTTTCTTTCTTTCTTTCTTTCTTTCTTTCTTTCTTTCTTTTTAAGATTTTATTTATTTATTCATGAGAGACACAGAGAGAGAGAGAGGCAGAAGCATAGGCAGAGGGAGAAGCAGGCTCCATGCAGAGAGCCCAATGTGGGACTCAATTCTGGGACTCCAAGATCACGCCCTAGGCCGAAGGCAGGCGCTAAACCACTGAGCCACCCAGGGATCCCCAAGAATTTCTTTTTAAAAATACAAATATTACCAGGGCACCTGGGTGGCTCAGTTGCTTAAGTGTCCAAATTCATCTCAGCTCAGGTCTTGATCTCAATGTTGTGAGTTTGAGCCTTGCATTGGGTTCCATGCTAGACATGAAGCCTACTTTATTTTTATTTATTCATTTATTTTTTTAAAAGATTTTGTTTATTCATCAGGGATACAGAGAGAGGCAGAGACACAGGCAAAGGGAGAAGCAGTCTCCCCACAGGGAGCCTGATGTGGGACTTGATCTGGGAACTCTGGGATCATGCCCTGAGCTGAAGGCAGATGCCCAACCTCTGAGCCACCCAGGTGGTCCTGGAGCCTAGTTTAAAAAAAAAAAATATATATATATATATATATATATATATATTAGCAATTCTTAGCAAATACTATATTCCTTTGATTCTGAGACATATTCTCTACCATTTTCCCATTTTAACATTTCCAGAATTAGAGTTTTATGTGGGATTTGTATGTTTTATTTGGTGGTGTGTTTTTCCTCTCTGGAAAGCTGTTATCAAATTGATGATGTATCTTAATGATGACATTGTAGAATGCTGTATTTTATCATCCATTAAAACAGTTCTGAGATTTGTTAATAACAAAATGGAGCACAGAGATATTTTCATTTCCCTGCCTTTACTGTCTTAGGTAACATTATTACTATTCTTTCCTCTATTTGAAGATGCTGGGGACTTTTGTCATCTTTGATCCACACCTTCTGTCTTCCTCCGTCCCTCATACATTTGCATCTCCACACCTTTTTGGGCATGAAATCTGCTTATCTTCCCTGATTTACTAGGCAGAGAAATCCTCTCTTTCCCTATAATTGTATGCCTCCAGCACAATAGCCAACATATAGTAGACCTTCAGTGCAAAGATTTTCACGGAGTCATACTGCATGTTCCTCTCCTCTCAACACTACCTCTATTGCTACTGTCCGACTGCCATCTTCCATTTGGTCTTCTCTTTTATATTAATTTCCCAGCTGATGTCTTTGCTGCTAGTCTTTTTCTAAGGTATTCATTTATCTCTTCTTGTCAGAGTTATTTTTTGTCTTGAAATGAGGACATGATCCTCCTAAGTACCTTCATGGCTTCCCATTGTCCTAATAATACCTCCTCCAGTTCATTCTGTGGTGTAGATGAACTTAGCTTTAGCTTGTTCTTCATCATATTTACCTTTGGTCATGCTTTTCTGTGTGCCTACAGATCACTTTCTCACACTTTGTAAATTAGTGTAGTTATTACCATCTTTCAGATTTGGGCTTTAAAAAATAAGTTTCCAATTTAACTTTATTTAGAAAAAAATTTTTGAATCAAGTCTTTTCACACAGTTTAAAGATCAAAATAATATTAATAAGTATAGTTTAGAGGATGGCCTATAATGAAAATCCATTCCTGTTCTCTGTATTCTACATCTTGCCCCTTCTCTCTCCACAGGTAACCATTCCCCTCTTCTCTTTTTTCTTTTTTAAAGAGTTTATTTATTTGCTTGAGAGAGAGAGAAAGAGTGTGCGTGTGCATGAGCAGTGGGAGGGGCAGAGGGAGAGAGGGAATCTCAGGCAGACTCCCCATTGAGCATAGAGCCTGACACAGAGTTCAGTCCCATGATCCTGATTATCATGACCTGAGCCCAAATCATGAGTTGGATGCTTAACCAACTGAGCCATTCAATTGCCCCTATTCTTTTCTTTTAAAAAAATTCAATTTATTTAAGTTAAAAAACAGTTTATCCATTTCTCCCGCCTCCGCATGCCCTAACTCTGGCAGCTACCAACCTGTTCTCTGTATCAATGAGTTTGGTTTTTTCATCCTTTTATTTTTGGTGTGTGTGTCCTTACATCTAAACTAAGTCTCTTGCACACAGCATATAGATGGGTCTTATTTTTAATTTATACAGCCATTCCGAGTCCTTTTATTAGACACTCTAGTCCATTTACGTTTAAAATAGTTATTAATATGTGCTTGTTGTCATTTTGTTCATTGTTTTCTGGCTGTTTTTGTAGTTTCTCTCTGTTCTGTGCTACTTTGCCCATTTTTTTGCTTTGTGTTTTGATGATTTTCTTTGGTGGGGTGCTTATATTTATCTTTTATGTATTTATTATAGTGTTTGCTTCATGATTACCTTGAGGCTTACATATAACAGTCTATTTTAAGTTGATAACTGTTTAAGTTTGATCCCATTGTAAAGCTTAACATTATAATCACTCCTTGACATTTTGTTTTTGATGTTACATTCTACATCTCTTTGTTTTGTGTTTCCCTTAATTCATTATTTTTACTATTTTTTTAATACTACTTTTGTAGATGTATTGGGGGTTTGTCTCTCAAGTATATGGCTTAAAAGTTGGGATGCCCAATGTGAATTTCAAACCCTTCAGTACTCAGGAGAAGTTCTGGGTTTTGAGTTTCCTCCCTGTTGTTAGTTGTCATCCTGGGGATACGATTTATGGCAAGGTTGTGTCTTAGCCTCTTCAATGTGGTTTTTTCCTCATTTGTGTAATGTAGAGCTGTCCCTTATCCAGGCTTTTTTTGTGTGTGTAAGAGGAAATTGTTCCATATGTAGCTGTAGACTCAGTGTGTTCATAGGAGGAGAGGGAGGAGATCAGGATCTTCCTGTATTGCCACCATCTTTGTAATATTGCAGTGTTTTATGTTAACAGAAACAAAAATGAAATGTTATTTTTTCTCTTTTCTACCCAAAAGTTTGCTTTTTGAATATTTTTTCTGCATCATTATGTTTTCATATATGATTTTTTTTAGAACCCCTTAAATAGAATTAATTGCATGTATATTCTTTTGGTGCTCCTCTCTATCCATTTCTTCACTTATAACATGAATTTTTGTCATACATACATATGTGTGTAGGAAAATACTAATGTATATGTCCTCTCTCCTAGATTGTAAGCATCTGGTAGGTAAAGGAATTTTGTTATTTATCTCTAGTTTTGAAGACCTAGCCAGATACTTGGTGTATACTAGACACTTGGTAAATTTGAAGGAGATGACATATGGTAGGGCAGGGAAGAATCCATTTGGGAAGAGGGAGTGATGACATTCCAGAGGAAGAGTTGAGTAACTCATGTAAGTGAGCTTGAGTAATAGCCTGGTCCCAATTCAGAGCTGTCCCACTGAGAGAAAGTAGCTTGGCTACATTAGATCAAAACTGGTTTTATTGACTATATTTTAGTTTATTTGACTTTGGCATAATAACTAGTCTTTCAAATATGATTTCCATGATGTACATTAACTCAATTTAACCGGGTTTCCTAATTGTTTTTACTTTGAAGGAAAACAATACTGGCTTTTTTTCCCCTCCTCCCAGAAGACTAGTAAGCTTTTATGCAGGAATTTACAAAATTGTTTCTTAAATTAGAAATAACACAGAAGGGATTCTTTCCTAATTCTTAGAGGGCTTGGTTTAAATAGTATCCCATAACTGTCAAAGGAAATGTCAGACATAGATAATTGTCAAATTAAAATTTGGGCCTGGGGCACCCCGGGCGCTTCTTGATTTTGGCTTGGGTCATGATCTTCTAGGTTGTGAGACTGAACCTCATGTCAGGCTCCATACTCAGCTCAGAGTCCGCTTAAGATTCTTTCTCTCCCTCTGTCCCCCGCCCCCCGTACTCTCACAAAAAAAGAAATAAAAATATAAAATAAAATCTGGGCCTAACTGAATAAGTAGCTGTAGGAGTGATCCTTTCAAAGGTGCCTAAACCACAATGACACAAACATCCACCCAGGATATGCCATGGTAGACTAAAAACAGTAAACCAAGATTGTGGGCATTAACATATTTACAAGAGTTTGAGATTGATGTTTTAGGGATAGAGGCTTGGTTCAAGTGAGCCTCAGTGGGGAGATGTCTAAGGAGGCTAGTTACTAGACATCTCTGCTTTGCTTATGTTGCCACAAGGAGTTTGTTCTTTTTCAGTTGGTCTAAGTTTCATGACCAGTGGAATTTCAAAGTAGGTTTTCTAAGTGTATGGTTCATTCTCTTATTTTGTGCCGTGAGGCCTATCTCTTTTCATTTGTTTCTTCATTCTGTCAATTCAGCATCTGTAAATCAGATATCTGTTTGTTGCTGTTTTTCCTGTTCTGTCTTTTTCTCAGCAAACACTTTTCCTGTCTTCATTACTCAAATCTGATCAATATTCCAATTCCAAATGTTCTTTTAGCACAAAGGTTATAAGATTTATAAGAGCAAGAAGAGGTCTAGACTGTACAATAAATTATGGCAGTTATCAAGACAAATGAACAAGTGTAGAATGGGCAATAACCTTTACTAGGGCAGTCAAAACAGAAGAGAGAAGTGATTTATGTACCATAAATTTTCTAAGTAAGATTTTTGGACCAATAAGTCACATATACTTTTGCAGCTTTGTCTATTTTTTTGCAGAGTTCAGGGAAAATGGAGACATTACATGGTTACTAATGCATTGGACAATAATTTTTTTCAAAAATAGACTTTAGTTGAACATTTTACCCCAAAGAACCACTGGTGTGGTTTGGGGACAGATGTATAGATGTGCAGGTTTGCTGAGTCAGAATAAAGAATCATTTTTTGATTTAGACAGCTTATCCAAAGGGCTAGAAAAAACTTCCACAACTTCTTATGATCAGTAAGTTGCCAGCTGGTTGATCAGTGCTGTGCCTAACAGTATCTGCTAGTTTGCATTAATGGTTATTTCCTGGAAATCAAATCCTAATGTGGAAAAGGGCAAAGTCCATAACACGCAAGCTCTGTGTTCAAGTTCTGTCACCACACTGTTAGATAACCGATGGTCATTCAAGCCTGGGAACCCTTGCTTAAGGGGAAAGAAACTGCTTGATGGGCTTTATGGTGTGGAGATGGAGAGAGTGAGAGAGGGAACAGTAATATCGCAAGAATAGCGAGCTTGGTGTTAAAAGTGGGAAATGAAGGGAGGTGTTTAGAGCATAGTCATCAATGACAATAGAAACCGTGGTTTGTGTCTCCAAAAATGTTTCTGGGTATTTGTTTCCTCTTAGAGGTAGTTTTCTCTATACTGTGTTTGCTTCTATGATATTCTTTTTGATATGTTCATTAGCACTTTTTTTTTTTTTAACTGTAAAGGCTCGTGAAGAAGAAATGACTGCTAAAGTCATGGACCTGCAGACTCAACTAGAAGAGCTACAGAATAAGTACCAGCAAAAGCTACAGCAGGAAGAGAGCCCTGGCAATGACAAGGTGAGAGGTACTGGGCTCTGCTGCACATGTTACTTCAAAAACACTGTCATTGCTGACTAACCTACATACCTATATCATTTAATCCTAACAAAAACCTTTCAGGAAAGATTTTTGACTCTGTTTTATAGGCAGTGAAACTGAGGTTCAAACAGGTTAAGGAAAATATTCAGTTCACACAGTCAGTGTTGCGTTGGGAATTTAAACCCCATCTGCCAGATTTCAGAACCTAGACATTTATATAAGTGCTTCTCAGTCTTTTCCTTGGAGAGAATACAGGTTCCAATACAGTAAACAAAAAGGTTCCATAGAAAATATGATAATTTGAGATTTTTATATTTTGTGCTCAACACTTATGTAGATTTTATATTCTACTCTATAATATATCCTTATTTATAGTCCTATAAAAATGTTTTTGGTAATATACCAGTAAGAAACAATTTCTATTTTTTTTCCGGTTAATGGAATAGATGCAGATACAGTGGGATTATTTTGGGAAATGGGACTGAATTCAAAGATAGCTAGCAATACATATCTAGGCATTTTTGTAATTACATTCTTTCAATATAATTGATGCTATGAAAGGCCATGTTTGCCTTGTGGGCTGCCTTTTCCCCTCTGCACCTCAGCAAGTACACCTGATAGGGCATGTGGGCCCCAGTTTGAGAAGCTGGACAATGTGTACCATTCTGCTTCCTAAAGTGTCCTCACTCATCTGGTATAGTCTTTTCATTATTGTCATAAGGGCCTTGGGAAAGTAGATGGACGCTGTTCATAAATTTATCCTTGAGAATTATAGAGAATTCATTACAGAATATCAGTTACCAGAGAGTAATTTTCTAAACAACCAATTACATGGACTACTTTTCCAAAATGGAGAAAAGTAGTCTTTTTTTTTTTTTTTTTTTAAGATTTTATTTATTTATTCATGAGAGACACAGAGGGAGAGAGAGAGGCAGAAGCATAGGCAGAGGGAGAAGCAGGCTCCCTGCAGTGAGCCTGATCCAGGATCGTGACTTGAGCTGAAGGCAGACACTCAACTACTGAGTTACCCAGGCGTCCTGAGAACTAGTCTTTATAAAGGGCTCTGTTATGCTATGCCACTTGGTACATATATCTTAGCTATTAGCACCCAGCAACCTGAGTAGACTATTTTTCTCTTTAATAGTTATAAGTTCTCTTGTGCGTGTGTGTTTTGTTTCGGTTTTTGGCTTTTGGTTTTTAGTTTTTGTTTTGCCATCTGGTCATAATTTGAATATACCAGGTGCTATTAAATATTAATTCCTTGAGAAGAGTACATGTACTTTACTAACATATTCTTTTCCTTAGTATCAGAATAAGTATGTTGCACATAGTGGCATTTGACCAATGTTAGGATGCTGTACAGTATTGAACCATGAAACTAATATTCAGAAGGTCTTCTTAGTCCTTTACCTTGTATCATAAGAAAGGAGAGAAAAAATCCTTAATTATTATTTCTGTTCTAAAAACTGTTTTCTGTTTTATTCTTCATGAATTTTCATCCTTATTGAGCATCTTTTGATGCTTCTAGGATACAATGAATATCAGTGTTGAGTTAAATGAAAAACAATTTGTGATTATACCTCAGAGTGGATTCCCAGAATAGTCCTTTAGGAGTTTCCCTAAGGGGCCCATATGCTGTAAATAGATTTTAATATGTTTAGTTTTTTTTAATGATAGAAATAATAAATAAGTATATTCTTGTTATAAAAGAGATAATACAGGAGTATATAGAATAAACTCTGTCTGGTGGGTACCTCCCCTTGCCAAGTAGTAATCATTGTTAGGAGTCTGGTGAGTGACTTTCTAGTCCTTTGTGTTTACTTAGGTTTGTGTATATTTACACTATAATAGTTTGAAGATTTTATTTATTCATGAGAGACAGAGAGAGAGAGAGAAAGGCAGAGATACAGGCAGAGGGAGAAGCAGGCTCCATGCAGGGAGTCCGACGCAGAACTCAATCCCCAGTCTCTGGGATCATGCCCTGAGCCAAAGGCAGATGCTCAACTGCTGAGCCACCCAGGCGTCCCTATGCTATAATAGTTTGTATAACAAAATAGACCAGGTTAAAAGCAAATATTTAAAGTTGTCTCATCTTAAATCTTACCACTCTCTTAAGGCTAAAACACTAAATTTTTATTTTCCTGTTATTTCATATTATTCCATTTATTCTGGATTTTAGTGTATATACTCATTTTTTCTTTTCCATTTTCAGCTAACAATTATGGAGTTACAGGTAAGACTAGTTCTTTATTGAATTTGACTGAAGACATTATATTTTCAGGGGTATTTAGGGTGTGTGTGTGTTTAAGATTTTTATTTATTTGAGAGGGCACGAGTGGTTGGGGGCGGGGGCAGAGGGAGAGGTTCAAGCAGATTCTCCTCTGAGCAGGAAGCCTGACACGGGGCTCAATTCCAGGACTCTGAAATCATGACCTGAGCTGAAGTCAGGTGCTTAACCAACATCAAGGCGCCAGGAGTATTTTGTGTTTTAAAAGTTAAAACATAAAGATAATTTACCAAGCAGTACAGTAGTATATCCAAGCAATGATGAAACCCATATACATTTCAGATCTGACTTTTTGTTCTTTCAGACACAACTAGCACAGAAGACTACTCTAATCAGTGATTCAAAGTTGAAAGAGCAAGAGTTCAGAGAACAGGTACAGGTTTAATTTGGTGCCTTTTATTTTGAGCCTACTCCTTAATTTGTGTTCATATGTACTTGAATCTCATTTAGCTACTTTTTAAAAAAGAACTGATATAATATTGATTTAATAGCTGGCTTTGCAGTTTTGTCTTACACAGGAAATTTTATCTCCAAATCTGAAGGTGCTGGAGGATATCTCTTAAATTCATGATCATGTGTATTTAAACAAGAACATTTGCATCTTCTTCTTCCTAATGTTTAACATTTTGGATAAGAATTTATGTTTGTTTGTAATAACTTAATTTTTAGTAAAGAAGTTTTTATTTTTATCAGAGGGAAAATATGTTGAGATCAGTCTTTATTACTCTTTTTCCCTAAGCAGTTGAATTGTCTTGATTTAATACATTTTGTCCATATATTATCCAGTAATTAGTTTTAAATTGGACTATGTATATATATTCTTAGAAGGATGGCATAAGCATGAGTATACCAGTATATGTGTATCTGTGGTGCATCATCTTTAGTCTTTTTTCCCAAATTCTGGAGGGGTAGTGACACAAGTCAGCATGCTGTTTAAAGACTGCATCTCCAGGGATTTTCCAGTTTTTGTTTTTTGTTTTTTAAGATTTTATTTATTCATGAGAGACAGAGAGAGGCAGAGACACAAGCAGAGGGAGAAGTAGGCTCCATGCAGGGAGCCCGATGTGGGACTCAATCCTGGAACTCCGGGATCATTCCCTCAGCTGAAGGCAGATGCTTAACTGCTGAGGCACCCAGGTGTCTCTGTTTTCTTTATTTGAGAGAGAGAGCACATGTGCACAGGCATGAGAGGGGCTTAGGGAGAGGGAGAGAGAATCTCAAGCCGACTTCCTACTGAGCATGGAGCCCGACTTGGGGCAAGATCTCATGATCCTGAGATCATGACCTGAACTAAAATCAAGAGTCAGAGACTTAATTGACTGAGCTACTCAGGTGCCCCGATTATCCAGTTTTCTTAAAAGTCATACATAACAAAAATCTTGACAATTGTTGAAACTAGGTGATGGATAGGTATATGTGGGCATTGATTGTACTCTATTCTCTATGGTTTAGTATGTTTCAAAACTTTTACAATATATATATTTTTTAAATCATAAAAATAAGATGCTAAGTCCCAGTGCTACCTTATGTTTTTTGTACTTTCCAGTGGTTTATCTTTTCTCATCTATTCTCAAGGTTACTGTTTTTAAACTCCCTTCTTATAGCATCCTCAAATCTTCAAACTCTGCTAGTATGGCAGTTTTTGTATTAGTTACTTTTATGGTGGTAAAATACATATAACAGAAAATTGACCATTTTAACTAGTTTAAAGTGCACAATTCATTGACACAGTTCACTCACAATGTTGTGAAACCATCACCATTATCTAGTTCCAGAACATTTCATCACCCTGTAAGGAGACCTCATGCCCATTAAGCAGTCACTCCTCATTACCTCCTGGCAATCACTAATCTACTCCTGTGTCTGTAAATTTGCCTGTTATGAATATTTATATAAATACAATCATATAAAACATAGCCTTTCTTTTCTGGCTTATTTCACTCAACATGATGTTTTTAAGGTTCATCAGTGTAGCATGTATCAGTACTTCATTCTTTTCTTTGGTTGAATATTTTATTATATGGATAATAGCATACTTCCATTCATTAGTCTATGAATGTTTGGGTTATTTCTGCCTTTTGGCTATTAATATAACCAGTGTTCCTGCTGTCAATAACATTGTTACAAGTTTTTTTTTCATTGTTACAAGTTTTTATTTGAACACCTATTTCCCGTTCTTTGAGGTATATACCCGGGAGTGGAATTGCTAGATTATTTGGTAATTATACGTTCAGCTTTTTGCTGAACCACCAAACTACTTTACATAGTGGCACTATTTTTCATTCCCACTGACAAAGTTATAAGGATACCACTTTTTCCTCATCCTCCCCAACATGTTTTTTGATTGTAGCCATAGTAGTTGATATGAAGTAGTATTTCGTTATAGTTTTATGTTTTTAAGATTTTATTTATTTATTTGAGAGAGAGAGAGAACTTGAATGAAAGGAGGGGCAGAGAGAGAGAGAGAGAGGGAGAAGCAGACTTCCCACTGAACAGGGAGCCTGGCATGGGGCTTGATCCTGGAGCCCTGAGAGCAGGACTTGAGCTGAAGGCAGACACTTAACTGACTGAGCCATCCAGGTACTCCTTCATTATGGTTTTAATTTTTCTAATGAGTAATGATTGGACATCTTATTATCTTCTTGTTGGCCACTTGTATGTCTTATTTAGAGCAAAGTCTGTTTGTTTAAGTTCTTTGCTTAGTTTTAGTTGGGTTATTTGGTTTCTTGTTCAGTTGTATTCTTTATTCTGAATACAAGTCCTTTATGAGGTAAGTGATTTACAAGTATTTTCTCCATTCTGTGGGTGTTCTTTTCACTTTCTTGATAATGTCCTTTGAGGCACAAAAGTAAATTAAAAAAAAAAAAAGATTTGATTTATTCATGAGACACAGAGAGAGAGAGAGAGAGGCAGAGAAGAGACATAGGCAGAGGGAGAAGTAGGCTCCCAGTGGTGAACCCGATGTGGGACTCAATCCTAGGACCCTGGGATCATGCCCCGAGCCAAAGGCAGACATCAACCACTGAGCCACCTAGACATCCCTCAAAAGTTTTACTTTTGATAAAGGCCGTTTTATGTAATTTCTCTTTTGTTATCTGTGCTTTTGGTGTCATCTAAGAAACCATTTGTATTAATTGTATTTGTTTATATTCTGTCTTTTTTTTTTTTTTTTATATTCTGTCTTAAGTATTAATCTGGTTGGCTACAGCAGTCCTTTTTTTACATATGATTTCCATATGAATCATATGATTTGAATATTTGTTACTTTCAGATTCACAATTTAGAAGACCGTTTGAAGAAATATGAAAAGACTGTATATGCAACAACTGTGGGGACACCTTACAAAGGTATGAGTGATCTCTCATGTTATCCATGGTTATCTCTTATTGCTGGATTTATGGAGGATTTCTATTTTTGTTGTTGCTGATCTGTTCTTTACGGTGAGTATATTTTACGTTTGTAATTCACCAGTAATAGCTAGTTTTAAAGAAAGAATGGTAGTAATCTACAACAGAAACAATGCATATTTGTTGCAAAAAAAAAAATCAAACAATATTGTGGTGTCTTAAATGGAACTGCAGGTTCCTACTTTATTCTGTGTTATCCAAATGGAACCAACCTAGTGGCAATTTATGTATAATTTTTTCAGACTCTTTTTTTTTTTTTTTTAAAGATTTTATTTATTTATTCATGATAGTCACACACACACAGAGAGAGAGAGAGAGAGAGAGAGAGGCAGAGACACAGGCATAGGGAGAAGCAGGCTTCATGCACCGGAAGCCCGACGTGGAATTCGATCCCGGGTCTCCAGTATCGCGCCCCGGGCCAAAGGCAGGCACCAAACCGCTGCGCCACCCAGGGATCCCTTTTCAGACTCTTCTATGTGTATGCAAACATTTATTTAATCTACTACATATATTCATACGGACACTGTTATATTTCTAAAATGATCCTTTTTTTACTATTACCATAATGCTGTAATTACTAATTTTTTGCAATTTAATTTTTTAATTGCTGTAATTACTAATTTTAAACTCAGATTTAAGGAGAAAATAATTTCATAAAGATTTCGATTTGTGTTATTGGCAGTAGTACCTCCCAAAGGAATTGTACTATATGTTGCTTCACAGCAAAAGATGCATGTCTTTTTTGTAACAGCTTTCACACAGTTCCAGGTGTCATCAGCAGTCTCACTGATCACCTTTATTTAGCCTTAGATTTTAGCACCCACTGGTGACTGTTTACCAAAATCTGTTGTTTCAATAGTGATTGTGTAATGGGGATATTCACATTTTCTCAGTTCTTGTGCAGATATTAATTTGAATTATTCTGTAAATACAAACATTTCCATGTTACCTATGTGGTTACCTTGAGGTATAGCTCATACAGGGAAAACCAGGGTAAATTCTATTTACCTGATTTAGTTATTCCATATTTTTGAGAGTCTGTTTTAGCACCTGCAGTCTGTTCCAGTGATGGATTTGTCTGTGCCTGCTCTAACATTTCACTCTGTTAATTATGATGACTTGATAGCCTGTCTTGCTGTTTAGTTGGGGAACACCTCCCACTTTATTTTTAAGAATGTCTTAGTTCTTCTTAGCTCTTTGAATGTCTTTTTAAATTTTAGAATTGGATTGTCAAATTATACTCATAACACACACCTAGACCTAAGAGGATTTTGATTAAGATTGCATTGAACTTACAGAAAAATTGAAGAGAATTGGCACATTGTGGTACTGAGTCTCCAAACCATAATCATGATATCTTTTAGCATTTATTTAGGTCTTTTAAAATTTCTGTCCATAATGTTTATTGTTCTGAGCAGTATTCTTGTACCTCTGTTATTACATTTATTCATAGGTGTAATTGTAAATGTAAAATTGGTTTATTTTCCAATATATGTACAATTTTGAAGAAGATGTGAACAAGTCTGCTTTTAACTAAAATTATTTGTAATAGACTTAGTTGATTACAATTGTGTTAAGTATAGATAAATGGATATTCCAATTATACATTTTGGAATGGGGCCTAGGTAAAATATTGTATTAAAAATGCTGAATAGTACTCAGATAAAATTATTTGGAAAGACTCACAAGAAGACAATTTGGCAAGCATCTTTATTTGAATGATAACTAATTTCCACTCTCATTGCTTAAAACCCAAAGTAAGAATTATAAGAAGAGGAAGCAGTTTCTTTTATATGCCACTGCTAGGGAGAAGACAAGAAAGGGGCACATGCAATGAAAAGCAGTATTAATTACTTATCTAGGAAAATGGCTATATATAAGTAATCTACATGTTTATAATAATGAAATCAAATATTTTCTGAAAAGTGTACAGCATTGCAAACTCTTGTATTTTGCGTCAATCTACAGGAATGAAACACTTAAGTATGATATATAGATAAGTAGTGTTTGAAAAGGAAATAGTGCATCATCATTATTTAGTGTGGTTGCTCTGTATTTGCAAAGTGTGGTTTAAAAGAATCGGGACTTTAAAAGTGTACACGTTTAAAAAATGAAATATTCCAAACTTACAAATGCATGCAAAGTATCAAGTGTGAAGACTAGTTAACACCTATGAATTCACCACCTAGAATATTGTCAGTGCTTCTTGTGCTGCTCTTCAGTCTCCTGTATCTCTATTGTCTCCCATGGGCAATCACTATTCTCGTGCTACAGTGTACATGTGGCTCCATAAAATAATTGACTTTATTGTTTTAGATGTTTCGGGCTGCATAGAAATGATATCATACTGTCTGTTTTCTGCCTATTCTTGCCTTTTTTTCACCTAGCATTATGATTTTGAATTTCATTCTAGTGTGTGTTTAGCTATAACTATTTTGAATGCTGAGTTTAATAATAATTATATATTTATACCCTATTTTATTTATTCTCTTGTTGGTAGACCTTTGAATTGCCTCAGTTTTGCTTTTATAAACATTGTAACTGTGAACATTGACTTTTGGTATATATGTGAAGCATTTCAGGATGTATTGGTAGGAATTGAATTTTTGCATCATAGAATATGCTTGTCTTCCACTTTATGAAGTTCTGCAAAGTAATGCCAAGTTGTTGTCTATAGATGTTGTATCTGTTCGTATTCTACAAGCATTGCACAGGCATATCTATTATTCCACATACTCACCAGTGCTTGGTATTATCTGACTTTTAGGATTTTACTAATCTCATGTTTAAATAATACCCCATGAGGTTTCATTTGTTTCTTTCTTTTTACTGAACAAATGGTGGTTTAAATTCTATGCCAAAAGAAATGTAAAGTTACAATGAAAGGCCACTTTCAACTTTGGCATTTAGAGGGTCACATACTGTTCATTGTCTTATAATGGAAACCTTATTGTATTATCCTGCTGCACAGTGTGATTTCCTATTATTCAGTTTTTTAAAAATCCAGGGTTACCAAGGTATAAATTTACACATAATAATATTTAGTGTGATTTCGTATACCTGAACTATATTTATTGTTTACTTTTAGGCTAACATGGGGCTTGGTTAACAAACGGGAGTTTAACTTTTCATGACAGGCTTTAAGATGTTGAACCAAAATATTTGAAAACCACTAAAATGGCATTAATATTTCATGTGTTTTCAAATTATTTGATCTGTTCTGTATCTTCAAAGAGGTTTGAAAACTTGATTTAAACTTAAGTGCTTTTAGGTTTGGAATACTAGAAAAGCTAGAATTCTGTTCTTTTTTTTAAAAAAAAAAAAGATTTTATTTATTTACTCATGAGAGACACAGAGAGGCAGAGACATAGGCAGAGGGAGAAACAGGCTCCACGCAGGGAGCCCAACGTGGGACTCAATCCAGGGTCTCCAGGATCGTGCCCTGGGCTGAAGGCGACGCCAAACCACTGAGCCACCTGGGCTGCCCTAGAATTCTGTTCTAAGATACTGAGTTCTTAATAAATAAAAATGATTGTTAACTTTAGTCATTGTGGAATATCTGAAGCCAACCACATAATATTGAGGAGAGATATACGAGTTTTAAGGAGTCTTTATATGCTCTAAGTATATATAGTCTTTTAAAATTGCCATGTCAAAAGGAGAAGGAAAGATGTGAGAAATAAAATTGCTATAATAATTCATATTTTCTCTTCCAATGGAAAAATACCAATTGGAATGCTTTGTGTATATATGTACAATACTATACAGTACAATATAATTAATGCAAGAGTGATGCCTCTCTTTATTCCTTTGATTGTTCTTTAGTTTGGTGTCTAAGTAATAAGTAGCTTATCTGACTTTTCTTTACGATTTGATCTGAGTTTTTTTATTTGACAGGTGGCAATTTGTACCATACTGATGTCTCGCTCTTTGGAGAACCTACCGAATTTGAGTATTTGCGAAAAGTGCTTTTTGAGTATATGATGGGTCGTGAGACTAAGGTATAAATCATTTCTGGTGATTGGCATGTGGCTGAATTTAAAAGGAAATGTGCCCACTTTTAATACTTTTATACACACGCATATTTTTACTGTTAGAATATACGTGTTAATAGTTGACAATAGATTATTGTGTTATTGTTCATAGATTATAAAATGAATTGCTTATATTTGTTACAGTTATATTAATAAAAGTACTGTCGGGTGATGCTAAGTACTGAAAGTTGAAATTTCATGAACTTAATACTTTGTGAAATGTTGCTATTTTTATTTTTGACTTCAAATCTTAAAGTGAGGATAAAAGATTTCATTTTCATGGAAACGTTAGGGTAATGCAGAAATATTGGTAATGGTCATAATTAAGAAGTAAGTAGTAGATTACATAATTAAGTAATCACTTAGGGATATTTAGAAATATTTTAGTCACTGTAAGAAAATAATTCCTATACATATGGAATATTGATCATTAAAATTACCACATTGTATAAGTAGTAGTGCTTGGCTAAATTTGTTTTCTGAAATATTACATTTATTGTAAGGTTCTTGAGTGTGTAAGTCTTGTCTTCTTCTTGTTTGTATTCCCTGCAGTGCTTTTAAAAGAGCCTTATACTGGATTTTTTATAAATGTACCTTGAATTGAATATATTTTGGGAAATTCATGATCCTTTCTCAAAATTTTTCATTTAAAGCAATTTTTCTGACATTGCTTCAACTTTTTCCCTTCATAAACTTTTACATTGTCCATATACTTTGGCTAAGAATGGGATCATGAAATTAAAGAAAGAAAAAAAAAGAATGGATCATGAGTTTTCCATTTTTAGAAGCAATCAGTGTTTTAATTTATAAGTCTTTGGAGGTTACTAAGTCAGAGTGCTAATAAGCCAGTTCAGGGATTAATTTGGCAGATACATTTATTTATTTTTTACTTTTTTTTTAAAGACTATTTATTTATTTATTTATTCATGAGAGACACAGAGAGAGAGGCAGAGACACAGGCAGAGGGAGAAGCAGGCTCCATGCAGGAGCCTGATGTGGGACTCCATCCCAGGTCTCCAGGAACACACCCCCAGCTGAAGGTGGCGCTAAACCGCGGAGCCACCAGGGCTGCCCAGGCAGATACATTTAAAGCCTAAAAAGTAAGGGCATAAGAAAATCTCTTAAAAGAATGTTACAAATTTATGGATTATAGATTTAGCTAAACTCTAGGAATTCTAGGGCTATCAGTCATTTGAATCTTTAATATCTATAGAAATCTCATTTCATTGTATTAAATGACTTCAAATTAAAGTAACATCTTGAGGATCCCTGGGTGGCTCAGCGGTTTAGCGCCTACCTTCCCGCCAGGGGTGTGGTCCTGGAGTCCCGGGATCGAGTCCCACGTCAGGCTCCCTGCATGGGGCCTGCTTCTCCCTCTACCTGTGTCTCTGCCTCTCTCTCTCTCTCTGCATCTCTCATGAATAAATTAAAAAATTAAAAGAAAAATAAAGTAACATCTTGTGGATCCTGAACATGTAACAGAGGAGGGGTATATTAATTCATAGTAATTCAGTATTTTTTTCTTAAAGGACTTTTTTTAAATTCAAAAAATACCTAATGCTGATTTTCTCCTTATTTTTTTTAAAAACCAAGCTACTGAAATATAACTATCTCTTATTAAGTCATTATTGGATAGTAGTCTATATTTGCAGTGGGGTAAATAATTTAATGTTACCTTGTTATTGCAGGGAAGGGAGAAGGGTGTGTCTTAAAAAAAAAGCTGCTCAGAACTTTAGCTATACGGATTCATTTCTGAATCTAAAGCTGTGATCCAGTGTTGCTAAACAAATTACGTAATCTTTTCTTGATCTGTGACGTGAAGAAATGACTGCCTCAAACTGTGTCTTCTGGAGGTTGCAAACTGTGGGGGATGAGATCTCTACAAAGTTTGGATCCTCTTGAAGAAAGACCCGGCACAAGCATAAGATGTGTTCTGGGGCAGTGTCATTCAGCCAAGTGCAAACTTGTGCTTTCAGGGTTGTGCAGTTAGTTTTAGGCTATGACTTACAAAACAGCTGGAAGGGGTAACCTCAGGGCTTAGGCAGCCTGTCTAATACTTGATTCGGAGTCTATGTGGTGGAGTGGTCTCTCTGGTCTTTTATCTTCAGCATTTAATGCATCTGGTTACTACAAATGATTAGTCTGTCATCCTACCATCACATTTTACAGATAAATGTAGAAAATCGGTAGCAGATACTCAGCTTAATTTAGTGCTTATTTATTGAGCACTTGCTACAGGTGGCCCATTGTATATCACCATGGTGGGGAAGATGAAATTTGACACTATCTCTAATTTTTTTTTTTACACTCTCCCTAATTCTAAGGAGTTAAGAAAAGTGGAGCTGTTTGCAGTTAAGCATGATACAGAATGTCGTCAGGTTGTTAAAAGAGGCACAGAGTTCTCCTGTTTACTTGTGGGAAGGTCAAGGAGGACATTGTAGAGAAGCACATGTGTCTGCTGGGCTTTAAAGCTAGGTCAGGGGTATATGGGAGTGGTTAGATTTTAATAGATAAAATCAGATGGGAGGGGAAGCCTAGACAGAAAGGCCAAGGCAGGAAATTGAGTGTGGGTTTTGGAATGACAAGTAGTCTGGTCCAACTAAAACACTGGATCTGTGGTAGAAGTGACTCCCTTTAGGGCTGCACAGAGTGTGGAGGGCATGGAATGTTTTTAGAGTTTTAACACTAGATATTGGGATAGTTAGCCCTTGAGCAGAGATTGACAAGATCAGAGCTGGTTTTAGACATATCTTTTACTGATTTGGTTAATATCTATACATTGACAGAGAATTTGAAATGGAGACTAGGTTTTGGTTTTTGAGTGAGCCAAAGTATATTGTGGCCCTTGTGATTTGATCCTAATCTAGAGTTGTGTCTTGCCCAGCAGGATATGTATGTCATCCCACCTGTGTTTTCTTCATCTGCTTTTACACATGGTGTTCCTTATTTTATGAGGCAGATGATTTATTTAAGAAGAGCACATGTAGGACACATGTTCTTATAGTATGAAGCTAAGGAAATGTCCCTTCTTTCTTCTTTCACTTTCTTTTTCTTGGGTTTTTGATCCTCCATGCTAAAATCAGCCTATTCTCCTTTTCAGTAGAAAGTATTTCTCATCCTAATCTTTATCAAAGTTTCTCCCTAAAGAAAACCTGGCAGGAGATGCCACCTCTAAACCAGGTAGCTCATTTGAACTTTTTTCCTTACTTCCCAGGGCCTGAGTATATTGTATGTAGAATAGACACTCTGAGTTCTTTCCCAAGATCTGGCAGAGAGCCTGGGCTTCTCCATTTAAGTTTCCTGGCAAGAGAGGGAAGAGCTTTAAGTCTTTACTGGGTAATCTGCTGCAAATTCAGAGTCACTGATGAATTTCGAGGTGGGTTTCTCATTGTCTAGAAATGTGAAGAGACAACTAGGAATAGTTTGGGGTTTTCTTGACAGACATGCTTGTGTGTGCATGTATGTGGTTTCATAGTGATTATAAATGGACTTTTGGGTACTTTGAACCTTGCAAGCTATTGAAATTAATGCCTAAAAACAGTCTTCATAGATAGTATACCAAAAACCATTAAAAATTGCTTCAGAGTGTTAATGAAAAGAATACTGAAATAGTCACTACTTCATATTTCTCTTGTCATTTCATGCCACATATGCTTAGTTTCTAAACCAGTTTAGCATGGAAGATTCTATCTAGGCAATACAATTTAAAGGATGAGGGTTTTGTAAAATGCCTTAGAATTCTCTAAAAACGACTTTGTTTTAAATGGTATTTTTTTGTTCCTCAAAATGGCAGAGGCAAAGATGAAAGGAGGGAAGGGGGCTGAAATCTTGCGGAGTATGGGGTTTGTGGTTGAAGAACAGTATTAGTGGTTGAAGAACAGTATTAGAAGTATGTCAAGTGACTTAACTAGGCTTAGCACATAATTGGAATTTTAAAAACATTAGTATCTTTCCTTCCTGGAGATAATTATACATATATACATTATATATGATGTGAATTTGTAAAATTTTTGGTTAAATTATTATGTCATCTTTTCTTTAGTGACTTTCTCTAGTCCCCAGCCCTCTCCCCTACACACACACACACACACACACACACACAGTCTGTGTAAATGAACCAAGAATGTTAGAGTGAGTTCTCCGGGTGACCGTGCAGTCCTCTGTGGGAGTCCTCAGGGGAGAAGCACTAGCACCTGATTTTGTATGTAAGCACTGAACTTGTTAATCCTACTTATTTCGTGAGTGTATCTTATTTCATAAGGTATCTTCTTTCCTCTCTGTCTCCCTCAAAACACCTCATCTTGATACAAAATAGGGAATTTCAACCTTTGAGGAGAATTTTCCACGAGCTTTTGGGTGACAGTCTGACTTACGGTATATTCATTTAGATCTGCACAATTTATGACCTTGTTTTGCAAGCTACCATGTGTAATGTTTTGATTCATCATGTTTTCTACCAAACAAAACATCTTGTGTTTATTTAAGATGTAATTCGTATTTCTATTAGGCTGATGTGCTGCATGTTGTAAAAAATACCTACTAAGCATGTTCATGTTCATGCAGTAGCCCATGTTTATGAGATATATGATGTGATTTAGTTAAAGCTGAACTTGGGAGTATCTAATTCTGATTATTTAGAGCATATGTTTGGCAATACATCACTTACTAGATAGATTTCTACAAATAAAAAGCCTTATAAAATGAATGAGTAATAAAGTTTCATCTTAATAAGACAAAGGGCCAAGAACATTAGAACTTTATATAGCTTCATGCTATTGTAATTTCATCTTCTTGAAATAATATCAACCTAGACATTGTGAGGAGTCCTTTTAAATTGAAATTTTAGTGTTGGCTGTTATTTCCTTGACTAATACCTTCACATCATACTTCTTTGGTCGTGGCTTCCATTGAGAGCACTAAAGAATCCCACCAGCCGAACATGTCAGAATGGGGTGAGACTTCATCTGCTTCACTGTCTGTTAGTGATTATCTCTTGTTTTTTTCTAGACCATGGCAAAGGTTATAACCACTGTACTGAAGTTCCCTGATGATCAGACTCAGAAAATTTTGGAAAGAGAAGATGCTCGGCTAATGGTAAGCTTTAAAAGTGGCTACAGATAGAAGACAACTTTATCCCATCTTTTTACATTCTGTTTCATTTACAAAGACTTTGAGTTGTTAAAAGACATTTTAAATGTTTAGTTTTTATTGTACTGTAGCCGAAAAAATGAGAGTGAATCTACATTAAGAAAGTTTAACCAAGGGCAAATATGAATTGGTGTCAAGGAAAGAACAGTCTTCTTCAGTAGCATATATGAGGTTGATACCCATATATGCTGTATATGGGATTTCCAGAACTTGGGCTATTTATGGGAAGTACAAAAAAAGCATTTGTTCTAGTATACCAGTAATAATTTTTAAAACCAGATTATACCATGATGTGAAATGAAACAAACACACACTTCATATACATGTTGCAAAATTATTCTTATGCCAAACTTCTTTTTACCATGGGCCAGTAATTCAGTGGGAAGATCCATTCTAAGTAAAAGTCACAGTAAGAGTGTGAAATTTGTGAAGTCTCAGATCTTTCCCCAGCTTTCTTTTTCTGCTTCCTTTTCTTGTCTTACTGGAAGCTTGTGGCACTGTTCACATCCCCCCTCCCCATTTCTTTACTTTTTTCATGATCTCAGCACCATTGTTCTCTTCTCTCTTCTCACTAAAGCAAGCAAAGATCTTTTCCTTTATGATGAATTAGTCTATGTCCAAGTATCTCCCATAAGAAAGACTAAGTCAATAAGTAATTACCTCTCTAAGCATCTGATCTAGCAGAGTATGTCTCTTATTACAACAGTTCTTGCTTATCTTAAGCCCCAGTCTTCCTGTAGTGGTTACCAATTTGTTCTGGGTCTAACCCATGAAACTCAACCAAAAATCTGTTGATGACCTGAGTGGAGGACTTTTTTCCAGGCCAGACACCCCACGTTTGTCAGCCGTTTCTTTCTTTTCTTTCCTTTATCCCTTTCCTTCCTTCCCCCTTCCCTCCCATCCCCTCCCCTTTTCCCCATTTTATTTATTTTCTTTTTAAGTAAGTGCCATGCACAAAGTGGAGCTTAAGCTCATAGCCCTGAGATCAAAAGTTGCATCCTAGAGCACCTGGCTGGCTTAGTTGGTAGGGCATGTGACTCAATCTCAAGGTCTGTGCTGTGCGTGGAGCATACTTACAATAAAGAAAAGAAAAGAGTTGCATCTCTAACAACTGAGCCAGCCAGATGTGATGTCTCTCTCCTCTGACGCATTGCGCAGTGCCAGTCATGAAGGATCCCAGTGCTTTAGGCACATCCTGACCTCCTCTTCCTTGCTTTCTCTAAAGCCATCCCGGCATCTCTGACCTTTGTCCCAGTACTCCATTGCATATTGTATCATATACCTATTATATAGTTTCTGAGACAGTTGGAATTACTTTGTTTTTTTGGAAAGCATTCCTCCCTGTATCTAATGGCTTAAAAAATATTGTTATACCTTTGTAGTTATTTCTAGTGACAAATATTTTTTATAGGAAGTATATCACTATAATGTATGCCCTTCATCAATAGAATGTTGTTTAAAGTTATAGCAAACATTAATTCTAAAACCACGTAGTTACTTAGAGTACTTTTCCTCCTCACTGAATAAAACAGCTGTGTCTTTGTGAAAATAAAATATTCCAGTGCAATTGGAACCTGTCGACATGATTCTGTCATTATGGCTCAGTTTAAGAAAATATTTTTAAATGATCTGATATACCTTTGTTCATTCTCCCATGGCCTCTTTATCATCTTGATGTTGGGGTATGCCAAACTCTCCTCTTACTGTTGAGCTACACTTCATCAGGATTTGCTTTACAGTTCAAATTCATCCTAAATCATGGCTTTAGCAATATGATGAGAGATATACCTTTATCCCATACACACATTCAGTCTTAGATTGGTTTGCCTTGAAGGAAATGAATTGAACTGAATGTGTAAATAATGAACCATGTAAAGAAAAACCTTTTAAAGCAGATTTAATTGTTTCTTTTTGAGTTTAACTAAAAAGAAATCTTTGAAAAACATTACAGTCTTTATTCCTGAATAAAGTGGTATTCATTCTAGATAGGGATGAAATGGTAACTGTTCATTCCTTCCTGAAAGAATCCTCCCTTGTCCCAGAGGCTGACCTGTCTAGGTGGAAAGTCCTGCTCTTTCCTCTACTACTTCAAACAGACTCTTATCCATCATTAATTAGCTTTTGCTTAATGAATGAGTTCAGTCAGCAATCAACCTATTCTTCCCTTTGTTGTGGCGGGAATAGGAAAATTGAAGACATGGAAGATAATGGTTGTTGATGTTATGGGAGCCTTTAATTTTAGGGGGAAGAGGTAGCACTCATTCATCTTGCACAAATAAAAGATATGTCTAAGTAAGGTAATTAAAATAATAAAAATAGATGCTTAGGAAATACAAAATAACTTATAATGAGCATGAAGTGAGGCCCAGTGATGGCTTATAAGTCAGTTTGAGTCACTTCTTATTGGTTTGACATTCTTGGTACTTGAGAGTGATTCATGATTGTTTTTACATTTGATGAAAAATTAAGATTTTTGTTGATTGAGAAAATTGAATCAATAGACACATTTGCCTTTATGATTGCTATCATTCCCAAAATGAGCAATAAGAATCCTTGTCTTTGAACAAACCTTTTGAAATTACAACTTATTTCTTATCCCCTTCCAATGACTTGTAGCTGATAGAACAAAACACTTCAAAAAAGAATGACTTCTATTTTTCTAATAGAAAGATAGTTGAGATATCCACGAGGAAGATATTTGTATCTTTTCAATTTAAATATATATTTAAAGATATTTATCTTCCCAATAAAAAGATAGACAACTGTATAGAAAGCAGGCTTTTTTAGGGGTTTATTAAATGACATTAGCTTTAAATGTGTGTTACAGATGGATTTTTTCTATAATTTATTATAAATGTGGAGCTACAGTTTCCTTTGTATTCAAAATCAGAAACCTTGTTATTTTAGGTTTGGAGACTGAAAAGCTGGCAAAAGTAAACCGAAACAATCCCAAAACAGTACCAAGCTGCCTTTCCATCCATTAATTTTGGGGGTGCTTGAGAGAGTATGTGGGCTGCGCATTGTCCTGACAATGTGCAGCTATGCCAGTGTTTGCACTATTCAGCAGGTATTGTAGGAGGAATGCAGTCTGAAACTTTGCTTTGTGACTCTGATGATTATGTATTTGCTTTTTGGCATTGATCAAAAAATTACCATGACTGCTAATAAGGTATTTCTCAATATGTCCCCTTTTTACTTTACCTCCCTTCCTCTCAGTGAATTTTACACTCTGTATTTGAAAACCCCATTATAGAATGCAACAGTTATTAATAAGTGGTTTCAGAATTTAACCTAATTTTAAGGTTATATTTCATGGATGAGAAATTGTTATCTGTCAAGATTAAATTGTACAGCATAATTAAATTCTGGTATATTTGAGGGCTGTGATGTGTAGAAAAGGAATCCTAGTCTTTCATTAACAAATCTCAAAACCTCTGTTTCTTAACAAAATAAATATCACCTTGTTAGGGTTGTCAGAAGACCCAAGTATAGTACCTGCACTGGGTTTCTGAGATGATGGTAGGGTTTGCAAGGATGATCACTTAGCGACCATGTAGCAATGTGTGTGTGTGTACAAATAGTATTTCCAAGAGAAGAAGAGTGGTCAGTTAATATTAGTATGTGTAAGATCAGTCATTAAAGATGTCAGGAGGACAGTCAGGTCATTTCACAGGCATGATACCTCAGAAAATGTCCCCATGTCCATTCCAACCTCTCAAAGTACCAGCCATAAGCAGCAGTACTGTGGTGAGAGCCTAGATCTCGCCAGCCCAACCCAGCTGGACTTTGAGCAAGCCCTTTCCTTTTTTTTTTTTTTTAAATTTTTATTTATTTATGATAGTCATAGAGAGAGAGAGAGAGAGAGAGAGAGGCAGAGACACAGGCAGAGGGAGAAGCAGGCTCCATGCACTGGGAGCCCGACGTGGGATTCGATCCCGGGTCTCCAGGATTGCGCCCTGGGCCAAAGGCAGGCGCCAAACCGCTGCGCCACCCAGGGATCCCGAGCAAGCCCTTTCCATGAATGACTGTGTGGGATTATTGTATTCCTAAGATTTCTTTCCTTCTAAAGTTCTGAATTATTTGTAGATTTTAAAGTTTTAGATTTGTTTCAAGTGGAAAAAAAATGCCTTATGTACAACAGGTGCAAATTAAAAAGAAAATGCACATAACAAACACTTTTTTTTTTTTTAAGATTTTATTTTTTTATTCATGAGAGGCACAGAGAGAGGCAGAGACACAGACAGGCTCCATGCAGGAAGCCTGATGTGGGATTCAATCCCGGAACTCCAGGATCACGCCCTGGGCTGAAGGCAGACACTTAACCGCTGAGCCACCCAGGCACCCCCAAACACACTTTTTTTGTGTGTGAGAACAGAATTACAGCTGAACAGTAATTTCAGCTTACTGTGCCATCGTTTTGTGATGGTTTAGGCAATTTAGTTGTCCAGAGTAGACTGAATATTTGAGTAGCAGGATGGGAACAAGAGTGAATGTCTTTGACTTGTCTAATTATTTTTTGCTGAATTAAACTGCCCTACAAGTACACCATCAGATTTTTCTTTTAAAGGAGAGTGTTATTATTTAGGATAATTTTATTAAGAAAGTTTATTTCAATCAGGTTTATTTCAATCATCTCTTGGAATTGAGAGGTTCTTTTGTTATATAGACATCTCTTTGAAAAAGTGTTCTTAGAAATACATTTTTCCTTTTAGGGTACTCGCAAACTGAATGACATGTTTCACCTAGATAGCTGTTTTTCTTGACTCCGTTGAAGGAAAATTTTTCTCTTCCATTGAAGATTTCATCCCCATCCACTCTTGTTATTTTTAAAAATTGATTTTCTGTTGACTTTGTTTTTGCTTTTCTTTCACATTGATTCTTTGTGTTGTGTCAAGTTCTTGACTAGTTTTTGCCCTCAAACAGTCTTGTACTTAAGTTGATGTTTCTCACTTTTCTCCCTTTGGCTGGAATTTTAAGAATCTCCTTTGAGTTAATAATTCATCCAAGCTTTTCTGCATTATTAGATACAAAACTTTGCTATCCCAGAAGAGGCTTGCCTTTGCCTTTACATGGGCTCAGTAGATACATGGAAGGTGGATCAGAAAACAGACGCAAATAGATACTGATGCAGAGTGAAAAATACTGTACAGATAAAGTACATATTTGTTGTCTCAAGTGGTTTTTACTCTTGATTTTGTTAGAATTACATAGTATATGATCATTGCAAAAGAAAACATTGCAAACAATTCAGAATCATATTACATAGAGAGGGAGACCTTCGAGTTTACAGCCTCCCAACGCTGTAACGCTGATAACACCATGCCAGTTATCTTTGTTAATAGTTTGGTGAATATCCCCAGCTTTCTAAGCTTTATAAATAAATATTTATAATATGTTTTTAATCACTTAAGTATTCTATAAAAATGGCAGAATGCAACAGCTTGCTTTTTTTACTTAACATATTTTTACTTTATTCTACTTCATTACAAATTAATGTACCTTATTCTTTCTACTGGCTGATTTTATGATTATATGGATCATTTAGTCCTACATTTAGTTCACCAATTTCCTATTGATGGATACTTAGGCTGTTTCCAGTTTTTCAATATTTACAAACATAGACACAGGGAGCATCCATATATATATACTTTGCATGTTTCTGCAAGTTTCTCAATAGGATATTGACCTTATTGTGTTGTATGTGTTGCAAATGTTATTTTCTAGTTTGTCTTTTGATTTTGCTGCTTATTAACCGCACCATTAAATATAAAAGATAAGTAAAATGATTCTTCTGATGTTGGTCACACTAAGAATAGACTCAGATTTTATTAATAATCCCTCCTTTTTTTACTGATGCTGTTTTAAAGCAAACCAGAAAGCTATTTATAGCTTTATAATCTTAGATTATGACCATTTTAGATAGGACAAAGAATTTATTTAAAGAAGGTTGTTACAGTAAAAACTATGCTTGAGATTGAGTCCCCTTGAATGGAAATTTCGATTTGAGTCATCATTCCTGAACTTATTCCTGATATAAGAGAATTATTCAGTGATAAAACTGACATGTATTAGGAATAACAGTTCAGCATATAGATATAGTGTATTCATATTCATCGACATTTTTCCCTGAATTTTTGTTGCTAAATTGAGATTATATGAATCAGATTTTAATGTGGACTTTAATGGAATTATGAGAGAACTCTTTTTATAAAGAAATAATTATACCCAGTTAATCTATTTTATAAATATTTGAAATGTGAAGTATCTTTATGTTGTTTAAATTTTTTAAGTAAAGTTGCAAATGAAAGCTACATAATGCTATATTTACTTAGGATGGGAGGGAGGTGTTACAGATTCCTTATACTTTGTACTCCCTTGATTTGGGGGAGAGTTGAGAAGTTTTAAAGTACATTATGTTTAATCCTTTGAAATTCATATACACATATAATCTCTGTGTTATATTAAGTCTTAAAACTAACCCAATAAGCTTTTTTTCTTCCTGGCTTGTAGTATACTTCACCTCGCAGTGGTATCTTCTGAGTAAACCATCAGTCTGTGCTTAGTTAGCATGTGGTGAGTGAAGAATAATGTCTTGTGTCTTTTGTGCGAAAATCAAATGTATTGCATGATACTAACCATTACACTGGAATTCTTTTGCTCTTTTCTTTAATGAATACATGATTATGCTATGGGTTAATATAGGTATTTTCTGTTAATTCTGTTTTATAGATTAATAATATATAGATAATCACTACCACCAGTAAAAGTTATATAATTTTTAGGAAATTTTACTTCTTTCAGTAGCAATTGAAAGTTTTAAAATTACTCTTTGAAATTTTATTAAGTCAAAGAAAATTATCTATTTTATAATCTTTTTTGTTTTTAATTCCCAAGGATAGTCTTGGAAATTAATAGAAATTGTGAGAGAGAAATGAAAAATCATTTTCTAGGAGGAAAAGTCATTCTCAAGATAGAGATATTTCCAGATAGAAATGAAAAATCATTTTCTAGATATATTTCACAGAATCAGAATTTAAGATATTGTAAGGTCTACTTATCAAGGCCAGTCTGAAATAATGAAAACTAGTAAAGGTGACTTTAAAATAAATGCAATTTTATTACTTCCTGGGATCATACGGTATACCAGGTTAACATCTGTCCTGAGGAGACCCTTAGGCAGCCTGCTTTGATTGAATACAGCTATTTGTAGTTAGCATATTGTTACTAGGAAGTGAAGGCATCTCAACTGTTTGGACAGTTGATGATCTTCACCATTTAAACACCCCTGCTATTGCCTCTAAGTATTAGTCACGGTAGTGGCTTAACTTGGCACTCCCTAATGTTTAGGGTACATCTTTACCTCAGACTTTTCTGCAATTTTTACAAATGCCAAATAAGCTGCAGTGCAATTAATAGAGCTTAATCAAATTAAAATCAAGCTTTTTCTGTGGTTGTTAATTCAGTGGTATTCAGCTAATGGTATCAAGGTTTAAAATGCTAATACACAGATTTTCTTTTTTAACCTTTTAGCTTTAAAAATCATTTAGGCCTACATTTGAGTCTCATTTTGATTTTATTGTATATCAATTAACCTGCCTTACCTATTATCTAAAACTTCTTTAGTCTTGTAAGTCCCTTAGCATTTTCCTTTTTTTATGGTATTATAAATACTGCGTCATGTTTATCATCGTATCATTTAAATACTATCATTTATCACTGGAAGTGTATACTGCGCAGCATTTCTATTGACTGACTAATTGACTATCTCTTCAACTTTTATTTCAAAAAATTTCAAACATAAGATTTGCAAAAATAGTGCAATGAACACCTATATATCCTTCATCTATCACCAATTCTTAATCTTTTGCAAAATTTTCTCACTTGCTCTTTCTCTCCATATATATCTTCCCATCTGTAACATTTGACCATTGCTTGCAAACACTTGTACTTGCCAGCATTTGACAGTTACTTGCAAATATAAATAAATACTTTAGGAAAGATCTTAAAGAACAAGGGCATTTTCCTACAAATTATCACTCTCATGAAATTTAATATTAATATAAAACTGTTGTCTAGTATAATAAATATTCATATTTTTCCAGTGTTTCAAATAATGTGTTTCATGATTTTTTTTAAATTCCAGGATCCACTAAGTGATTACACATTGCACGTCATCGTCATGTTTCTGTAGTTTCTTTTAAACTTGAAAAGCTCTCCCGAGTTTTTTTTGTCTTTTATGACATTGACATTGTGCAGCATTATTGAATCATGCATGAATTTATTTTCCTACAACAGCACAAGCTAAAGTTTCAAAATAATAACTGACACAGGAATTTAAATAGGACAGATCTTTTTTTCATCTTCTCTAGGTTTCTAGGACCAATATGATTGTTGAGCAAGTTTTATAAATAATACTCTACTGGGAATACATCATGAGAACCAGTGATTTATATTTTTCATTTATAAATTGAGAAGACTCTAACACTTTACATTAAATATGTATAAAAAGTTTATTTCTATTAATCTTATTTGTAATTTATTTTTGTAGTATTTTAACTTAATTTGGTTACTGGCGTTTAGCATTCTAATCAGAGAAACCTTATTAAGAATCAGTCATTTGCATCATTTCTCTTAGCATTTTAAGTGTTTTTTTTTTTGGAATTTGGGGTTTTTTGTTTGTTTTACGTTTTAGGTTTTTAAAAATTGAGTTTGTAAATTTCCGATTAGGCATAGCTTTTTACACCAAAATGCTCTTTGTCCTCTGCTCCCATACATATCATCCTAGGAACATTGCAATATATAGAAAAATCAACACATTAAAGAAAAGGGAAGGCCTCTTTGTTCTCTTTAAGTCTGAATGAGGTTTTACCAAGTCAACCTGCTTACTCCTAGCTTCTCCAGGTATGAGCTGGGAGCATTCAGTAAATGTGAACGGTGATGGTTCCAAAGTCACTGAAACATCTTGTTTTTTAGCATCACTGACTTATAGGATCTACAAGTCAGATCATTTTAAGAATATTAGTTTTTAGGGAAAAAATTTTTTTAGGATTTAATATTTAGAATATTTCTACTTTCAATCCTTAGACAATAGAATCAATTTTAACTTGAAAAAAACAAATCTTCCAAAATGGGCTTTAAATTTTTTTCTTAATCCTTTTTCCCCTTTTTCTTTTCCAGTCATGGCTCCGATCATCGTCTTGAAGAAACGGGGTGGTGGTGTTGGGCAAGTGTGGAGGACTGTCCATGTTTATGTTTGCCTCTTTGAGAAGCAAGCTGTTATTCAGGGCCCATTATGGAGTTAAAAATCAAGAGAAATCTGACATTGGCCCATCTGATATATTGCAGACTGCCTTTCAAATCGATTATATCAGTGGAGAAATGGTGATAGTTGTTTTCTTTTTTGTTGGGAAGAACTTTATGTTGTTTAAAAGATATTTTGAATAACTCAACCTGGCTTACGGGCTCATTTAATGTTCCTTTCTTCCATTCTTTTTGTCCCTCTTTTTAAAGAACTGCTTGCCTTTCCTATTTATTTTTAGGGTGATTTTTTTTTTAAAGACTTGTGCAATACATTTTGAGGTGAAACTTAGTAGATTTTTTCTGATAAATTAGAGCATTTAATTGAGTATTTTATCCAGATTGATTTGTTGAATATTTGCTAAAGACTAGTTCTTTAAGCTATATATATGATAAATCTAAACAGCAGTACCTCATTGTTTACTTAGCTTTTGTACTTATATTTTTCAGAGGAAAAAATACTACTGTAAATTGTAAATAGTCAATATTGTATGCATACTGTATTGTATGCAGATCTGTGACTGTTGGCAATGTCATCTTGGGAGAACAGATAAATAAAGTTTATTTACTATATAAAATTTGTTTACTGTGCTTTTCCTCAGTTGAAATCTATTTCAAGATAGTTAAGAAATGATGTTTTATCTGAGTGAATATCTTGAGGAACTATTTTCAAGATAGCTAGCTAAATGGTAAACCATTTGGAAAGATTTTTTATGTTTAAAATTACCAGGACCACAAAAAAAGAAAAAAAATTAGCAGGACCACGTTGGAAGAAGTATGGAAACAAAAAATACTTCATGGTGTGTGTTTTAGGAGTCTGCCAACTTGGGGATGCCTGCCATCTCTGGAGTAGACCATAATCTGATTCTTTTTAAACTTAATGAGAGAGCATCTTTTGGACAGCAAGAGATGGGAACTGTTGAGAGGGTTTCACATGCGCTTTATATTCTAACAAACACATTCAGTATCTAGGTATTACCTAACCGCTGCCTCAGGGTGGCATCTCAGTTATCCACACAGTGTGGACATTAGCATTGCTAGTGTATCTTATAGTGTGATAAAGAATGGGGAACTCTGAGTGGTAGATGACCTGTGGGTCTTCCTTTATAACCCACAGCTGACTCCTTTGAGGACTGCTGTTTCAACAAGGGAAGAGGGGCTTCTTAACCGCACACCCTTTTTTAAAAATCAGGATTCATTTAAGGGGCAAAATCTTGTGCCACCGAATGGTCTCTGACAGCAGACATGACTTCTTACTTTTTTAATATATCTTTTCCTAAGGTATAAATCATAGACTAGTAAAATTTATATACAACTTTCTACTAACTCATTTACGGAAACAAGCATATCAAAAAGTATGTAGGGGATCAACACACTTTTTCTAGAAAGTGTCAAGGTCAGATAGTAAATATTTGCTGCTTTATAGTTCATATAGTCTCTGCCTCAGCACCCCCTGCCCCATCACTGGAGTACAAATACAATCATAGGTAATACATAAATCAATGAGCATAGTTATGTTCCAATAAAACTTCATTTATAAAAGTAGGTGGCAGGCTGGACTTGGCTCGAAGGCTGTGGTTTTCCAGCCCCTGAGAAAGTGAACAAGTTGGATCTTAAACATGGAGAAGGGGGCAGAGTGATAATCAGTTAATGTCAGGGGTTGCTCATTTTTCCTCAGTGCAGGCACACAGCCTCTCTTTCAGAACAAGGTACAGCAAATTCATTTCACCTTGATTAAGAATGATGGTGGCATTTTCTCAATGACTTGTTCCAGCAAGAAGGATAAAGTCTTACATAAAGTCTTACTCTGTGTCAGGGCCTTAGAACCCCTCCCCCCCCCACCTTTGCTTGAAGACCCCCATCCCCCCATAACTGCCCCTGATTGATGCCCGGGGAAATGATGGAGTTTTCCCAAAAATACTTCTAGCATGTTTGCATCATAGAGTACAGACTGCTGAGTATTTTGCCTTTTACTCCGATTGTTACTTGCAGACAAAGGAGGAGGATTGTGATAGCCGAAGGCCACAGTGAGACAGCTGTGATCCCAGCACTTAGATCCTGCACTAGGGCTCTGAACCCAAGGCTTTCTCCAAGACCTCATGACTACAGCATACAAAGAGGTTGATGGAGTAAATTTATTGCCAGAAAACTAGCATTTTACTTTGAAAGGTGTTAGATGCTAATAAGATATTACATGAGCAAGTTCTTTTTTTTTTATTTTTTATTTATTTATTTATTTTTTATTTATGATAGTCACAGAGAGAGAGAGAGGGAGGCAGAGACACAGGCAGAGGGAGAAGCAGGCTCCATGCACCGGGAGCCCCATGTGGGATTCGATCCCGGGTCTCCAGGATCGTGCCCTGGGCCAAAGGCAGGCGCCAAACCGCTGTGCCACCCAGGGATCCCCACATGAGCAAGTTCTTGGTAAAAATTTCACTTGCAGCTCCAGCAATGAATTTTATAGTCCCTTTGTTGAGGTCAGATGCATGTGAATCTTGGTAGAGAACTATCTTTTTGTTGACTTGTGTCTTAGGCTGTTCACACTGCTATAACAAAAATACCACAAAATGGGTGGCTTATAAACATTGAACATTTATTTCTCACAGGTTCATGGACTGAGAAGTCCAAGATCATGGCACCGGCAGGTTGAGTGTCTGGTGAGGGCCTGCTTCCTAGTTTGTAGATGCCATTTTGCTATAACCTCATGTGGCAGACAAGAGCTTTCTCTGGCCTCTTTTATAAGGGCATTTATCCCATTCATGAGGGCTCCACTTACATGATCTGAGAGGTCCCAAGTCAGAGGTGATCCGGCCCCACCTCCTAGGACCATCACATTGGGGGATAGGTTTTAACATTAATTTTGGGGGCATACAAATGGTCTCTAAAAACTTGAAACTTTTTGATTTAGGCATTTCTAAATTAAAGGACTGGAACATCATTTATGATTTTCTGATGTGTGTTTACTTTTATTCTTACAAAAATTTACTGGCCACAATAACTTCCTGTAAAGTAGGGCATAGATGCTAGAAGGGTGCTCATGCCTTTCTTTGCTACAGACCCCAGAGGTGGGGATGGCTTAGCCGAGGTTCCTTACCCTCCACAGCAAATGGGTCCAGAGGTCTAAAGGATAAAATAATGTGTTGGGACTGAAATTTATCTTTGAAAAAGCAAACAGAAAAGACCTTTTCATTGTATTTTTGTTCTAATTCTGAAAGAAATTTAGGTTCATTGTAGACAATATGGAGAATACAGTTTA
The DNA here is from genome assembly GCF_048418805.1 of Vulpes vulpes. Classification (NCBI taxonomy): domain Eukaryota; kingdom Metazoa; phylum Chordata; class Mammalia; order Carnivora; family Canidae; genus Vulpes; species Vulpes vulpes. Next base: position 57,974,356 of record NC_132790.1, read on the forward strand.
AAAAGAAGCTAACCTTCAGCATCCCTGAACAAGAAAACACAACCATCAGGTGCCTGCATGGATCAGATGGTTATGCATCTACCTTTGGCTCAGGTGATGATCTCCAGGTCCTAGGAACTTTATTTTTGATGCCTTTAATCATGAGTACTTTTTCTTTTCTTTTTTCTTTTTTTAAAAAGGTTTTATTTATTTATTTGACAGAGAACACAAACAGTGGGGAGTGGTAGGCAGAGGGAGAGGAAAAAGCAGGCTCCCTGCTCTGCAGGGCTTGATCCTAGATGTCCCCGTGAGTATTTTTCTAATGTGTGAATGGTTGTATGGAAGAACAGGCTGTGCATGCATGTGTGTGTGTGTGTGTGTGTACATACATGCCTACATTTACATGTCTATTTACATTTGGAGCCATTAAAATTTCTTTGAAACTATTTCTAATTCAATATTTTATCCTGTGGATACATCATTGTTTAGTTTCCTTTTTCTCCTGTTGAACATTTTAGATTATGTGTAATTTGTCACCTACATTTAGTACTCCATGGTAACCTTACTGTCCATATTGTAAGCACACTTGAAAAAAACAATCCAGGACCAACCTTTCTCTCAATTGCCTTTGATTTCCAAACAAGTAGACACATTTTACATTCCTGTGTGCCACATTTGTCTGGCATCATTTCCCCTAACATTCCAAAGATGTGATACATGAGGGAACATTCTGAGTCTGTACACTCTTTGAATACTACATTTCAAAACTGGGCTTCACTCAAATTTGAAGTATCAAAAATGAAATGGCAGTGCTTAAAACATACACTCCAGGGTAGTGTGGGTGGGTGGGTGCAGGTGAAGGTGTTCTTCCCATCCCCAAGCCATTTGCTTCCATAGTAATAATTTCTTGGGCCTCAGTTTGGGACCCTCTTTAGTTAGGTTTTTTACTGTTCTTTAGAAGTGTTCCAACAGCAAACGTGAACCTTTGTTCAATGACTTGTAAACAGTACAGCCATTTTAAAATCTAAATATTTTCCCCTAAATCAGCCTAAAGTGTGGCTATGAGTACATCTCTTATGCTTCTCCAATTGCTCATCTCCCTACTGCCTCTTGATTACCACAAACCCAGATCAAGCTGCCTTCCCCTTTGTGAATGGGGAGTATTTTGTGTTTGTCCTTCTTGCTCTTTCACTGCTATCCGTTGAGAGTGGGTAGACAGATGATTTGTCCTTTTCATTCACAGGTCTCCAGGAGAAATTGACACAAGATCTGGTGTGGATCCTGAGATCCTGGCCATAATGTCTGATGCAATGATTGGATGAGACTTTGGGGATGCCTTTAGGAGGACACTGAGTATATTTTATGGGCAGCCAGGAAGGAAATGAGTATTTATGATCCAGTGAGCAGACTGTGGTAGATTGGATTACTGTTTCCAAGTCTTCACATACTTTGTCATCTGACTTTACAGTACCTCCTCTCAGAGTGGGTGGAGTACATTTTTCCACCAACACTGAGTGTGGGGTGTGACTGTGGTCCATGGGTTTTGAGTGGACAGGATATATGCCACTTCTGAGCGGTGGTTTTAAGAGCCCTCGCATAAGTCAGCCATTGCTCTTGATCTCTGCCATGAGTTTGAGATGTGGTTGCTCCTTCAGCTTGGGCCCTGGAATAGTGTAGACACATCAACCAGTCATGTAACATGAGTGAGAAACAAATAGTTATGTTGTAAGCCACTGAGATTTGGGGATCATTTGTTATTGTAGCACAGCTTAGTGAAAGCTGACTAGTATGTCATGAAGGGGAAAAAAAAAAGCAAAGCAAGCTTCAGGATAATATGTTTAGTTTTTAGAGGCTCAAATATATAGATTTGAGATTTCTTCAGGTTTATCCTGTTTGGGGTTTTCCCAGCTTCAGTCAACAGGTTTGTCTTTTGCCCATTTTGGGAAGTTTTTAGCCATTATTTCTTTGAGTTTCTTTTCAGCCATACCATCTTTCTCCCTCTCCTTCTGGAACTCCGTGACACAATGTTAGATCTTTTATTAGAGTCCCGTAAGTCCCTGGGCTCTGTTCATTTCTTTTTTCAGCCTGTTTTCTCTCTTACTCAGACTGAGTAATTTCTATTGTTCTATCTCAAGTTCATTGACTCTTTCTTGTGTCTTCTCCATTCTGGTGTTGAACCCATCCATTGAGTTTTTAATTTCAGCTATTGTATTTTTCAGTTCTAAAATTCCCAATTTGGGTCTTTATATCTTCTATTTCTTTCCTGAGATTTTCTGGTTCCTTGCTGAGATTTTGTTTTCTTACCTGTTTCAAGCATGTTTGTAATTCCTCATTGAAGCAATTCCTCCTCTGTTTTCAGATCTTTGTCAGGTAATTCTAACCCCTCTGTCATTGTGATGCTAACATTATCTTTTTTTCCTCACTTGGTTCTTAGTATGTCTAGTGATTTTCAGTAGAAGCCTGGACATTTGGGATAGTATGTTATGAAACTCTGGAACTTACATAAACCTGTGTAGCTGGTCTCCTCTGAGACTGCTCGGGCAGGGGAAGAGGTGGGGTAGTGCCAGGTGGGGATAGAAGTCCAGATTCTCTTATTTTGCCTTCACTGACACCCAGGGTGGGGAGGGTCTCCTCATTACTACTGGGAAAGGGTATAGAATTACAGATTCCTACTGATACCACCTGGGCTAGGAAGGGTATGAGGGCCTCTTTACTCTTCCCCATGTGGCCCCCACTGACATCCAGGAGGAGTGATGGGAAGAGTGACCTCTTTACCTTTGGGTAGTAGTGAAAGTCCATGTCTCTCCACTTAACACACCACCCCCCACTCCTGCCCCAGCAGGGAGAGGGAGGGGACTTATTTGCTGCCAGCAGGAGTGGAAGTTCAGGCTTCTCCACTGACATGGGGATGAGGTGGGTTGGGGAAGGCCTCTTGCTATCCACCAGGGATGGAAGTCCTTGCTGCCTGTTCAGTCTTCTCCAACAGCACCCTGGAATGAGTTTGGGGTGCCTCCTTACAGCCTGGCAATGTTAGAGGTCAAGTTCCCCACTGGACCTTTGCTGGCAGGTGAGGGTAGGGCTGTAGTGTTTTCTGTGCTGTGTGGGTAGAGTACAGTGGCAGTTATCTAAAAGCTGTCTTGCCAGGCTGTTCCTTTCCTAGTCTTCTCTTCAGAGAGAGCATTGAGCATTGACAGGCAGCCAGTTCCTTCATCCCCAATTCTGCCTACATGCATGAGGCAGAGAAACCGTCAGGAACTCAGAGCATGCCATTCCACATGCCCCAAGTCCCCCAGACAGTCTGTGGTGTTCCCTCTGCCTTCAGAGTCTTCTCATGTTTGTCTTCTATGTAATGTCCAGGGTTTGTAGTTGTACTTAGTGGGAAGGACAGGGAGAAGTGCATCTATCTGTGCTCCTGGAAGTGGAAGTCTCCTACACAATGTAATTTTATTCATGTAGCTATTATGTATTATTTACTTGATTTAAAGAATCCTGTGCAATGTTACAGATGCATATACTTTATATATATATATATATAAATATATATATATATATATATATACACCAGAAAGGCATATAATTCATTCACTATAGTGGCTAAAACTAGTCTTCCTTAATCACCTTTACCATGTATCTCCTCACCTTCTTTAGCTTTTTTCATTGGCACATAGCATTGCACACCCTCAGTAAACAGGGTCTCTTTCCTTGTACTAGAATAAAAACATTTTTTAAAAAAAGATTGTATTTATTTGAGAGAGACAGAGAGAGCAGATATGTGTGCAAGAGCAGGGAGAGAGGCAAAGGGAAAGTGAGAGGGAGAAGCAGACTCCCTGCAGAGCAGGGAACCCAATATGGGCTCAATTCCAGGACTCTGGGCTCATGACCTAGCGAAGGGCAGACACTTAACTGAGCCACCCAGGCGCCCCTAGAATGAAAAACTCTAAGAGGGCAGGTGTGTTATCTGTCTTCTCCACTGTTGCATCATTAGGACGTAGAATATATAGTAAGCACTCAATAATCATTTATTGAATGACTGACTGACTGAATGAGTGGACAAGTAAATTTAAAAAGAGGATAAAATGTACCATAACTTTGTCTACAATTAAAAACAATTTGTTTTAAAAAGACTGGAACATTTTTTAAAGACCTCTTTCTCTCTACATGGAGAAGGCACTGGGGAAGGCAGAGAAGCAAAAGGAACACAATAGTGGCAGAACCTGGACTTTATTTTAACTTGTTTTATAAGTCAGTTAGTTACAAAGATTGATATGTTAAGGAACCAAATCCTGGTAACACACCTCAGGACACACCAGTGGAAATGAGTACCACTGGAAAGAATCCCTTCCCTAGTGTTTTCATTCCTAATTTCCTAGATGTTTTTCTTTCAAGACTGAGCCATGTTGAATTCAAAGATTAGTTTAGGCCCAGGGAAAGAATATGTCCAAACAGATTAATTTTTCCTCATCTCTTGGGGAGGCAACATTGCTTGCTGGCTAGGAGTGTAGGCTCTGGGGCCAGATGGCCAGGGTTCATGCTTGGCTTGGCCATTTCTTTACTCACTAGGCAGGGGGCCTAATCTGTAAACCTCAGTTTCTTCATCTATAAGATGGGCATAATAATACTATGTCTTAGATTGGATTACTATCTATAAAATGCTTAGAATGGCATCTCAAACACAGAGCTAGAGAACAATTGGATATTGCTGGTCTTTAGTAAATAACTTATAACACTGAAATTGTTAGGGTGCAAGGGTACCAGGTAAGATACAGGTTGAACAAAACCGAAGCCAAGCACTCTTGTAGTTGTCCATTATAACAGGCAAGATGCTAATGACTGTGGTTACGACTGTCCAGAGCTGACCCCTGCCAATGTCAGGAAGACCTCAAAGAGAATGGGTTCAAGCAAAACAAGTGCCCATACCCTGCCTGGAAATAGGCAAAGAGGAGTTCCAGTGAAGACTATGAGGAGGGGTGTCCCCAACTGGGGTGTTGTCACCAGCACCTGTTCTTCTCATGTGCTGCCCAGGCTTGAGAACAGCATTTCCTTTCCTTTTCCTCTTGGTTCTCAAAGGTATCCACCCAGGGTTGGTTGGGTCTACATTGCACCTTCTTTGCCCTCCTCCTGCAGGGACCTTTGAGGATCTTCATTACTTGGAGAGGCCAGGAATTCTCTGGGAGCTGGCCATACCCCTCCTTTAAACAAGGCTCCATGTCTGTAGGAGAGACAGGATTTTTGGGGCCTGCAAACCAGTATTACCATCAAGTGTCCTATTTGTCCTGAAGGTGACCACCTTCCTGGGCCAGTCATGGCCTGTACAGCTCAGCGTTAGGTCTTCAAGGTGACCAGCTGCCCAGGGACCTACTGCCAGTATTTATATTATTCCCATCTGTGTCACCCATGACCACATTTGGAGCCCTAGCCACAGGGTCTATCCTTTCTTTTTGCCTCAACTGTGCTCAGTCTCACACTCACCATTCTGTCCTGACCTTTGATTATGTTCTCAGAACTAACTCTAATGCTGGCCTCCAGGGCTCCTTGATACCACTCCCAACTGCTCCCGGGGCCTGATGCCAGCTATGTGGTCCGGCCCTGGGCCCTGGGCCCTGGGCCTTGGATCCTGCCCCATCACAGCCCTATGAGGCTCCTTGAGAGGGAGCAAACTGTCCCAGAGAGGGGGCCTAGCTGATATGCGTAGGTATAAAATGAATCTAAGTCCACATGGAACTGTCTGGTCCAGCCATGGCTGAATCAAATGTGAGGCCAGGAGGATGTGAGTAGATACCGGACCCCTGTGCAATGGGGGTTTGACCTGAGCTTCCTGCATAAAGTCGGGAGCCAGTGAAGACTGTCCGCTCGTTGAACTAGAAGTAGAAAAAGCCCATTCTGTGGCCTGGGAGAGCAGGGCTGGAGCTGCCCAGGAGAGCGGGCAAAGAAGCGTTGTCTGAGAGCAACTTGAGGCTGAGCCTGCACCGTGTGGGCGGGTGATGGCCCGATTCCCACCCCACAAGTGACCAGGAAGAGAGTCATGCCAGAACCCCAGGCAAGGAAAAGGAATAGAAACACAGCTCTGGAGCCTCTGGAGCCCCAGCCCCAGGAAGCGAGAAGCTGCTCTGCAGGGAAGCCTGCACATCCCAGGTGCTGGAAGGCCCACAGAGAATCACCAGAAGGAACTAGCCCCTGGGAGGGGGTGGCGGCAGACGCACAGATAGAACTGCACCCCCAAGGCAGATAAGAAAACTCCTAACAGCCTTGTGAGGATGACACCTGAAGAAGAGCAGGAGGAAGCCAGGCCGGGCAGGGGGTGGGCTCCAAGGAGGAACAGCAAAGCACAGAGATACGGGACGGGGGCGGGGGGGGGGTGGCTGTGACACCCCCACCATGGGGACCGCCAGAGAAGGTGTGAGGCAGGCCACGCAGTCATGAAGGCCACGTGCTCCCCGCTCAGTTCTTAGCCTTCATCCCAAGCACTAACGAGAGACGGCTGCATGATAGTCTTGAGGTTTTCAGCTCAAAGCCATTTATCTTCTTCCTTGAAAGTGCAGGGCCAATTTTGCTGCCAGCAATCTTGCAAAAGCAGCTTTTGCCAGTGTGGGCTCTAAAATATGAAATGCACATGCGGATGTTCCATTGCTCGAGCTGAATGCAATGCACAGAGTGCTCAGGGCAGGAACGGGAGGTGGCAGCAGGGGCGGGGGGAGGGGGCTGTTTCATGTTTGTTTACTGGGGCTCTGTGCACCCCCATTGCTCACGCTCTGGGCCCAGGAGAATGAGGCTACAGCCAGCTGGCCAGTCTGAACAGTTTCACAAAGATTTAGATGAGACCACCAGCCCCTTGGGCCACTGCTCAGCTGGCGCAGGTGGATCCCACTCTCAAGATGGGGAGCCTGTGTTCCACAGCCAGCCGAAGGTGTGAATGACCAAAAGCAAACCAACTGAGTGACTGGAGGATGATCTAAAGGGAAGGAGGGAATTGTGTGTGCCTTTCAAGAGCATTTTCCTCTTTCCCCCTCTCCCCACTTCTGCACTACAGAACAACTGCTGAGAAGCAGATGCCAAGCCTGGCCTCACCTGTACCCCTGGCTTCCCCACTATCTAACACGGTGGCCAGGAGTGAACTCACCTTCAGGCTCTGCCACGGGCAGGTGATCTCAGGTGAATGTCTGACACGGTGCATTTGCCTGTGCTGTGTGATGGTTGGAAAGACCAGGGATGGTGGGTCATGTGTAAGGATGGTTTGAAGCCCCATCCTGTACCATGCCAGACATAACTGTCAACAGTTGTCTCAGTTACCTGTTGCCACAATTGTGCTGTATAGCAAACCACACAGAATCCAGCGGCTTAAAATCAGCATCTATTTAGCTCAAGGGCATCTGCAGGTCAGTGATTAAGGCTGGACAGTGCTGGTCTTGGCTGGGGCCCCCTGCATGAGGTGAGAGTTGGCAGGCTGTCTGCAGCAGCTCAGCTGGGGAAACTTGCTCTGCTGCCTGTGCTTCTATCATCCTTCCAGCAAGCTGGCAGGCCATGTTCTCATGTGAGGATGCTAGATGCTAGAGCAGAAATGGAACCCTGCAAGCACCCTTGAACCTTCTGCTTGTATCATTACCTGGGTCAAACTCAGAATTAAGAGGCAGAGAAACAGCGTCTCTTGATAGGAGGATTCCAAAAGTCACATTACAAGGGGGTGTACTGAATACAGTAAGAGCATGAAGATTGGGATCCTTAATGCAAATGATTCATCAAAACACTTCCCAGCTCAGTACCCCCCAGCCACTGCCCATCTGTTGTGTTCATATGTGACCTCAGACCTATTTGCCATCACAATGATGAATGCATGGTCTTCAAGGTAGGTTTTGGGGAGCCCTTCGGTTCCAAAGTAAGGTGGGTGGGTGGCATCAGGGAACTCTGCAGGGGGAGGGAGAGGACGAAAAGGCAGGGCTCTGGGCCCTCCTCCCTACTCGGAGCTGCTCCACTTTTATTTGGTTTAGATATTGGGGTTTTACATGAGATTCCTTTTTTTTTTTTTGAAAAAAGTTCTACCATCAAAACACTTCAAAAAGTGTCCTCTCCTTGAATGCATTCAGACCAACAGGAAGAGCAGGCTTAGCACAGATTTCCTTGGTCCCTGAAGAACCAGCACCTTGCTCAGCTCTGCCCGAGGCTCTCCTCAAAGGCCACTGGGAGAAAGTACTTCAGGGAATCAGTGATTGCATGTTCCTTACAACTCTTTAACAAGAGTCCCCTGTATGCACAATATTTATTTCACAGCCAAGTGCCAGTTAGAGTTTCAGTGTATTTTCTCCCCTGGACGGTGAGAACTATTTTATGTATCAGATAACATGTCTCCCTTTCCACCTCGGCCACCTGGAAGCTTGGTGCCAAATTCAGATCACAAGTTTACACAACTCAAAACTAGAATGGCCCAAGAGCTTTTAAAATACAGAGCCGTCAACTGCAGAGATTCTGTTTCAGTCCGGACTGGGCCACTGGGCTGTCCCTGCTGGCTTCATTATTTCTGTTCTCTTCCTATCCCGGACTTGCCCTCTGAGTCTGCCATATGCACACTCTGGCTCTGATTGTTCTTTTGTACAACGTGGTCCAGTTTTCCTAGGCCCCAACTCACGTGAGGCTGCCCACAGGGCCGGTGAAGGCAGGGCCCAGCTGGAGGGAGGCAGACAGATCTTCAGCGCGCGGGGAGGAGGGGTAGTGCCCCCACTGAGGGCACCCCTCTCTTCCAGGAAGGAAGACAGAAAGAGAAGAAAGAGAAAGAGAAGCAGGGCCTGGCATCCTCTCCCTCCAGACACCTGGCGAGGGACCCAGGCACCCTGGCTCACCTCTGCACCCCTGGGGCTGTGGGCTTGCTTGTCCTCACTTTACTAATCAGGATTCACTTTTAGGCGTGTTTTATAGCTGTTTGAAAAGTTGAAGCTGGGTTTCACTGAGCAGTGGCAGGAATAGAAGCTCAAACAAGAGGGCGCTCCAGGCTGGGAGGGTGCCCCTGGTCCTGTGACCATGCCCGCTGGGATTCTTTCCTTGCGGGGGGGTGGGCTATGTTGGAGCTGCCTCTGCAGAGGCGGGGTGGGGGGAGGATGGCAGGGGTGTGGGGAGAGGGAAGGGGCTCTTGTAGAAAACAGCTGGCAAGGTGGCCCCGAACCACGTGCCGGTCATCCATCGGAAGCTGAGGCCAAAACGTCAGATGTCAGGACAGAAAAGGATGGGCCCTGGTTGACGGTCTCTATGCTGGGCACTTGGCATGATTTGTTTGTTCTTGTTTTTTCTTTTTAGCAACAACAAAAAACTTTTCATTTGAATCCCTGGGCTCTCCTCACAACAAGCGCCCTCCTCAGTCCCCATCCTCCTCCCCTCCCCCACCTCCCTCTGGGAACCATCAGTTTGTTCTCTCTCCTTACAGAGTCTGCTTGCCTGCTCTGTTTGAACTTTCCTGACAACCCCAGGTGAGGAAACTGAGTCCCCTTTGAGGTCAGGAAGGATGCTGCTAACCCAGAAGGTGGGATCTGAATTCTGAGCTCCGGGCTTGGTGATCCCAGACCTTCCCTTGGGCCTCCGCAGATTCCTGCTCGGTCCCCAGCACCCACATTCTGCTCTGAACTCTCCCACTTTCTTGAGTCAGCGAAACCCTTACTGTCCTGAGGGGACTCTGACTCCCTGCAGCTTTCTGGAGTTTGTGTGTGTGGTAGCAGGTGAGGGGGGGGGCACTTTTCCTCATGCCTCTTGCATCCCTGGGCCCAAGAGTGTGGTCCATGTTCACCTTGTACCCCCTCACGCCCTCTAGCCTGCATCCCTTCCCTTCCCCCTTCCTGACACCTCTTGCCATCTGTACCCATAAGGCCACTCTTCCATCAGCTGCCACATCTGTTGGGACACCTCCACGATTATTTGAAACTAAAGACCCAGCCTAAGACTCACTGCTTCTACCTCTATCCTTTCCCTAACCTCATCCCCGTCATTTATTTATTCCCTCGCTTTTGGCCTCGGACAGCCTGGGTTCCATGGGCCTGTGTGGTGGCCATGCATCATCAGCACCCATCTCCTGCTCTTCATTAAACTCACCTGGCATAACAGCTACCTGGGTTCCAGTGATCCCCACCCACTACTCCTGGTCTACACCCGGCAGCTGGGGGATGCTGGGAAAAGCTGCTGAACTGCACTCACTTGCTCTTTTGAGTTGCAAGATCACCTTCAAACAGGCCCTCGTTCTCCCAGCACTTCCACAATCCACTTGCTTCTGTCCCACCAGCTCTGCCTTTGTTCCCACCATGATGCCTGAGCCCAGGTCTCTCCTCTGAAGTCAATGCCACCATTTCAGCACGGAGCCCAGAGCCTCCTCAGGGATGAAGCTCCCCTGCTGAAAAGGGGGCTCCTCTCTGTGGGTTGCTCCCATCCCATCTGCCCATGAAAGTGCTCTTGCAGCTTCCCTCTCAAGAAACAAAACAAAGTGAACGTCAACAAATTGCTGCTGTGTCCTCACGTCTTATTTATTGTGTGTGTGTGTGTGTGTGTGTGTGTGTGTGTGAGAGAGAGAGAGAGAGAGAGAGAGAGAGAGAGAGAATGAGCAGAGGGAGGAGCAGAGGGAGAGCGAGAAGCCTGACAGGGGGTTTGTTCCCAGGACACTGGGATCATGACCTGAGCTGAAGGCAGGTGCTTAATGGACTGAACCACCCAGGTGCCTCTCAACTTCTTTCTATCTGAACCACTGAAATCAGGGATTTGCTCCAGACTGCATTAGGATGACTCTTTTCAAGGTCACGAGTGGCCTCCGAAGAGTCCAATCTGATGGTTGATTCTCAGTATTTATCTTGCTCAAACTATCAACAGCCTTTGATGTTGGCCATTCTCTCCTCCTGGCTTCTGGGACATTCCTCTCTTGTTTCTCACCTCACCCCACTGGCCACCTCTCTCTCAGTCTCATTCCCTAGCCTCTAAAGGCCCCAAGGATCATTGTGGAAACCACTTTCCTTCCCCACCTGTACCTGTTCCTTAGCCAAACTCATTTGGTCTCATGGCCTCAGACACCATTCAAGTGCTTGACATCTCCTGAATATACTTTTCCAGCCCAGCACTTTACCACCAAACTCCAGACTTGTAGATCTAACTGCTCACTCCTCAACGTCTCCACTTAGATGTTGTGTTAGGTCGCTATAACAAGATACCATAGACAGGACGGCTTCGACAACAGAAATCATTTTCTCATGGTTCTGGAGGCGGAGTAGGTTTCTCCTGACACCTGTCTCCCTGGCTTGCCTTCTCACTGCGTCCACGTGACCTTTTCTCTGTGCATGTGTGCAGAGGGAGAGAACTCTGGTGTCTCTTCCTCTTCTTGTAAGAACACTAGTGTTATCAGATTAGAGCCCCATCCTTATTATCAGATTAGAACCCCTAACCTTAATTAAAGTTAACCTTAATTATGTCCTCACAGGTCCTATCTCCAAATACAGTCACTTTGGGGGTTAAAGCTTCAACACATGAGTTTGGAAGGGACACAATTCAGTCCCTAGCAGATGTGCAGTGGGCATCTCAGACTTAACATTCTATCACCAAGCTTTTAATCTTCCCTCCAAAACCTGTTCCCCATTGCAGATTTTGTCTTCTTTGGTGACTGGAAACTCTGTCCTAATTCCTCAGGCCCAAACCTTACCATGACCCTTGCTTGCCTCCTGTCTTTCGCTCACATTGCACATTTCAATCCATCAGCAAATCCTGTTGTCTCTACTTTCAAAATGTGTCTGGGTTCTAAACTGCCGTTTCTCAATCCCATTGCCATTACTCTGATTGAAACCATCATCATTTTTAAACTGAATTATGACAGTGGCCTCCTACACTGCCTCCTGTTTGTGCCTTTGGCCTCTAAAATCCTTTTTCAACATGGCAGCTACAACAGTTCTCCTAAAATAGAAGTCAGACCATTTCACTCTCTGCTTAACTCCTTTCCACTCTAGGGAAAGTGTCTGTTCAGTGGCCAGCAAGGCCCTACACGATCACCACTGTGACTGCTTAGTGCTCTGTGGCTTGCTCCTTTTGCTCAGCCACACCACTTTCCTTGCTTATCCTTGAGACCTGTTCCTGCCTCAGGGCCTTTACATTTGCTGTTCTTTCCAGCTGAGATGTTCTTCCACTGGACACTATATGTTATATTTCCCTCTTCTTCATCTGGCGTCTGCTCAAACTGAATTTTCAGAAATGTCTTCTTTGAGCATCTTACAAAAATTTTGGTTCCTACTCCTGCTAGGCAAATTCTGTCTCCTTCACTCTGCTCTGTGTATTCCCCCAGCAGTCAACCCCATATGACTCCCTCTCTAGATTTTTTTCGTGGGCATTCATTTATTGTCACCTTCTCCCCTCACCAGACAGTGGCTCCATGAGGACAGAGACTTAGTCTCTTTTGTTCATTGTGGTATCTTCAGAACCCAGAACTTGCCTGAAAATGAGTTTCTTGGGCTTAGGTATTCAATGAGTCCTGGAGGAATGAAAGAATGATTGACCACCCTTGCTGTAAGGAAGGCTGGGATATGTTATCTTTTAGCTGGGCACAACTACTGCAATGCATGGGCCCCCTATGGGTAGGAGAGAAGGGTACAATAATGTTGGGTAAACAACTCAGGCTGTTTCCCCCAAATGTAAGGGAGTCACGTTGAGTTCTGCACCCTCTTCCTTGGTCCACAGCCTTGGAATGCATTCTGTGCAGAAGCAAAATATGCCCATGGTCATGAGTCTGTGGATGGAGGCAAGACCATGCTGGATAGACTCTGGTGTGTTGGGGGCCTGTGACCACTTGAGGATGGGTAATCTCGGGTTGCATTGGTTGTGTGAGCTCCGGAAAGGTCCTGCTTCAAGGTCTGTGAGGCCTGGTCTGTATGTGATGGGGCTGGTGGGCAGAACATGGGCCACCAGCTTAACTCAGGATGTGGCAGAGAGGGCTGCCTGCATGTGCCATCCTGAATGTGCCCCTCTGGGCACACTCTCACCTTCCTGCTTCTTTCCCTGGGGCTTTGCCAATCATTCCCACATCTGACCACAGCCCACACTGCCTTGTGAAAATACCAAAAATTGAGGTTTAAAGTCTCACTGAATAATTCTCCACCAAAGATACATTGTAAATCAACAGGGACCGTATTCTACTTGGTCACCTGTGGATCAATTAGTTGGACACACAAGTCACTTTTTGCTGCTTGAAATAGCTACCACTGGTTGAGCTCACACATCTGTAGATTGGCCATTAGGACTGGAATCAACTGGGTGGTCCTTCTGATCTCAGCTAGGCTCACTCATGCAACCGGAATTGAATGCTAGTCGGCCGAATCTGGCTGTTCCAGGGGCCAGGATGACTGATTTCCACTCTGTGTGGCCCCCCAGAGTCCACAGGCTTGCCTGGCTTCTTCATTCACATGGCAGAGGGTGCAGAGAGGGCAAGTACCAGTGTGCAGGGCTTCTTGAGGCCAGGAGTCAGATTTGTACTCCATCATTCCTACTACACTCTATTGGTCAAAGCAAAACAAGGCCAGCCCAGATTCAAGTGTCGGGGACACAGACTCCACTTTTTTATTTTTTTTTTTATTTGAGTATAGTTGGCATACAATGTTACATTAGTTTCAGATGCACCACATACTAATTCACCAACTCTATATGTTACCCTGTGCTCATCACAAGTGTAGCTCCCATGTGTCACCATACAGCACGATTACAATACCATTGACTGTACTCCCTGTGCTGTGCCTTTCATCTTCGTAACTTATACACTTCATAGCTGGGGCCTGTACTCCCACTCCCCTCTCCTTATCCTGCCCTCCCCCCTCCAGTAATCATTAGTTCTCTGTATTTATAGGTCTTGTTCTGCTTTTTGTTTATTTATTTTTTTTAGGTTCCACTTAAGAAGAGAATCACAGGGTTTTGTCTTCCTCAGTCTGACCTTTTTTAAAAAAGATTTTATTTATTTATTTATGAGAGACACACAGAGAGAAGCAGAGACATAGGTAGAGGGAGAAATACGCTCCCTGTGGGAGCCTGATGTGGAACTCGAACCCAGGATCCCAGGATCACGCCCTAAACCAAAGGCAGACGCTCAACCACTGAGACACCCAGGGGTCCCTCAGTCTGACTTTTTTCACTTTGCATAATATCCTCTAGGTCTATTCATGTTGTCTCAAATGGCACAATCTCATCCTTTTTAATGGCTGCATAATACTCGTGTGTGTGTGTGTGTGTGTGTACCACATCCTCCTTAGCCATTTGTCTATTGGTGAACACTTAGTTTGCTTCCATATCTTGGCTATTGTAAGTAATGCTGCTAGAAATGTAGGGGCACATGTATCTTTTTGAATTCGTGTTTTTGCTTTCTTTGGGTAAATACCCAGTAGTGGAATTACTGGATCATAGGGTAGTCCTATTTTTAGCTTTTTGAGGAGCCACCATACTGTTTTCCACAGTGGCTGTACCAGTTTGCATTCCCACCAATCACGGGCATGGGTTCCTTTTTCTCCACATCCTTGCCCACACTTGTTATTTTTGTCTTTTTGGTTTTAGCCATTCTGACAGGTGTGAGGTTTTACCTCATTGTGGTTTTGATTTGCATTTCCCTGACGATGAGTGGTGTGGAGCATCTTTTCATGTGTCTGTTGGCCATCTGGACGTCTTCTTTAGAGAAGTGTCTATTCTGGTCCTCTGCCTGTTTTTTAATGGGATAGTTTGTGTTTTCGTTGTTGAGTTGTATGAGTTCTTTATATATTTTTGATATTAACCTCTTTTTGGCTATGTCATTTGCAAACATCTTTAGGTAGGTTCCCTTTTATCTTATTAATGATTTCCTTTGCTATGCAAAAGCTTTTTATTTTGATGTAGTCCCAATGGTTCATTTTTGCTTTTGTTTCCCTTGCCTTAGGAGACTTTATCTGGAAAAATGTTGCTACAGCTGATGTCAGAGGAATTATTGCCTATGCTTTTAAAAGGTTTTTTATGGTTTCAAGTCTCGCATTTAGGTCTTTAACCCATTTTGAGTTAATTTTTGTGAATGGTGTAAGAGAATGGTCCCATTTCATTCTTTTGCATGGAGCTGTCCAGTTTTCACAACACCACTTGTTGAAATGACTGTCTTTTCTCCAGTGGATGGTCTTGCCTCCTTTATTATAGGCTAATTGGCCATATAAGCATGGATTTATTTCTGGGTTCTCTATTCTGTTTCATTGATCATGACAGACTCCACCCCTCAATGAGAGGAGTTGCAAAGTGACATTGTGGAGGGGTGTGGGTAGAGGCGGGGGAGGAGGGAAACTTTGGCCATGTTTATAAATTCTGTACCACAGGGAGCAAGTAGGCAGATCCCACATGTGTGAGCAAGAAAAAGGGAGAGATGTGTCATCATGCATAGGCCCACCACATTTTGTGCACCTCTGATTGTGAAGGGTGGCGGGTTCTATGGGTCCCCTTTCCTCTGACCTTGGGCTCCACAGCAGTGTATGTGAGCTATGTGACCGTTCTCTCTGATAGGCTTCGTGGAATATCTCAGAGGCATGCTTGTGCTTAAGAGCCTCCTGACTGTCCCCGTCAGCTGTCGGAGCTAGAGCTGTTGGCAAGGCTTCAGACATTCATATCTAATCCCGTGCACTGATTAATGGAGGTGGTTTCACTTTAATTGTCCCTTCAAGGCAGCCTGTATCCCGGAGGCCTGGTCAGAAGCTGCTCACAGGTCTCTGCCCATTTATGGGCAGAGCCAGAGACCCAAGGTGCTCGCTTGGGAACACGGTGGGCTTGGAGGTGTGGGGCACTTCCTGCCTGGTGACCCCAGCAAGACACTGTTCCAGCCTCCACTAACCGCATCCCAAAGTGTCATTTCCCTCATCTTATAAATTATATGATAATGATAGTGCCTCTTTCTTGCCATGGTTTCTCCCTCTCTACTGGATCATTACCATCTGTAGACAAGCATGCTTTATGGCTCTGACCTTACAATGTAATGCTGTCTGGACTCCACCCCCCACCACCTGTTACTCCATTCTCTACTGTTTAGAGTACTGACACCTGAAACTGGCATAACACTGTATGTTAAGTATACTGGTCAGGACCCCCCATCCTTCCATGGAAGCTGCTCTCTGCCAGGCCAGTGGTCACTCTGGGTCTCCATCTGGAGGGCGAGAGGTGGTCCCTTTCTCCTCTGTGATACCCTCCCCTCGCTTGGCTTCCAGGGCACCCCACTCCTGCTTCTCCTCCACCTGGCTGGCTAGCACATACCCTTGTTTCCCTGACCCAGAGAACGAAGGGCCCTAAGGTTCAGGCCCCAGGCCTTTCCTCCTTCTTATCTATGTTCCCTAGTCCCCTTGGTGATCTCATCCTGTCTCGTGGTTTTAAACACCAGCTGCAAGCCAGTGACGCTCATGTTTCTATCTGCAGCCAGACCTCCTCCCTGGTCCCCAGACTCCCGCAGAGCGCCTGTTCAGTGTCTCCGCCTGGACACCTAATGAACATCTCAAAGTTAGCACATCAGGAACTGGGTCCCGATTGTCCCCCCAGAGCTGTTCCTCCCCCTGTTGCCCCCAAGTCGGTTAAGGCAGTGTCATCTTTCCAGTTTCTAGTGTGCGTTCCTGTTTCTTGTGCACCACATCTTGTGGTCAGTGAACCTCATAGCACTATCTTCAGTTTGGGGGTTTTCATTTTTCTTTTCTGTTTTAACTTTATTTTTGAATATGTAAAGTATTACAGGATTCACAGTCAAGACACCACTAAAAGTCATCCTTACAGGGATCTCACCGCCCTCCTTATATTCTTCACACCATTTGCAGTGTATCTTTTGGGAAAAATAAGCAAAAATATTTATTTCCTCTTATTTCTTAAACAAAAGTTGGCATTGTTCTGTATCTTGCTTTTTTCCCCATTCATTTAACAGTATATTCTGGAGATCACTCTAGTTCACAAAGAACTTCCTCATTCTCAGTACAGCTGCATCAGAATTTCATTATATGAATGTAATTTATTCAACCAGACCCCCTACTGATGAACAATTGAGTTGTTTCCAGTCTTTTGTTATTACAAATGTGGCTGCAATTAATGACCTTGTGTATGTGTTGTTTTTTTGTGCTTTGGAAAGATATCTTCTTTAAGTTTTTTTTTTTTATTGGAGTTCGATTTGCCAATATAACACCCAATGCTCATCCCCTCAAGTGCCCTCCTCAGTGCCCATCATCCAGTTACCCCAACCCTCCTCCTGCCTCCCCTTCCGCTACCCCTTGTTCATTTCCCAAAGTTAGGAGTCTCTCATGTTTTGTCACCCTCTCTGATTTTTCCCTCCTTTCCCTTATAATCTTCCACTATTTCTTCTCACAGTAGATGTTGAGGACGGTGGTTGCAGGAAGCCATCAATAGGATCTGGGAAGTTTCACAGGGTTTGTGTCCTATTACAGCCCCCAGGGAGGGCATATTCTCCAAAGCCCAGTTTAGATCTGACCAAAGAGAATAATGGAGAAAGAAGACTCTCCCAGTGCAGGGGGGCAAGGGACAAAAAAACAATATCCCAGGGAGCAAAATTGTGACTATTCTACCTCCGGGGTGGGAGGCCCTTGCCTCGGCTGCTCATCAGGATTTCCAAATTGCTAGAGAGGTACCTGCTCTGTTTCTTCTATAGTCCCCTTTTGGAATTGACCTCTTGGTGCTGTGGACTTCAACCATGTCCTTAACTGACTTTCTGCCTGCTGTATCTGTCAGTTTTTGATAGAGGGGTGTTGAAGTCTCCAACTTCAATAGTGGATTCATCTACTTCTTTGTTTTGATTTTCTGTGGTTTGAAGATGATATGCCTGGCTGTAGCACGGGGGGCATTTACCCTGCTTGGTGTCCTCTGAGCTTCCTGGATCTCTGATTTTGTATCTGACATAAATCGGGGGGAAAATCTCAGTCATTATTGCTTCAAATATTTCTTCTGTTCCTTTCTTTCTTCTTCTTCTGCTCCCAATATGTGTATGTTACACATTTCGTAGTTGTGCCACAGTTCCTGGGTATTCTGTTCCATTTTTTTCTGTCTTTGTTCTCTTTGCTTTTCAGTTTGAGGAGTTTCAATTGACATATCCTCAAGCTCAGAGAGTCTTTCCTTAGCCATGTCTTGTCTACTAAATGAGCCCATCAGAGACATTCTTCATTTCTATTACAGTATTTTTTATCTTTAGCATTTAAAAAAAAATCTTTATTTTTTTTTAAAAAAAGATTTTATTTATTTATTCATGAGAGACACACACACACACAGAAGCAGAGAGAGACATAGGCAGAGGGAGAAGCAGGCTCCGTGCAGGGAGCTTGATGTGGGACTCAATCTTGGGTCTCCAGGATCACACCTTGGGCTGAAGGCAGACGCTCAACCACTGAGCCACCCAGGCATTCCTAAAAAAAAATATTTCTTAGAATTTCCATCTCTCTGCTTATATTATCCACCTGTAGCTGTTTGCTGTCTACTTTTTTCACTAGATTCCTTCCTTAGCTGAGTAATCAGAGTTATTTAAACTCCTGGTCTGTTAATTTCAATATTCCTGCCATATCTGGGTCTGGTTCTGATCCTCACTCTGTCTCTTTAAACTGTGCAATTTGCCTTTTAGTATGCTTTGTAATTTGTGTTGAAAGCCATACATATATTGCATGGTGAGTTCAGACAACTTGTCTTTTTGGTTCATAGGTCTCTGGATCAAGAGAAACTATAATACACCTGATACAGGGCAGCCCCGGTGGCGCAGCGGTTTAGCGCCGCCTGCAGCCCAGGGCATGATCCTGGAGACCCGGGATTGAGTCCCACATCAGGCTCTCTGCATGGAGCCTGCTTCTCCCTCTGCCTGTGTCTCTGCCTCTCTCTCTCTCTCTCTCTCTCTGCATCTCTATGAATAAATAAATAAATAAATAAAATCTTTAAAAAAATAAAATAAAAATTAAAAAAAAAAGAAAAATAATACACCTGATACAGAGATAATTCATCCCCAGATAGATTGAGTTTGATGCTGTGATCGACTTTTAACCCCTTGGAGAGAGGGCAAGTATATTTTGTCTAAATATTTGACAATTGGAAAAATGGACTGTGTGTTACTAGGTTTGTCCTCAAACAATTTTTAGCTCTCTACCACCCAGAAACTTGGTAAATTGTATTCCTTCATCCTCTAGGTTGATGGGCCACATGACCAGTTCTACACATGAGTTGTGAGTAGAACCAAAAAGCTCAGATTTGAAGTTTTACTTGATGATGTAAGACCTTCCAGAATTGTTTTTCTGCCTTCCATGACAACTAGCAATGTCTCCTCAGTCAGATACTAACTGAAGGTATGTGGAGCAAAGTCCCTGCTGACCTGCAATGGGCATATGGTTTCAATGGGCAATGAACCATGATGAACTGGGGATCATTTGTTAACTTAGATGAGGCAGCTTGACCTGATACCCCTTCTTCAGGTCTTGACTCACACGTTACATTTCCCTCAGGCCTTCCTGGACATTGATATAAAATAGCAGCCCCACATCTATCATGGCACTCTACCCTTTTCCCCACTTTATAATTCTCCTTAACAACTGTCTCCATCAAACATTATAGAGTTTGCTAAGTTATTCTGCTTATCAACTGTCTCTCTCTGCCTTCAGAATGTGAGTCCATGAAGGCAAGGTAGTCTGAGTTTGGGTTCCACTGAAAGTAGACCATGAGACAAGGACCTTGGTGCCAGTTGTTCATTTGGAAGGTGACCCCCAATGAGCACAAGAGAGTTGGGGAGAAGAGACAAGGAAGGGGGCAAAGCCAGGAAAGGATGCATTAATCCATTCATTACTGCTCTAGCAGCTGGGGCTCAACCCTTTTGAGATCTTCTGAGAAGCCCTGTCAAGCCAGCCCCAGAGATTTCCTACCTACAGATAAAATAAAACAAAATAAAAACAGCTCTGGTCCAGTCCCCAGCCCCTGTCCCTTGTTGGGCATGAAATCTCTGGCACATCCAGGCAGCTGAAGAAGTTTCCAGAGCCAGAACAAGTCTTCAAGTGGAGAAGCAAATTGATGCACACAGTTCCCATGAGGGGGAATGGTCCGCCACAGTTACAGGTGGGTCAAGGGATCATGTGGGGGCAGGGGTGAGCATCAACAGCATCTATCACAGGAATTTTTGTTTTTTTATTCCACAATGTATCATCACCTAAATTTTTGTAATAAATAAATGAATACTAGAGTAGACACTTGTGTGTCCCCAGCACCCTATTTCCCTTTTCTTATCAACTTCTTTTCTGTTTTGTCTTGAGAAACTACTTCTCCCAATTTCTCAGCCTGGGGCTTTAGTTGGGATTGTCCCCACCACTAGTTCCTGAGTATGGGCCACTGCCCCACCCCAAAGGCTTAATCCAGTCAACTGCTCTTACCTCTTCTTTTGCTCTCCTCCACTACAGTGATCTGTTCAGCAACAAACACACAGCTCATTTGGGACCAGTGTGAGAGTGTGAATTCCAGGCTTGTTCTCTCTTTCTGAGTGATGTGGTGTAAAGTTGTGAGGTCTGGAATGACTGCAGTCATTTTGCTACCATGGGAAAGCCTGGAACTTCTGGACTGACTTCATGAAGTATAAAGAGAAAGCCAATAAGAAAGCAGAGAAGAGAAGGAGAGAATCTGAGTCTCTAGAGACATCCTTTGGAGCTACTAGATCAAGTCTCACTTGAAGCTAAGATTAAATCTAGGATTTTAATTGACATAACCACTAAAAATTCCTTTATAAGTCAGTTTGAGGTGAATTTTCTGTCACCTGTGACTGGAAGAGTCCTATTGATTCTATACTTCATGCACAGGCTTGTTTCAAGGTTTAAATAAAACAGCATTTAGGGGACGACTGGGTGGCTCAGCAGTTGAGCATCTGCCTTTGGCTCATGGGATCTGGGATAGAGTCCCACATCGGGTTCCCTATGGGAAACCTGCTTCTCCTTCTGCCTATGTCTCTGCCTCTCTCTCTGCGTCTCTCATGAATAATACATGACATCTTTTAAAAAAATAAAACAGCATTTAGGTGTGCCTGGCTGGCTGAGTATGGACAGCACATGACTCTTGACCTTGGGGTCATGTTTTGAGCCCCACGTTGGCTGTAGAGATTCCGTTTAAAAAAAAAGCATTTAGTAAAGCATGGAGTAGAGATAATTCTCAATGAATGGTAACCAGTATTGTTATTATGATGTATTTATTTTTATAGTTATGTACACTTTTTATTCTATATCCTAACATTGGCTTGTTTCTATTTATCTTTTCAGTATTCAATTTTTACCCCCAAAAGGAGAGAGGCTGAGGGAGGAGGCTGACCAGCTCTGGCTCCTGACCACCACCTTGAGCTTCGATGAACAACACAGAGCCCACAGAGTGCAGTTTTAATTCCTCTGACATCCCATTTTCATTCTTTGATATTTGTCTGTATCCAGTTTACACATAAATGTTTCCAGTAAAGAGCTCCAAACGTCCTTTTCAGAAATCTGAATCCACATGAAAACAATGGCAACAAGAAAAAGGTGTAAACTTTCCAGAACAAGCCCAGAGTTTGAAAATGTGATAAAGAGGTTATTGTGTGTCCAAACTTTTCACACACGAATTGGAGGAGATTTAACACCAGGAATAATAAACAGAGGAAGACCAGCTAATGCAGAGCAGATGGGCCTGCAGGGCAATGCTAAGCATTTCAACATCTTTCCCCGTGGACTTTGGACTCAAGTTGACCAAATGCTGGTTTCTTTAGTTGAAATAAAGTTAATGCAATTGGGGAAATCCGTAAATAGGGCTGGCTTGATTTCTAGGGGGGGCCTACTAGATTAAAAATTTTAAGAACCTATGATATGGCAGACATTTGAAATTCACTACTTTAATCCTGACCATGGCTCCATTTAACTGACAAGGAAACTGAGGCTCTGAAAGTATAAATCACTTACCAAAGGGCACACAGCCAGTAAGAGAGTGAAGCCAGGATCGGTTCTAGGTCTGCCTCTGCATATGCCATGTTTCTGCAAACTAGTGTAATAGGTGAGCAAGGAAAAGAGGGTCATGGTCTAATAAGTATCAGAAACACTGGGATACATATATATTTATTCATACATGATATCTGTCTATATAGAGACATACATATACACTATGTATATAATATATATTTATATAGTAACAGTCTTATTGAGTTATAATTGTATAATAAATTATACGTATTTAAACCATACATTTTGCTAAGTTTTGACATATGTTTTTTTTTTTTTTTAATTTTATGATAGTCACAGAGAGAAAGAGAGGCAGAGACATAGGCAGAGGGAGAAGCAGGCTCCATGCACCGGGAGCCCGATGTGGGATTCGATCCCGGGTCTCCAGGATCGCGCCCTGGGCCGAAGGCGGGCGCCAAACCGCTGCACCACCCAGGGATCCCTGACATATGTTTATAAGCCATCGCCATAAACTAGAGAGTGAGCATATCCATTAATTTCAAAAGTTTCCTCATGCCCCATGTAATTCCTTCCTCTTTTCTCTCCCACCCTTAACCCCAATCACTGATCCCTCACCACAGATTAGCTGCCTTTTCTAGAGTCTTATATAGATGTAATCATACAGTATATGTTCTTTTTTGCCTGTCTTCTTTCACTCAGCATGATTATTTTGAGATTCATTCACATTATTACATGTTTATTCTTTTATATTACTGAGTACTATTCCATTGTATGAATATGCCACACTTTGCCTATTGGTCTATAGATGGACATTTACATTGTTTCTAAATTGGGGCTAATACAAATAAAGCCACTATGTACACTGGTGGTCAATTCTTTGTAAGACACAAGCTCTCTTTTATTTTGGATAAATACCTAAGGGTGGAATGGCTAGGTCACATAGTAAGTATATGTTTAACTTTAAAAAAAACTGCCAAACTGTTTTCCAAAGTGGTTGCATCTTACATTCCTATCAGCCACGTAAAAGGGTTCCCCCTTCTCCTCACCAGCACTGTACAGCCAGCCTTTTAATTTTTTTTTAGTAATTAACTAATTGAATTTTAAATTTTATTTTATTTAAATTCAATTAGTTAACATATAATGTACAGTTAATTTCTAGCAGCAATGTCCACAATAGCCAAACTATGGAAAGAGCCCAGATGTCCATTGACAGATGAATGGATAAAGAAGATATGGTGTGTGTACACACACACACACACACACACACACACACACACTGGAGTATTACTCAGTCATCAAAAAGGATGAAATCTTACCATTTACATCAACATGGATGGAACTGGAGCATATTATGCTGAGCAAAATAAGTCAGAGAAAGGCAATCATTTTATGGAGTCACTCATGTGGAATTTAACAAAGTTTTAATTTAATTCTAGCATAGTTAACATACAGTGTTATATTAGTTTCAGGTGTAGAATTTGGTGATTCATCACTTCCATTCAATACTTAGTGCTCATCATGAGTTCCCTCCTTAATTCCTATCACCCGTTTAACCCATCCACCTGCCGTCATCCCCCTCCAACAACTCTCAGTTTGCTCTCTATAGTTGAGAGCCTGTTTCTTGGTTTTTCTTTCTCTTTTTCCTTTGCTTGTTTTGTTTCTTAAGTTCCACATATGAGTGATTTCTTATCCATAAGAAAACTCCTTCTAATTTCTTAACATTATTATGGATCAAATGCTGTTTCTTCTCATTTCTAGAGACTTGTAGTGGAAAGGGAGGCTGTAACTGATGCTCAGTCCTCCCTCCTGAACTGGACCTATGGGCAAAATTCACATCTGTGGAAGAATCTCTTGGTATCTGAAAGCCTGTGAGTTCAGACCACATACGCCAAATGTCATGACAGTTGGTTGCAATTATGGTGTCTACATTTTGTTTGGGAAAGTTTGCTGGGGTCCACCTGTAAAAGGGGAAAAATAGCCATTTTTAGAAATGAAAATCTGAACATTTCTCTCCCCTATTAGAGTGTGATACCAGAATGGCCGTGTATCTGTGCTATAGTTGACAGCACCAGCCAAGCCCAGACCTTCAGCCATTCCCAGTAAAGCACCCGACATGTGAGCAAAGCCACCTTGGACCCTCCAGAGAAGCCCAGCCACCAGCTGATGTCACATGGAACTGGAACAGAAGTGAAAAATTGCTCATCTGAGCCCTGCCCCAATTCCTGACCCAAAAAAGTGTGAGATGCAAATAAAACGACGGTTTTAAACCACTAAGTTCTGGGGGCAGTCTGTTAGGCAGTAATAGATGACCAAAAGCTTGGCACATAATAATGCTCAATAAATATGAGCCAGAGTATTTGGATGTGAAATTCCATTTATCATGACAAATATATAAAGGCAGCCTGGTTTGGGAGACCACTGCTCTGACCTTCCCTTCTCTGACTTGCTCCTTCTCCAAACTGATTCCCTGGCAACTGGAACTTACTTCCCTGTTTGTTGGGCAGTAGGCCTTCATCTGCAAACCTCCTAAGAGTCCATGTTAATCTTTGTCCTTCTGCATAAAGAACACTGCACCAAACAGCCTTCAAGCTGCCGCCACCCCTGCTTCTTCTTTTCTTCTTCTTCTTCTTCTTCTTCTTCTTCTTCTTCTTCTTCTTCTTCTTCTCCGAGAGAGAGAGAGAGAGAGAGAGAGAGTAGGGGGAGTAGCAGAGAGAGAGGGAGAGACGGAATCCCAAGCAGGCTCAACACTCAGAATAGAGTCATTGTGGGGCTTGATCTCATGACCCTGAGATCATGACCTGAGCTGAAATCAAGAGTTGGATGCTCAGGCGACTGTACCTCACAGGCGCCCCTCTCAAACCAGTTCTAATTCTACCTCTGCCATTATCTTCATGGGTAATACTGAGCCTGCATTCTGGGCACAATTGTCTCCATTTTAAAACAAAACAGAGGGATACCTGGGCAGCTCAGTGGTTGAGCATCTGCCTTCGGCCCAGGGCGTGATCCTGGACTCCTGGGATCGAGTCCCCCATCAGGCTCCCTGCAAGGAGGCTGCTTCTCTCTCTGCCTGTGTCTCTGCCTCTCTCTCTCTCTCTCTCTCTCTCTCTCTCTCTGTGTCTCTCATGAATAAATAAATAAATAAATAAATAAAATCTTTTTAAAAATTAGAAAAAAATAAAACTAAATACTTTCCAAGGGCACTTGTTTCAGACATAGCTACACAGCACGTTGCCCTCATAGTTCACCTGGTGCTTTTTTACAACCTTCATCTGTATGGTATTTCCTTTCTTTCTTCATCTTTTCTTCTTCCCTCCATTGTTTAAGCTTGCTGGAGTCTCCCCTACAATTTAAAAAACCCTCCCTTGACGCTGTGTATTCCTCGGATGACCATTTCATTTATCCTCTTGTCCTGCCTGTACCTCACCCCCCCTTTGCCTAGCCCACTCTTAGCCCTTCAGGTCTCCACTGAGGTGCCATTTGAGGGAAGACTAACCCCTGCCCTCATCCTCTGTACTCCTAATCACTTTCTACCAACCATCTCTCCCCATTTCATGCTTTTTCATGTTGTAACTAAGCAGTTAGTAATCTGCCCTCCTCCCCAGACTGCTCTCTGGAAAGGCATGCCAAGTTCGTGGCTAGCACTTAGCAGTCTTGGGTGTGGGAGCATTGATCTCTGAGGCCTCCCTCACAGTAGCAGACAACTTCTACTACTACCACCAACATGGCAGAGGCTTCCTATATGCCAGGAAGTGTTCTAACCATGTTACACAAAGCTTGCCAATAATTCCACAAGTAGGTACTTACTATTATCATTTTACATTGTATTTTTGAGGACACTGAATCTCAGTAACTTGGGTGTTTTGTTTTGTTTTTTACTACTGGTAAATGTTGGAGCTGAGAATCAAACTCAGAAAGCTGATTCCTGGGGCCAGTGAGGCTCTTTTGGGAAAGACTCCAGCTTTGGGCTTTGACTTGGCATCTTTTATTCAAAAAAAATTTTTTAATTTATTTGGGAGACAGAGCATGAGCCAGGGGGAGAGGGAGAAACGAGCTCCCCACTGAGCAGGGAGCCTGATGCAGGGCTTGATCCCAGGACCCTCGGGTCATGACCTGAATTGAAGGCAGACGCTTAACTGACTGAGTGACCTAGGCACCCCCGCATCTTTTATTTTTAAAAAGAAATGAGGCTTCTATGTGCAGGTTGCTCTCCTTCTCTAAGGTCTCTGTGCCAAATGTGACTATTGGTATCTTGGTGACCCATGGACACCTCCAGCTCCCTGCATGGATATCCTGCTGCATCAAGCACTCTCACCTCCCTGTCACTTTTCCTCACCATAGATACACTCAGCACCCTGCAGAGAGTCAGCCCCTGTGGGTGGGAGGGGTATATCTCAGCAATAGTTCCCTCAGGAGCCCAGCCAAGCAGACTTGCATTCCTGACATTTGGCTCTCATTGCTTTGTGGACAGGGAGCCCAGGCTTCCGATGGATGTGCCTCCATCTGAACCAGAGTGACTGGATCAAGTATGACAAAAGAAAACATTCTGTTCAAAAGAAAAAAACAAATTCAAACCAAGTGAAACAACCACAACAAAAGGGAGAAAAAAAGAAAGTAAAGAAAAAGCAAATAATGACCTACAGAAAGAGGATGGCAAGTTAGTTCTTGGAGGACACACAGCCTATTTACACCTTCAAATACAGAAACAAAGACCTGGCCAGTTTCCTCAGCATTTGATAGGCCATCCTGCTAGCATTTCTCTGGGCTCAGTAACCAAGTGAGAAGACCACCACATTTAGGTACATGTTTTTTTGTTTTTTTTTTTTTTAAGATTTGATTTATGTATTTGAGAATGAGACAGACAGCATGAGTGGTAGGAGAGGCAGAGGGAGAGGCAGAGCATCAGAGTCCTGAGCCCAAGTCGGATGCTTAACTGACTGAGCCACCCAGGCACACTCCTAGGTACATATTTTTAAAAACTCATCAAAAGTTTAGAAATAAAAAAAAACCATAATATGTTGAAATTATTATTATTATTTTCCTATTAGTGAGGGGGAAACACTATTTGCAGGTAATCATTACAAGTTCTATATCCGGGCCTATTAGGAATATCCAGTTCACAAGAAGACTCTTTCTATACATTTCTATACATATAAAGTTTTTTCTATACATTTAATTTTTATAGATTCTAACATAATTATAGGTGGTTGTGAATGACTAATGTGGGGCAGTTGATGAGCCTCCAGAAGAAAACCGTATTGCTATTACCCCATACTGAGTAACCAAAACTCGATGCACATAAAAACCCTGTGTAGGCACCAAATGGCAAATGTTGGTGGCTATCTCAGATTGATCTGGGTATTTAGAATGAAGATGACCCCCAAACCATGTTGTGAGTTTATATGGAACACTGATTTAAGTATTTGCCAGATGCAACATTGAGAAGCCCAACAAAACAGTAGGTAGTTCAACTGTGAGGATGGTGACAAAGAGACTCTGTTGTGGCTTGTTCTCCATTAACGTGGGTAAGCTGGACGTGTTTCTCAGAGCCTCCTTCCCTGTATATTTTCAAGCTGGAGTTTGCCAAAAGAGAAATTCCCACAAGCTTTGGAAGGCAAAAGAGAAGCGGTGACCAGCACTCTCTGAAGACAGGTTGGATGTGATGACAGATGCAGGACACTCTTGGGTTTCATTTGTCCTTACTCTCCACTCCTCTGACCTGCTATTCTTCTCACCGGATGATCTTGTTAACCTGTGGTGGCCCCAGGCCCACCATCAGCCTCCCGGGGAGCTGTGTTATTTATCATTGCATCTTCAGTGCATGGCACAGGTCCTGTCTTACGGGTGTTGTTATCTGGAGTGTTCATTGAGTAAATGCATACACATAGTTGGGTGTGCATTGATTTTAGCTTACTCCGTATGAGGTAATAGCAATGCAGTTTTCTTCTGGAGGCTCATTGGCTGTTCCACACTTAGTCAACGTACTCCGGAATTGATATTGAGGTTCCTTGCATTCCTAGGTTTGTGAAGGGAAACCAGAGTCAGAACCCCCACCTTGAGGCCGGGGAATACCATATGCCTGCCTGAGCACCACCCCATTAGTTTCCCAGGGACCTAGACCAGGGCTGAGTGCACCGCTCCTGTTCTTCCCACAACGGCTGATGCTGGCCCTTCCATAGCCCCAGTGCTCCCTGGAGTTTGGGGACCAATCTTCTACCTGCCTCTGTCCCTCAACAAATAGGGCCCGGCCTGTGGTGTCACCAACGCAGACACATTGCCCTGCCTTCGTCCAGGGAGTAAGCCTCTTTCCAGGAAGGATGGCGATCTCCCCTCATGGACTCAGAATCACTGTTCCCTCCTCACCCCAATGCTGTGCGTAGAGGGGGTCACCTCGCTTTTAGAACAGGTCCCTGTCCCTGGGTTCAGCTCAGGGCTATCCCAGCCTCACTATGTGTTATTTATTTCTCCTTTCATATTGCTGAGAACATTGGTACGCCGAGAAGATGTAATAGATCTAATTTGCAGCTGTGGGCACTTTCAGCATGAACTCCAAGGTTCTGCAAACAAGAACTAGAATCCTCATCCAACAACTTGCGCTTCCCTGGAGATATTCACATCCACCCTAGAGTTTGGGGTAAACTGAGGCTGTCTGAAAGAAGACATGGAAGGGGCTGGAAGTGCCCTTCTATTTCTCTGGAAGCTTCACCCTCCCCCTTTCTCACCCCAGGTCTCCATTCCTTATTTATAGACACACTCCGCTAGGGCAGTCAACTTCTGGTACATTCAATTCCAGACACTTGGTTGTGGAGGGCCCATCACAACTAAATGATACTGAAGTGAATCTCTCTCTCTCTCTCTCTCTCTCTCTCTCTCTCTCTCTCTCACACACACACACACACACACACACACAGGGCAACATCTTAACACCAGGCTGGATTTAAAGCAGGAAAACAGTGGATGGGTGGGAACTTGAGGAAATCAGTAAAGAAGACATTTCAGGAGTTTTCACTGATGGTTCACATCTGAAGAGCTGGTGGGATGCGGTTTTGACAACTCACCAAAGTGATTGTAGAGCGAGCCCTGAGGTAGGTGCCCAGCTGGTGTGGTCCACTTATATGAAAAATAAGGTCATGGCTAGTCAGGGGTCATTACTTCCCAGATCTGAAGCCCTGGGAGCATGAGGTGGTGAACTTTTAAGCCCGATAAGGCTCTAAGAAAATCCACTTAAAAATGAGGCCACCTAGGGGCACCTGGGTAGCTCAGTCAGTTGAATGGCCACTCTTGGTTTTGGCTTAAGTCATGATCTCATGGGCCATGAGATCGAGCCCTGCATCAGGCTTTGCCCTCAGTGGGGAGTCTGCTTGAGAGGCTCTTCCTTTCCTTCTGCCCCTCCCCCAGTGTACAGGTGCATCCGAGTACATGTGCTCTTTCTCTCTAACATAAATCTTTTTTAAAAATGAAGTCACCTTAAGAATAGAGTTTTAAATTTTTTCTCTTTTACTCCAAACAAAAGTACATATTTTTAAAAGTGATGTAAGGGACACCTGGGTGGCTCGGTGTTTGAGCATCTGCCTTGGGCTCAGGGCATGATCCTGGGGTCCTGGGATCAAGTCCAGGATCGGGCTCCCTGCAGGGAACCTGCTTCTCCCTTTGCCTATATCTCTGCCTCTCTGTGTGTCTCATGAACAAATAAATAAGATCTTTAAAAAAGAGTAAAATAAATAACACAGTAATAATGGTATAAATTGCTTAACATTTATCAATTTCTTTCCACGTGCCAGATACTCTATAATGGACTTTATGTGGCTCATCTCATTTAATCCTCACAACAAATCTCTTGGTATGATCTTCTTTTTACTAATAGGGAAACTGAGGCTTTGAGAGGTTAAATAACTCCATAAGGTCACATATCTGACACTATGGACTGAATAGTCATATTCATAGGTTGAAGTCCTAACCCCTGAGTGGCTGTATTTGGAGGAAGGAAATAATGAAGGTGAAATGAGATTGTAAGGGTGGGACCTGAGATAATTCATGTCCTCACAAGATGGGACTCCTGTGAATTCGATCACTGTGCATGAGGACCCAGGGAGAAGGCAGTTGTCCCCAGCCTGAGGGGAGAGCTCTTAACAGACATCAACCCTGCTGGGACCTTGGCATTGGCCCTCCAATCTCCAAAACTGTGAGGAAACACATTTCTGTTGTTTCAGCCACCCAGTCTGTGGTATGTTGTCATGGCAGCCCCAGCTGACGAAGACACCAAACAACTCACTGGACTGGGATTCCAAGTTCTAGACCCTTCATTCTTTGCCCTCAACTGCCTCCTAGAAATATCATCATTAAAAAATTTTTTATATTTGGACAAGTGTTATGCTAGTTTTAATATTTCAATTCAGGTGAGAAATGTTTTAAAAACTTGGCATTATGGTACACAGATGTATTCTAACATTGATGGCTGCTTGAAGCAGTTTCACTAAATTTGGATCTCTGGAAAAATAATTTTTTTTGAGCATGGAAGCAGGTTGGAAATGTTGCACCCAATAATAACAGTTGGATTTTTGGCTTATGAAATACTTCAGTGGGAAAGTATTTGCTTAAATCTCTGCCTGCTATTAGAGTTGAACGTTTGTGATAGTAATTGCCCTTCCCCTGAACTTTCTGAATTTGAAAACCATGTGGAAGTGTAGTTTGTCTTGTATAAAAAATAAGGCCAGGCAAGTTTTGAAGAACTGACATTAAGAAGTGCATTTAGCTAAGTATCAATCATTTAGAGAATGATTATCTGGTGTGCGAATGATCTAGGCCCTTCCTATTTCTCTCTCCTTCCTTTAAAAATACTGTGAAGAGACATCTGGCTTTGACCACTTTCTTCCACATGCTGGCTGGTCTCCTGCTTACCTTTGCTGGCAAAGCCCCTTCTCAGGAGGTGGATGTCAGCCCCTCTATAGGCCTGCACTGTACATAGCAGGGGCTCGTCAACAGGTAATGAGGGCTGCCTCTGGCTCCACTTTCTTCCCCTGTTGCATGAAGGTCAAGTTTTCTCCTTATTTGGAGGAGTGACCGTCTCATGTGTGTGGCTCCCAATCCACTTTTCTGTCTCTCAGACTTTCTCTTTTGATTAGTAACTTTGGCCTTATGGGCATAACATCTATATCCACGCTGTCTCTCTTAGACAATTTGCACAGTACTAAGGGAAAAGGTAGGTAGACAGGTCATCAAGAACAGCCCATAATTGCCACCATAACCATTACCAACACCTGAGCAAAACTTCCAGGACTCTTTATGTGCCTGTACACTTTTAGATACATGAAAATACGTAG
Source organism: Vulpes vulpes (assembly GCF_048418805.1). NCBI lineage: Eukaryota > Metazoa > Chordata > Mammalia > Carnivora > Canidae > Vulpes > Vulpes vulpes. Next base: position 58,005,548 of record NC_132790.1, read on the forward strand.
TTCAGATCATACCGGGCATGTGTTAAGGAGCCTACTTCCACCTTCATGTGCTCTGGATGTCAGTATATACAGTTGCCCACTATCCTTTTGTTACAGGCTTGTGTGAGTGCAGATTCAACCAGATAATGGCAAGAGTACAGCCTAGATTGTGCCCTATTAAGAACTAAGTGAAGTTCTTTAGGATTAACCCCAAGGAAGACCTGATTGTTGGCATGGCATGTGCTTCAAGAGCTAGGAAGGGGAAACTCTCTGGGCCATACATTTCTAGGGGCACTGGGAGGAGTGCAGTGTCCATGGAGATAGTCTTTCCTCTTCTCTTACTGTCCTAAGGAGGGAGGCCAGAGGGAGGGATGCTTATCAGATTTTTTTCTCACTCGAATCTATGGAAGGGGCCCTCAGTATAACTGATCATAAAATTTCTAGGTGACTATAGGAGTAACCTGTGTCTTATCCTTCAGTTATGCTAAGCTACCGGTATAGAGCTGAGGGCAATGGTAGGGAAAGAATGGAAGTGCAGTGGGAAAGTAGAGCAGCCACTGGAGAGGGGCAATAAGCACCCCTTTGAAGTTTCATTCCCCAAGAGTTATGTGTGTCTCTGTCACCTTGCTAGATTCAGTTGGGTGGCAGAGGGTAGTCGGCATGCACAGTATGGGCTCATGGGAGAAACCACTGTAGCACAGGAGACCCTTGTATCAGAGAATATGGATCGAAGCCACCAGCTGGGTGACGACAGAAGGGGATAGCCACGTCTCACAGGGAATTGCCAGTGCTGGTGGTCCTGCTTGGGATTAGGTTTTTTAGTAGCAAGGGCTCTATCTCAAGACCCTGATATCATGACCTGAGCAGAAATCAAGAGTCAGATGATTAACTGGTGGAGACAGGTGCCCCTAAATTTGAAGTTTTATTTTTCTAATTTTTAAAAATTAAAAAAAATATTTTACTTATTTGAGAAAGAGAGTGAAAGAGAGGGAGAGAGAATCTGAAGTAGGCTCTACAATGAGCACAGAACCTAATGTAGGACTGGTTCCCACAACTGTAAGATCATGACCTGAGCTGAAACCAAGAGTTGGGTACTTAACTGACTGCGCCACCCAAACACCCCATGAGGTTTTATTTTTTTTTGAAGATTTTATTTATTTGTTCATGAGAGACACAGAGAAAGGCAGAGACATAGGCAGAGGGAGAAGCAGGTTCCCTGCTGAGAGGGAGCCTGATGTGGGACTGGGTCCTAGGACCCTGGGATCATGCCCTAAGCCAAAGGCAAGAGATGCTCAACCACTGAGCTACCCACACATCCTCTATGAGGTTTTAAATTAACAGGACAAAGTCCTCCTGACAAGAGGAGACTATGGGCAAACTGATTGAAGGGTTATGATTTGTACTGGGATATTATCAGGAAAGGCTACTGTATCGTGGATTATGGTGGTAGAGATTTAGAGAAAATATAAAACCATTTCATGCACACAGACATGCTGAGATGAAACAAACTCTTTTTACTTTTTATGATAGCTGCATACTTTTATATTCTCTGGCTGCCCATAAAGTATAAGCCAGTATCTTTTTTTATAGAATTTAGTCATAGTACTTTCTGATTTTCACTATTGCAAAACTGCTATAAAAATCTTTTTTTAAAAAAAATATTTTATTTATGTATTTGACAGAGGGAGGGAGAGCAGAAGGAGGGGCAGATTTTATTTATTCATTTATTGAGAGAGAGAGAGAGAGAAAGGATCTCAAGCAGACAGTACACAGAGCCTAACATGGGGCTCAATTCCCCAACCCCGAGATCATGACCTGAGCTGAAACCAAGGGTGAAATGCTTAACTAACGGAGCCACCCAGATGCCCTTAAACTGCCTTGAAAATCATGACATGGACATTTAAAAACCTTATATCCAATTATTTCTTCTGATAAATTCCTGAGGTAACTGCTAGGGAGGATTGGACTTTATGATATAATCAGATTTTTAATATCTGAGGTTCATTTGTGGTGCAGAGAAGAGGTAGAGTGGGGAAGAGGAAGTATATAAAGTTAGATTTAATGTCTAGAGATCCATTTCCAATTTACTAGCAATCAGTAATGTATTAAAATCAGAAAGTAATTTAAAAATACAACTTTATTACTTTTACATATTAAGTGCAATTTTCCACTATATACCTATGAAGAGATATTTCTATGTTCAATAATAGGCATAAAGCACAATAATGCTAGGCAGAATATACAATGTACATTCATAATATAGATGCTTTCTGGGTGAATTCATTAGCTGTACAAACTGTTAATGTATTAATAAAATAAGAATATATGAAGTAGATTTCAAAAGAGCCCCTAGAAGCAGGTATTCTCATGCTATGCTATTTGGGCCTACAAACTAGCTCAGCTTATTTTCAGGGCAATTTGATGATATCCATAACAATTAAAACATACACTACCGTTGATAAAGGAATTCACCTTTAGGAATTGTACTATGGAAATACTTACTATGGTCACAGGATCTATATGCCAGAAGGTTCCTATCCTCAACATTTCTGAAGTCACCAGTGTACACCAGTTGGCAGAGGGAGAGGTTATTTAAATCAATTATAGTTCATCCATATGATGACAATCCATGCAGCCACTAGGAAAATAAATCATATCAATATGGAACATTTCTAACATATTGCTAAATTTTAAAAAGACAAAGCACAACACAATGTATGGGGTAGGCTAAGTGTGTATAAAAAAAGCCTTCTAGTTGAATATGTACAGAATGTTTCTAGAGGCATGCTGAGAAACTGGTTGCAATGGTTGTCTCTAGGAAGAGCAGGCTTGCAGGAAAGAAGTGGAAGGCTTCTTTTTCACTGTTTTTACTGTTTGAAAAAGTTGAAATTAATGAATGAATAATTCAAATACATTTGAACAAACACGTAAGTAAACAGCCACATGCATAAAAGCTTTTATCTGTCATCCTCTTCTGTCCTCTGGTCAATGTCCTGCTTCTGTTACAGCTGATTCTGGGCACTGAAAAGTGAAGATGCAAAGTAAGTCATTTCACTCCAAAGCCTCTTGTCTGGGTGACAAAGGCCTATCTTTACACCATCCTGTCCTTCAAATTCCAGGGCCCCACATTTATCCTGGCTCCTCTTTAGGGATCTGAAACAACATGAGTTCTCTTAATAGAATAAAAGACTCAAAAACACGATTAGGTCATTATTCTTGCTAACTTATTATTAAATTATTGTTTAGTGACTTAAAAATTAGTAAGATTTCCTTTTTGATAATATGGTAGAGTAAATGGTAGATATCTGGGAATCTTTCCTGGTACAAAATCCCTAAAAGTGCTGAACAACATATACAAATGAATAATGGTTTGCTAAGCTGGCAGGAAATAAATATTCAGAGGCCAGAAATAATGAAAAAACATCTAATCTAGAAGAAAAAGTGAATGCTGATATCAGCATTCACCCTGAGTCTATCTGGATTTAAGTGGCTCTCACACATGCAGAGGACAGCAAACCAAACCTGGCTGTAGTCAGATTGGAGACCTCAAATCAAGCTAAACCCCTTTGGTGGGTAAACTAGGATAACACCTGCCCACAGAGAGGGATTATAGGAAGTCTTTCCTGTCTCGGCCACCGTGGTTGTTGGTGGAATGGAAATAAGAAGAGGAAAAAGAGTCCCCTGAGCACACTGAACCATATGTAGCCTGTGCTGTGCTACATGTAACAGAAAAAAAATCCCAGCAGAAATTTAGGTTAAAATAATGGTGAAGGAGCAGCACCCTGGGCAACTCACAAGAGCAAACACAAATCATTCATGGAGGAAGGTATTATCCTAAACAAAGATAAATTTCCAAGGAAGCTCACAAGCAAAGATTACAGACTGCACAAGGAAACAAGCCACCATGAGAAAGAACAAGCAGACTGCAGAAGCAAATGTACAGAATACAATTAGAACAATCAGAAACAATATAAAATAAGCTTAATTTTTTAAAGAAATGAAGGAAGATGTGGAAGTACAGTTAAGGAGCAAGACACCATCAAATTTACAAAGTAGTTTTTCAAAGAAGAACCACGAAGAATCTTTTATTAATTGATTGATTGATTGATTGATTGGACTGTTTAAGGCTAAAAGAATGTTATAATGAAAATTACAAATTCAAAGGACTGGTAAAGGGATACTTGGGTGGCTCAGTGGTTGAGCATCTGCCTTTGGCTTAGGTTGTGATCTCGGGGTTCTGGTATTGAGTCCTGCATTGGGCTCCCCACAAGGAGCCTGCTTCTCCCTCTGCCTATGTCTCTGTCTCTCTCTGTGTGTCTCTCATGAATAAATAAAATCCTTAAGAAAAAAAGGACTGGTAAAACAACAGATTTACTGAAGAAAGAATGAGTGACCCAGACAACACAGCTAAGGAAATTACTCCAAATGCAGCCTAAAAAGGCAAAGAGATGGCAAATGTGGAGGCTTATGCCCATGAATGGGAGAGCAAGAAGGCCTAAAAAATATAGCAAATAAGAGTTCCTGAAGGAGACAATACAGATAACTGAAGAGGTCACATTCAAAGAGTAACAACTGAGACCTTTCTAGAACTGAGGAAAGATGCCTATCTTCAGAGGCAGGAAGACTGGTGAATTCTAAGTAGGATAAAAGGACTACTGAGAAATGTACAAAATCCTTTCTTGGCATGATTTATGTATATCTTACTGTAATAACAATAACTAAAAGAGTCATTGTAAACCATCACTTTCTCAGTGGCTTCTTCCAGACCCTCCTATTTAAAATTGCTACTCTTGGGGGCACCTGGGAGGCTCAGTGGTTGAGTTTCTGCCTCTGGCTCAGGTCATGATTCTGGAATCCTGGGATTGAGTCTTGCACTGGGCCCTCCACAGAGAGCCTGCTTCTCCCTCTGCCTATGTCTCTGCCTCTCCCTCTGTGTCTCTCATGAATAAATAAGTGAAATCTTAAAAAAAAAAAAAAGACCCTTGCAATTATATTGGGCCCACCTGGATTATCTAGGATAACTTTTCCATCTCAAGGTCCTGAGTTTAACAAAATCCTGCAAAGTCCCTTTTGCTATGTAAAGTAAGATATTCACAGGTTTGGGGGATTAGGGCAGAGACATTCCTGGGGCCATTATTCTGGCAATCACAGTGTGAATATCCACACATTTTGCTGCCCAGCTATATGTTTGATTTATGTGCTAGGTGTATAATACTTGGTGATTATGCTATGTTATCTTATAAACTCTGGGGGAAAAAATCTGAATCCAGAAACATACCTGGCCGCAACAGTTTTGGACAAGGATTATGAACTGGCAACGTAGTCAAGTCCTCAATTTGCACAGTTCTTTGGTAACTGAGATCAAGTCTTAGCCTGCAGTTTCCTAATCTGGTCACTATGTGGTTTAAATGAGACAAAATGTTCAGTAAAATGTTTGGTGCAATGTTAGATGCATGGCACATGCACCTGCTTTGCAAATGGCCAGTCAGTTTATAGCAGTGCCTGTCCTCCTCATTACCTGCACTCACATCAGCTCTTTTCAAGCCAGTACCCACTCATAGTCATTGCTGTGGGCTCGACCTCCCCTTAGCACCCTGCTGAGGTACATTCTGTGTCCAAAAGGATGAGCACTCAGCAGGACGGGTCCAGGGAGTGTTCCAGAGTCCTGTACGGGTCACTGCAGCAGAAAGGAATCAGCGTTTCCTCTAAGAGACCAGGGAGCTACATTTCAGGAAAAGAGATCTCAGGCAAAGGTATGGCTCAAGATAGTTCCTGAAAATACTCCCTTGACTTTTCATTTGAAAGAACTATGTATATTTTTTGTCATCATCGAAGGTTTTTGTAATGAAAAAGTTATTTTCTAAACAAAGATTCCTGAGTCAATTGGCTTGTAGAAAGAGCCTTAAAAATGTACCTAACTTTTAACCTAGTATCTAAGCAGCTAGGAAATAATGAATTTATAAGAAAAAAAAGTTGGTTGAGAAAGGAAGGGGAAAAATAGACCAATAAATCTTAAGACTTTTCAAGGTTTAAGAGAAACCAACGTTTCCATTGGGACATTTAATCATTTCAATACATTATTCCTCTGTGCCTGGGGCAGTGAGAGAGTGAGGGCAAACCAGTTCTTTTGCAATGTTGCGATAAGGATGTTCTCAAGTTTTCTGCAGCTCTGAGAGGAAGTCAAGTTTGCCTTAGAGAAATTGATGGCAGATTGTGGAAAAGGCTAATGATAGGTAAGCTGATAGTGTCTGTTGTTCAATTTGCAACCACCAGAGTTAACGGAAAACTTTCACAGATCTGTTCTTGAAGCGAGAGGGTAAAAAGGAAGGAAAAGCAGCCAGTTGTCATTTCACTTAGAAAATGTGACAAGAGTTTCCGCTTTCCCAAAGGCATATACCTGTGGGGCAAATCTGCATTCTGTATGGCCAGGTTTGAAACATTCTGTTGCCCAATAGTTTTCCTACAGACTCATACTTCAGATCAAGTCTCTGTAGGAAAGCTTATTCTGGCAACCAGGAAATTGAGCTCACGCTTGATGTCAGATTATATGAATAACAAATGTTTAGACTTTTACAGTTAGAACATAATGTCCCAAGAAGCCCATCCATAGGTTATTCATTTATTAGTTTCCCTGTTTCATTGACATACCAAGATTACACAGTTGGTCAGGCCTGAGATTTAAATCCTCTCCATGTGAAGCCAAATTCTGTTTTTCCTGTCATATAATGGTGTTAGGAACGTGTTCAGGAACACAATGCAGAATTCTGAATCTCTTGTAGGACCCTGCTTCCCAAACTTGGCTACTTGGTAAATTTTCTGAGAGGTATTTCAAATACAAATTCCTGGGCCTCACCTCTAGACCTGATTTAGTGGTGTTTGTAAACCTGCCTTTTTTTTTTTTTTTTTAAGATTTTATTTCTTTATTCATGAGAGACACAGAGAGAGGCAGAGACATAGGCAGAGGGAGAAGCAGGCTCCCTGCAGAGAGCCCGATGCAGGACTCCATCCCAGGACCCAGGGATCACGCCCTGAGCCAAAGGCAGATGCTCAACCCCTGAGCCACCCAGGTGTCCCTGTAAAGCTGCCTTTTTGAGTGGTTGCCTGAGGGCTGATGAACAGCCAGGTTTGGCAGGCACTGTTTTGTTGATGATGACTGCTACAATTTTCACCTGATGTCACTTTTAAAATTTAGGCTACAGAGGTTGAAATCAGTGTGATTTAGATCACTGGTTTCTAACCTTCTAAAAACCACCTTGAGGCTCAGTTGGTTAAGTATCTGCCTTTGGCTCAGGTCATGATCTTGGGGTCCCGGGATGAGCCCCTGTCAAGCTCCCTGTTTGGTGGAGAGTCTCCCCCTCCCTCTCCCTGCCCAGCTCTTGTGTGTGAGTTCTCTCTCTCTTCTCTCAAATAAATAGAATCTTAAAAACAAAGCAACTACCTTACTTTTCTTTTAAATTGAAATATAATTGACATATGACATTGTATTAATTTCAGGTATATAACCTAATGATTCGATGTTTAAATTGAAATGTAACTGACATATGACGTTGTATTAATTTCAGGTATATAACCTAATGATTCGATGTTTGTATGTATCGCAGAATCATCACCACAGTAAGTCTAGTTAACACCTACCCAAGGAAACAGAAAACAAAACAAAACAAAAAAGCATCTACACAAGGCTACAGAGATTTTTTTGTTGTTGTTGGGATGAGAACTTTGAAGATTTACCCTATTAGTAGCTTTCAAATATACAATACTGAAGCAGGAGAGTGAGGTTCTTATCTCGGAGAATTGAAGAATGAATCTTATGGACAAAGAAGAGTGAGCAAAGCAATAGAATTTCATTAAGCAAGGAAACAGGAAAAGCTCTCAGGAGAGAGAGGCTCTGGTCCCAAATGGGTTGCCGATGTGGGCCTCCACTGACAGTCTCTTATTTAGAACTGACCGGGAAGCTTGTGGCCTTATCATTCTTGTGACATCTTGGTTTGAGTAAGGACTGGTGATAATATCTTTAATGGCTTACTTCTTTGGGGTCTGATCATTCTTTGTTGGTCACAAAGTGACTGCCATAAAAAGATCCCATCTCTGAGACCCAGGGCAGAGTGGTCTGGTTTCTTCTCTTATCTCTAGTTTCCTTATGGCTCAGCATTTTTCGGATTTTTGATGAGGCTGGTCACACAGCTCCCATGTGAACCTAGTCACATAGTCTACCTACCTCTCCCTACCTAGCTCCACCTGTTCCTTCCTCAATACAGCACTAGGAACTATAGTCACCATGCTGTGCATTACATCCCCAGGACTTATTTTATAAGTGGAAGTTTAAATTACCTTCCCTTTTAAGAATTTGTCGAAATCTGTGGATCTTTCCCTAAGAACCACACATATCAACACACACTTCCACACACCCACACATACCCTTCTGCATACAATTTAAGGGAGTGTATTAGTTTTCTAATGCTGCTATAACATATAACCACAAACTCAGTGGCTTAAAACAACACAATTACTATCTTACAGTTCTAAGGTCAGAAATCTGACACAGGTCTCATCAGACTACCTTTGGGGTGGTGCTAGACTGCATTTCTTTCTGGATGCTCTGGGGGAACAATCCATTTTCACCTTTTCCAGCTTCCAACCTGTGTTCCTTGGTTCATGCATCCCTGCCTCCGTCTTCAAAGCCAGTAGTGTAGCATCTCCCCGCCCCTGCTTGCATGGTCACATCTTTTTATCTGACTGCAATGAAAGGTTCTCTACTTATAAGGGTTCAAATGATTAGATTAGGCCCTCGCAGATAATCCAGGAAAATCTTGCTATCTCAAGTCCTTACCTGTCAGCATATTTGCAAAGTCCCTTTACTATGTAAGGTAACATATTCACAGCTTCCAGGGATAGAGATTTAGACATGTCTGGGTGGAGGGCATTATTCTGCCAACCACAGGGGTCTCAGAACCTCTGAAGCTACTGATAGAATTGTGTGAGCCCTAAGTTAGGAGCTTCTGTTCTAGGAACTGTTCAGTTGGGTGTTCAGTTAGCTACAAATAACCAAATCCTCAAAAGTTGTGGCTCCCATGAATTGGTGTTAAATTTTCTTATATAATAAGAAGTCCTGAAGAAGGCAGCCTAGGTTAAGGGTGGCAGCTGCAGGATGCTGTAACTGAGATCTCTGCAATCTCCTGGCCTTTACTCTGAGGTAGCTCTCAAGATGGGCTTTATTTCCAGCCTGGACCTCTGTCTATGGTGCAGGCAGGCAAGACAGGGGAGGACACAGGGCAAAAGTCACAGGCCATCAGAGTCAGCACACCTTTAAAAAACCTTTCCAGAAGCCCCACCTGCCACAATGTACATTTGTATCACTTTGGCCAGGCACTGTTAGTGTGGCCTCCCCTTCTGCAAGGAAGACTGGGATATATAGTTTCATTTACTTATTTTTTTAAGAGAGATACATTAATGCTGCAGTAATTTCAAGCTCTCTAAATTAGGAAAATGGGAAGTATAGATACTGGGAAGTTACTAGCCATCAGTGGAAACTTGGGTTTTGTTTCCTAAAAGTAGAATGGACCATTTCTTACTCCATAACCAAAACTCAGAGAAAGTTAAAACTCTCCTTCAGAGTGTCTTCCAAAAGGCTTTATCTTCTTTTTCTTTTTAAATTAAATTAAATTTATTTATCTTGGAGAGAGAGAGTGAGGGTGGAGGGAGGAGCAGAGGGAGAGAGAGAGTGAGAGAAGCAGACTCCCCAAAGCATCGAGCCCTGTGCAGGGCTGGAGGTGGTGTGTGTGTGTGTGTGTGTGTGTGTGTGTTTGTGTGTAATTGGGGGTGGTGATAGGTGGGGATGGGGATGGGGGGGGGGTGGGAGGACTCAATCTTACAACCCTGAGATCACCACCCTGAGATCATGACCTGAGCTGAAATCAAGTCTATGGTCAACCAGTTGAGCCACCCAGATGCCCCAAAGGCTTTATCATTTTACTCATCTTGCTTTTCCTCAAGCAGTTCATTTTTTTTCAACAATGTTTAAGCATCTACCTATGTCTGGCACTGAGCTGGGCCTTGGGGATACAAAGAGAATTAAGATATTTTTCTTTTTTCAAGATTTGATTTATTTATTTGAGACAGCAGAATGAGAAAAAGAACATGAGTGGGGATGGAGGGGCAGAAAAAGAAGGACAAGCAGACTCCCCACTGAGCAGGTAACCTGATGCAGGGCTCAATCCCAGGACCCTGGAATCATGACCTGAGCTGAAGGCAGATGCTTAACTGACTGAACGAACCACCCTAGGCACCCCAAGATACTTTTTTTTTCTGTAGAGAATCTTGCAGTCTAGAAGGAACAGAGAGCCAAAAAGAAAAAGATTATAATATTGTAAGTGTTGAGATACAGGCATGTGAACACTGCTGTGGGAGCTCAGCGGAGAAAGGGGCAGAGGAAGAGTCACATAAAGAGTGAGGCAAGAACTGAACCAGAATATTAGGATGGGTGGGACTTTTCCAGTTGGATAAGAGGGTGGAACATTTCAGGAAGAAGGAACAGCTTTGGAGAATGCACAGATGTCTGAAAGCCCCTGTTGGATGCATTTAGGGAACAGACAGATGTTGAGTGTCAGTGCTTTGGAGGGTTCCTGGCAGTGAGGCAGAAAAGGGGCACAAATGGGGCTGGAAACAAGGGTAGGGACACCCACCCTACTTCAGTCTTGCTATGGAGCATTGGCTCCAATCTGTGGGAAGGGGGAGGCAACAGAAGTTTTCAAACCATTATCTTATCTCTATTGTAGGGGGGAAAGGTAAAAAAGAAGAGAGCACATGTAGAGAAACCATAATAGTGTAGTCACACTTCATTGACAATAAAAGAGCCAATTCAGTATGAATCATATATCTGTATCTAAAAACAAGCCCTAAATTATAGAGGAAAAACCCAACAGAACTAAATTAGAAAATTCATCATCATAGATAGAGATTTTAATATATCTCATCAAGTCACTCATAGAATAAGCAAAGAAATATCAGTAGGGATATATAAATTTTGATCTACATGATTTTACAAAATTGACCTGACATACATAGAACAATAATTACAACAATGTGTTCTACATTCTCTCTCTCTCTTTTTTTAAGACTTTATTTTTAACTAATCTCCATACCCAATGTGGGGCTGGAACTCACAACTCCAAGGTCAAGTAACACACTCTACTGGCTGAGCCAGTCAGATGTCCCTACATTTTTTTCAAGTTCCCATGAAACATTCACCAAATTGACCATATGCTGGGTCATAAAGTATATCTTGATGAATTTCAAAGAATTTAAAACATACAAAGTATGTTTTACAACCATAATGGAATTAAGAAATCAGTAACAAGGAATATCTGGGTGGCTCAGTTGGTTAAGTCTCAGACTCATGATTTCAGTTCAGGTCATGGTCTCAGGGTTGTGGGATGGAGCCCCTAGTGGGGCTCCTTACTCAGTGGGGAGTCTGCTTGAGATTCTCTCCCTCTCCCTCTGCCCCCCCCCCCACAGGCGCTCTTTCTTAAAATAAATACTTCTTTTTAAAAAAATAAAAAGAAATTAGTAAAAAGAAAAAAACTCCCCAAACTTGAAAGTTAAAGAATATATTTCTATATATTCCATGGACCAAGGAGAACTCAACAACAATTAGAAAATATTTTAGGAAAAAACAACTGAGTGGCTCAGTTGGTTAAGGGACCTACTCTTGATTTTGGCTCAGGTCATGATCTCACTGTTGTGAGATCAAGCCCTGCATTGGGCTCTGTGCTGGGCATGAAACCTGCTTAAGATTCTCTCTCTGTCAAATAAATAAATAAATAAATACATACATACATATTTTGAACTGATCGATAATGACAATACAATATATTGGCAGAACTTACAGGATGCAAGTCAGATAGTGCCTAGAGGGAAATTTGTGTGTGTGTGTGTATAGAAATTTATATATAATATATATCATATATATTTATATATTATAAAACGTATGTATTAGAAAAGAATTAGAAAAATAGTAAGGCTAAAAATCTGAGTATCTATCTCAAGGAGCTAGAAAAAAGTATTGCAAATTAAATCCAAAGAAATTAGAAGAAACAGTAAAGAAGGAAATCTTCTTTAAAAAGATTAATAAAATTAATAACTCTCACCAAGACAAATAAAACACAAGTTACCTATGAAATGAGGGACATCCCTATGGATACTGTAGAAATAAAAAAGATAATAATTATGACACTGTGGGTCAAGGAAAGCAAGGGCTTGACTCGAAGCCTAGGCAGCAGAGATGAGAATGAGTTGATAGATTTAAGAGTTTGAGGAGGTGGAATAAACAGGACTGGTTGGATAGGGGGTGGGAGAGAAATAGATATAGGACTTTGTGTTAGGCTCTTATCTTAGGTGACTGTGTGGCCGGGAGCACCATTGGTGAGTCTGGGCAGCTCACGTAGAGAAACAAGCTTGGGGAAATGAGGCAGAAATAACCTTTCTCTGTTTAATTGTGCTGCTTTTTTTTGAGTTTAGGTACTTGCTATCTGGGACATGGGATTATTTTTGTGTGTGTGTGTGTATATCTATATCTATGTATCTATAGAATAGGATGTGAGGTGTATATGTCACTGTATATATTTGTATGTGTATGGGTATATATAAATAAATATATATACACACATATATATGTATATGTGTGTGTGTGTGTGTATATATATATATATATAGAGAGAGAGAGAGAGAGAGAAACCCCCAGAATATAATAAGTGTTAAGAGCACATAGAGATAGTAGAATTTTGTGCACTGTCTGTGGGATGGAAAATGATGCAGCTGTTGTAGAAAACATTATGGTAGTCCTTAAAAAATTAAATACAGAACTGCTATATGAAACAGCAATCCTACTTCAGGGGCATATACCTTAAAGACCTGACTGCGATGATCTCAAACAGGTAACTGTACCCTTACATTCATAGCAGTCTTATTTGCATATTCACAGTAGCCAGAGGGTGGAACCAACCCGAGTGTCCATCAAAGGATCAATATATAAAGAAAACATGTATGTGCAATATTATTCAGCCTTAAAAAGGAAGAAAGTGCTGACACCTGCTCCAACATAGGTGAACCTTGAGGGCATTTTGCTAAGTGGAGTAAGCCAGCCGCATATGATTCCCCTCATACGAAGTCCTGAGAGCAGCCCAGTTCAAAGACACAAAGTAGAATGACGGTTGCCAAGGGCTGGGGGCGGGGAGGATTGGGGAGTTGGTGTTTAATGGATGTAGAGTTTCAGTTTTGCAAGACAGGAAAGTTCTGGAGGTGAGTGGTGGTGGATGCGCAGCAACCTAAGTGTACTTAATGCCATTAGGCCTGTACACTCAAAGACGGTTAAGATGGCAAGTCTCATACTGTGTATATTTTATCACAGTAACACCTGACTCCGCACACACGGCTGGGCCCAACCCTCAGAGCTTCTTCGTGTTTTGTTTTTAAGATCTATGTGTTTGTTTATTGATGAGACCCACACAGAGGCAGAGGCCTCGGCAGAGGGAGAGGCGGGCTCCCTGGGGGCCCCGGTGCGGGCCTCAGTCCCTGGGCCAGCGCATCCCCCGGAGCCACCTCGGAGCCCCGTCCCCGAGCGCCCCAACCTCGGGGCTTCTGGCTCCTCCGGTCTGCGGTGGGACCTGCGGATGCGCGTGGCCAGCCGGCTCGCACGGGCCGAGGCTGCGGGCGGAGACCTCGCGCCGGCCGGGCGGGAGCGCACCCGCAGTCCTTGGTGCGGGGTCCGGGTGCGAGTCCGGGGCGAGGCCCGCGGGGGGCGGGGCCGCGGCGGTCGCGGGCCGCCGGGCGGTCGGCAGGGGGCGCTGGCGCGCCGTCCCCCCGCCGCCCCGGGCCGCCCACCCCGCGGGCGCGCCTCCCCGCAGCCCAGCGCCGCCCGGCCGGGACCGCTCGCTCGGGGCGCGCAGACCTCGCGGCCGCAGCCTGGACGCCGCCCGCCGCCCGCCGCCCGCCGCCCGCCGCCCGCCGCCCGCCGCCCTGCGCTCGGCCTCGCCGCCCGCCCGCCGCCCGCCCGCAGTCCCGACCTCGGAGCGCGGCCCGCCCCGGAGCCTCCCGGCCGTCGGCGGCCCCGCGGCCCCGCGCCCTCGCGCTCGGCGCCGGCCCGGGGGCAGCGAGCGCGGCGGCCGCTGGGGCTGGGGCTGGGGCTGGGGCTGGGGCTGGGGCTGGGGCTGGGGATGGGTGGGCCGGCGGCGCGGACGGGCGCGGGGGGGCTCCGCGCGCTGCTGCTGGCGCTCGTGGCCGCGGGGCCGCCCGCCGACGCCTACAGCCTGGACCCGCAGCGCCCGGTGCGCTTCCAGGGGCCCGCCGGCTCCTTCTTCGGCTACGCGGTGCTGGAGCACGTCCACGACCACACGCGCTGGTGAGTGCCCGCTGTCCGAGGGCCGCGGCCGCCCTCAGGCCGGGGAGCTCCTGCCACGCCGCCCCCCCCAGGCCACTCTGGTGCGTGGTGCCGGACGTGTGTGTCGGGGAGGCGCGGGCCCCGAGGTCAGTGTCTGCGCCCTGCGGCCCAGAGCCCCCCCCCCCCTACACGGCCTCCCAGGGAGCAAGCTGCGAGGGCCCAGGATGCCGGACAGGAGGGTGGCGCAGCACCCTAAGTGCCAAGGCTGGTGGGCGACTCCTGGGGCAGCCTGGGCCTCCTTTCCCACGGGCCATCTGACCCGGAGACAAGCACCTGAGGTTTTAGAAGACGGATGTGGTTCTCTAGAGCTCAAGGAGTCTAGTTTGCTCCTGGAGAGTCCCAGAGGGTAGGAACCTGCCTCCATTAAGTGCCTCAGCTAACAGGCGCAGAGCGTGACTGCCCAGCCCCTGCGGAGTGGCACTGAGAGGAGGCTGGTTCCTCCTTGACTCCTTCCCCAGGCACGTGCAAGTCCCACAGCACACGAGGGTCACCTCTTCATCAGAGAGTTAGACCACAGACAGTTCTCCTATTCAAGGTCATGGCCCAGTGGGCCCCGGGTGACAGACAAGTCTGGAGTTGGGAGTTGGTTTTATTGTGTGGGCACCAGTGTGAGTATCCTTTGGGGATGCAGGTTAGGAAGGTGAGGTCAGTAATGTGTGCTCTCCACATGCAGCTCTGTGAGACGGTCACTGCTCCGAATTGGACGGAAGCTGATCAAAAGGGGTGCGTTTGGGGGATCCCTGGGTGGCTCAGCGGTGTGGCGCCTGCCTTTGGCCCAGGGCGCGGTCCTGGAGGCCCGGGATCGAATCCCACGTCAGGCTCCCAGCATGGAGCCTGCTTCTCCCTCCTCCTGTGTCTCTGCCTCTCTCTCTCTCTCTCTCTCTCTCTCTCTCTCTCTCTCTATGTCTATCATAAATAAATAAATAAATCTAGAAAAAAAATCTTGAAAAAGGGTGCGTTTGGGGACACCTGGGTGGCCCAGCGGTTAAGCGTCTGCCTTCAGCTCAGGACGTGATCCTGGAGTCCGGGATCGAGTCCCACATCAGGCTCCCTGCATGGAGCCTGCTTCTCCCTCTGCCTGTATCTTTCTCTGCCTCTCTCTCTCTGCATCTATCAGAATAAATAAATAAAATCTTTTTTTAAAAGGTGGGTTTGTAGGTTTGAGCATTCCTGGGAAAGGGTGACTCCGTGACCGGCCAGCATGTTCACAATCATGTTGTTTAGGAGAACTGCCTCCAAGAGGACCAGTTTTTAAAGTCCTTTATGGCCCCTGTCCAGTCCTGCATCTCCTTCTCTACAGTTTACTCCAGTTGCTGAGTTTAAGGCTAGATTGTCTTTTTCTGCATTGCCAAATCCCCCTTTTTTAAATTTATTTTTTCAAATCCCCCTTTTAAAGCCACGCAGGCCTTTTCCATGTCCCGCATGTCCCAGTCCACTGTGGGCTTTGGATTTGGTAGAGAATGCAACAGGAGCAGTTGGAGAACGCATCCCAGAACCCCACGCTGGGCTCTTGGACTGTGTGGCTTTGGCACAAAGTATGTGGAGCCAGTGGTCAGGAATTGGAGGGCTTTTCTGGGCAGGGGGCTCTCGAGGAAAGGCAGGCAGACGCTCAACCACTGAGCAACCCAGGAGTCCCTTTATCATAGTTTTGCTATGTCCTTGATGTCTGTCCTCTTGCTGCTTTTTCCCAGCATTTTCCTCCCTAGCCTTTTCTCTCCTCTCCCTTCCCTCCAATATTCTTTGTCTTAGATCTTGAATGTTATTCTCAGCTGATTCTGCTGCCCAGACTTTGTCAACTGTGGCTCTTGAAGCAATAGACTTCCAGCCACACCTCCTTTCTCTTCTCTGGAAACTAGACTCCCCATGAGGCCAAGGAAACTTCTACCAAAGCCCCCTCACTCACATGGGCCCCCACCAAGACCCTGTGCCTAAATTTATTTTATTTTAAAGATTTATTTATTTATTTATTTATCTATGATAGACAGAGAGAGAGAGAAAGAGAGAGAGAGAGAGAGGCAGAGACACAGGAGGAGGGAGAAGCAGGCTCCATGCCGGGAGCCCGATGCGGGACTCGATCCCGGGACTCCAGGACCACGCCCTGGGCCAAAGGCAGGCGCTAAACCACTGAGCCACCCAGGGATCCCCTAAATTTATAGTCCTAACTTTGTATTAAAGGTAGTCACCCTAAATTTACGAGATCCAGGCTCTGTGGAATCTGGATCTACCCAATGTCTCTAAACGTTTAGCTCTGAGGTTGGTTGAGTGACTTAGCGACTAATTGCTGGTCTCTTCCTACTAGGCAGTCCCTGGGCCCTGGGCCACTAGAGATGCAGACTCCTCAAAACTGAGGAGTCTGCATCCCCTCCTACTGGAGGGACGTGTAGGTTGTTTCCAATTACTCATGATTATAAACAACAGCAGGGGTAAACATCCCTGTAACTAAAGCCTTGCGGACATCCTTAATTATTTCCTTTGAATAAATTCCGGGGCTTGGAATTGCTGGGTCAGAGAGGAGGGAGGCTTGAGACGTTTTCTATGCATCTTCAAAGTGCCAGTGAAGTTAAAGTGTGTACTTTAGAGGAATGCATTAACTCTGACCCTGGGGTTTTGGAGTGATTTGCTGCAGGGCTGATCCCGTGCAGTTGAAGAGCTTTGCCATCTCTATGAGGGGAATTAAAAAGATCACAAATAGGCAGAAATGGGTGTGAGAAGTAAGTGATAGACATGAAAAGGAAAAGAAAGACATTGAAACTTTTGAGAAGAAGGAAAATGTTAATTAAGCCTTGTATTTGGAGTTTGTCTTCTTAAGAAATTCCTACTGAGCTTCTTAGTTCAGTATTAGTGGTTTAGTAAATTGGCTTCATGTTAATTGAACACTGTTTTACAGGTAGAAGGATTTGTTGCAGATAGGATAGAGGAGCAAGAAGAATGTGCTGGAGGGGCCGGGGATACAGCCCAGGCACCAGGGTCAGGGTGGGCTCTGCCGCAGAGCTGAGGGTCCGTGGTGTTAACGTGATTCCCGGCGCACATCACAAAGCACGTGTATGTGCTCTGCCAGTAGAGCTAACACTTGTTCTTGAATCCCATAACTGAGCATACCTGTCACTGCTCAGAAAGTTTTAGATCTCTGCAAGACCTAGAGGTGACCTTGCTTCTCTAAACCCTGGGGCTTGAACACAGCTTCTCTGGTCCCATCACATCCAGAGCAGAGCCCCAGACCCAGTGTTTGGCTTGAATGGTCCCTCTGTTGCTGTGCTCCAGGCAGTGAGAGTTGTCCTCATGGGCAGGTGGACCAGAATATCCCAGACAGTGTTACAGATGTCATTTGGGTGCAAACATACAAATGACTCAGTTTCTTCTTTGCCAGCAACACTCAGGGTGTCTGCCTGCCAGAGTTAGCTTCCTCTCCTGTACCTCTCTCCCCACACCCTCTGCCCCGGGTCTTCTTGCATCCTTTGAGCAACAGCACTAGGTGCCAGGGAACATGGACAAAGCCCATTTCTGTCCCCTTTGCTTAGACGTGTACCGGTTCTTCAGCTGCAGGGCAGACAACTATAACACCCTGTGATATAAATAAATGCAGCCCGGCTGGCGTCCAGCCCCCAGAGTGGGTTTCTTTCACACCCCTCCCTTCCCCTCCCCTCCTTCCTCTCTGCCCCAGACGCCCTGGAGTCCAAGGTGGTTGGGTGCATTGGCTTCCTTTCTGGCGACGTGCTTCCTGCCCCATCTCCCGGGACACATCAAGACGGCTGTGCTCAGGCGCAGAGCAAGTGCTCGGAAATGGAAGACGCGCCGGCTTTCTGCTTTGTTAAGGCTGTCAGAGCATCATTCAGTGAGGAATAGGAGGTAATTCAGAGCCAAGGAGAACATAACATTCTCCTTTTGCATTAAGGTTGAGGATTAAAAGAACAAGCTAGATGGTTCTGCACTGCCACTGCAGTGGCTATTAGCCAGATGGATTGCTATTTAAATTAAAATTAATTACAATCAAATAAAATTAAGAATTCAGTTTCTCAGTCATACGAGCCACATTTCAAGTGCTCAACATCCACACGTGGATAATGACTAGTGTACTGGACGGTATGTAGAATACTTACCGTGGAGAGTTTTGGGCAGTGTGGGTGTTTAGAGCAATGAATTCAGTCTTCAAGGGCTAGACAAGGATCAGACGGTGACATAAGAAAAACAAAAAATCAGCCCTTGGCATATCTGTGTATCAAAACAAGTTCGGGTGGTTAAGTCTAACTCCGAATTAATAGTGGACAAGCCAGGGAGGCTGACTTCTTTGTCTTTTCCCTGCTCAGACACTGGAGTGGGTGCTCTGCTAAGGTGGAGGGATTCAGGAGTGGAAACCCCACCACCTGTCTGATGGATGACATTGTGGGGTTCTTGTCTTGTGTCTCAGGCACAGCCTAATATGTGGGCTCTGATGGGGAGAGGCTCATTCTTGGGATGGCACAGGTGGTTCAGAGGGGCAAAGGGGAGACCCCCATGAAGGCAAAACTTCTAAAAGGGGGACCCTGGGATCCAGGACCTTGCAGTAGCCCACTGCCTGTCTCTGGGAGGTGGCGTCCAGAAATGGCAGTGGCAGCCGCACCTTCTTCTAAGCTGCATGGGGCATGTCTTGGCTGAGTTCTGGCCCATACCAGGCCCTTGGGTGGGAGTGTGGCTCCACTTCCCCAGAAGGATTTTCTGGAAGTCACATTTTCAGACCCTGTTCTTCACACCTGCAGGTTCTTACTGCCCTGCAAAGCCTGCTTTCTCAAGCTCTCAGGAAGGCATGGCGTGTGTGTGTGAGGCCTGAGTTCTAAGGGACCCAGAAAGTGTCTCTTGGGGTCTCTGGGGTGTTTCTCTGCGGATCTGGAGAAGCTGGCAGGGGTGCTGTTTCCTGAGCTAGTGCTGAAAGCTGGCAGGGGCAGAGGCAGAGGCAGAGGCAGCCGTCTTGCCCAGGGGAGAACGTTATGGGGCAAGAAGACGACTCTTCTCAAGCAAGTCACTTACAGCTCTGGGTGTGAGGGTGTGAAGAGCTGGGCCCCAGCCAGTTCTGACTCCCTGCTGACTTGCTGCTAGTCCGGAAATGGTCTTTTTCTGATAACTCTTACTGTGATTTGTCTGGGGGGAAATGTTGTTTTCATGTGTATTAAAAGGAGCCACTGTGTTCTCAGAAATCAAGGGAGTAGCCTGTAACTTTAAGAAATGAAAACTGATCATCCCAACAGATAGTATTGATTGGGCATCGCTCTGTAAGGGGTCAAATGCTTTCACAGGCATCATAGTCTTTAGTGGAATCTTTGGGACAATCTTTGGGTTGCATGGTTTTCCAGTTTGCCAGTTGGAGAACTGCAGCTTAGAGTTACCTTGTCCAAAGCTGGCCCCAGGCTGGGTGATCAGTGCACATTGACTGGGAGCTTGTGTCAGTGTTGTGTCCTCTGGGAGTGGATGCTCGGGCAGAGATAGGAGTACCAGAGAAGTGTGGGGGGTAAGGGCTATGGAGGGAGTAAGGAGAGTTCAGACTGTGCTGTAGATCTAATTAAGGTGTCCATCAATTCAGCAGGGCCACCCCTCCCCCTCGCCCCCACCATGATCCTGATCAGTCATTGGCTGTGCCTGCCTGGGAGGAGCATGGCCTCAGCTTGATTGCTCTGCCACCCTGAAGAGGCTGCCCTTGGGGACTGTCAGCTCACTGCCCCCTTGTAGCTGAGCAGCATAAGGTGGCGCAGGGGATGCACGCCTCCATGGCTGCCATGGAGCCCATCGTCTGTGAATCGCTGTGTTAGGAAGGTATGAGATGTGCTCCTTGGCCAGCAGTTGTGGCTGGGGATTATCTGTGCCTTTGCTTATTACACTGGGTCAGCATGGGGAACATTAGGATTCTGGCCTACAGCCAACTCCAGGGTGTTCTAGCTGCTAACTGATGCCCAGGGCACCTCTTCCTGATTTCAAGGAAGTCACAGGTGAAGGATGGAAGAGGGAGAGGCCCCCCCCTTACCTTGAACCATTGGGCAACTTATGAGTTCCTGACCAGAGGGAGCAGTGGGACCTCATTCCTGGTACCTTGTGAACCACAAGCCATTAAACCACATGGATTGGTGACCAGCCCAAGCAAAAGAAAGTGTTTTATTATGACCTTCCTTTTTCCAGAGGGAGCCCTAGAAAGTGAAAGTGAATCCAAGATTGGGAAAGATCTAGAGTCTTTGAAACCACAGGCTCTCTGGGTCCCCAATTTCTGCTTTCTGAGAGAACAGAAAAGCCTTGTGTTGTGAGTTTGTTCACAGCTGAAGCAACATGGTGGCAGCAGCCATACATACTGAGTCCTTAGCATGTGTTGAGTACTATTCTACATGCTTTATATGCATGAACTCATTTAATGTTCCTGAGTCTCAGCTGGTTGTCATTCTAGTCCCATTCACAAAGGGGAACACTGAAACACAGAGATGTTGCTTGCCTAGGTCAGGTGGCCAAAGTGGCAGAGCTGGTGTGTGTTCTCTGGAAAAGAGGAGTAAAGAGTTTCTCCCTCTTCTCATTCTTGGGTGCCTTAAATGAGGTGATGTACACAAAGCCTGGAATACCACCTCCAGCACCTAGGAAACCCTTGATAAATACTAGTACTTCTTTTTATTTTTACTTGGATCTGGCCTTTGGAACTAATGGTCCTCTTCATCCCAACTTGAGATACTAAAAGAGTTTGCTTTCAGGACATTTATTGACTCCTTTATTGGTTTATCAAAATCGAAGTGTCTATACTCAATGCAGAAATGAATGTGATAGACCTGTGTAAGGTGCATTCGTTATGTGTGGTCTTTAAAATTTTGGTCATACTCTATGTAAATCTGCATTTTTGTGTATTCCATTACATCCTCTCTGCTTCCAGAAGGCCTCTGAGATGGCTTCTTTATTTATTTTTATTTTTTTTAAAGATTTTATTTATTTATTCATGAGAGACACAGAGAGAGGCAGAGACACAGGCAGAGGGAGAAGCAGGCTCCACGCAGGGAGCACAATGTGGGACTCGATCCTGGGACTCCAGGATCACACCCTGGGCCAAAGGCAGGCACCAAACTGCTGAGCCATCCAGGCGTCCCTGAGATGGCTTCTTTAATTGGAGGCCTGTGGGATTGGACATCCCAGAGCTTTGCATGCTGCTTTCTTCTCTCAGCAGGTGGGATGCCACCCCTGTGGTGGGGTGCTCTGGCCCCCATCCTGGGCTCCATATAAGTCTGAGAGGTAGGTCTGTAGTTCTAAGGTTGGGGGGTAGTAGTGAGAATTTTAGTAAAAAAGTATAAAGGTAAAAGTACTAACCTGTTCTTGGAGAAAAAAATTCTTGCAAGAAAGCACTGGAAAGACCTCATGGCTTTTATTCACATCTCCCAGAGTCTTGCCTCTCTTGGATTTTAATGTTTACCTGATGCTCTCAGGTGAAGAAGGAAAGCATTGGCTCTTTTACCATGCTCCCTTCTCCAGTGGCTGCTTCTCGGTGCATCTGCCAAGACCTGAGGCCCTGGCCAGGATAGCAGCCTCTGAGGACACTTCACTCCCTGACAGAGGCCTCTCCACGGTCCTCTCCACGGAGGGGACCCTGCCTGCGCCTCTGCTCTGTCCCAATTGGGCATAGAAGCCACTTGTTTCATTCTCTGACTCCGCATTTGGATTGAACCCCTCCCTCTTTCCCTTTCTTTACTCCAGCCTAAAGTTCCCAGAATAAAAATATTATTGCCAGTCTTTTATGAGTACTATCTGTGTGCCAGAGGGGCTATGTTCATCGTCACTCTGAAGCAGTGGGGCTGCTAGTGAGGTGCAGAAGCCAAAACCAAGGTTACCCAGCAAGTAGATTGCAGAGTTGTGATTTGAACCTCGATGGGCCTGACTTAGTGCTGGTCTGGCCATTTTCAGGGTCAGCCTTGCAACTGTGCCCTCCCCCATCAAGCCCCTGTCCAAGGTATTCATTTCCTAAGGAGGAAGAAAAAGTGCCCTGATGCTACTTCTGGGAGCATTTGTCTGCCCCTGGCCTTGGTGGATGAAAACTCCTACCCTGTTCTCAAAAGTCTGGCCATCCTAAATGCACCCCCCCCACACACATGCACACATACTTTGCTATTTCCTTTTGTGCCTCACTGCTGTCCTGGGAAGAGGACTGTGCATTTGTATTATCTTTTAAAGACGAAGTCCTGAGTGGCCAGGGAGCTTGCCTGAGATCACAGAGGTGGAGGTGAGGGAGCACATTCTTCAGGGCTGTATCTCCCACCCCACCCTGCCTTGCACATAGCAGGGTCCTCAGTAAAAGTTTGTGGTCCTGGTTGGCAAGAAGATTTCCCTTGGGGGAAGGAGAGGAGACCAGACAGCTGGAGGAACAGGAGCAGCAGTTCTCAGCTGCAGAGCCAGGTCCATAGGCTGGACTGAGGAGCAATTGGGGGACAGTGGAGGTACCACAGTACACTTCCATGCAAAAGTGGCATGTCCTGCCTTGATGCTCTGTTTTCTATTACCACAATGTTGCTGTGTAACAAACTACTCTATGACTCGGGATTAAACCAATCACCATTTATTAGCTCATGACTCTATAGTTGGCAGTTTAGGCTGGGTTCAGCGGGATGGTTCTTCTCTCAGCTGGGCTCATGCAAGTGTCTGCTGTTAACTTCTGGTTAGGCTGGTTGGCCGGCTGGTCTAGGATGGCTTCACTGGGGATGGCTCCTCTCCATGTGTCTTTTACCCCCCAGCAGCATGGCTTGTACACATGGTGGCTGAGCAGGGTGCCAAGAGAGCAATCAGGAGCATGAATGATCTCTTGAAGCCGAAGCTGGGAAGTCAAACCACTTCCCCTCCATCACATTCTGTTGGCCAATGCAAGTTTTGGGCCTGCCCACATTTAAGGGGTGCTGGGGGTAGAGGGTGGGGACAGACGTCACTTCCTAATGGAAGAAACTGCAGAGCCCCATTGAGAAGGGCATGGCTCCTTTTGCAGTCTGCTAGTACTGGTGAGAGTGCCCTAGGCATTCCTGGATTTCTATGAGCTCAGCTGAGGGTCTGAATAAATTCCTGGGTCTGAGGAGCTCCTGAGAGTGCTACGAAGATGAGGAGCTGGGACAAGTTGGGTGCTCAGGTGTTTGGCCTACTGTCTAACATTCTCATGTTTCATTGAGCACCAACTTTGTACCAAGCACCATGCTAGGTACTTTATAAACATTAGCTTAAACATTGTGAGAACCCTTACTAGGTACATTTCAATTCTTCCTGTTTTACAGAAGAAGAAAATGGAGGCCCAGAGTAGTGAATCTATGTGGCCTCAGATAGGACACTTATCAGTGTTGCAGAACTTGAACCCTGTGCTATCCCTGTGTTTCTTACACTTTCCCCCCCTGAATAACTTGCCCTCAAAGCTTAGAACTCAAGTGGAAATATTAGTTTTAAACCCCTAAAAAGCAGTTAGTATTCCCTGTTTTGAGCCTGAGCCTCAGTTTCCCCAAATGTAAAAAGAGGAGCTTCTGGGGCCTTTTAGGTTCGCCAGCTCTGTTGGCAGGCATTGGCCCTAGAGAGTCTGTGCTCTCTGGGTGTTAAGGGTTCTGTGTGGTCAGAGGTGGCTCCCTGGCAGCAACCAGCTCTCTCTCTGTTCAAGTCTTGGCTATTTTCTGCCCAGTAAGGGAGGTGGAGTGATTCTTAGGGTTTCTGGGCAGTGTGGAGGGACATGCAATGATTGAATTCCACTCATGTAACTGACACATGGGTCCCTGGGGAAGCTTTTACATTGCGTTCAAATGCACAGAAGCAAACCTAATGCATTTAAGGTTTTCAATTCCCAGTTGCTGCCCTCGAACTCACTGTAATTTCACCCTGAGGAATTGCTGCTGTGGAATTAGTGGGCAGGGAGGGAGCCTTCCCCAGGGAGGCAGCTTGGTCCTTCTCTGTCGCCCGCTGGCTAGGGAATTTACCTGCTGTTTGCTCTCTTGATGTTAGGGATGGGTTCAGAGCAGATGGGTGGTAGGAGTGGAGCCCTTGTAGCCAGCTTGACCACACACATGTCAACCAAGGAGGTGGCTGCATTGGAAAAAGGGAGGGCATTTAAACTGCCACAATCAGGGAGTTTGGAGGACTGGAAAGAGCACACCCTCAGACATGGATGCCCAGGGTGTAAATCCAAGCTCTACTGCTCACCAGTTTGTAACCCACAGTCTCTGAGTAAAGTGCACACCAGAAGCTGCCCAACGGGGTTACCTTTGAGCAAGAAATCAGACCACATGTGAGCATAACTGGTGCTGGCAGATGAGCAGATGAGCCCAGCTCTCCAGACAGGTGTCTGAACTATACATTAGGAGAGGCAAACCTCTGAGCATCACTGTGCCAACAGTGTATACGTTTTAGAAAAGCAAGAAAGTGATCAACACAGCCTGTTGCGGGAGGATAAAGGGCTTCTTTCTATTCTAAACCCTGGTCCTTTGGCATGACAGAAATTCCAAATCAAAGTTCTAACCTGGGGGCCACCCACAGAGCCTCATGAGTGCTTGTTTAGGCAAGATCACATGTGGTGGCTAGCAGCAGAGGGGTCGCTCCTCACTTGGCTCCCTTTTCCTACTTTCTGGCTCATGTGGGGTGGGCAGAGAGGGGAGACGGCCCTGTACTTGTGGGCTTGCTTTTGCTTTTTACTGTGCTTTGTGGGCTTGGGTACAGCCTGTGACTACCTTTGGCCACCTGTTCCTCCATCTGTAAAATGGGGATGGGAGTGCCTTCCACAGAATTGCTCTGAAGATTAAATGCAATTCTGCCTTTAAGGAGCCTAGCCTAGCATCTGCATACTCTAAGTGCCTGATACACCCTGGTTGTCCTTGTAATTAGAAATCTAGAGTTATGAATTAATGAAGGAACTCTAAAACATCTTGGAAGTTTGGGTGCATCTTTAACGGGCTAGGATAGGAGGAGAGTCTCACTTCTCAAGAGTCATCTGTTCATACTGGCTCCAAATGGAACATGATTTGTAATCGGCATTGGTAGTTATATATCAACCAGAGAGCTGGTTAAGATGTGCGTTCTGATTTAGCAGGCTGAGAGCTGAGATTCTCCATTTCCATCTAGCTCCCATGCCGCTGGTCTGAGGACCACACTTGAAGTAGCCAGCAAAGGTGAGAATCAGCCTGATGATTTAGTGATGGGAGCCTGTTGGTGGGAACACTTGGGCCCTTTCATATGGTAACAGTACGAGGGAAAGAAACATCTCAGGGTCTTGTCAAGAGTACAGGGAAGATTTGGGGGGATCTTTGAAGTGTCTGGGCTATCTCTTTATAACTCAGAGAACAATGAGAGAAAAGGCAGATGGCATCTTTTTGGTGGTTTGTCCTGAACCCTGGGCGGTTGCATGCTCTCCATCTCTTGGGATTGGCCTGGCGGAGAGCCAGCTGAACCAACTTCAGAAGAGACAGGCTCATCGGCTGGCCGGCAGCAGCAGTCTTGCTGGCAGACAGCCTAGGTAAAGAACAGCACCAGGCTGTGGAGGAAGCCACGGCGTTCTGTAAACACAGAGATACAAGCTCATTCTCCACCGTGCCACCCCAGTGAGCGTGTATGTGTGTACACACACCCCTCATCTCTTGCTTCATTTCCCATGACAAAGGATTTGGGAAGAACCTTCTCATCTGGCCAGCTGATGAAGAGCTATACGCAGAGGGTTGTTATCAGTGCTTGATCAGCCATTGGTAGAACCCCTGAGTACTTTGGGCTTGGAAGAGAAAAATAAACCAGTGGATCCTTTTTCTATCTTAGGTTTTGATGGGGACTTCACCCTTCTCAGTCTCAGCTCTAGGCTGGATGAAGCCGCAGTTGGGATTTTAGCCCTCCGGGATCCCTTCCTGGAATAACCTGTGAGCCTTGATCTGTGAATTTGGCACAATGGCACTTCTGACATGACCAGGGTCCTAGTGCCATTTGGGAGGATGTGATACAGAAGCACCTTGTTTCTTGCAGCCATTTCCCTTCCTCAGTATGGGAATAATTCTCTCCTTTGTGTAATTTTTACCAAATGAATTGCAAGTGGCATTTATTCACTGTGCTAATGTAAATTTGAAATTTGTGGGAATGTTTGGACCAAGCCCTGTCCCACTGGGGTTTTTGAGTGCAGGAGGCATTTTATGTTCCGCAGCTCCTACAACCTGACATGTGGAAAGGCAGTGGATGTTTCGGCAGTTTAGACATGTCAAACTGCTAATTCTTCTCACCTGTGAAAACACAACTGGCATTATCAAGAGCAACCCTTGGCCTGCCCTGGTGGCTCTGAAGCTCAGCGCCAGAAGCCAGGGGGGGAAATTGATCCCTTAATGTGGCTTTCTTCTCACTGGAGTTTTGTTTTGAGTGTCATCATGCATTTGAGTTAGAGCAGCCGGGAGCCCGCGAGTTGCCCTGGTGTGGTCTGTGTGGTGAAGCGCTTACAAAGATTTCCGAAGGCTGTGGGTTCCAGCCCCACCATTGCCTAAGGATTTTGCAGCTGGGGCCCACTGTGGGGGGGCTGCAGGAGTGGGAGTTGCCAGCAAGCACCTGGAAGCACAGCTTCCTGGGGTGCTACCGAGGGACTGCAGGGAAGCTTCGAGGCCTGTTCCTCTTATACCCCACTGTGTATAGACTCTCAAGTATAGACTCTCAAGACTTACCTAGAAAAAAACGGTCTAGTGAGGGTGAGTTTCCCTGGCTCACTGTGTCCTCAGAGATCCTCTGTGTTCTGGGTGTTGAGGGATTGGGCTCAGAGGCAGTGGGAATGAAGACAGGACCCACATGCCTTCTCATGAACCTGATGCCACATCTCTAAGCCAGATTAGTATGGCTGTTGGGCCTTTGCTGAGGGTCCCAGACTTTTGTTGTCTGATATATAGATCTCCATTCCTTTCAGCCAAGGTGCTGGGGAGGGAGCAGTGTCATTCTGTGGGTGGGGGTGGGGTGAATGTCATGATTCCCAAGGTGAAGGTGGCTTTCAGGACAAAGTGAGGGGAGCTTGGGCTAGCTTTCCACATCTCTGGGGAGGCTGTCTGGGGTCATTCCAACCTCTGCTAGACTGCTTTTCCACACATACATAGTAGATAATGCATTCTATTCCAAGGCCAGTGGGGAATGGTGTACTTTACAATGTGCCTGGTACCTCTTAGGGTGAATCGCATCTCCTTTCCAGGCTGCTACACATAAGAAGCAGCTCATGTTCTCCTTCAGAAGTGGCTTGGAATTTTCTACTCTTTGGACACAGGTGTAGACCTTGTTCAGAGTCTCACCTGACAAGGCTTTTTCCAAATGGCATATGGCTCAGCACATGCTGTGCCCTATTGGTGCCATTAGAATTCTTCACTCTAGCTCGGCACTGGACTGCTCTCTGGGAACAGTACATAAACATATGAGGCAGAAGTGTTTCTGCAACACCTGCAGGGGAGCTTATTGCCAGTGTCCCCATGTTCCGTGCCTGCACAGCCCTAAGTGTATCTCTTCTGTCATCTTAGAATTCTCACTCTTTTTTTCCATGGCAGGGAAGGGGACTGCAGGGGGAGCTCATCTCCACAGCAACTTCTGGTTCATGATGAAGAAGGGATGCTGAGCTTCCTTCTTGCCCCTGTTCATATGTGAACTCTACCTCTGGTTTGGCACTGGTGTAAAGGATATGGTTTATAATTCTACCCTCCTGCTATTTCTTTCCTATTTCCTCTTAGATATAGGTGCTTTGGGTGTGGTAGAGGGCAAGGGGAAGAGGGGACACAGAAGAGAAATGGCATCTCTAAATTTCCTACTTTTTGTTATTATTATTATTATTATTATTATTTGCTGAAGTGTCACACACATCTGGAAAAGGCCCATGTCATATATACAGTTCAATGAGTTATCACATTTGGGTTAGCTACTCCTCAGGTTGCAAATAGAACATCACAAGTTCCCCTGGAACCCCCCCTCCCTAGCTACAACCCCCCTTGCTCCTCCCCAGAGGTAACCTGTAGCATGACCTTTAGCACCAGTTAAATTCCAGCTGCTTTGGACTTAAGATGAATGGAATCAGACAGTGAGTGCCTATTGTGCCTGATGTCTTTTGCTCAGTGCTGTATTTGTGAGATTCATCGTGTGGCAGTAGTTGCGTGCTCATTGATTTTCGTTGCCATGTAGAATGCTGTTGTATTTCTGTGCCACCATTTACCTGTATCTTCTGGCATGAGTGGACCTCTGAGTCTCCTCTAGTGTTTGGCCATGACATTTGCAGCTGTGAACATTTTTGTCCATGTCTCCTGGTAGACTCATGCATTTCTGTGGGGTGTGTTTCTGGAAATGGGATTGCCAGGCCCTCGGGTAGGCCCATGTTCTGCTTTCTTAAAAACTGCTAATTTTCTAAAGTGGTTGTCATGGTCTGCACTCCCACCAGCAGTATATGAGGGTTCTGTTTCCTCTGTATCCTTGCCAGCACTTGTAACCTTCTAGGAGGCATGGATTTCTCACTTGGACTTCTTTGATAACAAATGTTATTGAGCGTCTTGTTATATGTTTATTGGTGGTTTGGTTATCTTCTTTCATCAAGTATCTGGCCTACTATTGTATTGGTTGTCTGTATTTTCCTTATTGATTTATAGGAGTTCTTTATAGGTTTTAGATATGAGCCCTTTGGTTATATGTGTTCCCAGCCAGTCTTAAGCTCTAAAGGTACCAGGAGAAAAATCTAATAGGTTCACTGCAGGGGACCCTTCCCCTTAGGCCCTCTAGCACACTTTAATGCTGGAGGAGAGTTTCTCAATAAGCGCTCAGGCAACGCACCCATGGCTGGGTGAGGATTTAACCATCAGCCTCCTCTTTCCTGGTGCTGGGTTGTGACAGAATGTCCTTTCTTCTTCACGTGCAGGGTCCTCGTGGGGGCACCAAAGGCAGACTCCAAATACAGTGCTTCAGTGAAGTCCCCTGGGGCTGTGTTTAAGTGCCGTGTCCACACCAACCCTGACCGGAGATGCACCGAATTGGACATGGCTCGAGGTGGGTGGATGTCATTGCCAAGGTGAAAATGGGTTCCATACCCTCACACTTCTTCTTTGTCTTCTCAGGGTGGCCTGATCATTAATCCCCTCTTCCTTCCATCCATCCATCCATCCATCCATCCATCCATCCATCATGTGTTGAGTGCATATTACTTATTAAGCACTGAGATCTACTAGTGAAACAAAGCAAAGATCTTGCCCTCCTGGGCCATACAGATTAGTGGGCAAAGAGACATTAAAATGAATAGTCGAGTGCAAGAAGACCAGAGGGGAGGTGGGTAGTTGATCTACACATGATTGACAAGATTCACAGTAGTTAGCTGGGCAGCTGTGGGAGGCAGAACCTCCAAGCAGAGGAAAGCTTGTGCCATTTTAAAGCACCAAATGAGGACAGTATAGCTGGAGTGGTGAGCGGGAGGATGGGAGCATGGGGGGTTGACAATGCGGGCTGGGGTAAGGTGTTAAGATTTTATGTTCTGCATGAAGCAGGAGGCCATTAAAATCAATCTTAGGCTTTATATTTCAAGTAGGGGAAAGATATGATAGGTGGAGGTCTTACAAAGCTCACTTTGGTCCAGTGGAAAATATATGATCCGTCATCTTTAGAATCAGGTTATATACTCGCCTGGGTTCAGAGCCCAGCTCTGCCAGTTACTAGTTGGGACTTACTGGGACTGAGCAAGTTCCATAGCCTCTTTGGCTTCAGTTTCCTTGCCTGTAAAGTTAGGACTAAGATACCTACCTTACACAATTACCTTGACAAAGTTAAGTGAGGTAAGTGTCACATAGATCCGTGCTTGGCACACTGTGGGAGCTGCTTTATTATCCCTTCAGGTCTTCACTTTCTCCAAAGTTCTTTCCCAGCAAGAAATCCTAGCTATATATTTTTTTAAACAAAGAATTGTTAAGATATTCTTTAGCTGAAAAGCAGAGGTGTCTGTGGTGTTCTTTAGTGCCACTCAAAATGACTGGTTTGTGAACTGCTGATTCCTGGTGCATAGCAGAGTAAGGAGCTAGCTTCAGAATGTAAATCACTGCACCACTTCCTTCATGGAGCAAAAGTCTTGGCGATGAAAAAAATATTGGCTGAATTAAGCAGTCAACCGTGCATCGTGATAGAGTTGATTTACACTTTGTTCCAAGTTCCTCATTTTCTCACTGGCAGGTGACCAGCGTTTGGACTGTAGACCACCCTTTGAAAAGCAGCCAGCAGAACATCATTTCTAAAAGGAAGTCTGGCTTTTCTCTTTCTCATCTAGGGAAGAATCGGGGCATGCCATGTGGAAAGACCTGCCGGGAAGACCGGGATGATGAGTGGATGGGGGTGAGCCTGGCCCGGCAGCCCAAGGCTGATGGCCTATTGCTGGTAAGGCCTCCGGGGGTGCTGTGGAGAAGGGGTGGCACTCTGAGGATGAATGACTTTGTGATTCCTTAGGCAGGCTGGATGGCACGGTGACAAGGGTATGGCCTTGAGGTTGCCTGCTCTGGACTACTGCTTGGACAAATGACTAACCATTTTATTTTCTTTATCTGTCAAATGTTTAACATCCGTTCCAGGGTGCAGAGGTACAGGTGTCAAAACATGACAAAATGTGGGTGAAGAGTGCTTCAGAAATCTTATTCATTACGTAAGCATTTTTGTGAGTGTGTGCTTTTCAAGGTATGCGGTATGTGAAATGCACAGGATTTAAGATTCTAGTTTGGCTTTTGACACTGGTAGACTCCTGTGTAATCCCCCTGTCTCCATCAAGTTATAGATTATTTCTTCCATCCCCCAAAAGTTCTCTTGTGTTCCTTTCTAGTCCATTCCTCCCACCCTGAGTCAACCACTGTTATCATTAGTACTACCATGGATTACTTTTTATATTTCTAGAACTTCATATAAATGGAAACCTACCATGTGTGTTCTTTTGTGTAAGACTTCTTTCGCTCAAAATACTTTTGAAATTAACCCATGTTGTGTGTAGTAGTTTATTCCTGCTTATTCCTACATAGTATTATATGTTATGAAATCCATGTTATTTTTAGTGCTTTACAGTTGACCTTTGAACAACACGGGTTGCAACTGCATGGGTCCACTTATAGGTGGATTTTTTTTTACAGCACTGTAAAATGTATTTTCTCTTCTGTAGGATTTTCTTAATATTTTCTTTTCTCTAGCTTACTTTATTGTAATAATATAGTATCTAGTAAATACAACATACAGAGTATGTGTTAACTGACTCTCCGACCTGCTGGGAAGATCGGCAGGTTCTTGATAAGGTTTCAGGTCAACAGACTATTAAGTTTTGGGTGAATCAAAAGCTATATGCAGATTTTCAAATGCATGAGAGACTGCTGCCCCCAAACCACCATGTTGTTCAAGGGTTTACTATATTTAGTTCCCAAAGTGCATATGATATACTCAGCAGGTTCATTGGGTGCTTTGCAGAGGTACAAAGAGAAGTCTTGACCCTTGAGACTTGTGATGTCCCAGAGCTAGACCATCCAAGGAGGTAGCTGCCAGCCACATGGAGTCAGTATACTTTAAATTTAGCTAAATTAAAAATTCAGGTTTTCAGTCATGCTAGACCCATTTCAAGTGATCAGTAGCAGCACATGGCTACTGGCTACTATGTTGGACAGCACACAGAGAAAACATTTCCATCACTCCAGAAGGTTTTATTAGACTCAACAAAAAAGGAATTTGTAATTACCTCAGAAATTTTGTCTACTTTTTTCTTTTTCTTTTACTCCTTCCTATTACAGTAGAACACTAAAGTACTTACATAACCTGATGTGAACAGCTTGGTGAATTTTTCTTAACCACACTCCTGCATCCTTGTTGCTAATACCAGAATGTTCCCTTGTGCCCCTCTCCACTGAGATAACCAGTATTCTGACTTCATAGGCCTTTTCTTTTCATTGACTTTTCTTGGAAGCTCTATGAAGATTTTTCTTATAAAAACATAAGATCAAGGAGGGAAAATATTACCAGCTGCCATTCATTGGAGGCTTCCTTTGGGCTACATGCTATAAAGTGGAGTGTTTTACATATTTATATTTTATCCCAGGGGAAGTAGGTTTTCTGTACAGATCTAGGCAAAATGTTTCCTTCCCCTCTTTCAGGAGCCCACTTTATGTTAAACTTCGCCATAGCAGAGGCTATTCATGTGAATTTGGCCTGCCTTTTCACCACAAATTTATCATCTGCCCCTTGCCAGGCCCCATGGGGAAGGAGGAAGCAGCTGGATGCTATCACCAGTATGGAGGGGCCTCCCTACTGGAACCATTGTATATCTGTTGAGGGCCCTAACCCTGCTGTGTGTCGCTATGTCCAGTGCTTTAATCACTGTTGCGGTCTTCCTGGACCATCTCCAAACTTCTACATTCCTCCAGACACTGAGCCTGACCCTGACTGGACAACTTGGCCCCAGGAGGGCTCAAATGCTTGTGTGCCGTCCTCTGGAAAGGAGGGAAGAAGCTGATCCATCTCTAAATCAGGATGGCCTGAGGTCAAAATTCAGGATAGAGGAAGTGGTAGTCTGGTGGTGGTATAACACACCATGCTCTAGAGTGCTTGGAGCTTAGAGCCAGAGGTTGATCCTGTTAAAACATTTCCTCCTCCCATAGAAGGATAACCTCTGTGTGGCCAAGAACTTAACTTCCAGAGGGTTCTGTGTCACTGCAAATCAGTCTGAGGAGGGAGCTGTCTCTGGAGATGTGATCAGTGGTAACGATTACAGGAATGAGTTAGCAAAGGAAACCAAGAAGGCAGAGCCAGTGCTTAGTGGAGATAGTGCTCTGATACGATAATCTACTGTGATAATCCTGCTCTCATTCATTGCATGCAGAGCTATTTTTCTCATGTTTTATACAATTACTGCTTCATCCATTCAGTAAGTCACCCATAAGTCTTAGAGAAGAAGAAGCATCCAACAGCATTCGTTTCCCTCATGTTTTTTTTTTTTTTTACTGTAGTCAAAGATATAACGTAAAATTTACCGTCTTACCCATTTTTATTTTTAATTTTTTAATTTTTATTTTTTTTTAAAGATTTTATTTATTTATTCATGAGAGAGCGAGAGAGAGAAAAAGAGAGAGAGAGGCAGAGACACAGGCAGAGGGAGAAGCAGGCTCCATGCAGGGAGCCTGATGTGGGACTCGATCCTGGGACTCCAGGATCACGCCCTAGGCTGAAGGCAGGCGCTAAACCACTGAGCCATCCAGGGATCCCCCGTCTTAACCATTCTTAAGTGTGCAGTACAGTAGCATTATCTGTGTGTACTTTGTTGGGCTACAGATCTCTGAAGTTTTTCATCTTGTAAAACAAACTCTGTACCATTGAACACTTGCCCCCTTCTTGCTGCCCCCAGCCTCTGACAACCACCATTCCTCTGTTTCTAAGAGTTTGACTGTATTAAATAACTCCCGTAATTGGAATCATGCAGTATTTATCTTGTGACTGGCTTATTTCACTTGGCATAATGTCCTCGAGGTTCATACATATTGTAGCATATGACAGTATTTCCTTCTTTTTAAAAATTTATTTATTTATTTTTAAAAGATTTTATTTAGTCATTCATGAGAAACATTTGCACATGTGCCATCTTGCTAGGAAAGGCTTGTCCTGAGTCTTCTCTGTTCCCAGCCCCCTCCATCCTCCCTGGTTGAGACTCATTTTCCTCCTTGAAGCCTGTCATTTGGTGACAGTGCTTTCTGGAATAAGCTTAGCATCTTTGGGCTCATTAGGAACTGAGCATTATGTTGTTACTTCTGTATGTATAATTTATCTTGTGTGTATGTCTCCTTTATTATGGAAGCTGCTTGGGGAGAGGCCACATCTTTTACCCTTCTCATGGTCGGTGCTTGGAGATGATCTCTCCAAAGAGGGGTGTTGAAAAGTGTGTTTGAATAATATAAGGGCTGAGTGTCACTGTTAAAACAACTAGAAAGGAAATCAGTTGCCATCCCTTCTTGGTGGCTGACTGGTAGACAGGCAAAATGCTATAAAATGGCCCTAGAGTGACACCAAGGTACAGGGAATGGTGATGTCATCCATATTTACATGGAGACCTTTTATCCACTTGCTTTTTCTTTAATGTGTCAAGTCTACCTGTCAGGGCTTTCTGCAAGGCAAGTATTTATTTGAAAATTACACACAGGAAGGTGGGTGTTTTTCAAACACCTTTTGAATGCTCAAGAGGTACCTGGGGTGTGAGTGTAGGACCTGTATCCCTAGGGAACATAATATTGGATTCCAGGGCAGGTTTGAAGAGGGGGAGGTGGGTGGGTTTTTTAAAAATGGCATCTGGTACTGATTAAAAGTAAAGAAGAGGTGGAGAATTTTTTTTTAATTTTTTTTATTATTTATTTATGATAGTCATATATATAGAGAGAGGCAGAGACAAGGCAGAGATAAAGGCAGAGGGAGAAGCAGGCTCCATGCACCGGGAGCCCGACATGGGATTCGATCCCGGGTCTCCAGGATCGCGCCCTGGGCCAAAGGCAGGCGCCAAACCGCTGCGCCACCCAGGGATCCCGAGGTGGAGAATTTAAAAGCTGTGACAGGGCGTCAAATGTCTCATTGACAAATGATGTTTTCTCACCCCTGAACCCGGCATCCAGCCCTAGCTTTGCCGGGGTCTTGACTTTCGGTGTTGTGGTACCTTCCTGTTTTCCCCAGCGAACAAATGATAGCAGGTGCAAACACAGCATCAGGATTTGGGGCAAGTCCCTTTCCTCTCTACGCTGTCCCCTGGCACCCCTAGTGTGCAGATGACAGAGAAATGGAGAAAAAGAATTAGTTTCCTGCCATCACCACCCAACCCCCGCCAGCATAGGCATAGACTCTTTTCTTGGACTTGGGAAGGCACCTCCAAATGTTCAAATCTGATGTTTCTGCCTTTCAGTAGTCTCCAAGGCTCAGATGACAAGTAATTGAAGCGTCTAGATTACTTCTGGTGGCAGCGGCGTTCTTGGCTGTGTGCTGTGTCCTCTCCAAGTGACAGGGCAGTCCCTTCCTATTCACCATTTCTCACCTGTCTGCTGTTTTCAAAGCTGCAGAGTCCATTTTTGCATTTACTTCTGTTGCCATGTTTCCTGGCTGTTGGTTAGAGAACTTTTAATGAACTATAACACATGCAAGAAAGGACACACATAATTTGTATTCACTCTGATGAATTGTCATTTGGTCAACATTCTCAGAATGGACTTTCCCAGCACCCAGGGACCTCTTCCCTGTGCCTCCGAGGCCACTCCATCCTCCCTTGGAGCAGGGCAGGGGGCTTCCTTCTTGGGTAGGGGGAGATCTGTGGCATCATGTCCCTGACCCCCTCCACCCACTGTTCTCGGTGGCCCAGGGCCTGGCCCTGGCTGTGGAGGGTGGACCCGAGGTGTGGTAATAGCTCTGGACATCTGTGTAAGAGGGTGGAGATGGGGGCCTATGTGCCTTTGTGGCTGAGCCATTGGGAGAGGCACCCCCTACACCCCGCCCCACACACTGCCTGCCCGGGAAGGACGTGCTGTTTCCATACAACAGAAAAGACCTTTGAAATAAAAATTGCTCATATTCTCCTTTTTATTTTTTTGGAATTAAAAAAAACAGCCCTACTAACTGGAAAGATGTCAGATTCTAAGATTTGGGGTGATGCTAGATGACCCTCCCCGTTCTTATGATTATTTGGAATCTGAGTTTGGCCAGTCTTGCTATTTTTAGAGAATACTCTTTTTCCTGTTCTTCCCTGCTCTGGCCCCCTTCCTCCCTCACAGCAGAACTCATTTGGAGAGATTGATGAGGTTAGTAATCCTTTGGAGACAGTCCCTAGGAATTTTTTTTAATGCAGGAGTCAGATTGACATGCGTGTGTATACATAATGATAATCAGAGCTAAACAGTCTTTTCTTTCTATAATTTATATTCAGAAATACTCTTCATTGTTTTCCTACATGCATACTGCCTTTGACACTTTGATCTCTGACCTTACAAAATGCCTTAATTTCAGTTTAGTTTACTGTGAAATGTAATATTTGGATTTTCTAGGAATTCTCCAAGATCACTCCTTAAACAGTTTATGGCACTTAAAAAAACAAAATAAAAACAAATGAGGAGACAATAAACTAGACATTAAATGCAGAGTGTCCTTCCTTAGAAGAGTCAGCATGCCCCACGATAAACATCCGCCTCTTTTTATGGTCTCTCCAGCCCAGAAAGACAATAAAATGCAGTAAGCCCTGGAAGCCAGGGGCTTTGCTAAGTCTATAAGTTAAAATAGAAGTAATTTACCTGCCAATTCAATGGCTTGCAAGGCATCAGAATTGAGTCAGAACTAAACATTTTAAAAATCAACTACTTAGTGGGTTGGAGCGATGATGTGCTTTATGACAGATTGGTATAGCCCCTTGAGAAACATGCTGTGAATGTGAAACTATCAAGTGGAGAGAAATGAAGATGGTTTGCAGTATAACAAGAGATTTATTTTATGTAGTTTCATGTCCTAGGGCAAGAGCCAGTGAGTGTGTGGGCACATTCTTATTTCCAGTAGTTTTGTTCTTGGGCAGAGAGTGCCCTTGTTAGGGGTCCTGTGGGCAGTTGGTTTGAAGGAATGAAGAGCAGAGAGGCTGGCAGACAGTGATTTTCATCATAGGATGATCTGAGGACCCCAAAGAGGCACCTCTCTCATTTGGTGACCTGGGGATTTCACTGGGCTCCAGAGTGGTTATTTCAGGGGTGTTGGAGCCTGTGGGTAAGGCTGGTAGCCCAACAGCTACTAGATCTGTCTCAGGCGGTGGGTTTGATGGCTGCTCAGGCAGGAATAGAAAGTTTTAAATGGAAAATGTTTTCTAGTGAGATGAGGAGGACCCTGAAACAGTGGGTTCCAGGCCTGTTTATAATACTTGCTAGCTCTGAGCCCACTTGGGGTTCCCATGTGGAAAATAGGAATTCTGAAGACTCCTTTGTGCACCCTCTAGAGTTGTAGAAGAATATGGGCCATATAAATGCTGAACATTGTGGCTTGTTGTACATTTGAAGGAAAGAAAGCAAGAGGTTAAACACTCTGATTATTTTAAAATGTGGTATTTTAAGAAAACAGATTTGTAGGCCAGAGTGAGGTGAACTGGTAGCAGAAGTGAGTGGGGCATGTCCCTGAGAACCGGGCATGTCCTCAGAGTAAGCAGATCGGTGCCTAATCCAAACTTGTGGATATTTGGATGTGGATAGGCCTTCTCACATCAAGTGGGCAGTTATGTCTGAGGGTGAGGCTGGGGGTGTTCTTTGGTGGGTGGGGAAGGGTGCACCCAGCCTCCGTTCCTCCCACTGGCTCCCATTCCAGTGTCTATTGGAGCCAGTGCCGGGAAGCTGCTCAGAATGCTGACTAGGGGGTCTGTCCCTAACGGCCTCATCTCACACACGCCAAGCTCTCGCTTGCCTCAGAGCCCTCTCTGCCCTGAGCCTCCCTCAGGTGCCCTCCCAGGCACTCCCTCACTTTCTCAGGCCTCTGCTCAGATGGCACCTCCTCAGAGTCACCATTCTTGACCTTTCTATCGAAACCAGCTGATTTCTGGCATGAGGGAACTTTGGGGGTGAGATGGAAACATTTTATATCTTGCTTCGGGCCTGTTCACATAAATGTACACCTTTGTCAAAGTGCATTAAATGGTATACTTGAGACTTGAGCATTTTGCTGTGTGTAAATCTACTTTGAAAATAGAACCATCAACATTTAATTCTGGTTAATGATGTGCACGCTGAAATGTTTCTGTAGGCAACAACAGCCAAGTAAGGGCAATGGTTCAACCTTTGCCCCAAACCAGCTCAAAACAGGAGCTTCCCAAAGTGTGCCCTGGCCCA
Organism: Vulpes vulpes; assembly: GCF_048418805.1. Taxonomy (NCBI): domain Eukaryota; kingdom Metazoa; phylum Chordata; class Mammalia; order Carnivora; family Canidae; genus Vulpes; species Vulpes vulpes. The sequence continues at coordinate 58,043,753 of NC_132790.1, forward strand.
GCAGCCTCAGGAGGACTAGAGTGTGTCTCTCCCTTCAGACTGACCCTTCAGACTGACCCAGGGCTCTGGCTGTTCATTGCTGTATCCTCAGGCCCAGCACAGAGCCTGGCACACAGTGGGTGCTCAAGAACTAGTTGACTAAGTGATCAGATGCACCTGTGAGGCCTGTGTAGCCATCCTGGCCTGAGGGCCTCAAGGTCCATGTTGGGGGTTATTTCCTTTTCACTTGGCTTCCTTTTCCTGCCTTCCTGCTCTCCTAGGTGGTTCCCCAGGGCCCATCCATGCTACTCGCAGCACATACCCTGAAGCTCTCTCTTCTCCTCTGCCCCACCACCCCATCCTGGGCCACATCAGTATCTGTTCCCACCTGATGTTCACTTCTGCTCTTGCCCACCTGCAGCCTCCACATGGTGGCTGTTCTCTTTCTGAACCATAAAGCAGATCATGCCACCTACCTGTGTCAGCTTCCCTTGCACATCCACCAAAATAATAGCCCTCAAGGTCCACTAGACCCCCATGGGCTAGCTCTGTCCCCTTTCTGACCCCTTCCCTCCCGCCAACGGCCCTCCTCTCCCTCCAACCTCCAGGCCTTTCTCACTGCTTCCTCAGTTCCCAATGACCGCTGTGTCATGCTTAGTGTGGCTGGCTGGCTCTCCTCTCTCCCTGACCTCTGTCCTTCCCACCCACAGAGTCTCCATCCCATAACCCCAGTCTTTCCCTCCCAGGGCTCAGCTCCAGGTATAACCCTTGTTAGTTTACATGTTTCCTGTCTCTTCCTAGTAGCCTTCCAGGGGCTTGTTCTTGTTTAAAGAGGCTGCTGATGCCCCAGATACTACCTGGTGCCAAGCCATGGAGGGAGGCAGGAGGGAGGATGGCTTTCTGACCCCTCTGTCTCCTCACAAAGAAGAACCTGGCACTGCCAGAGCTCTGCTTTGGGACCTTCTGGGGCTGACTTCCCTGCTCTGACCTCGTCTCTGTCCTTTAGGCCTGTGCCCACCGCTGGAAGAACATCTACTATGAAACAGACCACATCCTGCCCCATGGCTTCTGTTACATCATCCCGTCCAACCTCCAGGCTAAAGGCAGGACGCTGATCCCTTGCTATGAAGGTGAGCACTGCTGATCCCTGCCCCCTGCCCCCGCCACAGCACCCCCAACAACTCCCATCATCTCCATTTCCCTCAGCTTTCCAAACTAACTGGGGGGCAGCCCTGGATCCCTGGTTTGTCTCTTGGCACCCATGGGCCTGCCCAGGGAATGGGGATGAGCAGAGGACCATGGTTTCAGACCCTGCCCAGCCCCAGCCCTCCCCATCTCTGTCCAGAGCCCAGGGTGCTTACCGAGCTATATGAAGTCTCAGCAAAATTCACTAAGCCTCAGCCAAGTGATTAAGCAGAATTTGGTTTTCTGGCACTGCCACATGCTCTGTAGCCCTGGGAAACCTACTTTTTCTCTCTGGACTTTGATGTCCTCTCCTGAAAACCCAGAGGTTGGCTCAGATGGTCTCCACAGTCCCAGCTCCCCAGATGGTCCTAAGGCTCCCAAGGCAGCTCTGTGGACAAATGTCCTGAGGCAGCAGGAAAAGGAAACCCAGATTCAGTAATTCCGTGATACCTCAAGGCTGATTTTCCTTCCCATCTGGTCCACATGCTCTCATGTAAGTTTGAAGACCTCTTTGCCAAGGGGCGCTTGGGATCTTGGAAAGAAATGTATTTTCTCAGGATTCCTGCTTAAAACCTCCAAACAGAGCTGATTATTATTATATTTTTTTAATTAATTTTTTTGAGCTGATCATTATTTAGTTTGGTTGAACTTGAGCTTTAAGGATTCAGGAAATACTCCCCTTTTCATCAGTCTTATAAATTGTACACTCAGGTTTTCTCTGCCTAATTCTGAGTGAGCTAGCACTTGTTCCCTCTGAGAGCTATGCTGTTAGTATTTTAGTTCCCCCTCTAATTTATTTGCTTGGACTGAAGTCTCCACTAGCCTGTGTCCACATTTCCTCTGGGCCTCCCTGGGGTTTCCCAGGTTTCAAATTTTGTGGCCACCAAAGAGGTTTCTGAGAAATGCTGTCTGGACACATGCATTTTTCTGTCCAGTCCCCAGAGGACCGTTCAGGGCCCTGAAAGGGACTTGGGTGTCCTGAGCAGGTGTTCTTTGCAACGGCCTCACAGAAGAACTGGCAGGGGCCCAGCAGGAGGCATGAACCCTGTCCTTCTGTGGGGGCGAGGCTTATGCTTTCCTTCTGTGTCAGCATTGGATGAGCTGTGGTGGGACCATGGGGGAACTGGAACTCTGGCCCTGTTCATCTCTCTGTTACCCCAGGCAGACAAAAACCTCCATGTGAAAAATGGATGTGATGTAGTCAGTTAACGGAGAGGCACAGGTAGTATAAATGCATCCATAAGGGGTCAAGACTGTGTTCTGACCACCCCAGCTTACTCCTCACTTGCCCTACCCCCATGGAAGAAAAGGGGAAGCCCCTGAAATAAGTCTTCGGGTAGCCTGCTGGCCTGGGGGAGGTGAAGGGATCAATCCAGGGATATTGAATCCAAACTAGTTATGCAATAGCCCAGGAGGTTGGTTTTTTTCCCAGAAGACGTGTTGTGAAATGGGGACATGTTGCTGTGCCCACTGACTCTTCTGTGTGCCATCGTAAGTATCAGAATGCAAAAGGACAGACCTCTGAAGAGGTTGCTAGAGCCCATAGCCCCCATGGCTCACACTTGAACCTAATGTGTTGGTAAGTGGCTGTGAGATCAGTGCTGGGCCAGTGTTGGCTTGGGGACTTTACACCATCTGTCATTTAATCTTTATAACTCCCTTCACTTGAGTTTGAATATGGGTAGTTTTCTGGAGGTCATCTCAGAAGACCCCAGTCGGGGCGTGGGAAGCAAGAGAGGGAAGGGAAGGCAGCCTATAAGGGATGTTACCTACAGGTTCCTATCCTGGGCAGCTGGGCACAGTCTCTGGGGAGCCCTGGGGCCAGCACAGAACACACCTTGGGATTAACCACCTGTGGTGTGTAGGGGCTGGAGTCTTTCCACTGTTCTGTCCTGTGAGGGGGAGGCAGGGAAAGCCCCCTCCCCCCCCCCCCCCCGCCATGGAAAGATGCACATGCTGGCCACCAGCCTGCATCCTGGAAATGGTGATGGTGCTGGAGGCCCCTGATGCTTGGCAGGAAGGTGGAAGCCCGTGTGAGCCGATGAGGGCCATAGCTGGGCCAGATGACAGGTCGGCTCAGGTCTGCTCCACATGTCCCTCATTCCCAAGTGCATGTGAACTCTCAGCTTGGGCCTTAAGAGGTGTCATGTATTTCTTCCCCCTCTGGGTGCTTGGGACCCTCACCACGGAACGTGCCCCCTGTGGCTCAGTGGTCCCAGAAGAGCTACATGTGGAACAGACCTGAACTGAACCTGCTGACTGAGTCCAGCTAGATCAGCCAAAGCCCAGCTGATCTGTGGGAGGAGGAGTGGGAAATGAGTATTTGTTATTTGTCACAGACATTTCATGGTTGTTAGGCAGTAATAGCTGACATCGAGCTCGTCTCATGATCCCAGATTCCTTACACAACAGTGAATGTACCATCAACCCAGGCTGGCAGGATTGCTCTTTGACTGTTCCTTGACTTAATGATGGCCAGACAGAGCCAGCAAACAAATTAGCAAAATGGCAGTGCCCCTGCCCAATCGTTTTCCTCCATGGGCTCACATGTACTTCTGTATGTTAACTCATTCACTGGGAAAGGGAGTGTTGGAGTATAAGAGCAGCCCCTAGAACAATGTGGCACTGAGGAGAATGTTTCTGTGGTTTTTGTTTCTGTAGGAGGCAAGGGGTGGCAGACACTCAGATTTCTCTAGAAGACTGGCTTGGCAACATGCATGTTGCCGGCCATAGTTAGAGGGGCCTTGCCTGTGCCCTGTTAACTTTGGGGATATCCACCTCTCAGTTTTGTGGATTACTTTGGGTCTTCAGGCAACTATATTTTCTCTTAATGTGGAAAAACTCGGTGACTCAAACTCTATGTTCCAAGTGAGGGATCACATTACAGCAAGTACAGTACAATAGAAGTACTTCAGAATTCAACAGGACCTTTTGGATATCATCTTAACGAGCCTATCTTTATTGAGGTCTAGGGATGTGGTGTGGCTTTTTCAAGGCCAAGTTTTTGTTTCCTTTCTGTTATTTATATGTCATACAATGGAGAGGCAAAGTAGCATGGTAGCTAAGAGCATAGACTCTGGACCCAGCATGCCAGACTTCAAGTCCTGGCTTTCCCCTAAGCTACCTCAGGGGTCTGTGAAAAAGATGGAGTGAGTTAAAACTTGTTAGTTCTTAGAATAGTGCCCAACATGTGCATTTGCGCATGCATGTGTGTGCATGCGTGGTAAACATGAATATTCTGATATTCCATATTCTGTGCTAATGTACTGTATGCTAGGCAAATGTTTGTTAATCACTGTGGGGTGACTAATTTGTCTGCTAGGGATAGAGTCCACATAATCTTAAGTGCCTGATAGATAAAACCCAAGTGACACACTGTTCCCGGTGTGAAGAAGTTCTCCATATACAGGGGAAAACAGGGGAAACATGATCTTTCACAAGTGGGAGAGCTGTGTGGGGAGAGAATTTCATGCCAGTGTGTCCTGCAGGGCACCTCTCCCCAAGGGCCCAACCTACATCCAAGGTCTAAGTGGCATTAAGACAGCTTATTTCATTTTCCAGCTGGAGAAATGGATGCCCACTTAGAGTCTGCAGCCAAGTGGGGCTTCCGGAAGAGGAATGGTGGGAATCCATCGTTGGTCATGGTGGTGGGTGCTGGGAAGGGAGGGGCCCTGCCTCCTCTGAATGTGCATGCTATGGAATAGCTGAAGGACCACTGATGGGTGTGGAAGGTTTGGTTGAGTCCTGCCCTTTTGCCCATCTGTCTCTATGGCCCCAGGCCTGTGGCTGGGTCTCCATTGCATTACCTCTAAGGATTACCATCAAGGGCTCCGGAGAAAATTCAGAAGTGCTCAGAAAAACCATGCATTGTTCTCTCACTGTGGCCTTATTGAGAGTTCTTGGAGGGTCACCTGTGCTCTCTTCAGAATGTTGCCAGGTCTGTTTAGTAGACAAAAGCCTCGAAGTCTGTAGGCCCCTGTCCAGACAGTCTCAAACTTTTGAATTCTTAAAACATCAGTCTTTGGCACAAAGACATTTTTCTCATGACTTTTCAGGTGCTTCCTGTTTCTGGTTGGGTGGGAAATGCTATCAGAATATCCTGTTTGGAACCAGGAAATGTAGAGGCAATGGGAAACAAAAATGAATTTCGAACACAAAGTAAAATAAACCAATGGAGCATACCATTAAGTCAGCCGTTTATGTTTGATATGAAAACAGCATCATTACTACCATATGGTGTTTGGTTTTATCCGAGTGTGTGAGAAAACAAGAAATTCAATGGGATGACATGGGGGAAACTATTTGTAAACTGAAGAACAAGTGCTATGAAACCTGTTGCTATTGACCAAGTCACAGTTTAGGCTCCTCAAAGTGAAGTTCATGCATTGTTAATATCAGGCATGGAGATTTCTCTCATCCTTTGCCCTCGAGCTTACTGAGACAAGAAGCCAGAGCTTGGCAGGAGGGGGGCTGTAAACAAGTCATTTATTTATTTATTTATTTATTTATTTATTTATTTATTTATTTATTTATTTATTTAAGAGAGCATACATGTGAGTGGGGGAAGGGACAGAGGAAGAGAGTCTTCAAGCAGACTCCCTGCTGAACATGGAGCCCCACTCAGGGCTCCATCTCATGACCCATGTGATCATGACCTGAGCCAAAACCAAGAGTTGGATACCCAACCGACTGAGCCAACCAGGCCCCCCTCAGGTCATTTTTTTTTATTGTGACAAAAGAGCCTCACTAATATGGAAAAATTGTGGAGCAATGCTGATTTTTTAAAGAAGCACAATTAGAGCACTGTTGTATGTTAGACCCAGTTTCAGAATCTTGCTTTAACACTCACTGGTTACTGTGATTGAACCTACTACGTCTGGGTTATTTTGAGTAATCCCTCTGAGACTCAGTTCTTTCATCTATAAAATGGGGAGATTAGCCCACTGAAGAGGTATTTGAGGTATATAAGGTGCCTAGCCTAGAGTGAACACTCGACGAGTATGAATTTTTTAGCTAACTTGAGTGCCTTAATGCTATCCTTAAACCTTCAGAGAAGGTTACTAGCAGATCTTGCTTTAATGAATAGGTAATGAAGGGTAGAAAATTGGGTATTACAAAAATGATTTTAAGATCCATCGAAAAAAAAGATTCCATGAAAAGATGACAATTTCATAAATATCTTTAAAGATCCTATTTGCACAATTTATTTGCTGGTAAGCTCTCCTCTCTCCTTTTTGTAGATGATTTAAAGTTTAATTCATGCCATGTTTAAACGTTCTCAAGCTAGGAATTGTTGGGGTCTGAATTTATCAAATTTCACTGTGCTTTAAAATTGTTCCATTGATTCAAAAGACTTCTGTGCCATTTTCTTTATTTGAGAGTGAGTGGCCTTTTATTCCTAGTTGCTTTTGCATCTCTCAAGACAAGGTTCATTTCTAGAAAAGAAAATAGATCACATAGATCACACATTCACATGTGAAGGTATCCCCCCCCCCCCCCATTCTAGTGTGAAGTGCTGGAGTTCCACAGGGAATAAAAATCAATCAAGAGCCATTTGCAAATGAAAAGGATTTGAGGTTTTGTCTTGTTTTGTTGTGTTTCTGTTTTGTTTTGGAGAGAACCATAAGAAGCTGAGTTGATCCATTTAAAAATTTAAGAACAAGCCCCATAAATTTTTATTAAATAAAGAACTTTACATTTACATAGGATTTTATGGTTTCTAAAGAGCTTTCATAAACATTATCTCATTTAAGTAAATACAGCAAATTTAAAAACAGATGTAGTTCTGTATTATAGCCAGTTAATGTGGAGAAGGGACCCTGAGGCTGGGAGAGGGAGGGAGGGTAGCTGGAGGGAAGAACCAGGGCTAGTGGAGGTAACCAAGTCTCTGGTAGTGGCTCTTGGAGTTCAGGGAACCCCATCAAGTTTTAATTTTGGTGCCAAAAATTTTTATCATGGGCACAAATATAGTCTGTACTTCAAACATGTTTCCATACATTGTATGGAATTATTGATTGCTTAAACTATATCATCTATATATCTATATACATCTGTATTATCCTTACAGATGTCTAAATTTTATTAATCTCATCTCCTAAAATTGCTAATCTGTATGACAGGTTTTTATTCCTTGGGTTTTATTCCTCTCAGAGAAACTGACAGATTCAGATTTACTGACCGGGTGCTAGGGATTGTGCTAGGGCACTTAACATTTATGATCATACTGAGTAACGACCCCATTTAGGGAGTAAGAATTCTTAACTTCATTGTACAGATGAGAAAACAGACTTGGAGAGGTTGGTGAAGGTCACAGGCTTATCAAGCAGAAAAAGGATTGTTGGCATTGAAATTCAGAGCAGGTTTCTTTGTACCACCTATTCGGCGGATGTTGGTTTTTGTGATTACTGGGATGCTGTGGCCTCTCACTGAGCAAAATCTCCTATTATGTCAAAATTTTATTCTGAATTTTTAGGGCACTGTACTAGAGGCTCCTCAAGCTGTATTGCAGTTTTGCAGTTTTGTCTATATTTTGTAGGCACAAAATATAGACAAGTTCTAGCAGATGCAAGGGGAGATGAGGCTCCTCAGCCTGATGACATTTTACTGGAGGACTATCTGCTCTATGTCCTAGGTGTTTCTTTAACTTGTAGTTATGAGTGTTAGTTTTGGTCATCATGTGAATTCTTTTTTTTTTTTTTTTAAGATTTTGTTTATTTATTTGAGAGAGGGAGAGCAGAGAAGGAGAGGGAGAGGGAGAAGCAGACTCCCCACTGAGCAGGGAACCTGATGCAGGACTCGATCCTAGGACCCAGGATCATGACCTGAGCTGAAGGCAGATGCTTAACCGACTGAGCCACCAGGCATTGCATCATGTGAAGTCTACTCAGCTCTGAGCTGAGACTGCCACTGAGATGTGCCTATATGTTCAGAGTCACTGTTTTTGGAGGGATGAAAGATAACATACAGTGTACAGTGTCTTGGGCATTTCAGGCTGCTGTAACAGCAACCTAAACAACAAACATTTACTTCTCACTGTTCAGGAGGCTAGGAAGTTCAAGATCAAGGCCCTGACCTATTCAGTGTCTGAAGAGGGCCCTTTTCTCTGTCCTCACATGGTGGAGAGCAGAGAGAGGCAGGCTCTCTAGACTCCCAAGAGGGTACTAATCCCATTTATGAGGGCTCTGCCCCTGTGGCCTCATCTAATGCTAATCCCCACTGCTTGATACCAGGGAGTATGGTTTTAACTTAGGAATTTTGGGGTGACACACACATTTAGTCTGTAACACACAGTACGTTGAATGTAGGTATACTGTTTTGTGCCTGTAAAGTTGCTTGTTTCTGTTTCTGAAGTAGGGAGCTGGCAAAATTGGTACTATTTAAAGATCACAAAACATTACAGATTTTTAAAAACATTTTTTATAAGAAAATACATAACATGGGATCCCTGGGTGGCGCAGCGGTTTAGCGCCTGCCTTTGGCCCAGGGCACGATCCTGGAGACCCAGGATCGAATCCCACGTCGGGCTCCCGGTGCATGGAGCCTGCTTCTCCCTCTGCCTGTGTCTCTGCCTCTCTCTCTCTCGCTGTGTGACTATCATAAATAATAAATAAAAATTAAAAAAAATACATAACATAAGATTTACAATTTTAACCATTTCAAAGTGTGCTGTACATACATTCACTAGTGTGCAGCCACCACCACCCATCCCTAGAACTTTTTCATCATCCCAAACTGATACTCCGTCCTCATGAAACAACTCTGTTACGAACCCTCCACCAACCCTAGGCCCTAGCAACTGCCATCCTGCTTTGTCTTAATGAGTTTGACTTCTTCAGAGACCTCATATAAGTGGAATCATGCAGTCTCTGTCTTTTTGTGACTGGCTTATTTCACTTAACATGATGTCCTCAAGGCTCATCCATATTATAGCATGTGTTAGAGTTTCCTCATTAAGACTTAATATTAAGACAATACTCCACGGGATTCATGTGTATACCACATTTTGTATATCCACTCATCCACAGATGGAAAACATTTTTTCCTAGGGCTAAGAATGTTATCACCGCCAGTGTGCTCTGTGAAGCATGATGGTGTCTCTGAAGCAGATTGGCAGTCAGCAAGCCTGCCCTTTACTCCTACCTCAGGCTAATTTGCTGTGTGGCCTTAAATAAGCTGCTTGCTCTCTCTGAGCGATGGTGGCTTTATCTGTAAAAGAAAGAGATGAGGTTCAGGTGATAGATGTGCTCACAAGATCTTGTCCCCTCTGAAAGCTGCTTTCACATAATTGGAAGCTACTGGCTTTATGTAGTTTACCTTTAATGCCCACCATAGCTTAATTGTCCATTATTTTGAGAAAATGTTTTCCCTTGCTCTCTAACCTAGCTATTTAGGTCATTTATATATATATTTTTCCATTTAGACTGTCGTGCCTCACAACTGCAGGCAGTTTTGTCTTTTCAGTTTTATATGTTGAAATGCCCCAGTTAGTAGTAGAGATCTGTCTGCCCAAGTTCATTGTCCTCTAAATTGTTTAATGACCAATTATTTGATGTTCACTCAGAAATTGAGCAAAAATTCAGGAATAATTTAGGACTAGAAAGCTGCCCTCCTCCCATTTCATGGCTAAGTTCAGGAGCTATGGAAAAAAACAATTTTAAAATTGATGCATTAAAAAGACTCTCTTTGAAAGAGGAAACTTTCTTAAATGGGAAGAGAGATTAGTAGGAATAATATGTTACACTGTCTGTAAATCTTGATCTTTCCACGGGTTGGTTTTATCCCACCAGCATTTCTGGAAGAGTGCAGGAAGTGACCCCACCCCATTTAATTCTTGAATGAATTAAAATTCATTAGTGTAAGCTCTGTGTATTGAGTTGTGGGTTGTGAACATTTGGAAACTAGCATTTTTTCCCTTTCTGAATTGCCTTCTGTTTAGACAGGGTTTAGTAAAACCAGCAGCTAAACCAAGGAAAATACTACCATTTTTAGAGCAGAGGAGCCATACAACTTAATGGATCGTGTGGGACACAGGCCAAGTAATTCAGACCCGCCCACAGCAGAGAGAAAGGGCTTTGCTCCAACCTGTTTCTGCCTCTTCCAGGTGATTTGCAGGTCTCCTCGTTCAACCACATCTTTCTTCCAAGATTCGGTTCCTGTGGATTTAACAGTGTTAGGTTTGTTATGGAAGGACAATAGGCTGCTGTCATGACAACCCTGATCCCCCTTTGCTGCTTCAAGGTGAATAAATGTGTCCCACGCAGTGAGGGAGGGAACCAGCTTGTAGCTCTCCACCTGGCCACATCCTGGGGGCAGCTGGACAATGCGTGGACGTGTCCAGGAGCTGCCCATGGCAGCGCCGCAGCCTGTGTGTGTGCGGGACAAGTTCTGGGAACACCAGAGATGGGAGGAAGTCCCACCCCATCCTTGCAGCCTGCACGGCCTGGACTTCTCAGTGGAAGAGGGATTGTGACCTGGGGGGTTCCTTGAGGACCCCGGATGGGGCAGCTTCTTATCTTATCTCCATACCTACCTCCCCTTTCAAAGCTCTGGTATAGAGGGTTTCCTGCCTTCTCAGGAACTGGATCTGCGTGTTCTGTCCTGTTCCTCCTGAGGCCCTAGGGGAGATGGGATTGCCCAAGGTAGAATCAGCCAACCTAAGTTTGGAAAGCCCAGAAACATCAATCCTGTGGGTCCCTGTCCTACTCCAATCGCAACTGCCACCATCCTTAGGCCTCTGGGGTTCATGATGGCTCTGGGTAGAGAACTCAGAATTCCTGGTACCCAGGACTCCCTTCCCAGCAAGGCTGGGGGTGAAGGTAAGGGAGCCTGACTGATTGGAAGACAGAAGGTAGGGCAAGCAGAGCACAGGGCACAATGGTCCAAGGGAAGGGAAGTTGGAGAACCCGGGTGCTTAGTGGCCGGAGGAATGTACAATCTTCTTACATTGCCGCCCAGGCCTTGGGTCTATGCACAGAGCCACATGTGTGCACACCCTCCCTTACCGCTCCAGCACCAGCACATCCCAGTCACTGACACGAGGCTGGTGTTGGGGACAATGAAATAAATGATTCATCTTGCTGTTGAATAAACCGTGAGGGACAAACACTTTTTGTGACGGGGAGAGGGTATCATTTACATTTACCTGCAAGGTCACTCAGAGAAGCTGAAGAGGACTTCTGGAAGGCTGTGGATGGCTCAGATAGGAAAGGGTCTAATCCAGTCACACCAGTTGAGCCTTCCCAGACTAGAGTTGCTACTACTGCCTCCCCTCACCGCAAAGCATGTGTAGTGGGATGGAGTGGGGTTGGAAGTATTAGGACTGGAGCCTGTTCCAAGTTGAAGTGGTTAATCAAGAGTTACAGAAGTTTCTGGGAGGTCAGAGTTACGGGTACTAGTCTGGAGCCCCACGTGGTTGGATTTGATTCTTTGTCCTAGAGCACTCTGAGAAGGTGGGTATAGGCCCTGGAATCTCAGAAAGTCAAAGCCAGTGGGATGATGCCTTTGTTCTGTGTCCCTGGCCCTCGGACCTCTGATGAGGTGTTCCCAGCTCAGGGACACTGGGGCTGGCTTCTAACGGTACCTTGATGCTGGCTAAGGGCAGGGGGCTGGTAGTAGGGCTTTACCTTGCAGGACTTTCTCGCGGGGCCAGGAGTGGGGTATTCCTAGATTCCAATATGGCTGTGCCCCCCTTAGAAGTCCTGGCTCCTGCTTCTGGCATAGAGCTGGCCAGCACAGTCCAGGGATGAGGTAGAGAAAGACAAGTTTTATATCTACTATTTTTGGAGTCCCCATGACAAAGGAGACCTTGAGACTGTTTCCTTTAAAACATGAAAGGTTCCTACAGAATTCTTATTCATGTCATAAATTTATGAGGCCTAAACTGGTGTGTCCTGCACTGTAGCTTCCTTCAGCTGGTGGGGTCTGAATTTTCTTTGTTTCATTTGCTTGAGAGTTACAGTTGAGTATTTAACCTCTCAAGTCAGTGGGGGTGGATATGCTTTTTTGCCAGACCTTCCAAATTTAATATAACTGTTTGTTCAGTTTGGGACATTTTGATCCTTCTTGCCATTATGCTATTTGATGTAGGTTTATTATTAATTTTTATTATTTCTTGCTATCAGACAGTTTGATGCACGATCTCTTTATGACTTTGCACAAGCCCCACTCCCAGCCCGGGTGCAAGATTTTGCAGAGAACAGGCGAGTTCCATCGTCCCTAGGTTGCTTTCTGGCAAGGCCTGAGTTCTTGTAATAACAGGACAAGGCGGGAGGAACTGATTTAGCCCTTGCAGGGAAGAGGAGTAACTCAATTGACATTCCGTTGTAATTTAGCAGTCGGTTAATGGCCACTTACTGGAAAATGTTACCAGGCTTTGTGGTGAGTGTTGTTAGAAACTGAGTTACTCTGTATATTTCCCTAGGATCCCCTAGAGAAGCTCGGGGCTGCAGGAAGTGGCATTGTGTTGCAATCACAGCTTCATTGTTCCTTCATATTATTTATTTTGTTTCAAAATTAAGTATATTGCCTTTAATGGTACCAGACACTTGCCAAGAGCACAGAGGTGACATGGGGGGATCACTGGGTTATTTTGTTGGGTCGCCCGGGGCCTGCAGGTGCTGAGGGACAGCCATGAGCCCGTGTCTGGCAATGCAATTAATTTGAGTCATCTGACTGAACATCCCTCTGTCTCTATGTCTTTACCCATGTAATTATTTCAGCTGGCTGGTCACATCCTTGGTTTTGCGTGATCACTCACTCCGTAGATCCTTTGATAGGCCATAGGGGTGAACTAAGGTGAATCTAGGCTTTGCCATTTACTAGCTCTGTGACGTTGGGTGGTTCACCTAACCTCTCTGAGCCTCACGGTTTTACCTATTAACGGATAGCAATATGGGTTCCCAGGGAAAAGGGATTGATGACATGGCATGCGTGGATGTAGCTAATCATTCTTCCTTCCAACTTAAAAATAAAACAGTGACACCGAATGCTCCTTTGTCGGGTCAGAGTGTTGGGAACTGTGAGGACATGAACTTAACCATTTGTGTTTATCTTGACCTGGAGAGATTGCCCCTTTTACGGAAGATGGAGGTGTTAGCATGTTGCATACACCGTGGGGGATAGTGTAACCCAGTCCAGGAGCAGGTGTTGTGGGGGCCCATCTCCCTGGGGCCCCAGGCTCCTCTGGCTGGTTTCTGCTCTGATGGAAGAAACCCTCCTGCCTCCAGCCCTGTGGAGTGTGGTGTTGGGAGGCGAGGTTATCTTCCAGGAGACTCCACACAGGGATGGCCACATCATGCCCTTTCTGGGTCATGGTTTCGGCTCCTTTTCCTACTGAGGCTCTCCATCCTTTCTGAAGTAAATGAAATAATCGTCACCAGCCTCCCACTTAATGACCACGGCTGCCGCTCCCCTTTCCCCACATGTGTGGAGGAAGTCGGCCGGGGCACTTGGCAGCCTCACGGCCTGATGGCACCAGAGCCTGGATTTTTGAGGTCTGGTGGATTCCCGAGACTTGCCTTCCGCGCCCCGGTCTGGAAGGTGTCCCTGGGCCCAGCCCGCGGCGGCGCACGGGGAGGTGGCCAGCGCCCGCGGCTCCTACACACGACTGGCACACACTGACGAGGCTGTGGTTTGCTTCTTCCCTTCCCTGCCCTCCAGAGTATAAGAAGAAGTACGGCGAGGAACACGGCTCCTGCCAGGCTGGGATAGCAGGCTTCTTCACTGAGGTGGGTGTCGGCCTCCGGCCTTCTGCTCCCTGCTGCTGCTCATTTCCTGGCTGTGGTCTCGGTAGCTTCTTGAGCTGGGCCTGCTGATGCCCCCGCACACTTGAGCTGTGAGTGGGGGTGGATTCTGATCCCCGGATGTGATATCCAGGGAAGGTTTGTTTTTTAATGATTAATTTATTTTTTATTGGTGTTCAATTTGCCAACATATAGAATAACACCCAGTGCTCATCCCGTCAAGTGCCCCCCTCAGTGCCCGTCACCCATTCACCCCCACCCCCCGCCCTCCTCCCCTTCCACCACCCCTAGTTCGTTGCCCAGAGTTAGGAGTCTTCATGTTCTGTCTCTCCAGGGAAGGTTATTGACATTGGTGGGCACCTGCTGGCCAGAGGCCCCTGGGGGGAGAATGGGTGGGCTCATTTGGAGGATGCACCTCTTTGGACAGTTTCTCTAAAGAGTCTTCTTGACCCTGAGACCCATGGAAGGAACTGATTCAAGAGGGTGCAGGCGAGAGGGTGCTCAGTCACCTTTGTGTCTCATTGCTGGCAGTGAGGAGGATATATTAAGCATCACCTCCTACCATCCTTCCTTCCTAGGTGGAGAAATGTTATGGTTTTATACATAACTCAGCCAGCCCGTTCCCCACATTCCAAAGGACTGTGGACTTGAATACTTCTGTACCTGTGCAGTCATACCACGATCTTTGGTTGGTGGTACAACGTTAGGGACTGTTCTTACCTACTTACCTACTGATGTACTTACCTACTGATGCTTACCTACTGTGAGTTCACTCTTCACATCAACCCCTGATTTCTCAAGTTGCCTTCTGTGTACAAAGCTCCATGTCAGGTCCTATAAGTGGCTTTGGCATCCATGTAGTTGCTCAGGCCCTTCAAAAAAGTACTTTTTATTTCTGATTCACCTGCAATCCTATTATTTTAACCTCCTAAGCATATCCCAAATGTGACAGCTTTAATTCCCCACCACCATCATCCTTCTGGAAAAGCCATTGTCATCACCTGGAGATATATATTCTGGTCTCGAACTGATCTACCTGCATTTGTTTTGTTTCATTTTGTGTCTGTTTTTTTTTTTTTTTTTGCTTTTGTAATAAAATACACATAACATGAAATTGACCATTTTGACCATTTGGAAGCAAACAATCCAGTGATATTTAGTACATTCATAGTGTTGTGCAACCACAGCCGCTCTAGCTTGAGAACATTCCCGTCACCTCCATGTGCATCTGTTCTCTACCCCCACCCTGTGTTTTCTGCACACCAGCCTGAGGAATCTTTCAAAATCAAACCCTATCATTCTGACTCTGTGGCTTCCCATCACATGGTAGATTAAAATCCAAACTCTGTGTCTTAGCTCATGGGCCTGGCTTTCTGACATTCTCTCTCTTCCTCTTGCTCTAGGATAGCAGAGAGCTGCGGGAGGGGACACCCACCGGTGTCCAGAGCTTTCTGATCTGAAGCAAAGCTGCCCACCTTGACTTCTGTTACTGCTATTTAAATTCAGAAAATAGCAATGCAGCATTGAATTCACAAAGCAACGTGGAAAGGGTAGAAAAGTCAGAAATGCTGTCTTTCACTCTCAGACCAATAAATACGAGATGCTTCTTTCTGTTCCTGCAGTCTGCACCCTCTAATTCTTACTATATCCATTCGCTGCCACTTTTGTAAGATCCTTATGACCATCTACACAGAATTCCATGGGAGGCCTGGTGGATGGTGCCACCCATTGTCCTCACTGCTCAGGCCCAAAAAAACAAGATTCCTCTCTTATTTCCTCTCCTGCATCCAAACCATCAGGGAATCCCACTTCCTGTGCTCCCCAATCCTATCCCAGAGGCTTCCATTTCTCTCTATCTCTGCTGCCACCTGCAAACCTAGGGCACCACTGCAGGACCCTCCTAATTTCCTGCTCCCACCCTGCCTCGAGGCAGCCTCTTCCCACGCAACTGCCACAACTACCTCCTAGAAATGAGAAAAATATTGTGGTGCTCCTTTGCCCAGAACCTTTTGTATCCCCCTCATACTTACAATAAGATCCAGACTCCTCTACATGGTTGCCCAGGTCTTCCTACCCTTCCTGCCTTACCCGTTATCTGGCCTCCTGGTCTCTCTGCCTCCAGCCTCAGACAGTTGGGACTTATGCTGGAACATACCAGATTCACTGGCAGCATTGGGCTGGAGGTCCCCCCACATGGCATTTTTGTGCACAAGTTCACACTTCTGCAGAAGAGAAATGTGGTAGAGGACTCCAAAGCTATTCAAACTTTGAATTTGGGTACATTCTGAAAAATTGTACTCCAGAAGTGTTTGCCAGCTAACAGCCACCCCCCACATTGCTGTGTCATTGATCCTACAGTCTCTCACCAGTATCTGTTTTTGTCATAATGAGAAGGTACCTCATTTTGCTTTAATCTCCCTTTATCTGAGTATTAATGTAGTTTAGTATTCTTCAAATGTTAGCCATTTGTATTTTTCTAGAAATTGGCTGTTTTTGTTCTTGGTTCATTGTTCTGTTCTTTTTTTCTTTTTTTTTTTTTAAGATATTTATTTATTTATTTATTTGATAGACAGAGGTAGCAAGAAGGGGACCCCAGGATCATGACCTGAGCTGAAGACAGATACTTAACCAACTGAGCCACCCAGGCACCCCATTTTTTTCTTTTTTTTGATTAACTGATTTTTAGAAACTTGTAAGATAGTTTCAACACTAATCTCTCATCTCTTATATGTATTGTAAATTTTTTTTTACCAGTCCAAGTTTGCTTATGGTGTCTTTATAGTACTGCCATCACACATTCATGTTTGTCAAATGTATCAATCATTTTCTCTCTGGATTCTAGACTTCTCAGAAAGGTCATCCCTCTCCTAAGAATACGAAATATCCACCTATATTTTCTTATAGTTTTATAGGTTTTCTTATAGTTTTATAGTATAGGTATACTTTTATAGGTTTTTAAAGAAAGATTTATCTCTTTAGTACATCTTGGGTTTCTTTCTGCAAACATTATATGGTAGAAACAAACTCCATTATTTTCCTAAATGTGTAGGTGATTATTTTCTCCTCCCCATTGATTTGAAATACCATCCTGCCATATGCCAGGCTCACACTCTTCTTCCATCTGTATGCACATTTAGGTTTTTTAACTTGTGTGGCTGTCACTTCTCTGGTAGGGTCTAGCAAAGTCTGACTCAGCCCAGGAGGCAAGAGGGTACCACTCTAAGTCCACAAGCAGGTGATGGACACCATGGATGGCAGTGCTGAGAGGGAGAGGTTGTATGGGCTCCTGTGCCCAGGACTTTAAAAGTGGGAGGCCCTGGGGGGAGGCTGTGATGTGGTCTAGCTACAAAACAACAGGGCAGGAAGAAAAAATGCTCAGGGGAATTGGAGACTATTAAGACAGTATCAGTGGGCTGGGTTACTAGAGGCCTGTGGGTTGGAGGAAGTAGGTTGTGAGCCAGGGTTCTAGAAAACAGGGGGGCCCCAGTAGCAAAAAGGCCGTCTAGAGAAGAATCACTGGGGGAGGTAAACGAATGGGCCTGCTTTCAACACGTGCAGTGTGAGGTGATAGATGGGACACTTATAGGTGTTTTAATTTTTTATTATTATTATTTTAAAAATATTTTATTTAGAGCAGCCCGGGTGGCTCAGTGGTTTAGCACCGCCTTCAGCCCAGGGCGTGATCTTGGAGACCCGAGATCGAGTCCCATATCGGGCTCTCTGCATGGAGCCTGCTTCTCCCTCTGCCTGTGTCTCTGCCTCTCTCTCTCTCTCTCTCTCTCTCTTTCTCTCTCTCTTTCTGTGTCTCTCATGAATAAATAAATAAAATCTTTAAAAATATATATTTTATTTAAATTCAATTTGTTAACATATAGTAGAACACCCAGTGCTCATCTCATCATGTGTCATAGGTGTTTTTAGAAGATGTTTGGATATAGGGACCAGAACCCCACCTGAGTTGGAAACTCTGATTTGGTCATTGCTAGTACCTCTTTGAGGGGACTGGGTGTGCTCAGCATGGAGTTGGGGTGGGGTGGGGAGAGGGCTCCTCCTTTCGACAGTGGAAGGAGAAAAAGTAGACTGCAGAAATGAGAACTCATCAGAGATGTTGTTGAAGAGCTAAAGGAGAGAAGGAGCTCCCAGGGAGGAGGTGTCATTGGGGCTGGGTGGAAGGGGTGTTGGTGGGAGGAGCAGAAGGGGCAGAGGTGAAGGAGAATCCAGGTGGCTGTGCAATCTCCAGGTGACCAGAGGAATAAGAGGACCTATTAGAACTCCAGGCTCTGGAAGCCATGGAACCTCAGCATGTGCTGGCTGAACAAAGAGCAGTGGGACAGTCGTGGTACACAGATGGGGGGTTGTGAGGCCAGCAAGTGGGAGGCTCAGTCCTTTGACCCAGCCACTGCCTCCTGGCTCCCCTGGGCTTTGGCCTTCTGAAACAAGAGGTCTTTGAACTCGCTGTCTCTCGTTTCTGGAACTTCAGGTACTGGAGACTGAACAGGAAATGTGTTTGCGGGGGTCAGGCAACCCTTCTCCCCTCCCATGCCCTCCTGGTGACCTCATTACTTGGGCTTGCTTTGGCTGTGGGCTGACGGTCCCTGCACAGGGCAGGCAGCTACCTTTCCAGCTGGATGTGTCTCTGTGGCCTTTCGGACATGGCCATGTGGCCCTGAGTACTCTGGCCCCAGGTGCCTGCCTGCCCTGAAGGTCGTGACCTAGGGGTTACCAAAGCTGTTTGAGCTACAGATGCCATGTAAGCTTTAGCCTGTCACTGAGGGTAAAGGAGAGCTTCCTGGGAACTTTATTTTTGTAGCCTAGGAGGATAGAGACAGTTGTGCGTAGCAAGAGAAGACAGAGCACCCTGCCAGCTTTGGAGCACTAATGTGGGAGCCCGGGGCGCAGACTTCTGCTGTAGGTGCCAAGTGCCCCTCTGCCCCCCCTGCTATGCTGCCTTGCAGGGGCATACAGAGAGAAGTCCAAGGCTCACCAGACACACCCACACACCTCCGTACTTACGGAGATTCTGCTAGTAAATGCACCTTGGGAAAAGGCCTGTACTGTTCAGGGAAGGGGTTCCACACGTGAGTTAGGCAGTGTGGCCTTTGGCTTGCAGAGAAGTTTGTGTTCCTCTGCGCCATCTGCATTGGGTGGTAGCTAATAAGTATTGGTGCCACTTCCTGACCCTTGTGAACAGCATCAAAAAGATGTAGGCGTCATCCCTAGTGAATGGGAAAATCAACTACAGGGAGTTCCTGGAACTCCCCACCCCTCGGCCCCAGCCATGCAGGTCTCAGGTCATCTAGTTTGAACCAAGGGAGGAGTCTGAGCACAAAGAGGAGAAGGAAGACAGACAAAAGCTTTGGTTGGAGGTTTTTGAGGAGATAGATTATCTTGTCTTGTTCTCTTTGCAATGTTTGAGAGACTGGGTGCGGGGATATGTTGGATGTACAGCTCTCAATTTTTATGCTGGATTGATTTAAGTCATCAGAAAACACAGTCTACTGCCTAGTATCCCAGAGAGCCTTTTGTGTCTCTGGCACTGCTCAGGATTTTGGCGTATGAAGAGCTGCAGATAGAAAAAGCTCTACATATGGTGTGTACCACTGGTATGGAGACTATTGATTATCATGTTCTTCCATGCCCTATGCTTTTAGACACCCCATTCCAAATGCCTTTCTGAGCTCAAGTCCAAGGAAAAAGTCCTTTGTCTAATGTCCCTTCTTTTTTTAAAAAATTTTATTTATTCAAGAGACACACACATAGACAGAGGCACAGGCAGAGGGAAAAAAGCAGGCTTCCTGCAGGGAGCCTGATGTGGCTCGATCCCAGGACCCTGGGATCTTGATCTGAGCCAAAGGCAGGTGCTCAACCACAGAGCCACCCAGGTGCCCCTGTCTAATGTCCCTTCTAGAACTAGTATAGCCCCTTACACAGAACAGATGAGTGTAGGGGACAGGAGTGAATGAATGCACTCCCCACCTGTGTTTTTTTTAGTGATGAGCTACGAGTGCAGCAAGTGATATGTTTTTATAAAACAGCGATATGCCTCAGAGTGTCTAGTTTCTCACCTGCTCCCTTGGAGGTGGATGGGACGTCAGAATCTGAATGCAGCATTCCTCCACAGCCATTCCTGGGCTCCACCTTCCTCGATCACCAGGAACATGCCATTCAGGCAGGATCTGGTGGCTTCTCTTCTGGCTGTGCTCACACTCTACTGTTTAAATTTCTTTCTAAATGGACCACGGCGCACATGGCATTCAGAACATTGTCCCAGTGCCACCATGGTCATACGCTTGCTCTCCTGCCCAGGTGCTCTTTCTTCTTTCTTTTCTTTAGATGGCTCTGGCTTTTTCAGACGTTTGCTCTGTGGGAATTCAGTGTGACTTTATGAATTGTCATTAGAAACTCAGAGTCCTTGTAGCAAGATGTAGCTTTCAGGGACTTGTCGGAAAGCAGCAGCTTCTGACAGTGAGGCCAGCTCTGCAGAGAGGGGTCAGCCTGAAAGGATGTTTCTGAAACGGAACGGTGTGGCTCAGCAGTTGAGCATCTACCTTCGGCTCAGGGCATGATCCCAGGATCCCGGATTGAGTCCCACATTGGGCTCCTTGCGGGAAGCCTGCTTCTCCCTCTGCCTGTGTCTGCCTCTCTCTGTGTGTCTCTCAGGAATGAATAAATAAAATCTTAAAAAAAAAATGTTAAAAACCATGGGGACTCTAAGGGCCAAGGGCGAGGTGGGTATGTTTTGTCCCTGAGAGTCCTTGATGACATTGCGGTGTCTAGTGTCTACTCTCTACCTGGCCTGCACCTTTGGGGTTTTTGTACAACTGAGAGGTTTCCCCTAAAATTGTCTTTATTTGGACCCTTTTGGATACAACTTTTTCTAAAATATTTTGTATGTTTCCGTGTTGCCTTACCCTGGGAATGTCATACAAAAGGACTTTATTGATCTGTCAGCTTTTCTACAAAATTATAGGTGCTTAATATTATGGAATGCAAAATTAGTGATTTTGTTATGAAAATAATTTATAGTGTTTCTTATTGCAACATAGGTACTTTGGGAAATATAGATAATCAAAGAAGGGATTCCCTGTTGGGGAAGGAAGGAATGAAAGCTTCAGCCAGGGTCACCCAGGGGGTTCAGGGAGGCAGTGGACACCTACCCTCAGTACAGCTTACACACAGCCTGTGCTCCATTTTTAACACATTGTGTGTTTTCTGAGGTGACTTCCTGTCAGCATTTAATCGTTGTTCTATAACTTTGTAAAACACAAATTTTGGGGATGAGAGACAGGGAGAGACACAGAGAAAGAGACAGAGTGATAGAAGGGAGGGCAGAGGAGGGATCCCTGTAATCCTGTTACACAGTGGGGAAAAAACCATAAACATTCAGGGCTAATCCTTCTGGTCTTTGTTTCATGTCTGTCTGTCTGTACATGCTTCCTCCCCCCCTTTTATAAAATGCGATCGTAGTATGCATATTGTTTGGCCTCTCCTCATTAACTCAGCACTTTGCTGCCCTGTCTCAGTGCTATTAAGCAACAGCAGTTTTACTGCTGCAGGATTCTGTTGAATGGGCGTACTATGATTTAGAATGTCAGCTGTTAGACGGTTAGATCATTTCTAGCTTCCTTTAGCACAGTGACAATGCCTCTCCTTGTGGATGAATCCACATAGGGATCCACGCTGACTTCCTTAGGTATTTGCATCATTTGGAAGCACTTGGAATTCTCATCAGGATTGCTCATGGGATAGGTCTGTAGCACAGACCTGCTCTCGACCCCGTTGAGGGTACAGGGCCATTTGCCCCTAACGCAAATGCTGGAGACTGCCATGTCTTGTATTTCTGAGTCTTTTTAAAAAAAATTATTTATTTTATTTATTCTTTTTAAATTTATTTTTAAAAATTCATTCATTTTAGAGAGGGAGAGCGCATGCATGTGAGCATGGAAACGAATGAGGGGGGCAGAGGAAGGGAATTTCAAGCAGACTCCCCACTGACACAGATTCCCAACACAGGGCTCAATGAGATCCTAATCTGAGCCAAAACCAAGAGTAGGACGCCTAAGTGACTGAGCCCCCTGGATGTCCTTCTGGGCCTGTTTTCTTTGTTTTTTTTTTTTTTTTTGTTTTGTTTTGTTTTTTTAATGAGAGACACACAGAGAGAAGCAGAGACATAGGCAGAGAGAGAAACAGGCTCCCTGTGGGGAGCCCAATTTGGCACTTGATCCTAGGATCCCGGGATTACGACTTGAGCCGAAGGCAAGATGATCAACTGCTGAGCCACCCAGATGCCTCTCTCTGGGCCTGTTTTTTTTTTTTTTTTTAATTTTTTATTTATTTGTGATAGTCACAGAGCGAGAGGCAGAGACATAGGCAGAGGGAGAGGGAGAAGCAGGCTCCATGCACCGGGAACCCGACGTGGGACTCGATCCTGGGTCTCCAGGATCGCACCCTGGGCCAAAGGCAAGCTTCAAACTGCTGCGCCACCCAGGGATCCCATCTGGGCCTGTTTTTAAGAGCAGTGCTGTCTTTTGCTGCCAGGGGTCTCTGTCCTCTTCTTTAGTGCTCCTCTCTGCTCTCTTGATTTCATTATGAGGTTGCCAGGGGCCACAGTGTCCCAAAAGCAAGCTTTAGAGCCATCCCTGAGAAGAATGTCCTGAGTGAGGACTGGGGACGATTTCCTTGGAGTGTTGGTACCTGTTTTTTTGTTTTGTTTTGTTTTGTTTTTTTTGCAAAGATGCTTCTTATCTTTGTTTTCTCCTTGCTCTGTAGGAAGCAGGTGGGGTTGGGGACCAGGAGGGAGGTGGTATCTTTTCACGAGCACTGTTTCCCGGAATTCTGTGATTTAGGACAATGTGCGATGTTTGTCATTTCCTTGTCTGATCCTGTTGTAAAAGTGAGGAAGTACATGTGAGCTTATCCATGGGTAGCAGAGGGGTCTGGTACGTTATCCTTGTCTTTACTCCTGATGACCTTGTGTATGTGATGGATTCCATCATGCCAGGGAATCTGGTGAAGTACTTTTCATGGCTCAGCCAAATAAAGTCCTTGGTGTGAAGTGTCTTTGCATTGGATGCAGCTGTGGTTCTTATTATATCACCTGCTCCCTTCCTCAGCATCCTTCCTGTTTATTTACCTTTGGGTCTATCTTTTGTAGGAGCTGGTGGTGATGGGTGCCCCAGGCTCATTTTATTGGGCCGGGACAGTCAAAGTGCTGAACCTTACAGACAACACCTATTTCAAACTGAACGATGAAGTGATCATGAACAGGCGGTACACTTACCTGGGTGAGTAGCTCAGGGATGTGACAGATAAGGAGGGGAAATGGGAACAGTTTTCACCTGGCTCGCCAACTATGACTGTATGGTAGAAAGAAGAGTTTTTTGGCTTTTACATTTATTGTTCTAATTAGGTGGGCTCTTAGCGAGGGTACCTTACATGGAGCCCTTCACCCAGCAGGTAGAGAACAATGGAGGGGTCTGATTAAAACTGTGGTGTAATCACAGAGCTGACAGTGGAACCTCCAGGGAAGCAAACATTTTCATTTCTTATTTGAGCAATTACTCAAGTTCAGATACAAAATGAGTGCAGTGGAATCCTGGTTTCCCTTGACAGTTGCTTGGCTGTGGACTCTGCTTCCTGGTCACACCACTGGTTGCAAATAGAAATAGTAAGAACGAGAAATTAGCATGACAGATGGCAGCATAATGTTGAAGGTTAATTGCAGGCTCAGGAAAATTTCTCTTATTTTCTCAACCTTCTAGAAAGAAAATAGACACAACAGCCACCAGGCAAGCATGACAGTGTACCTACTGAGGGACAGAGATAGCCTGTCTTTGCTTGTGGACCTGAAGATTTTGTGTGGCTCATTTCCTTAGTACCTGTTCTAAATGCTATAGTTCTGGATACTATTTCGTTTCATTCCTGAAACAACCTTATGAGGCAACTATCATTACCTGCATTTTAGAGGTAAAGAAACTGAGGCATATAGAAGTCTGTAACTTGAAAAGGTCACATGGCTTGTAAATAGCAGAGTGGGGGCTTAAACCTGCGGTTTCCAAACCTGAAGCTGCCTGCCATATGTGTGCTGTGGAGACAGCGTTGACCTCTGGTGTCAGCTGGGAGCACCTCAGAGGCGCAGAGCGGGCCTGACATTTCCAGGACCTGCTACAGAACCCAGTGCACAGCAGGGAGACCTGACACGTGTCTAGAAGGCAGCCCAGAACCTGGTTTGGGTATGGCTTTAGGGTTCAGAGTAAGTCCTTTGAACCTGTGGGACCCGTGGCTTCTTGCTCTGTACCAGAGACCTTTACTGCTGCAGGGCTTCCAAGGGTCACTTAAGGCTTTGAGATCACTCAGTACTCTTAGGTAATGTGGTTAGGCCACAGGGTCCATAAGAATTGACCACAATATGGTGTCATCACAAAATCCAAACAGCTTGTGATCACAGCATTAAGGTTGAAGGCAAAGACAAGGTTTGGGGAATATATGGCCACCCATATGGGTTTCTGCTGGCTAAAGGAGAACTTTTAGCCTGCCCACAAGCCTGTCTCAGAAAGCAGGAGACATTTAGACTAAGCTCAGACAGCTTTGACCTTTGTTTCTAGATTGCTTTTGCATCCAGATTCTTTCCTCATCTATTCACCCACTCACCTATTGCCTTCTCCCAGGAGGGAAGATGGCACAGTGGTTAACAGCAGAGGCTTTGGAGACACACAGATTGGATTTGAATCTTTTTTTTTTTTTTTAAGATTTTTTAATTTACTCATTAAGGACTGAGAGAGAGGCAGAGACACAGGCAAAGGGAGAGGCAAACTCCCTGCGGGGAGCTCAATGCAGGGCTTGATCCCAGGACTCCCGGATCACAACCTGAGCCAAAGGCTCAACCACTGAGCCACCCAGGCATCCCAATTGGATTTGAATCTTGCATTGTTATCTAGGGCATGTTACTTGACTATGTTTAGTTTCAGTTCCTACATCTATAAAGTGGAAGAAATAATCAGGCCTTCCTTGTAGAATTGTGAGATTAAAATTTGCCAGCATCCAAAATCACACGTCTGAATGTTCACAGAAGTTTTGTTCATAGTAATGCTGGGATTGTTGGGAACAGCCCAGCCAGATGCCCAGCAGGAGAATAAAGATGTTCTGTACTCTTCATACAGTAGACTACTGCTCAACAATAAAAAGGAATGGCTGCTATTATACTCAGCATGGATGAATGTCACAGGTGTTAGGTTGAGTGAAGTTCTAGAATAGGTAAACATAATATATAGTGATAGAGGGCAGCCTGGGTGGCTCAGCGGTTTAGCACTGCCTTCAGCGCAGCACAGAATCCTGGAGACTCGGCATTGAGTCCCACGTCAGGCTCCCTGCATGGAGCCTGCTTCTCCCTTTGCCTGTGTTTCTGCCTCTCTCTCTCTGTCTCTCATGAATAAATAAATAAAATCTTTAAAAAATATACATATATAGTGATAGAAAAAGAGTAGTGGCTGCCTGTAGGAGAGCATTGACTTGAGATGGTAGGAGGGAACCTTCTAGTTTGGGGTCTGTGCCTAAATTCACTCTGGGTGATGATCACATGGCTGTGTACATTTGGACACTTTGAGTTCTATACTTCAGATGTATACACTTGACCATATAAAAATTATATCTCAAAAAGAAAAACATAAAGTATTTAGCACAGTACCTGCTTTCTTTTTTAAAGATTTTATTTATTTATTTGGCAAAGAGAGAGAGAGCGCACAAGCAGGGGGAGCAGCAGGCAGAGGGAGAGGGAGAAGTAGACTCCCCCAAAGAGCAGGGAGCTTGATGTGGGGCTCGTCCCCAGGACCCTGAGATCATGACCTGAGCTGAAGGCAGGCACTTAACCCACTGAGCCACTCAGGCTCCAGTATAGTACCTGTTTTAAAGAGGACTCCCAGAAAACACTCTTTCCTGCCCTGATGTTTTTGTGAACCTGACTTTTTGTGAGATGAGCCATTTCAGGGTGAGAAGACTGATAGAAAGATCCATTTGTTCCCTGGGAGGTTATGTTTCAAGAATAGCTGGGTCACAGGTGTCCAGGGAAGGGATGCTTGAGACCCTTTTTCCTCTGATGGGTCTTTTTTTCTCTGCCCTCTCACTCTCTTCTCGGTGAACGCCCCTTCCTTACAGGCTATGCAGTAACTGCCGGCTCCTTCTCTCGCCCGTTCACCACCGATGTGGTAGGAGGTGCTCCACAGGATGAAGGCATTGGGAAGGTGAGGAGTAAAGTCTGGAATAGCATGGAGTCAGACACGAGGGGGGGAGCATGCTGCCCCTGGTATAGAGGTTTGTCACTTATTTGATGTGAACATTCTGCTAGGTGGCTGGCAGGTAAATGAAGCCATGAGGAGTCTCCCATCAGCCTCTGACCACTTTTGAGAGCATACCCTGAAAGCTTAATCAGAGAGTGAATGCTGCTCACTGTTCTCATCTCAGTGCATTTGGCAGCTCACTTTGCGTGTGATGTTATTAAGACTGACCATTGGCATCATGGTGTCCTCCAAAGGAATGGTATCCAGCACTGTCCAGGCTCCACTCTGTCAAGCCTTCCCCAATTTTGACTTTGATGTAACAGAATCAGGTCTAGTCCCAAGTATCTTTGGGACTTTACTTATCTTGAGGCCTAGAGGATCATATTTATTTTCCCAGTGTTTTAGAGCCAAGACTGGTTCAGTCCAAAGGCTGAACTGGAAATATGTAGCATCAGTTCTCCTAAAGGATCTTCCCAGGGTATGGGAAAGACCCCATGGATCCAGGGCTTTCTGGAATTGTGGCCTCTATGGGTCCAAGAGCATGAAGAACTATGCTTGCTGGTTCTTTAGCTCCAAAACATGGGAAATCTAGATTGAGTAGGTCTACATGAGTCAGGAACCTAAATTTTTAACAAATTCCATAGGTTCTCTGATAGAAAAATCTGAACAAAGGAATAATCTTTGTATCTGAGGCAATAGGGTGGACCTGGGATAGAGTATGGCGATATGTCTAGGGGCTCAGAGAAGTGGGGTCTGGATTTTAGAGATGGACCCAAACTACTGTTAATTGGAGACTTGAGCCAGCATGTCAGTCTGGCCAGCTGACTGGGCTTTACAGGTACATCATGAGAATCATTTCCTCAGATCCCCCTGGGTAGGAGTTAGGAACCGTAGCTCTCATTTCTGGAACTTGTACCTCCCCCCTCCCTGCTACCACTGGTGCTAGGGAGAAAGGATCTTTGAGAATGAAACCAGATAAAAATGCAATGGTACTGAGCAGGGGGAGGCAGGCAGATGAATCTGATAATGTCAGGAGAGAGGTGGGTCCTTCAGGGTCACACAATTTCCTCTACATGGTGGAGGGAAGAAGCATCAGGAGCTGATAATGTCACCGGGGAAAGAAGCTGCCTGCATGTGACCAGGCATCTCTAGCATTGTTAAAAGCGCCTGCCTCCTGGGTCACAGCCATGCAGATGCCTCAGTGCTTCCTTTTCTCACCAGTTACACAAACTTTGATCTGATCGGTGCTGTTTTCTCTGCATATGCTTGTGATAGTTTCAAGATAGTCAAGTCTTAGGATGAGAACAGTATTTATAACTGATAGAACCAGACAGAGAGAATCCTGGACTCAACTAACAAAAAAGAACCTGAAAATGCTTCTTTCACTTGGATCACATGAGAGGTGCTGGGGAAACTGGTTATAGTTGACAAAATTGCTCAACTATAACCATTCCCGGGAACCCTAGAATAGACCTCTGGCCTGCAGGATTATTTGTTTCTGGTGTCAGGTCATAAACACATTCTCACTAAGGTAGAGGCTTCTTACCCTCTAGGAGGGTCCCCTACCCTGGTCCTCATGGGACACTTCCTATAAGATGCAACTTGAAAAAGAACTTCCATAGTCTTGGCATTTGGGAAGTCCTTTGTGAGTAATCTTCCTTGTGGTAGCGATGCATGGTGCATACTGAAGGCTCTCAAAGTCCTGCAGTAGAGGAATTGATTTAATGTTTAAATCTGGTGTCTCCCCAACTAAACTCCTGCTTACTTAAGCAGATCGTAAGGCTCTGATATTCTGTGGAATCACTTTGGAAAACTGCTCTGTCTGAAACACTCCCTTCCATTCCTCTGTCTTCCATTGCTCTACCTGCAGCAGCTCTAACTCTTAGGAATGAAAGAAATATTTCAAGGAAGACAATGCATACTTCATCCAAGAGTTGAATTGTTTATTAGTAATTTGTAAGCTCCTTGGACCATATTGCGCATGGCTTCCATGAATGGTGTGGTTCAGGAGCAGAGGATGTGATTTCTGCCTTGGAATTGAAGGACATTCTTTTTACAAAGTTGGTAAAGTGCAGGGAACGCTGACTTCTTAATTGTCAGCTAATTTAAGTGCACTTGCCCTGTGCCTCATTGGCCTTGGTTTAAGTAGGACTCTCAGGAGGATGCTGGTAAATATCTTTGATCCTGGCTTCTATCTTAACTAGATTTTTTTTTTCATTCCGTAGGTTTATATTTTTAGAGCTGATCGAAGATCAGGCACGTTAATTAAGATTTTTCAGGCATCAGGTAAAAAGGTGAGATTCTTGACACTGTTATCTTCTTTTTTGCTTATGAGATGTCATAATGTGGGAATCAGTTCATTTTTTTAGAAAATTGGTGGAAAGGTCCTACCTGGGCCTTAAGTTTGTATGGTGGCTCCACATGCAGTTGCCTTAAACTCCTCAGCATTGTGTGTAACCTGCAGATTGTGGAATTCCTGCTTGATTAGGACATAGGAAGCAAGATGCATTTGGACATGACCAAGTTACATCACAGAGTTCAAAATAGTTTCATAGTTCAGATACTCATCAAAATTATGACTCGCGGGGTCTCTCTGCCTTTTGCTACCTCTCCTCCATCTGCTGCTCTCTTGTACCTTACACATCAACACCCCAGAGATCACAGTTTAGTACGGTGGCAAACCCATGATAGCTAACTAAGTAGGCACGCAGGCAAATGGCTCTCACTCTCCCTGTGTCCCTGGCCCAGCACCATTCCTCGTCATCCTGAGCTCCCTTCCACCATCGTCACAGGGACTATTGTCACACAGAGAAACCAAAAAAAAGTCACTCAGCTCCTTTGGGAACCTGGAAATAGAAATAGCTTGGGAAGGCTGCCTTGAAATTAGTCCTGGGCAAGGTTGATCTGCTTGGGTTGTCTTGTCTTAATCCTGGCCCTAATTCTCTCTCCATTTCCTGCATGTTTCCATTATGCTGCACCATAGTCTGAAATTAAGGCAGGTAGAGAGTGCTTTGATTAATAAGCAGCATTTTTTTACAGGCTTATCAGTCCTGCACCCCTTAGTGTGGCTCAGACCAACAAGATTATTGAGGGAGATTGGCTGCTCTCAGGGGACACATATTTGGGCTGGGAGGCCAACAAAGTAATTTGGAGGCTTGTCTTGGTGGAGGCCTCAGTGAGCTCTGGGAAGAAGCACAGGACCCCTGGGGCCTGGGAGGGAGATTCCAGGAGATAGGAGAATGTGGAAGGTTGTTTTACCTCCCGCCACCTTAAGAAAGGGTGAAAAGCGATTATTTCCTTTGTGGGGCAGGGTGTGTGTCCCAGCCCAGTGTGGGGTTAAACCTGCTCTCCTCCAGCCTGGCACCATTACACACTGTTCTGGTGGTGGATATTCTCATTTCCCCAAATCCCACTCACAAGTGGAATTCTCTTTCAATTTTAACAATGTTAACGTGTGTACTTGGTATAGAATTGTCATAATCCTTTCCATTAAAAAAAAATGCATTACCAAATCAGTTTTGTGAAGTTTTCCCTGGGAACTGCACTGGCCTATGTTATTTTAACATTTCTAAAAACCCAAAGCAACAGCACTGGAAAAGGACTGTGAGCAATTCTGCAAAAAAGATTTTCCAGGCACCCCTGACAGTTCAACAAGAAGTAACTCAGTGCCATTTGTGAAAGAGCCCCAAAGAGCAAGTAGGATGTAAATGCTCCTAAGCCTAACATTTTTTATTTTTCTTACAAAAAAATAATAAATAGGTGAGTGTGTCTACTGTGGGAAACCCAGACCCCCACCTCTCCCGTGCAAACATACCTGGGCTTGACAGCATAAAATTAAAGGAACCGTCCCCCTCTCCCAGCTTTGCTGAGATATAATTGACCTATAGCACTGGGTGAACTTAAGGTGTTCAATGGATGATTTGATCCATCACAGTAAGGCTAGTTAACACACCCATCACCTCACATAAATACTATTTAAGGACTCTAATGTGATGTGTGGAGCTGGAGCACACCTGTCATCCAGTTTTCAGAGTATCTTCACGTTCATTTCCACCTGTGTCTCCATGCCTCCTGCCCACCACCCCCACCAGCCACCTGTGCCCAGGGTGGTCATCCTGGTATAATTAACAGCCTATAATTGTGCCCCCCTCCTTCTCAAAAACCTCCTGGTGCAAATGACAATTTACATGGCCACTCATCTGTGACTGGCTGTGGTCATGTTTCGGGCAACAGATTTAAGAGCAGGTGGTGGGAGAGGTCAACATTTGAGGAGCCACTTGGGCACACTTCCCGAGAACTTTACGCCATGGAGTCCAGGACAGACTGGTTTGCGTATCTGCTTGAATGTCCTTGTGATGTGTTGGGGCTCCCTGAGAGGGGATGGAAGGGCCAGGTGTTTCACCCACCAGTTCCATGGCTCTGTCACTTGTCACTTTCATTAGGGCTCTACTTGCCTTCACTTTGCACCATCCTAGGTAGAGTCATTCCTTTCTTACACCACTCAATCTTGCTCTCCCATTTTTTCTGGCTTTAACCCCGTCATAAGCTTTCCGATTTTGAAAAAGATGATCACTCTCTTTATACATATGATTCTGCTTTTTGCAAGAAGAAGAGAAATTCCAGTCTCTCTGACTTCTCCATTACTTCAGAGGGAAAGGACATGACCCCAGGCTTTCAAAGGATGTCTGTAGCTTTACCCCTGTGTCCGGAGCCACACACACACAGGGGAGGGTTCTGACTCAGCCAACCACTGGCCCTCTTCTGCTTTTTTCGGCCAGGATTTGGTGAGGTAGTCCTGTCACCTGGCCTTACTCTAAAAACAAAACAAAATAAAATGAAACCTCAAAGTTCTGGGTTTTTTCGATTGACAGCCTTCATATAGTACATCTAAGAAATCATCAATATGTGCAAAATCCAGATGTTAATATAGACACACATCCCTGTATTTCCAGACTTATGGGAGAATTCTGATCAAGGAACACCCTCCCCCCACCCCTGAAAGCATGTCATTGCCATATAGGAGTTTTATTAAGTTAACAGGGTATCTGAAGTGTTTATATGTCAGAACTTAGATAGGAAACTTCATGTTCAGGGATTTCTGATTGAACATTGATAAAGATGCCAAGTTAAATAGCCCATTGGAATGAAGCACATTGTTCCCATGGGGCTCAGCCAGAGAGAACAGCTAGCAGCTTTGGTCCTCGGGGCCTTGTGTGGGTCTTACCAGCTTGTTTGTTTGCTTATTTTACTAAAGTCCAGATGGAAAGATCGGCAAGGCCACCGAATTAGTGACTGGCAACTTGGTCTCAGCTGTGAATCCAGGCATTGCCCACATGCTTCTCCTTTGGGAATGGGCGGTGGTTGGGTGGGGTGGGTTGAGCACAAGTGGCATGTGACTGAGGAGGGGCGCCAGTCCCCCGGTTCACTGCAGGAAATGTACCGGAGTGCCCTCCACTCTCACACTCCCTGGGGCAGTAGCCAACAAACTGCAAACTGCAACTCCAAAAGAAAATGCTTGTTGCCATCAGCAGAACCAGAGGCCTTTTATTTGAAAACATTTATTTTAAAAGAATGGCTTTTTTTTTTTTCTTTTCCCTTTCCAAGAGGTTGCATACTGGCAGCCTTTAGAAAGGATGCAGCCTGTAAAACTTTGTTTGGCCTGCCCGGTATGTTTGGTTTTTTTATTCTGAACAAGTTGCTCACATTTTTTTAAAGATTTTATTTATTTATTCATGGGAGACACAGAGAGAGGCAGAGACATAGGCAGAGGAAGAAGCAGGCTCCCTGTGGGGAGCCCAATGCAGGGCTTGCTCCCAGGACCCCAGGATCTCGGCTTGAGCCAAACGCAGACGTTCAACTGCTGAGCCACCCAGATGCCCCCAAGTTGCCTGTGTTTTAAAAAGAGGCACCTCAAATACAATTTTTGATTTTTGGCTTCTCTTAAAAAACAGGAAGGTTGGTCTTCTCTGGGTCAGCCTCCTTCATGACAGCAGTTGGCTGCGGCTGGGTAGGAGCGTGTCTAGTAGCTGGCTCTGTGGGCTCCTGTTTGCCACAGTCTGTACCACTCATTGTTTGTTAGAGACTGAAACCAAGTGTCACTTGCCACCTGTGACCAACTTTACAATGTTACATGTTTTTTCTTATGGTTTTTCTGTCACCTGCCTGGATCCCTTTGGCATTTGGAGTTAAGACCCCTGATTTACAGTAATAGGCATTGGAGTAAGCCGTGATACTGGAAGAGCCACCGTAACCTGGTTGTGTTCCCTTATCCATTACATAGTCTTAGGAGTTGTACCTTTTCCTGTCATTGGAGTTCATGCCTTCTTGGTTAGCTTTAGCTCTGAGCAGGCCCAGGGGAGGGGAATCTATTTCCCCATGTATCATTTCTTTTCAAGCTTGCCTTATGTTACAAAATTTCATATTCCTACATGGTTGGCCCTGTCAGATGTCTGTTATATGAGGCACTTTTACTATGGTTGTAACCCATTTTGCAACTTCGGCTTGCATTTTTAAAAACCATACTGTATTCTCCTGGGATTGGTCCACTTGTTTTCCCCTTGGTAGGGTTCCAAGGAGGGGGCCTCTGAGCCTGTTAGCTTTGGTCTCATGTTGCCGGGGCCCCAGCATAGCTGCCAGGAGCCAGGGAAATCAGGCATTTCACCACTGGCCTGGGCCTTCTGGCTTATGGGGCAGCATAGCCTTCACAGCCTCTGAGGGGCTTGGGAGCAAGAGTTCCTAAAGCAGCGGGCTAGAGGAAAGTGAGGACCTCCTGTGTGAGGGCAGACACTGAACGCTTTGTTGCAACTCGACTTGGTTGCAGATGGGCTCTTACTTCGGCTCCTCCTTATGCGCAGTTGACTTGAACGCAGATGGCCTCTCTGACCTGCTGGTGGGGGCCCCCATGTTCTCTGAGATCAGAGATGAGGGGCAGGTCACCGTCTACATCAACAGAGGAAATGTGAGTACAGTGCTGGGCACTATGTGGATGAGTGTGTGTGGGGGGACATCTGTCCAGCAAAGAGTGACTGAGACCCTGCTGGGCTGGGCACTGGGCCCCATAACCCAGAGGAAGTGAAAACACTCGCTTCCTACCTTCAGAAAGCTCAACATTCCATTAATGGAAAGCTGTACACAGTGTTATCACTGCAAACATACAGGGGTTGAAAAAAATTGTAATGTCTGTTGTTTGATTTTGAGTGTCTATTATGTACCTGAAACTGTGCCTCCTGTTTTCTATAAAGGATTTCAATGTAATATCAGGGGTCCCATTTCTCAGATGCAAAAACGAGGCCCAGAGAGGTTAGATAATGTGCCCCCCATCACACAACTAGAAGTGGTGGGCTGGAATTTGAACCTAGGCCAGCTGGATCCCTGAGAGTTGTGCTACCTCCCTGGAAGTATCTATGCACATGCCCAAGGGGGCAGAGAAACCTCCTGGAGGACGCAATGGCTGGGATGAATCCGAAGGAGTAGGAGTTAGGCAGAGAGGCAGGGGTGGGCTGGGAGCTGGGCAAGTGGGATGAGGCATGGGGCAGTAGGACCACTTAGTTCTGGGGGGACCAGTGCAGTGGCCAAGAGCCATGATCGTGGTGCCCTTATCCTGCAGGACCATGAAAGGGGGGGTGATGGTGTCAGAAAGATGTCTCTGCCCCTTTGCAGCTGAGTGGAGGATTGGGGGGAGAGAGTGGGGGAGTAATGCACAGTGGAGGTGGGAGACCAGTGAGAAAGCAGAATCTTTTCAGCATCTAGAATTAAGAATGTTCAACAAGAGAGTTAAATGCATCAATTTTGTCACCAAACATGAGAAAATGGTTATGCGGTAATCAGTGAAAAGCAGGATGAAAACTTGCTCTACAAACAACCTTTATAAAAATACACAAAATGCATAGAGAATGTTAATAACAGATCTTTGTGGGTGGTAAGCCTTGGATAGATTTTTAGTTTTATCTTTACTCAAAGAGCAAGAATGTAATTCTTTCATGGTAAAAAAAAAAAAAAATACACTTTTAAGTGGTGACCAAGATGCTAGTTATCCTAGTTGGATAACTAATTCAATTGGAGGGGACAATGGTGTTTAACTATAGGTGGGCAGATGTCAGAAAGAAAGGGCAGCCATGTGAAGAGGAGCCAGGGAATGTTAGAGCTGTGGGCTTTCTCAGATGCTTGTAAACTCTTTTAAGGAAGTGAATCTAAAACCTGGGACCGAAGATACTTCCTGGTGCCTCCTGCAGTGATGCTTGGCACTTGCAGCCCCCTTGACATTCCAGGAAAGGGACAGGCTGGTGTGGGGAGAAATTAGGTGGTCATTATGGAGATGAGCTCAGCAACAGTCAGTGGCTGCTGGCTACTCTATTTGTAGGAGAATGAAACATTCACATAGGTATGAACCTGTCAGGCAGCAAGGTGATCAGCTCAATAGCTCAACAGTGTGTCTAAATCAGGGTGTGGAATCTTAGAGCAGGATAACTCCCCAGACAAATTGTGCCCACACATTCCAACACCCAACCAATGTATCTTAATGCCTGTGTGGCTTCCCTAAGTACAAGGGTAGTATATCTGTTGAATCTCCCTCTCTTTGATGAATGATTATGAAGCAGTGCAGAGGAATGGGAAAATGGTGACTTTGGAGTTAGATGGACCTGGATCCTGGGTTTTCCACTTTCTAGCCTGTGCAATGTGGACAAATAACTTAAAATTAGTGGTTCAGTTTCCTCATCTGTAAAGTGGGGGAGCCACGAGGTCTGATCTAAAGCCAGACACTCCTTGGGATGGCTTGTGGGTGTGCAGTGAGTCCAGGGTACCTCTATGCCAGGGCAGATTTAGACATTCTTATGCCTCAAAATCTCAGATTGCACTTTAATACTCTGATACTGACATGTCAGTGATTTGGGGTAGAGTGGGTATCCTCAAATGGCTTTTACTGCCACCATACACCATTAGCTCCCTCCCTTTGTTATCTGGTGTTTGCTCGAGAAATGCAAATCTGAGTCCAACGAGAACAGGCATGGTTGTGTATGCCCCCCACCCTGGCCAAGAACTACTGGGTGTTGGATTACTAATCACACGTACCTTATAAAGCAACTTTGTACTAAAAGTCACAGAAGAGAAAAAATAGAAATATGCATGCCCATGTAAAACAACTTTGCAGAGGAAAAGGTCAGGGCAGTTGAGAAGATTCAGTGGTGATAGGTATGTAGGTAGGTGGGTTTATGGAGTGTCAGGACAAGGGAGAGGTGGGGTCGCTGGTCACTGTGAGAATCCTCTTCCCTCTAAAAGGCATCTCAGGCTGTGGGAATCTTTCCTGCTGCACAAATGAAAGGAACTCCTTTTGCCACAACGAAAGAGAAGTTTAGGTGCCTGCAGTCCTGCCTGGGTGTCTCCTGTTGATGGGTGCACTTTCAGGGTGACATTCGGAGCTTTGTTTGTTTGTTTGTTTGTTTGTTTTTCGGTTCTGTTTGTGTTTTGTTTTCCACTTTTTCCTCCATCCTGCTTCCCAGGGAGCCCTGGAGGAGCAACTGGCCTTGAGTGGTGACGGCGCCTACAACGCACACTTTGGGGAGAGCATCGCCAGCCTGGGTGACCTTGACGACGATGGGTTCCCAGGTCAGTGAGCTTGCACCTGCCCTCTGGCTTCTCCCTGACATGATGTGCTGCTGGATCTGCCTGCCTGCTTGGAAGGCCCCCGTAGGGAGGGCCGCCCTTGGAGAAGATGTGCTCCATGCAGGCACTCAGGGCTGGGCTCTGCTTCTGTGCGGTAGCTTCTTGTCAGCCCGGAATTCTTGGCTGAGTGTTGCGGCGCGAACGCACCTGGGGCCGGGCCGCCGGGGCTTCTTGATGCAGACGTGTTTGAGGAAGTGGAACCAGCTTTCTCCTGCTACCAGCCCTCAGTCTGAGCCTCTCTGGCTCTACGGTGTTGTTAGTACAACAAATGAGGGATGACTGAGACATTCTCAGCCGTGAGAGCGACAGCAAGGGGATAGTCTTGCATGTGTCCCTGCAGAGAGGTTGCAGCTGTGTGCACCCAGTTTCCAATTCTGTCTGGACTGCAGATACCTTCACAGTCTCTTGGTTCCTGTTTCTGGCCTGTTCAGTGCCCCCCCTGCTTACTGTATATGCAGTAGATGGACATCAGGACCTGTGGGAGCCATGTCTCTGGGGTGATGGTTGTGGTAGAAGACAGGCTGGGGGGCAGCTCTTGCCTCAGGCCAGACATCCAGGCTCCTTTGATACCCTCACGCCCCTGGCCACAGAGGGCCTCTCGAGGTCATGTGAGCGTATGCCCCTCACCCTTGACCTCACTTCTGTAAACACATGACTTTTGTTAGAAGCAGAGGGAAGAAAGTCAGGAAGATCTCAGCTTTGTTCCAGGGTTGTCAGTGTGTGAGGGTAACAATTTTTGTGGGGGGGGGGGGGGAGTGAGTGCCATCCTGTACCAGTCCCTTCTCCAGGAACAGAGTCGACTTTTTCAGGCAATAGCCTTAGTTTATGGAATTCCCCTCTCTGACAGAAATTTGGGTGAGTGGTTTCTATTTGCATTTCTTTTATTGGGTGAGTCAATGATTTTTTTTTTTTCTGTGAGAATGAGGTAGGAACTTTTCTGGAAACTAAACCCTCACAGCCTCAATAATTTTCTACTTTTTTTCCTGCTAAGAGACTGGGTATCTAGTTTAATGCCTGAGCAACCAGCGACCAAGAAATTTCTGGTGTGGAGGGACCCAGATGATGGCAGGAATTAGGAAAAGTCCTTGTGTTACTCCATGTGGCTTTCTAACCAAAAGCTGTTTCTCTCCTCAGATGTGGCCATTGGTGCACCCAAGGAGGACGACTTCTCAGGGGCCGTCTATATCTATCATGGTGATGCTGGCGGGATAGTCCCTCAGTACTCAATGGTAATTGCTGTGAGAATGACATGGTAACTGTCCATACATTCATCTGACAGACACGCAGGGAACCTTTAGTCTGTGCCACACCCTGGGGTACAGAGGAAAACACAACATGGTTTCTATGACTTCAATCTTCCCGCCCTCCAGGGAAAGGCAGAGACCACTGGTATTGCTTATTAAGTATAAAAACCTATTCAGAGACTTCCAAGTTTGCTCATGGTCAGGGATGCATCCTGCCTGGGAAGGATTACATCCCCATCCTTACCCGCAGTTTGAGTTATTTCTTGCAGAAAAAGAGGCTTTCCTTTTTTATTGTTAGTTATCTATGCAAGCTTAAGGATTATGTTGTAAAATTTAATTTAGAGACACAATGGTCCACAGGGTAGGGGCTTGAAGGCTGTCATGGGGCTGATTGTTGTAATTGGCATTGAAATGAGGAGCTGGTCAAAGCTCTGGCCTTGAGCCCCAGACTTGGGAACGTGGAAGTGGTGAGTTGTGTTTTTTTGCCATATCAGCTTGGTGTTCAGTCTTGCTGATGTGTCCAGCCCAACCCATGGGAAAAAAGGAAGTCACTCTCTCGATAGAAGCATCGTCAGGATATTTGTGGATGTCTCTGTCTAGAGTGGCACAGGCCTGTATCATTCTCCCAGTGAGTGGGTCAATGACAGGAAGGGATTTGAGCACAAGTTGAGAAATTTTCAATCAGCAAATATTGATCTATTGAGTGCTTCTTAGGTGCTTACCACTTTCTACTCATGCTTTTATTTCTCATCACAAAAAAGCTGGTCTCATATCTTGATTATCTCTAAGGAAACAACTTTTAACTGAGTCGTGTTCTTTTTTTTTAAATAAATTTATTTTTATTGTGTTCTATTTACCAACATACAGAATAACACCCAGTGCTCATCCCGTCAAGTGCCCCCCTCAGTGCCCGTCACCCATTCACCCCCACCCCCCACCCTCCTCCCTTTCCACCACCCCTAGTTCGTTTCCCAGAGTTAGGAGTCTTTATGTTCTGTCTCCCTTTCTGATATTTCCCACATATTTCTTCCCCCTTCCCTTATATTCCCTTTCACTATTATTTATATTCCCCAAATGAATGAGAACATATAATGTTTGTCCTTCTCTGATTGACTTACTTCACTCAGCATAATACCTTCCAGTTCCATCTACGTTGAAGCAAATGTGGAATGTGTTCTTCTAAAATATTCTACAACTGTTTTATAAAATGAAGTATTAGTAAAGTGTCCTGTTCATGTGCCGAAGTCTCTAGGTAAGAAAGAGACTTTACAAGCTGATTTTAAGAGCCAGTACATAAATGTAAGTTCAATTTGTGCATTCATAATTGTTCTTCTTGTAGTAAATACAAGTAAGCTGATTAAAGGTTAAGGTTTGGCTTATCACCGGCTTCCAGGATCCTCTGTGTTGGGGCCAGCCCAGCTCAGTAACTCCCACATGAGGCAGACGGCAGAGAGGAGGGACTGCTCTGCTCTTTTTTTCTTTAGTTCTTGTCATAGTCCTGTGAGATGGTGTCCTTATTATCCACAGTGTCTTTATGACATGCCTCCAGCCCAGGGAGGGGACTTTGCTTGGCCAAGGTCTCTGGGTAGTAAGTGGCAGTAAGGCCACTGAAACTTTGCCTGTCTGACTCTCAACCTTTTCTTATAACACGCCCACAACTCCACGTGGGAGGAAGGAACACTCAGGGAAGCTCAGTTGGAAAACTTAGAAATCTGGAAACTGATTTTGTTCTGAAGCACACGTACTCCGAGGGGCATGGGTCTACTCTTCCCATTAGAAATGAATCATGGTGACAGTAAGCTCTTAGGTGATTCAGCCAATGTGGCAGGAGGAAGAAGGCTTCGGGAGCTGGTTGGGGGCCACATCCATGTCATGAGACCTGTTGTGGTCTGACTTAGGGACCCTCTTCACAATGTGACAAGCGGGAAGTCATCCAGGGAGCCCGGTCCTTAGGCAGCTGCCGAGGGTCACCGTCCACGCATCCTCTTGGAAGCTTGTTCCAGGACCTTGGAAGCAAATCACACGGAGAAGCAACCTGTCAGAGACCCCTCACTTTCCCTCCTCCCGGTGCCCTCCAGTGTTTTGTTATGTTGCTGGGTGGAATCCCTGCAGAGAACTGAAGTACAAATTTTGTGGTTAACATGGAGTGTCTCTAGTAGGAAGCGGGGATCAGCAGCTGGACCCTTCCTGCCTCTGTCAGCATGCTGGCAGGCTTGTTAGCTTTGACAAAGAGAAGTGGTTTGGGGCACTTTTAAAAAAAAAGAAAGAAACAGCTATGCTTATACTTTTCCAAGCTGCTAATATGTATACAATAAGGTCAGTGATTTAAAAGGAAAAAGAAAAATCCTTTAACGATAGATTCTTCAGGGCTGGGGTCCAGACAGAGCTGGCATTGTGTGGGTGAACCAGAGGAAGAAATCAGAAACAGCTCTGGGCAAAGGAGTTGCTTTTCTTTGGCCCAGACTGGTATTATTTCTGCCGGAGAAATTGTGAGATCAGGGCTGAAGTGCGTCCACATTACTCTTTAACTCATTCCTCTTTCTTGAGTTCACCATGAGAAGTGTTGATTTTAAGATCCTTGTGTGCCTTTCTCAAATTGAGAGCCCCCCGGGGCATGTCGTGGCGGCCCCTGTGATCCTTCTCCTGCCGTAAGGACACTGCCTGTAAACCTGGTCAAGCGGAGGTTTTCCAAGGCTCCTGGTTTTCATTTAGAGTTATTAGCACCGAGCAGACTTATCTTCCTGGCTTTATGGCCTAATGGCCTGCAGATGTTAAGCCCGCATCGCCACCCCCAAATGGACCACCCCTTCACTCTTCCCCCTTGTCCCAGCCACAGCAGAGCTCAGACAGAAATGCAGACCCAGGGCAAGCTGCTGCTAGCATGTTAGACTGTGGAGCTGAGCTGGTTTGCCTCAGAATGTGGCTTTTAAGAAATAGACATATGTACATGTTTGTTTAGCCAGAGCCATGTGGGACAGGAAGCTCTGCCTGTTAGCAAGAAACATTTCTTGAGTTTTTGCTACAGTGTTGGGATTTGTACTATGATGCTTGCTCCTTTTCTGCTGGATGGCTTACCTGAAGATGGCAAGTGGAAGGTTAATCGCAGTAATGGGCTCCTGGGAGGGGCTGGGTGGAGGTGGTCCCTGGCATCTCCCTCTGCAGATCCTATGGAAACTCCCCTCTCCCCCTGCTCGTGACTTTCCTGCAGGGTGACTCAGGAAGGAAAAGGATGAGGAAAGAAAGTCCAAAGTGAGCCCCCTGGATATCTGTAAACCTGGTTCCGACAGGGATTGTGCTGTATGGTATGAAAACAAAGCATTTTTCTTGTCATCCAAAATGAGGGCATTGGGAGGTAAGCCTCCCCAAAGAGACTGTATAAACAAAGGGAAGAAGGAACGGGTCAGATCCCAGGAGATGGGACTTTTCTGATTCAGGAAGTTTGATATCTTTTGAGGAACTGTGCCACGCAGACATCGATGAATGACAAAAGCCGGTTGTACATAAATAGCCCTGAGCCAATGCAGCATGTGTTAACATAGGTTAAACTTGATGATGAATAAAAGTGCAGATGTCCCTTGGTAGAGCTGTGCACTCTAACTGCTTGACTGGGGGGCTGCTTTTTAGGGAAGAGGGTGGCTTCAGCTGATTAATTTGGATTTCTTACAGTTTATAGAAGGTTCAGGACCATGGAGCTCCAGATTTACCAGATGGAACAGCCTTATCCTGGGAGGCTAGGGCCCAGTGCTTGAGCATCTGCCTTTGGCTCAGGTCCTGATCACAGGGTCCTGGGATCAAATTCTGCATTAGGCTTCCTGCAGGGAGCCCGCTTCTCCCTCTGCCTATGTCTCTGCCTCTCTGTTTTTCTCATGAATTAATAAATAAAATCTTTAAAAAAATAAAAACAAATCAGAATTACAATTTTCCCTTTCCACAACTTGAGGACCCAGTGTCCTACAGAAGCTGCATAGAAAAGTCACAGGTTTTATTTATGACTGTGCTCCTATTTGGTGACTCAATTTCTCTATTATCTGTTTCAGAAACTGTCTGGCCAGAAGATAAGTCCAGTCCTGCGGATGTTTGGTCAGTCCATATCAGGAGGCATTGATATGGATGGAAATGGCTATCCTGGTAAGCTGTTTTTTCTTTTAAAAGCTTTGGAGATAAATGAAGATAAATACTTGAGGTAGAGTAATTTCCAATCTGGTTGAGCAGTGGTAACATCTATTTAGGATTAGGAAAATCCCCACAACAGAATGGGATGCTTTGCCTCGTATTTGATTTTACGGTGTTGAAGTTTATTTTGTGGCTTTAGAATGATCTATTCTGAAGGGTTGAAGGACCAAAAGGGTAGATCTTAACAGTGATTTCAAAAGAAACAGAAAAAGAAAAACAAAAAAATCATGATTTCTGTGGCAGTAGTTCTAATGAAGAAAAAAAGAAGTACTGTCTACATTAAAAATGATAGCAAAACCTCATGTTTTCCTTGATATTTAACCATCTGAAGAGGTGTCTTACACTTCAGAGGGGAAAAATAACTGAGCAGCACCTTCCCCACCTTCTAACCCCTGCAAGAAAATTGAAATATTTGGAGCAGAAAAGAAAAGCATGCCCTGTCCCTGATGGACAAAACAGACCTTCACCATTAAAGACTGGCTGCTCTGTCTTCAGGGTTAATTAATGCCTTGTGGTGGTTGAAGCTAATTGAATAAAAATGTACAATTTCCCACCTCAATCTCAAGTGTGTCTGGCTTAGGTAAAAAGGACTAGTCAGTGGGATGGTAGTTCTTCTGGGGCTTGAGGAGTGGGACGAGGTAACAAAACTAAGATGAGAATTTGGAAAAAATCCCAAATCATCCTGGAATTCAGAAAACATCTCCCTGATAGTAAGGGTCATCTTGCGGTCTTGAGGAAGTATTTCTGGCCACTTGAACAATGCCCCCCTGAAGGACCTCTGGCATCCAGTGCAGTGCTGTACGAGGGCACCATTGTTTGTAGTTTCACACAGGCAGCATTTTTTTTTAAAAGATTTTATTTATTTATTCATGAGAGAGAGAGAGAGAGAGAGGCAGAGACACAGGCAGAGGGAGAAACAGGCTCCATGCAGGGAGCCCCACGCAGGACCTGATCCTGGGACTCCAGGATCACATCTCTGGCTGAAGGCAGCGCTAAACTGCTGAGCCACCTGGGCTGCCCCAGGCAGCAGTTTTGGTAATTTCTTATGACTTTACAGAGCCAGGAGGAGGGAATAGGAAAGGGTCATTGCTGAAATTTTTGGGCCTGTGGACCATCATGGGTCTTCTTAAATCGGAGAAAGCAAGACTTGTTTTGGGTAATTTGTGGCCATCCTGAAATAATACCTTTTGTTGGTTTCATACTTTAACATATGCAAAATGCTTCCACATGCAGTAGATGTCTTATAGGTAGTGTGACAGGTAGGTGGAGATGGGGTGTCCCCCACTTTCTAGATAAGGGTACTGAGCCACAGAAAACTTAGGGGACTGGCCAGAGGTCACATCTTGGTGGGCAGAGATGCACACACACAGTGAGGGGGTGTGTTCATGCTTTATGACGCATGTGAATTTCTTACCTTTATCTCTTTTTTAAGATTTATTTTTATTTATTAGAGGAAGAGAGAGAGAGCACAAATTAAGTGGGGGGAGGTGCAGAGGGAAAAGCAGACTCTCCCTTGAGCATGGAGAGCCCTAGATGGGGCTCGATCGGAGGACCCCGGGATCATGACCTGAGCCGAAGGCTGACCCTTAACCAACTGAGCCACCCAGGTGTCCCTGAATTTCTTACATTTTTCATAAAAGAAACAACAGATTCCTCAGGTTCTTTTATTTTCAGATATCTAGTCAACTCAAAAAGACTTGGAAAACAGCAAAATTAATGACCAGACCCAAATGCAGAAATTTTAGCAGCACTACAATTCATGGATTTGCTGTTTCTTTTTCCTTAATGAGGGCACTGTATAGACTCGGGGATTCAGATGCTTGGTTCTGTAAAGTGGTAACAGGAACCCCAGGACTAAAAAGTTTACTTTCAAGGGGAAGAAAGTCAGAGAGCTATTAGATGAGTATACACTTCCTAAATTAAAGTTACTTAAGAATAAACATTACTGGCTAACACTTGCAACTTGGTTGGTAGTGTGCTAAATATTTCATGAATTTTCTGACTTAAATATGTAATTTAACATAGTTAACATGTATTTAAATATCAAAAATATTATATTGAACAACTAACATTATGTTTAATAGATATTTAATAGATGTCTTCTTATTTAAATATTATGAAATGTTATCAGCTTTTGGAGAAGACACTAGGGATGATTACGTCCACGGTACAGACAAGGACACTGTAAGAGATTCTGAGGTCACACAGAATGAGGGGTGGAGCAGAGATGATTCACATGTTCTACAGAACCTAGAGCTTTTTCCAGGTCATTTAGTTTTAAGTCTCCATCTCTCTAATTCACTAGTGTCCAAAAGATACATAATATGAGCCACATATTTAATTTAATATATTCTAGTAACCACATGAAAAGATAAAAAGAAATAGGTGAAATTAATTTTAATAATCAATATAAAAGTTTTTGAGATCGTTTGTGGTTTTTGTACCAGGTCTTTGAAAACTGGTCTGTATTTCACCCTTGCTGGCCTGAACACATCTGAACCAAACCATTTCAGTTCATATCAGACACATCTCAAGGTCTCAACAAGCCACACCCAGTGATTGG
The DNA here is from genome assembly GCF_048418805.1 of Vulpes vulpes. NCBI lineage: Eukaryota > Metazoa > Chordata > Mammalia > Carnivora > Canidae > Vulpes > Vulpes vulpes. Next base: position 58,087,569 of record NC_132790.1, read on the forward strand.
CTGCCACGTGGGACAGTGTGGCTCTAACTCTTACAAGATAATTGTATGACCCAGAGGAAGCCTGTCAGGGGTCCCAACCTCAGGGCTGGGCCCCCGTGGCTGTGGCCCTTGCCAGAGGTGGGTGGGGTGGGATGGGCTTCTACACATCTCTGAATGCTGTAAACTTCTGGTTTTCAGATGTAACGATTGGAGCCTTCATGTCTGACAGTGTGGTTCTTCTGAGGTGAGATGTTTCCCTCTTGCTTTCTGGATTACATTCTTCATTGGTGAAGGCTAAAGTTTGGTGATGGGGTGACAGGGGGAGTTATTCACCGGTAGTCAGCAGTTCCCTCTGTCCTGTTCCTGGAGGCTGGGGGTGCTCGGGGAGTGGGAATGCTCTTTCTTTTCTTGTTCTCCTTATGCCCTGTTGCAGTTTCCAGCTGGGGTGGGCCTCAAGTGGCTTGCAGCTATGAGATGGTAGCACCCTGGGGCTTGGGGTGGCTTTCAACCCTAAGGGTTTTGCTTTTGCCATGAACAGCTGCTTCATTAATGTGTGTACACGATGTCATCATCTCCAAGGGTACCAGGACACCCAGGGGCTCTGAAGCTCTGGCCTGTCCTAGCACTTCATCCCCACCTTGTCAGTGCCTAGATCCCCAGGGGCTGGGAGCCTCTTACCCTGTGGGCAGCACTTCCTTGCCTGTGGAGGCAGAGATGAGGGATGGGAGCTTGGGCCCAGGGTTCCCAGAGCCCCTGGAGCCTGGATCTCTCCTACAAAAGCTGTAGGCTGCCATCCCACCATGAACCATCTCCAAGTATTTCTGTCTGTATGAGTCAGAGGAGGCGGAATTACCCTTTGGAGTGGGAGCCAGCTCTTCAGTTTTGTTAATAACCTGATGGCAGAACTTTCTAAAATAGACCAGTGGGATCTTGGAGCTGGAATGGGTCCCGGAGGCCATGTAGTCGCACATCCCAGACTCTTCTCATTCAGCAGTGCCTTCCTGTGAGCCTCTGGCTCAAGGCACTGGGCCTTTGCCTGAGTGAGGCACCCCTGGGGGCAGGAGCTTAGTCTCTTCTGAGGGAACCAGTTAACCCCCAGCTAACTCAAGATGTTAAATTGTGAAGGAGGCAGAATCACCTTAGGTTAGGATGATGAACTCCAGGGCCAGGAGGCCTGGGTTCGAACCCCCATTCTGATGCTGGAAGGTGGGTTTCCCATGGTGAGTCAAGTAACCTGTTTTGCAGGGTTCGCACCCATTAAACAGGAGAACAGTAACACTTGCCTCACTGGGTTCATAGAATTCTGTGAGTTAGTACTACACGCAAATGCACAGAACAGGTAGATGGTCAATAAATGCTAGCAGTTCTTAGATAACTTGGGCTGAATTTGCCTCCCTACAATTCTGCTTCTTGATCCTATGTCTTGCCCATAGCAGCCCTTCAGTATTGGATGGTGGCATGTGTGTCCCCAAGGCAGGGACCTCACTATTGCCATGATTGGGTCTCCCCTTCTTGATCCCCTCCCGCCTTGGGGGTTGGCCATTTCCTCTCAGGTAAAACAGCTTACAAGGCCGCAAACAACTCAGGTGATACTTCGGAAGCTGGGCTTACCTGCTGCCTTTGTGGTGTCCTGTCCCCAAGCAGCTTGCTCTAGCTCGTCACAATTCCCCTGGATCAAAACACATTTTCCCTGCTCTCCCAGTTGAAAACAGGCACTCTTAAAACCAGGAGCATCTGGCTTAAGGTATATCCTGTAGATTCTGCTTTTTCATCATTCTTTTATTTTATAAGCTTCCAGCTGTGAGCTTCAACTCCAAAGGGGTTTTCTTTCTACTCTGTGGTGGCCTTCTCTGGGAGTTTTGCCCACACGTGGCTGTAGATGTAAAGTGGGGCAGTTATATGGAAGATGGCAGCCCCAGCCCCCAACTTGGGGTGGAAGTTGATTCTGGTGAGGGGAGATCATCCAGGCACAAAGGCAGGGTCCTTTGGAGAAAACGTCAGGGGTCACTTATCAAGAGAAGAGGCTTTAGGAGAGGGGCTGTAGGGCTCTGTCTGGATAAGGTTTTCAGCAGAAGGCCCTGATGGCTGGGGAGGAGTGTGGAGATCAGAGATCTGTTCCTTCATTTGTTCAGCTTATGTCCTAGACCTGTTGTGGGCAACGATGTACCAGATCCCCTTGAAGAACAATTATACAAGTAACTAATATAACCAGTGTTTGGTTAAGTGCCTGCCTTATGCAGGCATTGCTTAGGCACTCACCTGCATAATTAACTCTTTTCGGTTATTTTCTTCATCTTGTATTGAGGCATAATTCGCATATGGTAGAGCCTGCTGATTTAAGTACACTGCTTGATGAGTTTTCACCAGTGTATACGCCTATGTGACTGCCACCTCTGTTAAGATAAAGAACATTTCCATCACCCCAGAGAGTTTCCTCCTGTCTCTTCCCAGTTATGCTGGCTACTGATGGCCTCATTTGGCCTCATTTTCATCACCATAGATCAGTTCTGCTTGTCCTAGAATTTCACAGAGATGGAATTATATGGTATACACTCTTACTTCTGGCTTCTTTCACTCAATACAGTGTGTTCAAGATTCATCTGTGCTGTTGTGTTGTTCAGTTCTTTTCCTCCTTACTGAGCAGTAGTCCACTGACTAAATATACTGTAGTTTGTTCTTCTCTTTTGTTGATAGAGCATAATTTTTTTAGAGAGGGGAGGGGCAGAGGAAGAGGGAGAGAGAATCTTAAGAGAGAATCAACCCTGAGATCATGACCTGAGCCAAAATCAAGAGTTGGATACTTAACTGACTGAGCCATCCAGGCACCCCAATAAAACATATTTTAATTCTTAGTTTTCTTAACAACTCCAGGACATAGATATTATTGCTATCATTCCCATTTTATAGATGAGAAAACTAAGTGACATTGAAATTTACTGATTTTACAAAGGAGATAATTAGAGATGGTGGTCAATACCATGAGGATAATAAAGCAGGGTCATGCTGTCAAGGGCACCCACCCACATCAAGCCCAGCAGAGAAACCACATAGTCCTGTTGGAGGTGGCAGCGTGAGGCCAATGGTGCCCTTGACTCTGGCAGGTGTAGAGAAGTGAGGTGCAGAAGTCAGATCGCTGTGGGTGGGAGAGAGAAGGAGAAGCAAGAAAACAGATGGTGTAGTTTGACTCCTTTCCAGAAGCTTGGCTATAAAGGAGCAAATGGGATTGCCAGGTGGCTCAGATATTAAAGCTGAGAGTCTTTGAAACCTCTCCTGCTCTCCTGGGTCCTTTACTGTCCTGTAAGAATCAGAAGTGGTTACCTTTAGCTTCATCCTCAGCCATACAAAGCTTGCCCTGACCCTACTCCTGTCTTGAGTCCTGAAGGGACAGAGGGAGACGGGGATGAGGATGAATGAGGTTTGGAGGGTCAAGGGACGGGGGGGATATGGGATGTGGTGTATAGGCTGTGAGTAGCAGGGGCCTTGTCTTTGAGCCAGGTCCCAAGATTGGAACAGGCGCAGGGCAAGGTTCAGCATGGAACATGGGTATGGGTGACTATCCCAGGTCTCTGCTGGGAGTGTAAGGGACTCAGAGTACAGGGAAGGCCTTAAAGGCAAGTTGGACCCCCTTAGAGAAGGCACAGGGAGGAACAGGCAGAGAGACTGCTGAGTATGTCTGGTGGTCATTGGCAGTGGCATCTGTGGATAAAGTGCTGGACGTGGTTGAACAACTATGGGCAGGAAGGTGTGGAGATGTCAGCTGGCTAAGCTAGGTGGGCATCTGGCTTGGCCTGGCTGACTGGAAAGTTAGGTAGACTTTGAGTCACCTCAGAGTTTGGGTGGGACCAGAAAAAGAAACCAAGCACGTGAATGCAGGTAAAATGCACCATTCCCATTCTTAAACATCCCAAGGAAGAGTGTCCAGATGTGTATGGGTTTGAAATCCTTTGGGCTACTGTTAAGGGAAAACCTTGCTGATAATGGCTTTAAGGACATAGACTTTAATTAGCTGCCTGTTGGAGATGACTCTGGGGCTGGTTTAGTAGCTGCCATCTTCACCTGCCCACCTCTGTCTCTCCTGCAAGCAGCACTGCCTGCGCAGAAGGCTGGGGTGATGGGAGTTACACCACATTAGAGGGCACCCTGACTGGTTTTACTGGGAAGTAAATACAGGTGAAGTACCGATCTACCTTGACCTAGGGAATATCATAAATGGAAATACATTTACTACCCTTGATCTTCCAAACATCATAGCTTAGTCTGGCCTATCTTAACTGTATTGGAACACTTATATCCACCTATAGTTGGGCAAAATTATCTAACACAAAGTCTATTTGATAATAATATGATGACTGTCTCATGTAAATTGTTGAATACTGTACCTAAAGTAACACAGAATGGCCATGTGGGTACAGACAGGTTGTCAGTGTGCTGGTGATTCACCCTCATGATTGGTTGGCTGACCTTGAAAACTGTGGCCCCTGGCCAGTGTCACCACAGAATCATCCTGCATAGCACCAGGATGGGGAAAGCTCCAAACTCACAAGTCAGAGTTCAGTTTCTACTAAATGTTTGTCGACCCATCATAAGGTTGCAAAATTGTGCAGTAAAACCGTCATAAGTCAGGGACTGTCTGTATCAGGATTTGAACTGTCAGAGTCATCAGAAAGAAGTATTCTAGCTCCCAGCTTTTAAAAAATAAAGTCTTGAAGGCATTTGCAGGTGCTGTCCTTAGGTACCCCTTTGCTTTTCTCACCGAGGCTGGCACATTTGTGGGCAGGACTGTGGGCTGGCCCAGCACTGCCCTTGGTGATTTTTCTCTCTCCGGTTAGCTCTGTGTTAGGGTGATAGACACCTGGTGCAGTGCCATTGGAGTTCAAAGGAAGTGATGAGAGAGTTTAGGAAAGCTTTCTGGGCTTTCCCTGGTCCAAAAACAGTTCTTGGAATTGAAACAGGCTCAAGGGCCTGATGTGATTGATGCTGGTGAGACATGCACCTTCTGAAGGCTCTTGTCCTCACTTGAGAGGATTCGGTCTTGATGGCCTCCATCGACGTCAGTTTGTTAGGCTTCTCACCTTGTCTTCTTTATGGGCTCTGCTGTGATGGGGGACCATGTGGCCTCCCCAACACAGTGGCCTCTGGGATGGTGAGAGGGGGTGAGGCCTTTCTTCCGTGTGGTGACCAGGCAGGATGTGCTCTGGGCAGGGTGGAGGCTCTCACAGGGCAGAGACTAGCTCTCCCTGGTGCCTCGGTCTGTTTGTAAAATTTTGGGCACTGCTGTGGTTTTCAGTCCCTTGGCCTGGAGTGACATTGGCACCCATTCAACACCTAGGGCTTTTGAACACTGATCCTGAGGATATCAGGGTGAATTTGCCAGAATCCTAGTCCTTGAGGGGCCTGCAGGCTGGTGGGGCAGGCTTGGAAATTGATAATAAGTAAGATGAAGTGTGAATATAGTGCTGGGGCCATGGAGGAGGGTATCAACCTGCCAGGGGTCTTGGAGTTGGCCCTCTGGGAGGGGGAACATAAGCTGGCTGTTGAAGGGCACCTGGGGGCTTTATAGAGTGTCTGTTGGCATCTGTACAATCACATTGGCCAGGAGCAGACTACTTGTTTTCTGTGTTATTTATAGCATCTTCTAAGGATGCACCAGAAGAAAATTGGAAGGCCAGGACATTGGATTTCTTTCAGGCACTACTGTTGTCTGACTTCTATTGACCTTACAGCTGGATTTGCTCTGAAGGACTCACAGTTCCCTTGCACTTGTCACAACTCTCCCATTCTTGACCCACATCCATGGCAGGGGTGGCAGCAGTAAAGACCCTTCCCCCCATCTAGGTCCGGTGTCTCCTTCCTTCCCTCTTTTTCCAAGGTTCTCCTTAATACTTTCTTCTCTGAGAGTTGTGTTCCTTTTTCCCATCTGTCTTGTCACCATAGGTGCTCTGTGGGGTCATTGTACACAAGAGAGGTCATTGTTCTCAAGCCACTAATGCTCCTTAATCTTGTTATATCACTCCAGTGGCACGAAGGCCTAGGCTACCTAGAGGTAAAAGGGTCTCTTTGTGAGGCCTGGAGGGGAGAAATTTAAGCCCTGGCTTAGGTGACCCATCCCTGAGCAGGTGTTTGCAATGAGAGCAGAATGGTGTGAGTCACTGTCAGCTTTTGTTGGCCAACCCTGGGGATCCACAGAAGGTACAATAGAGATGCTCTGCATCTATCAGGCACAGGGTTGGGGTGGTGATGGGGGTGGTGGTAGTCCATGTTGGTGATAAGTGTGCAGATATTTATTAGGTTTCACCTGCTCCTGAGGCCAGGTGGGTTGATTTCTTCAGCTCTGAAGTGCCTGGGTGTTATCATCTGGGACTCTATTAATCAAGTTCTTTGAGAAAAGTACTTAATGAATTGAGAGGACTTAATGAAGGGGGGACATTTGACCCACTGGATGGGACCGGAAATCTGCCATTTGTGCTTACAGAGACAGCAAATGCTTCGGGGGGAATTCCGGATGGTGCATCTATTTCTCAAGTCCTGGCATCCTCTGTAGGAACTCCTCTTAAATATATTACTATCTTCCTAATAAAATGGAAATCAGAACTTAATTGGTGAAATTTTAAATAATCATCCAACATCTGGTGGTTCATTTATGGCTTCAACCAGATGTGTTTTATTAACAACTTACTAGCCTTTATGATTGGGAAGCTAACCATTAATTTATTAGGAAATAAGCCACTTCTAAGACCAGGAAAAAGCATTTACAGGGCACATTGGCCCTTCTCACGGGTTATTTCATGCTCTAGTAAAACGCTGGGCTGAAGGCCTAGGATTTCTCTTGCTGGCTTAGTTCTTGTTTGGTTCTGAGAGCATGTCTAAGTCACCTCCTTCTCTTGACATACAGGGCGAGACCCATCATTACGGTGGACGTCTCCATCTTCCTCCCAGCCTCCATCAACATCACAGCCCCTCAGTGTCACGATGGGCTGCAGCCTGTGAACTGCCTGAACGTCACCGCCTGCTTTAGCTTCCACGGCAAGCATGTTCCAGGAGAAATTGGTAATGAGCCACTGAGTTAGGGCTCGGGATGGCCATGTGAACTGGGGCGGGCTTGTGAGATTGTGGCTAATGATGGGTTCTTCTGGACTCTTTGCTCTCACTGTGCATTCTGGCTGGTTTTGCAGGCAGCAGACACACAGGCCAGACACCCTTTCCCTCTGTGGTTCCTGATTTTTTATGTTTCTGGGAGTTTCCCAATTTAATGTAACTTCCAGTTCTAGAACAAAGAATATGTGACCCCAAGAATCCTTCCCCCAGATGTGTGACCATACTGAAACCTCACGGGGCCACAGGTGTCACAGGCCAGTGGAACTTGTGGAAAGGTAGTGACTGGAGCCTGGTCCTTGCAGAACATTCCATTCAGTTAGAAAAAAGAAGTGGTGAGTCTTTGGAGGCTTCCCCTGAGCCTGCAGCACGAGCCAGATGTCAGGGCCTTAAGCCCTTTACTGTGGAATCTGAGAGCAGGGATGGATGGTAGGGTTGGGATGCTAAGTTTCATGAAGGCTTAGTCTTGCAAAAGAGAGCAAGCTGCTTTGTCGGCTTCAGATGATTGAAAAGAGACAGCTGGCCCTGCTGTTTCTCTGTTTGGGGAAGGCCAGCTTGCCAGCCCAGCTCCAGAGACTGCATCAATTCCTGGAAGAGGATGGGATCAGTGTGGAGTAGAACTCAAGAGTGTGTGTGTGATCACCTGAAGGAAATGAATCTGGAACAGTTGTGCAGATTTTTAAAAAATATTTTATTTATTTATTAGAGAGAGAGAGAAGTGAGCATGAGTAGAGGGGGCAGAGAGGGAGAGAGGGAGAAGCAGGCTCTCCGCTGAGCAGGGAGCCCAATGTGGGGCTCGAGCCCAGGACCCTGAGATCATGACCTGAGCTGAAGGCAGATGTTTAACCGACTGAGCCATCCAAGTGCCCTCACTTGTGCAGATTATTAAGTGCTTTGTTTTTACTTGAAAGGCTAATTTAATAATAGAAAATAGAGTTCTAGGAAAATTAAAAAAATAAAAAATCAATAAGGACCTGACATAGTGCCTTTCTTAGACATTTTTAGAGTTAGGTGTCTATTCACAGTGGTTCCTGGATGCAGCAGTACCAGCATCCTCCAGGAGCTTGTTAGAAATGCAGAATCTCCGGCCTCACTCTGGATCTTAGAATCAAATCTGCATTTTAACAGGATTCTACAGGACCCATGTGCAGATTCATGCTTGAGAAGCACTGCTCTGGAGTGTGTGTGTGTGTGTGTGTGTGTGTGCACACCCAGAGGTACAGAAGTACACTTTCACTTGTGGTCTATTTCTCAGCTGCATATTGAATGTTGTACATTTAACAGTGTGCTAACCCTAGGCCAACAGTCTCACTGATACTTTATTTGATCTTCAGGTGGATTAAATAAGTTCAATAATCAAACTTTGAAGTTTTTCACTGAGATGTCTTTTTTAAAAAAAATTAGAAATTTCAAAACTAAATGTAAACACTGTGAACTCACGACTTGGTTAGTGAGAAAGGACTGACAAACACTTTATGGATAGCCCAATGAGAAAAAGATCATGCTCAGTGAGAAAGTACTTGCTCAGGGTCACATAGCTATTGGTGAAGCCAGGAGTTGAATCCTGGTCATAATAGTTTTGCTTTCCACAAACTACTTCTCACCTCTTCCCTGATTATTTAAGAGATCATTCTCTGGGGAAAAACACTTTTTCTCTTGGTCCTGCAACTCATATGTCCTCTGCCTAATTAGATGGCATGTCTTCTGTCAAATACCAACTTATGATGTAGTTGGACTCCATTAAAATACATTATAAAAGAATTATTGAGTTGAAGGTTAACATTGGTGAGCATAAAAATAAGCAGAACTACTCTAGAACTCTAAAATAAGCAAGTAATTAATAGTTCACGTGTGTTCATTTGACAAATGTTTATTGTGTGCCTACATGTGCCAAGCTTATCCTCGTGGAGCTTTGAATGGGAATTCCACAGTTTCTATTATTTTGAATCTGAACCATTGTACACAATTTCCAGGCTCTTTAATGACATCACTATTGTGGTAACAAAGGTGATTTGGCATAGCAGGGGCAGGTGAGAAGAAACCCACAATGCCAGTTTTAAGCAAGAGGGATTTCAGAGCATAAGACAAGTGGTAGAGCATACTCTGATGTGAAGGGTTGTGGGCTGGAGGAGAGGTGGGTGTCTTCTCACATTGCTCCCCACCAGTGGGCCTTCTGGGCCCCAGTCACTGGAGCCCCTTTCATTGACCTCTAGGCAGAATTATAATGAAGTCTAGGCTTAACCATGACCCTTGAAGTGTTAGTTAATAAGGGGACAGGCATTTGGGTAGCACATGGTACTGCCTCTAGGGGGAGTATGGAGTGGGGAGGCTGCCTCCCTCATGGGGGTGGTGGACTGAGCAGGAAAGCTTGCTTCCATACCCTCCATCTGCCACATGGGCTTATTGTTGAAATCAAACATCCCTTGACTATCTAAGCAGTATTTCTCCACATATATTTAAGATGGAGGCCTAAAGATAATGATAACAGGGGAATTTTAGTATCAGTAGGGCAGTGCAGAAAATTATCCACCTGTTTTTCTTTGTCCTCCCCTGACATTCAGGGAAATGTGTTATATTTCCATCTTTGCAGAAATCTGGTGAAATAGGAGCTAGCATTGGAATATGGAGAGATTTGAGGAAGGGAAAATGGGCAGCTGTTATGGAAATGTGATAGAAATCAGTGAAAGGTAGCTCTTGTGGGTCTAGCTGTGGTGGGGTGTCCCTGGGCGTAGAAGGCAGTGCCTTGGCTCAGCATGGTCAGGGAGATCAAGTTCCCCATCTCCAGTTGATGGAGGGTGGGGGCACCACCTTCCTCCGCTGTCTTCCAGGCTCAGCAGACTGGATGACCAGTTCAATGTCATTGCCCAGGCCTCTGTGTTGGGAACCCAAGGCTGGGGCTCTGGTGATGAGCCTTCCTCTCCCATTGCTGGCAGCTGCAGAGGAGCCTTGATGGTGGTGGTTTTGGCCATGGAAAGCCTTGGGCAGACCTTCCAGGCACCTCTCAATGTCTGCATATCCAGGGCTGAGTTTGGTCTGTAGAATGGCTGCATTGGTGTGGTGTGCCTGGCATGGTGCGATAAAGAGGCACCAGTGGCATGCTAGGTACTTCTGAACAGTTGTCAGAAGCACTTTCTATCTGCTGGCATCTTAAGCCACAAGACCTCCCTGGGGATAGTTTGGGGAGCAATAGGCACTTCATGTTACTTATTAATAGTCTTGCCTCTTTGGTTTTTTTCTCTCCTTTAGGACCTGGTGGGGAAGGGACTCTATTCTCCTCTTCATCTTCTGCTTTAGCAGTGGAAAACCACAGCTCCCACTTGGTCTCAGGAGTGTTCAGGGCCAGCTGATTTACCAAACCACTGGAGGGGCAGCTGTGGCCTCTGGCAGTACCGTGGGAACTGTAGAGCTTTTCTGAAGAAGATGACTCTGCCTTGGCCCCTCTAATGGCAAGATCCAGTTAGGAAAACAGAAACCAGTTATTTTGACAGAATTTGACTTTAGGAATTGGTAAAGCAGGTTGTAGAGGACCTGGTAGTAGCTTTATTTTTTATTTTTTTTAAAGACTTATTTACTTATTCATGAGAGACATAGACTGAAAGAGAGAGGCAGAGACACAGGCAGAGGGAGAAGCAGGCTCCTTCCAGGGAGCCAGATGCGGGACTTGATCCGGGATCCTGGGATCAGGACCTGAGCCAAAGGCAGGCGCCCAACCGCTGAGCCACGCAGGCGTCCCTGGTAGTAGCTTTAAAAAGAAACTCCCACTTCTGGGATGGCACCTGGGGCTCTCAAAGCATGGTCCCCAGTCCAGCTGCAAGCAGCAGCAACATGTGGGGATGTTGGAAATGCACATACTAACTGACTCAGACGGTGAGGGGGGGACCCAGTACTCTGTACTTTAGCAAGCCTCTGGGTGGCTTAGACTTGAGATCACTGGTCAAGAGGACAAAGAGAAGAGGTCACACTTGGGGTGATCAGAACCTAGAAACTTGGAGAAGAGACCCTGCAAACCTGGGACCTAAACCTTGGAAGAGAGAAAAAACGACAACTGGTATTAGCCACTGTTGGAACCAGCTGCTGGGGAAGACTAAAGCTGGGTTGGGCTGATGGGAACAGGAAGGTGCAGTCCCTCCTCCCTCTGCCAGCCTCCCTCAGGCTGTCCATTTGGGTATAGCCTCCCATGGAACCGCTGGCAATGCAGAAATGAGGTTTGCAGAGCCCCGGACCCAGCCTCGCAGAGCAGAGTGGGCTGGAAGCTGAGAGACAATAACTTCAGAAACCAGCACCACAAGTAGCCAGTCACGCAGAGTTATGGAGGCGCCTGTTGTTGAGTCATTAACCAACAAACAGTTCTTAAGAGTGCCAGGCTATGTGCTCCTCGGACGCCAAGCAGAGGCCAGGCCAGACAGAGCCCTGGCCCTCATGGAGCTTGCATTCTGCAGGAAGGGAGGCAGAGAAAAGCCACCGATGTCCCATCGCTCCTCCTGGATGTGTCCCGGCCCCTTTGTGTGGTAGGCCCTACATTCCACGCTGGGGTGCAGGCATGTGTCCAACTGCAGTGGTTCAAAGAATAGATTTATAACCCATTTCACCAAGCAGTTTAAAACAAGAGTTCTGCCCATCCCAAGTCTTATTAGGCACTTCATTCTTGGCCTGGGAAGCAGCTTGTCACTCCTCAAAGCCTCCTGGCTGCCATAACTAAGGGTGGTGAATACCATGCCTGGAAGGTTCTGCCCCGTACCCATGGGCTGAGCCTCTACCAGCTTCCTGACCAGGCTGAAGCCTAAATGTGCTCATCAGCCTCTGGAGGCTAGGGATCCAGCCAGCAGTCCTGGACTCTGCCCAGAGTGCTAAATGAAAACCAGGGAGGGATGAGCCCTAAGTGGTTGTGTTTTGTGCTCTGATCTGGCACCCCTCATTTCCATGGCTCTCAGCCCAGCAGAGCTGTGAGCAAGCAGGGGTGCCCACTTGTGCCTGGGGACTAGCAGTGGAGCTAGATCCCGAGGGATGGCACCAAGTCATCTAAGCCAGTAGCAGAAGTAGGTTTAAAACCAGGTGACTTGTCCTCAGAACCCTTCCTCTGGCTTTAGGGGTGCATTTCCACTCCAGAGAGCATTCACACACAGAGAACGTTCTCCGAGCTCCTTGTGGTCTCTTGAGCAGCATGGAGATGGGATAATGAGGCAAATCCAAGTTATATGAGGAATGAAGTGACCTAGTCTAATAATTACCACTTTGTTCCTTTGGGGAGGGGGGGGTGGAGAAAGCTCAGGAGAACTCGTAAAGGGCAAAATATCCTTTTACCCCCTTCTCTTGGGAGACTCTAAGAGAAGCTCAGTAAGTTTGGGAGGAGGATTTATTAATAGAATTTCACAGCTGAAATCATGTTGTGATACAGAATGGGAATGAATCAAAAACTTTCTGGGACACAACTAGAGCCGAGTTGATGCAAGACAGCTGGCTCCCTCCTGGCACAGGCCAGTATGGGGGGCCCTTGGGAACCAGCTGGGGGCAGGGAAAGGAGGAGGCTGCAACATGACTTGGGGCTGGTCAGCTTTTCCATCAACATGACATCATTCGACATGGCATGGACACAAGCTGCCAGAAGGAAAACCTGAAGATGTGGACTTTGCGGTGGGAGCAGGCGATAATCAGAACCAGCACCCTCCCTGGACAGGGGCTGGCTGGCCTGGCTTGCATTAGGGGCAGCCATCCTCCCACAGGGCTGGGCTGCTGGAGCATGCCAGCTGATTGGCTGCTTTTCTAGCATCTCTTCCACTTCTTAGGGGATCCCTTTCAGACACTCTTGGGGTAGGTACTGTTTAAAAGTGCCCGTTGAACTCAGGACTCCAGCATGGTCTGCACTCTTGCCACCCTGGCAGCTATGAGACCCTTCTCAGGCTGTTTCCCATCGTGAGTCTCCTGGTGGCTTTCTTCTAGAAGAAAGAGTTTGATACGGAAGTGACTTCTTTTTGTGTGATTTAAAATGTCAAAGTAAATTTTAAATCAAGGAGGCAGATATAAAGAAGCTTTAAACAGGCAGTTACAAAGATGTGAAAAGCTTCCAGAATGATTGCGCTTGGCGAATTGGTTAATTCGGCCTGTCTGTGATTGTATATCTTAACATTTTAGAAAAATCTGATGGGTAAACTTGTTGGCATGCCCATGCTCTGCCTGGAACAGAGCAGTAGTTGTGGTCCTCAGCTCAGTTTCTAGTAACTGTGAGTTGTTTCTGCCCTCTTTTGAGCTGTAAGAGGGATATATTGGTTCAGAGATTCTACAGTGATACAGGGTTTTACAGGACTAAAGTGATGTTTGAAAAGTATCCAGCACAGAGCTTGGCACATACCGAAGGTTGAATCCATTCCCTTTTCCTGACCTTCCCTATCTTAATTTAGGTTCTCCCAGAATCAGAGTCTAAGGCAAGGATTTGGTGCACATGGCTGATTCAGGCTGTGGTCAATCCCAGGAAGCACCAGTAGGAAAGTGTGACAGTGAGACAGGAAGAGAAGGAAGCTGTGTCAGGTTCCGCAGAGAAATAGAACCCATCAGATGTGTGTATATTGACATTGTAGTTTGGAGGCATCCTGAATGCAGAATTCCTTCTTTGGGGGTGACTTTAGTCTTTTCCTCGCAAGGCCTTTATGTGATTAGATGAGGCCCACCCACATTGTGGAGGGTAATCTGCTTTATTTGAAGTCTACTGATTTAAACATAATCTCAATTTAAATACCTTTGCAGGGGTGCCTGGGTGGCGCAGTTACATGTTTGACTATTTATGCTCAGCTTGTGATCTCAGGGTTGTGAGATCGAGCCCCATGTTAGGCTCTCTGCTCAGTGTGGAGTCTGCTTAGGCTTTCTCTCTCTCTCTCCTGATCCTCCCTGCCACCTCCCTGCCATGCTCTCTTGCTCTCCCTCTCTCTCATAAATAAATCTTTAAAAAAATAAAAATACCTTTGCAGTGAATCCAGATTGAGTACTGCAGCCTAGTCAAATTGAAACATAAAGTAAACCATCACAGCAGCCAAACAGAAGGTGTGTTGTTTTGAATCCTGCTGGGGAATCCTGAGAGTCCATGTAGAGCATCCCTTAGAGTTACTCCACCTAAGGGATGAGGGAGCTGGGGTCCTGCAGTGTTGAGGTCTGCTGCAGCGATTTTGGTTCTCTGGCACTTCTAGTCAGTTATGCATATGGGTAGAGCCACCAGAGAAGCTCTCAGGAAAGGGGGTGTGGGTGCTGGCAGTTGCAAATTGGGCTGGACAACAGAGAAATGGTACAAGCTGAGAGGATATGGGTGGTGCGCTGATACTATCTGCTCTGTCTTCCTGTGATCATTTCTACCCCCAGTTTTTTTTGAGCTCAGCTAGCTCATCACTGGCAAGAGGGTTCACACCCTCTGTTCTCTCCATGCCCACCCTTCCCGAGGGAGGGCAGCTCTTGCACCTGGGAAGAAGGCCAGGGAGGGGCTGCTCAGAGGAAGGCCCACTCAGAAGCTACCCCTGCTCAGCTGTGGCCTGGCTGGTCTTCCAGCAATGTCCATCTCTAGCTCTGGACTTGCCAAACAGAACTTGAAAACACAGTCCATTTATAATCCTTTCTTACTGTTTGGCTGTTGCTTGGGGAAATTGTGATCAGTAGAAAGTAAACAGGCCAGAGTTCAGTTCTGGAAAACTGCATGTATTTGGTTCTGCTGTCTGGGCATTCGAAAAATGTAAAAAGTGCACCAAGAACCAGTGTGGTAGGAATGAATAGCCCCACACTGGAGGTTAGGAGAGTTCTAGACTCAGCTCTGTGGTGAATGGCCCTTTGGCCTGGAGCAAGTCTGGTTGATGTGGAGCAAGTCTGGTTTCCTTTTGGGGCCTCATTTCCTCATCTGAAAAATGAAGGTTCTGAGCCGGAGGGTCCCTAGATTGCTCTAAAGCTTTCACATTCTATGTGTCTGCTCCATTACCTGGTGTCACTCACCAAAGGAGTCCATGTGTGACTCTCATCCCGGCTCTCGTGTTTTCTCTGTCATGTTACCTTCCCACATGCATTCTTTTCTTTTTCGTTACATTTCCTGTGACTATCCAGGTCTCAGGTCCCCCTGGTAACCCCGCCTTACCTTGGCAATCAGCTGTTGGCTGAAGTAAACAAGTTGGGGCAGACCAGCCCTTGCTGACCAGGAATCCGCCAGCTCGGCATGGCAAGATCCCTGAGATGGCAGAGACCCAGGAAAACCATTAAATGCATCCAAAATACACCCTGTGGCAGCTGCAGAAAGCCTGTCCTGGTCACTTTCCTCCCTCCTGGCTCGGATCTCCCCTGGTGGCTGATCCCTTTGATGTTATTAAAAGCTGGAGCCATCCCTGCTGCCCTGCTTCTCATACTTCAGTGTGGGCAGGTGTGAGCGGCTTTTTACTGGTGCAAGAGCCCCAGCACTAAGGGGCTGGTTTCTGGAGACAGGGCAGGGTCATCTGTTTTCCCATAGCTCTGCAGCCTTATCTGGTCATCTTGGGGACAGAATGTTCCCTTTCTCGCCCTTTAAAAATGCCACATTCCCCTGAATCCACAAAGCAATGAAAAATAGAAAGGGTCACAGAGGGCTGATCCCTGCTGTGGTACAGAAAGGCAGTGAAATAGGTCTGTTAACACCAATGCCCCATTTGCCCAATAAAGCACATCATTGTAGGGAGGGTGACTGGCTCTGAAATTAAGAAAGTCAAACCTCTTGGGTTTATCTAATGTGACTTATTTTATTTTTATTTTTTTAAGTTTCAGATTGTGTGACAGTAGGTTCTCCCATCTGACATTACCCATTTCAGGAAGAGGCAATGGGTTTCTCTCTTCAGGAGTGCAGCACAGTACACCTAGCACAGGCCCCTGGGAATAAAGTCAGCTTTAGCCTCTGTCGGAGTTTCCCTGAGTGTAAGCGCCAGGAGGGCAGGGCTCCACCTGGGTTGCTCATACATATAGGCCTTGTGCCCCCATAATGGTGCCTGGCACATAGTTGGTGCTTGGGGGAGAGGTGGTACATGGTCCAAGGGGTGTCGTGGTTATCTAGCACAACTCAACATTCGTGAATTGTTGGGTAATTGCTCCCTTGTGTTGGGCATTTTTCCCATTGCTTTATAAGAATTGGGATTATGAACAGCCGTGATAATTTCTGCAGCTTCTAGGAATATTCTGTAGGTTCACCATGGTGTCTCCTTTTCAGGACACCGACTGTGCTGGGTACAGCTAATTATTGATGTGTATAATGGTGACTCAGTTGGTAACTCATGGGCTTTATGGCAGGGAGGAGCCATGACATGTGATACACGGAGCATCACCAGGAAGGCAGGGGGTGGCCTCATTGTCTCTTGGTTCTGTGAAGATGCTAGCTGCATGCTTGTCTCCAAGAAGGTGTTGACTTGGGGCTACAGTCCTCAGTGCACTGGGGGGCCAGGTAGCATATGAAGTGTGCTTGTGAGCCTGTGGAGGGGAGCACAGGTGGCCTTGTCACTGCACGTGAGTCCTTACTGATGTCTTGACCTTATTTATTGGCAGGCCTCAATTACATTCTGACGGCTGATGTGGCCAAAAAGGCAAAGGGCCAGTTGCCCAGAGTCTACTTTGTGTTACCGGGAGAGTCCGTGGGTCAGATCACAGAGAAGCTGCAGCTGGTCTACATGGAGGAGACGTGTCATCACTACGTGGCCCACGTGAAGGTCAGTCCTCTTTTTCATTCTCCAGCTTTGATCTCTGTGGATGGATATTTATTTAGAACTTGTGGAAGCTACCTTTATTGTGTGTTATGTATGCTCTGACTTCTAACATTTTATTTCACAAGGAGAACATTCGTTTCTTCTTTTGAAGTTGAAGCCTGACAGCCCTTTTATTTATCTTACTGTGTTGGCCTCAGCATCTGAGGGGGAGTTGTGGTGGGCCAGGAGACCAGTGACACTCCCTGACCTTGGTTTGTCCTTTTGGGAGGCTTCTCCATCCTCCTCCCTCTTTGAAGCTCTGTAGTCTTCTTGGAGGACACCACAGAAGTACATTGTCTGGGTCTGCAGTGGTGCTAGATCACACTGCACCTGATGGCTTTCTCAGTGGTCTACTACATGTTAGCTCATAGTCATGGTTAAGGCGCTTTAAAACTAGTTGGACTTAAAAACTAGGTTTTTATCCCTTGATTACTTTCTGTTTATTTTAGGAGTGCTTTTTTTTTTTTTTTTGGCCCCTTTTCCCCTCTTACTCTAAATAAACTTTCAAATGTTTTTTCCCTCTTGAGATTGTTTGTTAAATATACTTTGCTAATTTGGGAGGTCAGGCTTTGACTAGCTACAGAGTGGCCTCTGTGTAGACAGGTGCTGGCAGGATGGGAATCCTGATGGTGCCTGGTGCTGCAGGGATAGCCAGGCACTGACCCACAGGCAGAGAGCACAGGAGATAGAAGGACCTACATGTACCCAGCACATGGTGCTTAAGACGAATGTGGGGTTTGGAGTCACACAGACCCTGGTGTGTGTCCAGCTGGATGAGTACTCTGACATCTGTGTGTCTTGGTTTTTGCATCTCTGAAATGGGCACATAGGGCAGTGTGGGTGGCTCAGCAGTTTAGCGCCGCCTTCAGCCCAGGGTGTGATCCTGGAGACCCAGGATCGAGTCCCACATCGAGTTCCCAGCATGGAGCCTGCTTCTCCCTCTACCTATGTCTCTTCCTCTCTCTCTGTGTCTCTCATGAATAAATAAAATCTTTTAAAAAACTAAAATGGTCACATATACTTAAAGGACCTGACATGGAGTCTGACCCACAGCAGGCAGTCAGCATTACTGTCTGTTTGGGCCATATGGAATGGTCAGTATTCTAACATTGCTGACTTAGGACAATGTATTTTCATGTAGTTCAACCTGATATTAGCCAGTGGCTTTCTGGCCGAGAGTAAAAATAGTCCATAGCTTAGAATCTTATTCTGTTATTGAGCTGTTAGTACCAGAGCAGGAGAATAACAGCTGCTTCTTGATACTTCTGGATTGGATATAGAGAAATGCCACACACATCCATGGCACTTGGTCTGGCCAAGAGCCCATGAGTCCGTGCCTCTGAGATGCTTTTCATTGGGGCTGGCCTATGTCTCTTGCCAAGACTCGTGCTGGGGCCTGCCCAGACCAGCTGCCCTCTGGCCCTGGTGAAGGCCATTTATAAAGGGGTCCGTGCTTCTATTACGTCAACCAGCCACTCATGCCTCTAGGTCTTAGATTACATTGGTTCATGGGTGCCCTTGGAAGCATGAGGCTGCCCAGGACAGGCTCACATCTGAACACTGCGAGACCTCTAAGTGCCTGTGCTGGATGTCTCCATACTTCCCAGTGGTGAGGCATCTTCCTTCGGGCTTCCTCATGCTGAGTCTCTTCCACAGATGCTTTCCTTCAGGTCTTGTTGTGACTTTTCACTTTGGCTGAAGGGTTCACTTTCTTGTCGTGACCTCAAGATAGGGCCCCCAAGTGCCTGCAGGCCTTTACAGAGTTCACTCAGGGAACAGCAATAATGTGGTGGCCAGAGGCAGAGCTGTTTCTGTGGTGCCTTCTGAGGGTAAGCGGGAAGAAGAGCAGGGCTGCCCAAGGCTGTAGGTCTTGCTACTTCCTGATAGCCAGGGCTGCCAGAGTCTAGAAAATAAACATAAGGCTTCCTCATTAAATCCCAAAGTCAGATGAGCAGCAAATGTTTTTTTGTAGCAGTATAGCCCAAATAGTGCATGGGATATACTTATGCTAAAAATTATTTGTTGTTTATCTGAAAATTCAGATTTAACTGAGCATCCGTTAGAAGATTCAACCATCCCGATACCCTTCACCCCACAGTTTAATACTTTTCCATTTGATCAAAACATGGTTGACAGGGGTTCCCATCCCTTGGGTGAGCTATACAGCCCCCAAAGGGGCCAGGTGGGGACACACTCTTGAGTCTCTGGGGCAGCTGGTCCCCCACACATCCCCACGCAGATGCGCTCTTTGGCATCCAGGATGCCAGGAGATCTGCTCCTTGCTCCCTGAGGGTGAGTCTGTGGAAGCCACCCTGAAGGAGTTTTTAAAGCAAATCACTGGACACCAGTTGTGCTAGAATGAAATTCTGGAGTGGCTTGCCTGGATGGCTATGTGAGCACAGCCTTGGAACAGATAGCAGAATTCCTGGATGGAAAGGGACATGTTTCTCCAAGGAGACAATGAGTCGTACCTAAACACGCAGAAGAGAAGAATGCAAAGGCTCCAAGAGTATAATACTTTCATACTCAGTTATATTTCTTCGTGAACTTTCTTAGTTCTTCCATGATATGATTTGTCCTATTCCATAAATGTGGAGGATTTTTTACCAGCATGTGAGATAAATGTGTATAGTTGCAGATTTAATTGTAAAGGGTTCCCTCATATTGAAGCATCACTTCCCTCTACCTCTGTGTCACTGTGTAGAACACAAAAAAGAATAAAAATATCTAAAAACACATGGAACCGTGGCTTTTAAGAAGAAAGGTAGTGTGGTCAGAAGATTTTGGAGGGTTGAGGGCAACTCAGGAACACTGAGCAAGCACATGGCAATATGTGATGATTTGAGTCCTTTTCAGGGAGAGCAAGAGAGCAGTCTAGTACATTGGACCTGGAGAAGTTTGGATATGATTGGTACCTGGCTGTTTTCTCATACACACAGTGGCGATATAGAGGATAGAGACACAATTGTTGTCCAGAGGGAGAGCATTTTAAGGTTTGAGACACATTACAGAGCTGCCTTGTAGTTTATAAAGGCCCTCATTCCTGCTGCTTGCACAAGTCCTGGAGGGAGCAGTTGCTCCTGAGCTCCCATTCGTGAAGCACTTTCCCGTGTGGCACAGGCCACAAGGGACAGGTCTGGCTGGTCTGTCACGTGGTCCTGGGCAACCTGCTTCACCTTTATTGTTAAGCCTCCAGTTCTAAGCCCGAACATGGGAAGGAGAGTCTCCACTCCATAGTAGGGGGCCGGGAAACATGGGGCCCCTTTTTCCTTCACTAGCCCATAAATCTGTGACTCTACCTTGCTGCCTTGTTTGGAATGGGTCAAGACTCATTTCATAGGTGTTCAGGGGATTTTTATTTTAATGATTAGAAGCAGATGGTGAAAAGAAACTAAAAAGTATGGCACAAACAAGAAATCTACATGGGAAGAGAGGAGGCCAAATGGTAGCACAAGGGACGCCTTCCTTCCCCTGGAGCAGAGTGAGTTAGGCGAAAGGCCGACTTACACCTTCATGAGTCAGTTTGCAAGGGCCTCTTAGACTTCAGTGTGTGCACAGTCACCAAGGGCCTATGTGAAGTGTTGAGTGCAGACCCTGCTGCAGCAGATCTGGGGTAATTTCTAACAAGCTCCCCCATCACACCCATGCTTCTGATCCACAGACCATGCTCCGCAAAGCAAGGAGCCAGAACAAATAGGTGCCAAGATTTACAAGTAGAGTCAAAGGAGGAAGGCCATCAGCTGGCAGTTTCCCAAGAATCAGAAGCCAAGGGGCATTGGAGGGGCCAGCTGCCTCTCCCCTGACCTTGCTGTTGGGAGAGTCCCCTGTCAGTGAGGACGGAACATAGTTCTCCTTGTAACGCTCTGGCTTGACTGTGACCTTGTGTCACGCACTGGTTCAGGCTGGTGCTTGCCGGTATATATACATGGGCATGGTGGGATGCATCAGGAAGGCACACACTTCTGTGGCCTTTGTGGTTCAAGAGGAAGTATCCCTGTTAAGTGGCGCTCAGGTGGCTGAGTGTTTATGGCCACCAGGAAAGTTTATTGACCAGTTGTTGTCTGGGCTGTAGCAGAGGTCCCTGGTGAATGGCCGAGGCAACCAGTGAAGGCAGACACTAATGAGCTGGCTGACTGTATGTGGTGTGGCCCAATGGCCCAGCTCACCAAGGAGGCAGCAGGCCTGGCCCTGGTTTGTCCATTGTGGAAAAACAGCTGGGGAAGCGGTGGCTCTTGTGGGAGTTGAGGCAGGCAACACGGTGGGGAGGGAGTGGCAGCAGGTGGCTTCCTAGAGCAGGGACTGGGGACTGGACTGGGAGCTGGTCATCTGAGCATGAGGGCATGGTGTAGCCTCTGGTGCAAGTGGAGCCTTCTCAATGGGCTGGCTTTGTAGACAGTGACGGAAGGTAAATAAAAGTGCTCCGGCTTATCACATACCACATGGCTAGCAGACTGTGAGGCAGGCGCTAGGGGCTGGGTGTGTTTTGTTTAGGCTATCTTTAGGGTTCCCCCCCACACACTTTAAGCCTATTCCAATCCTCTTTTTTTCCTCTCTCTCTCTCCCTTCCTTTTCCCTAGAAGTTTTCCTTCCATATATGGTGATAAGTATCTCTACCGTAGAAGACTGTTTGAGCTAACACCTGCCTCCCAGGCTAGCTGTGTTTTGTCCCATGCTTTGTTCCCTTCTCAGCCCTGATGGGGCCTTCAGGACGTACAGAATTTTGTAATAAGCCCCATCCTCCTGGGGGTGCCAGGTCCATTCTCAGGGGCTCACTGTGGCCCACAGAGCTGACGTAGTGTAGGCTTCTTCCCTGGCCTCTCTGTCTCAGAGTCCATGTGCCCCAGTTTATCTTCTCTCCTCCCCAGACCAGCCCAGTTTTGTAAATCAGCTCCTTCTAGTGATGTGGGCTGGAGGTGTCTTGGGGCGGGGGTCTCCCCAATTGCAGGGGAAAGCCCTCACATGTCTACTCAGCCTCAGGGCTTCTACAGACTGGCCTTGGCTTACACATCTAGCCTCATCTTCCATACACCATCACACATGCCTTGGGCTCTTGTCAAGGTAGACTGACTCCATTCCAGAGTTCTCGGGCTCACCCCCAAGAACCCCAGTGTCCCTGGCCTCTCAGTGATCAGAGGCCCAGTTTTTGTCAGAAGTATGTACAACCACATACCCCTTACATGATTTTTGCATTTTAAAAAAAATCTTAAACACACAGCTCCTCTGGTATCTTATTTCATATTTTTTTCTTTAAATCAGCTGACTTTTTTGTCTACAATAAAATAATTTGAAACAGAAATTTTGTACCCTCCTGTAGGCAGAAACCAACTACTATATGCCAAACAGAAAGTAACTATAAAAGTAAACGCATTGAAGACACAACAGTGTCCTCAAACTCTAACTGGATTTCATTGTTTGCCAGTCTGTGGACAAGCCACCCACTCTTCCTGTGTGTGAGAAGGGGAGATGATGGAGTGCTAGGGAAGTGTTAAAGATGTACTGGCAATGTACTGAACTTTCCCCCTGATGCAATCAGAGGGACTGGAAGGGTATTGACTGGGCAATAACTTTCCATATATGTGGGTCCTGATATAGTGCCATGGAAAGCCATGTCCTGAGCCCTGTCTGGGAAGGACTGGCTATGCTCTGCTTTGATTGAATGCACCTCACCTTTCTTGCCTGCTGAAGGCCCCGGCAGTCCACAGCTGGGCATTGTCATGGGCCCCAGAGATGCCACTGTCAGCTGCCTGTCTCCTGGGAACGTGCTCCATGCCGCCTGATTCCTGCTTTGGGGATGATAGGCACAAAACAAATGCTCGTCCAAGTGCGCCTTGTTGAAGTGACTCCTTGGTTAGCTGGAGAGAGAGGTCCCAGGGGGTATCTGGTCAGGGTGGGTCCTGCCCACCTCCCTGGGAACCTGCTGCTGCTGGGAGGTGGTGGTGTGAGATGGAAGAATTGTGGATGCGTGGCCCAAGCTGAAGACTGAATTAGCATGACCTGTCATTGCTCCATTGTTTTCCGGCCTGTGTGTGTTTACTAGGGTGATAGCCATGCTCTGGCCTCAAGTCCTGCACGATGCCTTGAGAAGTCAGCCCTTGTGAGCCAGATGCTCATGTGTGCTGGGCAGGTGAGCACTTCTTCAGGAGCTGGGGAGCAGGGCAGCAGCTTGAGTCTCTACGGGGATGGTGGGGAGAAGCCCAGGCACGATGGAACATGGGTTCAGTTACGTCATTCCCAGCTCTGAGGATCAGCGACCCCTCTAGAGGCCTTGAGAAAACTTTCAGTGAGCAAAGCCATGTGTCAGACATTGTTAAAAGAGCCAAGAATGAGGATTAATGTAACAAGGGGAACCCCCACCCCTCACCCCACACCAGACAAGGGAATATGAGTGCGCATTGACTTTCCTGGGTAGCTGCAGATGTTCATGCAGTTGTGCTTTTATGTTGCTGGAGGGTTTTTCAAGGGAGTTCAGACCTAACGTACTGCAGCTCTTTTGTTGCTTGTGGGAACAGATGGTGGGTCTGGCCTGGCAAAGGGCAGGGCATCTCGGGCCACCAGGTCTCCCCAGAGGTCGTGCCTCGGGCTCTGCCCAGGTGGTCCAGTCTGTTTCTGTTTTCACACCCAATGAGATGAGATGCCTTTGGACTGAGCTTCATGTGACAGGCTGGGAGTTTGCAGGGCCTTTGCTCTACTGAATGCAGTGGTCAGATATCAGAGGCTCTAATTTTCTTAAGTTTATGAAGCACATAGTAAAAGGAGATTAAGTTGGAGTGTGTAAGAACTTCATGAGGAAGGGGAGGAAGGAAAACAAAAATTTCCTTTTTTATCTGGAAAGTGATTTGTTAAACCTCATCTTGATAAGTCAAAGAAATAGCTTTAAAAAAAAGACTAATATTTGGAGAAAAGGGATGCAGACCTTAGATGGAGGAAGTCATCTTAAAACTTATTTGAATTGATAGTGTATGTGCATTGTCAAAAACATTTTTAACTGTACTAAACGATATACAGAGAAGGGATATCTTTTAGCCACTTGGAGACAACCACGATCCCAATTTTCTGCATGTTTGTCAATAAATACACAAAGTTGTGTGCACACATCCCCTTTATACATGGATGGCAGCATGCCGTGGCACACTGTTGTGCAACTTGCTTTTTTCTTTTAGAATGTCCAGTTAGATGGATAAACAGATTTTGGTAAATCTGTACAATGGAGTACTACTCAGCAATGACAGTGAACTACCAATGTACACGATAACGTGTATATACACATGTATATAACATGCGATTATATATATATATATATATATACACACACACACATGTGTGCAATGACATGATGAATCTCAAAAGCATTCTGCTAAGTGAAAGAAACCAGACGTAAAAAGCTAGTAGTATAACAGTTCCATCTATATGACTTTGTGGAGAAGGCCAACCACAGAGACAGAAAACAGATCAGTGGCTTTAGGGGCCAGGGATGGGGAGGGTTGGGAATGATTAACTGCGTAGAGGCAAGAGGAACCTTTTCACGGTGTTGAAAATATTCTGGATCATGACTGTGGTGATGGTTATATGATTGAATACATTTATTAAAGCTCATCAAAGCATTTAGTTAAAATTGGTAAATGTTATTGTATGTAAACTATATTTCAATCAAACTTATTTTTTTTTAATGGATCTTGGGAAGTCATTGGAGAGGGAGATTTTTTTTTTTTTTTTTTTTTTTAGATGCTTGCTTTGTAAAGTTTATTGACAACTGTTTGGTCCCAACACACAAAACAGCACTTGAACCACAAAAAAAGTGTTCAAACAAAGTAGACGGTTAAGAAAAAAAAACATCTCTTCCCCCAAGCCCAATCTGAAACAAACAGTGCAAGATGGGAAAGGGGGTTGTGGTGGTAACTTTTTCTTTTTTTTTTTTTCCTTTAAACAGATATATCTAATCTGGTACATCTTTCCACCCAGAAATGAGAGACTACACCATGAGAGACTCTTAACTCTAGGAAACAAACTGAGGTTGCTGGAGGGGAAGTGGGGGGCAATGGGGTAACTGGGTGATGGGCATTAAAGATGATACATGATGGGATGAGCACTGGGTGTTATATGTAACTGATGAATTACTGAACTCTACCTCTGAAACTAATGATGTACTATATGTTGGCTAGTTGAATTTAAATTAAAAAAAAAAGGGGGGGATCCCTGGGTGGCGCAGCGGTTTGGCGCCTGCCTTTGGCCTAGGGCGTGATCCTGGAGACCCGGGATCGAATCCCACATCAAGCTCCCTGCGTGGAGCCTGCTTCTCCCTCTGCCTGTGTCTCTGCCTCTCTCTCTGTGTGTGTGACTATCATAAAAAAAAAAAAAAAAAAAAGGATCCTGAGAGTTGTTCCATATTGGTGTCTGCAGTTTCCCTGTTCTCTTTCATGTCTGTATGGTATCCTGTTGAAAGACTGTCCCTTTATTTATTTAACCTGGCCAGGGGATCTTTTTTTTTTTTTTTTCCCCAGGGTATCTTCTAAATGCCAGCTTCACGTTGACTTCACCTGGAGTCTGTAGATTAGTAATCTCAGTTTCCTTCTCTAGATGTGGTTCAGATCCCTTTTCGGAAAACCCTTAACCTGCCTTGGAAAGGGGGATGGCCCTTAAACAGGAATGAAATGTTCCTTCCAGCTTCAGCCATTTTGTCTTCCTTGTTTCAGGCCTGTAGTGTTTTGGTTGAGGGTTTGATAGGGACCCTGAAGAGGACAGATGGAGGGGCCTTGGTAGTCCCTGAGGTGGCCTTGGACATATGTTTTAGGGAGGATGAGCCTTTCAGCTGTGGAGTGCCCAGGGAAAACTGGGGATATCTTTCTTCATTCCTGCAGTTTAGCTTTGTCCCTTTGGCAGGTCCTCTTTGGCCAGAGGTGGCATAGGTAGCCCAAATGTGTGCTAAAGTCATGCTAGAAAGTAGGGCAGGTTAAGTGGGGAGTTCAACCTCAGGTGGGTTGAACTGATCTATGGGGAGCTGCCATCATTGTTGAGCTCAGTTGTAAAGCTGCTCATGTGATGCACTCTGGTCATCCAGATGTCACTAAGGAACTGGAGGTGGGGCTCTGGAGACGGTGCCTAAAGCCAACCCCCAGAGTGTGGATACTTTGACCACCTCCTCCAGGAGACTGCGTCGTGCATAGTTGGAGAGCAAACTGGGGAGGGATCTCGAATTTAGGGGGTAGAGGGGTAGATGTTCTACATGGGTGTTGATGTCCTCTCTGGGTACATTTGGCTATTGATTTCTTTGTTGGGTCGAATGAAGTCTGCATTTGGATAGTGCCACAGAAGACCTTATGACTGGTAAAGGAAGGTACAATCATTCTAATATAGTGGCTTTGCCCACCTCACCTTTTTTTCCCTGGAAAAAAGGCTGGTATAAATACAGAGCCATGGCATTGACACTAAAAGTTTTATCATAGGCTTTTTTCTTGTACTTTATCAATTGTGAGTGAAATTTTCATTTTAAGAGACAGCTTTTTGGGTTTAGTATGTTATGCATACCCTTATAACACTAATATTTTTCTGAAGTCGCACATGATAATGTGTTCTGTCTTACTGGTTTTGTCCTGGTATTTGAGATATGATTTTAAAGGATTTAAAAAAGATTTTATTTATTTATTTGAGAGAGAGAGATAGGAAGAAAGAGAATGAGCACACGAGTGGGGGGAGGGGAAGAGGGCAAAGCAGACTCCCTGCTGAGCAGGGACCCTCATGCAGTGCTGATCCCAGGACCCTGAGATCATGACCTGAGCTGAAGGCAGACATTTAACTGAGGCACCCAGTTGCCCTGATTTTAAAGAATTTTAAAGAAGGATTTTCTTTACTCCTCAAACCTAAAGCTTACATGTTTATTATAAGAGTGATTTCATTCAAAGTAATCATCTTTTAGTAGTTCCTGTTTTGGAATTTCCTCCACGGTTTACTCACTTTTTTAAAAAAATTAAGATATAATTGACATATAACATTATATTAGTTTCAGGTGTTCATAACAATTTTCTCTATGTATACATTGCAAAATGGTCAGTACAGTAAGTCTAGTCAGTATCTGTCACCACACAGTTACAAATTTATTTAAGATTTACCCTTTTAGCAACTTTCAAATATTATTGACTATAGCACATGCTGTACCTTACATCCCCAGGACTTACTTATTTAAAACTAGAAGTTTGTACCTTTTGACCCCCTCCACCCATTTCACCTACTTGCCCCGCCCCCCATCTCTAGCAATCACCAGTCTGTTCTCTATGAGTTTCGTTTGTGTGTTTTCGATTCCACATATAAGTGAGATCATAAGGTAGTTGTCTTTCTCTGACTTATTTCACTTGGCATAATGCCCTTAAGGTTCATGCATGTTGTTGCAAATGGCAGGATTTCCTTCCTTTTTATGGCCAAGTAATATTCTTGTGTGTTTGCCTGCACACATGTGTGTACACCAACAACTTCTTTATTCATTCATTCATTGCTGGACATTTAGCTTGCTTCCATCTCTTGGCTGCTATAAATAATGCTGCAGTGAACGTGGGAGTTACAGATATCTTTTCAAATTAGTATTTTTATTTTCTTCAAGTAAACACCCAGGATTGGAATTACTGGATAATATAGTTCTGTTTTTAAATATTCACTTTTAATTAATGGTAAACTTTTGGAATTAACTTGAATTTTAAAAGCAGCAGGATTTCTCTGTGATCCTCTCTAGTAGGTAATAGTCTGGGAGAAAAATGAGGTGTGATAATATCAAAATTAGTAAAGAATTTGGTAAGTAAACCCCCTTTAAAAATGCTTCTCACTAAAAGAATTCCCATGATATTTGGAGTAGTAATAATGGAAGCTGCAAACACTAGTCGAGCATTTATTTAGTATGTGCCAGTTATTATCCATGACTACTTTTACTATTAATTTTCTCCTCATACTAACATGAGAGATAGTTCCTAATTTTGGCCTTCTTTGGGGGATTTAGAAGACCAGGCAAAGAGGTGTGAAGGAACTTGCTCAGTACCTTAGAGCCAACAAGGAGCAGAGGTGGAATTTGAACCCAGCAGCATGGTTCCTAAGGCTGGGCTCTTCACTACCACACTGTAGCCCCTCTCGTAAGTGTAAGCCACAACTAATGAAGCACTTTTTTTTTTTTTTAAGATTTATTCACGACACACACACACACACACACACACACACACACACAGGCAGAGACACAGGCAGAGGGAGAAGCAGTCTCCACGCAGGAAGCCCGATGTGGGACTCGATCCTGGGACTCCAGGATCAGGCCTTGGGCTGAATGAAGGCAGGCGCTAAACCGCTAAGCCACCCGGGCTGCCCTAATGAAGCACTTATATGCCAGCTACTCTTCTAAGGGCATTGCCTGGGTAAAGAGGGCATGTGATTTGCCCATGGTTGCAGAGTTAGCGAGAGCCTTTATTGGGATCAGCACATGGCCACCACAGGTGGCAGCTGTTGATGAGCATATTGTGGCGCAGTAGTGTGCTGGTACTTAGGGGAAGGGACCTGACCTAGAGCATTTTGCCAGTTTCCCTGGTGTGAATATTCCCACCATGGCTGATCTCATTCTGTCAATGGGATATCACTGAATGTAGCATTAGGAAGAAATGCACCAT
Organism: Vulpes vulpes; assembly: GCF_048418805.1. Classification (NCBI taxonomy): domain Eukaryota; kingdom Metazoa; phylum Chordata; class Mammalia; order Carnivora; family Canidae; genus Vulpes; species Vulpes vulpes. Next base: position 58,115,992 of record NC_132790.1, read on the forward strand.
AGCATACTACTGTATAGTATTTCTGGACCGTGCATGAGAGATTATGTAGATCTGATAACTTTAAGAACATAGATAACAGTATAGATATAAATACATGATTGAAGATAAATATAAATAAATAAATAAATAAATAAATAAATAAATAAATAAATGATACAATAATTCGGAAGTGATGAGTTTTGAGTATTTATTACCCACCTTTAACTTAATATAATTCATTTGATTATAAGCTTATGCAATTTAATAATGGCTGTTATGACCACTGGCTCATGCACTTTCTGAAAATTGAACAGTTGGCTCTTGTAAGCCTACTGCAGAACGTTCCACTGGCTGTGACCACTGTGTCTGCTGTGTTTGTCTCTAAGTTGATCATATCACTCAAGTCCTGCCTTACACACAGATGTTTGATATCAGTCTTTCATTCTTGTTTCCTGTGGTTTTTTTTTAGATTGACAAATAATAGGAAAGTTAAATTTGTGAGGTTAGTTTAACCACTAGACCACAGCTTTTATATTTGTACATTTGGTTTGTAAGCACTCTGCATTTTGATTGAAAATATTAGATGGTTTAATGGTTTCCATTTAAAATAATAAAAAAGAGGAGAGGGAGATGGATGTTGAGAGAACGAGAAGGAAGGAGAGAAAATGGTGTCCACGGATTACAGTACCTACAGCCAAGCTGCAGCCCAGCAGGGCTACAGTGCATACACCTCCCAACCAACTCCAGGATATGCACAGACCACCCAGGCATATGGGCAGCAGAGTTATGGAACCTATGGACAGCCCACTGATGTCAGCTATACCCAGGCTCAGACCACTGCGACCTATGGGCAGACCGCCTATGCAACTTCTTATGGACAGCCTCCTGCTGGTTACACTACTCCCAACTGCCCCCCAGGCATACAGTCAGCCTGTCCAGGGGTACGGCACTGGTGCTTATGATACCACCACTGCTACGGTCACTACCACCCAGGCCTCCTATGCAGCTCAGTCTGCATATGGCACTCAGTCTGCTTACCCAGCCTATGGGCAGCAGCCAGCAGCCACCACACCTGCAAGACCACAGGATGGTAACAAACCCACTGAGACTAGTCAACCTCAATCTAGCACAGGGGGTTACAACCAGCCCAGCCTAGGATATGGACAGAGTAACTACAGTTATCCCCAGGTACCTGGGAGCTATCCCATGCAGCCAGTCACAGCACCACCATCTTATCCTCCTACCAGCTACTCCTCTACACAGCCGACTAGTTATGATCAGAGCAGTTACTCTCAGCAGAACACCTATGGGCAGCCGAGCAGCTATGGACAGCAGAGTAGCTATGGTCAACAAAGCAGCTATGGGCAGCAGCCGCCCACTAGTTATCCCCCCCAAACTGGATCCTACAGCCGGGCTCCAAGTCAATATAGCCAACAGATCAGCAGCTACGGGCAGCAGAGTTCATTCCGACAGGACCACCCCAGTAGCATGGGTGTTTATGGGCAGGAGTCTGGAGGATTTTCCGGACCAGGAGAGAACCAGAGCATGAGTGGTCCTGATAACCGGGACAGGGGAAGAGGGGGATTTGATCGTGGAGGCATGAGCAGAGGTGGGCGGGGAGGAGGACGCGGTGGAATGGGCAGCGCTGGAGAGCGAGGTGGCTTCAATAAGCCTGGTGTACCCATGGATGAAGGACCAGATCTTGATCTAGGCCCACCTGTAGATCCAGATGAAGACTCTGACAACAGTGCAATTTATGTTCAAGGCTTAAATGACAATGTGACTCTAGATGATCTGGCTGACTTCTTTAAGCAGTGTGGAGTTGTTAAGATGAACAAGAGAACCGGACAACTCATGATCCATATCTACTTGGACAAGGAAACAGAAAAGCCCAAAGGTGATGCTACAGTATCCTATGAAGACCCACCAACTGCCAAGGCTGTGGAGTGGTTTGATGGAAAAGATTTTCAAGGAAGCAAACTTAAGGTTTCTCTTGCTCGGAAGAAACCTCCAATGAACAGCATGCAGGGTGGTATGCCTCCTCGTGAGGGCAGAGGGATGCCACCGCCACTCCGTGGAGGTCCAGGGGGCCCAGGAGGTCCTGGGGGCCCCATGGGTCGCATGGGAGGCCGTGGAGGAGACAGGTGGCTTTCCCCCAAGAGGACCCCGGGGTTCCTGAGGGAACCCATCTGGAGGAGGAAACGTCCAGCACCGAGCTGGGGACTGGCAGTGCCCCAATCCGGGGTGTGGAAACCAGAACTTCGCCTGGAGAACAGAATGCAACCAGTGTAAGGCCCCAAGCCTGAAGGCTTCCTTCCACCACCCTTCCCGCCCCCAGGCGGTGACCATGGCAGAGGCGGCCCTGGTGGCATGCGGGGAGGAAGAGGTGGCCTCATGGACCGCGGTGGTCCCAGTGGGATGTTCAGAGGTGGCCGCGGTGGAGACAGAGGGGGCCCCTGTGGTGGCCGGAGCATGGACTGAGGTGGCTTTGGCGGAGGAAGACGAGGTGGTCCTGGTGGGCCCCCTGGACCTTTGATGGAACAGATGGGAGGAAGAAGAGGCGGGCGTGGAGGACCTGGAAAAATGGATAAAGGCGAGCACTGTCAGGAGCGCAGAGACCGGCCCTACTAGACGCAGAGACCCCGCAGAGCTGCATTGACTACCAGATTTATTTTTTAAACCAGAAAATGTTTTAAATTTATAATCCCACATTTATAATGTTGGCCACAACATTATGATTATTCCTTGTCTGTATTAGTATTTTTCACCATTTGTGAAGAAACATTAAAACAAGTTAAATGGTAGTGTGCCGAGTTTTTTTTCCTTCTTTTAAAGATGGTTGTTTAACTAAAGACTAAACAATGGGAACCCCTTGTGAGCATGCTCAGTATCATTGTGGAGAACCAAGAGGGTCTCTAACTGTAACAGGTTAGAGTTTTTCATGGTTGTGATGTTTTTTTTTTTTTAAATAAAATTCCAAATGTTTATAAACAAAAAAATAATAATAAATAAAATAAAATAGAATAATAAAAAAGATTTTATTTAAATTTATCGAGGTAGCCATTCCTCCCTCCCTCCCCCATATACACGCTGAGATTCTTCTGTTCAGCAGTGCTCTACACACCAAAGAGTAATGGGCTGATTATTGAGTTGTCTTGGAGGAGGAAGGGGCCTGGTGATGGCGAGAGTACTTCCAGTAGGCCGTTAAACCATGTCAATCCCCTTACTTCTAGAGACTGAGTTTGGCCCTGTCCTGATGAGTGTGGGGTGGGCTGGCTGCTCCGTGAGGTTTTCTTGCATGGTGATTTGATCAAGTAGAAACTTTGGCCGGGTCCTGCCCTTTCCTTACCAGTTGTGCTAATTAGAAGCAGCATATTAAGGTGGCCCAAATTGTACTAGTGTGCTTTTCTTTGTTGTCCCTCCTGAGGCATCCATTCCCAAAGCCATCTGGAGAGTTCTCTGGCCTAATAAGTGAGTGCCACATGAATCAAGAAGCAGCAGGCCTAGAAGCCACCCTTTGTGTAGTGGCTGGTCCAGAAGGCCCCACAAACCTTCCTATCTCTTCCCAAGTGAGCATTTGTGTCTGAGACATGTCCAGCTCCATGTGGAAGGGCCCACAGTGGTCTCTGAATGAAGGTGGAAAGGCTGAGCAGACCCAGCTAGTGTCTACCCGCAAAGGCAGTGAACCATGCCACCAGGTTGCTGGGTACCCGGCACTTTCTGCAGGGTGGTTGCAGGTGCCTGGAGAGAAGGGCTCAAACCCAGACTGATAACAAGAGTCCTGTGTTTGGGTGGGAGCTACAGTAAGAGGGAAGTGGGGGAAGAGAGCTGCCTTTGTGCTGTGCTGCATGTCAAAATAAGATATGGATAAAGACATCTGTCAGAGGGTGGTGACTGTTATCTGGGTAGGGGCAGTGGGGGGAAGGGGATGTCCAGAGAATTCTTCTGGGAAAATTCCTAGCCAGCTAAGGATTTGGGGAAGATGACACTAATAATAGGATACCTTGCTTCACCATGTTTCCTCTGCTCCCTGGAACATAGGCAAGTTTCAGCTCCTGGGAGGTAATCTATTGATTGGGTCACAAGTGAGGCTTCTAGTACCATTACCTCTGCAAAGAGCTTCCAGGTCTCCCTGCACTCTGGATACAGCATGACACCCTTGGTTTTCACAAGAATTCATTCAGCTGCCAGGAGTGGAGACCCGCCTCTAGGGTCTTAAACATATCACTTGACCTCTAACCATGTTATAAGACTTCTTAGAGGAGGAAGAGAAGTTGCTGGTTCTATTTTGAATGCTCAAGGTGCAATTCTCATGAACTTTCACTTATTTAGGAAATGTGTAGTGAGTGCCTACTATGTCCTGGGTTGTGTGGACCCTCACGTCCGTCTGAGAGCAGACAGAAATCCATGCTCTCTGGGACCTTACCTGCCAGTGGAGAGAGGCAAACAATAGAGATAATAAAGCAATAACTGAAATTGTGTTAGGTGATGAGGGCAATGGAGAAAGAAAACAAATAGAGCAAGGTGAAGTTGGTTGGAGTGCAGGGTTGGGCTTCTGGAGGTCAGGGCGACCTTCCAGAGAAGGGGGGAGGGGGCAGCTAGCAAGGTGGGATTCCTGTAGGGACCCATCAGAGAGGGTCCCGGGGTATGAGACAGCCTTGAGGAGGAGCAGGAGGACTGTGGGAGGGAATGGGAGGAGAGGAGTCCAAGTGGCAGTGATGGGCATGGGGCAGACCACATAACACCCCTCAGGAGATGGGGAGGCTGTTGTGTTTTCTCTGAGGATCTGAGCAGAGCAGTGCCATGGTCTTAACTTCCACTTTGAAGTAAGGGCTCTCAGTTTGAAAGGACTCTTCTAGCTGCTATGTTGAAATGGACTGTAGGAGATGGGATAGGAGCATAACAGGTGTAGGGGATTCTTCAAGCATCTGGGAAGAGAGCTTGGTAGCTCTGCCTGGGGTGATAATCGTGGAGCTGGGGAGAAGTGGTTGCATTCTGCATTCATTTCAAAGGTGGATCCTGAGATTTTAATGGTCACGTATCAGGGAAGGAGGTATCCCAGGTGACTCCAAGATTTTCAGCCTGATTAACTGGAAGCAGGGAGTTGTCAATGGTATTCTCTTTGGAATTGGTAAGGTTGCAGGTGGACCAGGTTTTAAGAGAAAGTTCTGGAGTTCATATTTAGATGCATTGAGTTAGAAGGGTCCATTGGATAGTGAAGTATAGATGTGTATATATGAGTCTGCATTTTGAGTAGTAGTCTGGGTTAGAGGTATAAAATTGGGATTCAGTGGCAGATTGTATTTGAAGCTGTGAGATTTGGGGCGCCTGGGTGGCTCAGTGGTTGAGCGTCTGCCTTTTTGCTCAGGGTGTGATCCCGGGTCTGGGGATCAAGTCCCACATCAATCCCCCTGTGAAGAGCCTGCTTCTCCCTCTGCCTGTGTCTCTGCCTCTCTCTCTGTGTCTCTCATGAGTAGATAAATAAAAAATATTTTATTTATCACAGGGAGCCCGATGTGGGACTTGATCCCTGAACTGGGATCACACCCAGAGCCAAAGGCAGACGTTCCACTGCTGAGCCACCCAGGCATCCCAATTTAAAAAAAAATCTTAAAAAATAAAATAAAATAAAGCTGTGAGATTTGATGAAGTCACCGAGGTGAGGGAGGGGGGGAAGAAGCAAAGACACTCCTAGAACATTAGAAGCACTTTTCCTCATGGTCCCAAGATGGCTGCTGAGTTCCAGCTACTGTGTCTGCTCTCCATGAATGGAGAAGAGCAAAAGGTCTTGCCATCTGATCTGAGGGCCCTTTAAAGAGTCTCCAGTGAATTCTACCAAATCACTGATCATATCTTAAGGGAGACTGAGAGATGTTGGTTTTGGCTGGACATCCTACAGACTTTTAACAGTGGAGCTTTGCTGCCCAGTAGAACTTTCTGAGATGGAAATGTGCTCTAACTGGCCTGTCCAATATGGTGGCCACTAAAGGACTCTTGAGAACTTGAAATGGAGCTAGCATCACTGAGGAAATGAATTTTTATTTTAAGTTTAAACTTAAATAACCACATGTGGCCAGTAGCTACCATATGGGACAGTGCCAATACTGAAGTTTGATTATTTCAGGAGGAAGAGGGAGGCACACTGGGCAGGCAACTTGCAGATTCTGTGACAGGAGCAAATGGAGTCTTCACAGGACACTGATCACAGAAGTCAAGCCTCAGGAGGCAAATGGAAACATAAATAACAGGGTTGAAATCAAATTGACTGTTTCACTTTGTACTTACATATGCTGATTAAAACCTGAGTTTCAGGAATGCCATAGATTATAGTCTCTCTTTCCAGTGTTCCTTTGGAGCACATGCACGTACACACACACACAACCCTGTATCCACAAACATAGTGTCCGTAGGCCATATATGGTGGGGGGCAGAGAAGAGCATTAGCGCTGAGGAAATCAGATGTTCGCCCTGAGTAGGTCATCTAAGGAATGTCACAGTCTTGCATCTGTTTTCTCTTCTGTGGCATGAAACTATACACACAGTGGCGATATAGAGGATAGAGACACAATTGTTGTCCAGAGGGAGAGCATTTTAAGGTTTGAGACACATTACAGAGCTGCCTTGTAGTTTATAAAGGCCCTCATTCCTGCTGCTTGCACAAGTCCTGGAGGGAGCAGTTGCTCCTGAGCTCCCATTCGTGAAGCACTTTCCCGTGTGGCACAGGCCACAAGGGACAGGTCTGGCTGGTCTGTCACGTGGTCCTGGGCAACCTGCTTCACCTTTATTGTTAAGCCTCCAGTTCTAAGCCCGAACATGGGAAGGAGAGTCTCCACTCCATAGTAGGGGGCCGGGAAACATGGGGCCCCTTTTTCCTTCACTAGCCCATAAATCTGTGACTCTACCTTGCTGCCTTGTTTGGAATGGGTCAAGACTCATTTCATAGGTGTTCAGGGGATTTTTATTTTAATGATTAGAAGCAGATGGTGAAAAGAAACTAAAAAGTATGGCACAAACAAGAAATCTACATGGGAAGAGAGGAGGCCAAATGGTAGCACAAGGGACGCCTTCCTTCCCCTGGAGCAGAGTGAGTTAGGCGAAAGGCCGACTTACACCTTCATGAGTCAGTTTGCAAGGGCCTCTTAGACTTCAGTGTGTGCACAGTCACCAAGGGCCTATGTGAAGTGTTGAGTGCAGACCCTGCTGCAGCAGATCTGGGGTAATTTCTAACAAGCTCCCCCATCACACCCATGCTTCTGATCCACAGACCATGCTCCGCAAAGCAAGGAGCCAGAACAAATAGGTGCCAAGATTTACAAGTAGAGTCAAAGGAGGAAGGCCATCAGCTGGCAGTTTCCCAAGAATCAGAAGCCAAGGGGCATTGGAGGGGCCAGCTGCCTCTCCCCTGACCTTGCTGTTGGGAGAGTCCCCTGTCAGTGAGGACGGAACATAGTTCTCCTTGTAACACTCTGGCTTGACTGTGACCTTGTGTCACGCACTGGTTCAGGCTGGTGCTTGCCGGTAATAGGAGGGCCGGGGTGAGCTGCAGCGTCTCCTGTTCACCTGCTGCCTGTTGCTTGAAGGATGGTGGCATTAGCAGTCAACTTACTGAGCATAGCCTTTTTGGAAGTTCTGTTTAACCTCATTGGCGTGTTTTGGGTACAACCGTGTCAGAAATTCATTTCTATTCCCTAAGACTAGGAGCTTCTTAAAGTACAAGCTTTTTTAAAGCAGCATAATTTAAAAAAAATTTTTTTTCTTTCTTTCTCTTTTCCTTGGTTCTGCTCTCTTGGAACAAACAAAATGAGAAACAACTTAGATTGTGTGGGTTCTTCCATGTTTGAGAGAAAATGGTGGTCACGTGCATTTTCCTCATGGGCTTCTGGTGACCTCTGATTTTGAGGATGGGGATTTGCTGGTTGGAGTGTATGTGGATGGTAGAAAGGGTGCTCTCACATAACAACCAGCCGGGGAAGCCCCCACAGTGAAAAAACCCACCCCTTCCAAGTGGCTGCCTGCAGGCAGCTTTTAGGCTCTTCTCCCAATACACATGTGGACCTACCTATTTTTACTTCTTTAGATTATTTATTTATTTACTCATGAGAGACACAGAGAGAGGGGCAGAGACATAGGCAGAGGGAGAAGCAGGCTCGCTGTAGGGATCCTGATGCAGAACTCCATCCCAGGACCCTGGATTATGCCCTGAGCTGAAGGCAGATGCTTAACCACTGAGCCAGCCAGGTGCCCCAGACCTGCTGCATTCTAGCTGGAATAATGAAGGTCCTGAAGAAAAGTCTGTCCATATGCGTCCCACTCATTTTGTGTAAAGACAGTAACAGGAAATTGCTTCCTTTTCTAAATACTGCACTGGGGCTGTGCAAATAAAAAGAAGAAAATAAGCAGTAATGGTAACAGTGATAATGATAATATCTTTTATTTAACATTTACTATGTGCTAAGTGTTTTACATGTAAATTTAGTCCTTAATGTATGGACTGAGAACCCAGTGACATATAATATTATTTTATACATAGAATTACATGTATCATAATTCTGTAGACACATACAGACAAAATAAAATCCCCTTTTAGTGTTGTCAAATCGGATGCTCAAGTATTTCATCTACTCAGGACCTCATAACTGGTCCCCAGCAAAATCTTGGGTTTGAATCCCATCTAGCAACTAAATAGTTCTGGGACCTTGGACAAATTATGTCCTTGCACTTGCTCCTATTGCTCTCTTCCCACCACCTCCCCCTGCACAGACCAGATTCCCCTTTCCAGATCCAGCTGCCATGCTTCCTCTCCAGAATGACTGTTTGCTGCTCAGTTCCTCTCCCCGATCCCCATTTCTCAGGTGGGGCAAGGCCTTCTTCCCCCTTGTTACCTGGTGTCCTAGTCTGCTTGGGCCGTCATCACAAAATTCCGCAGACCAGGTGGCTTCACAGCAGGGATTTTATATCTCCAGTTCTGGAGGCCAGAAGTCTAAGATCAGGGTGTGGGTAGGGCTGGTTTCTTCTGAGGCCCCTCTCTTTGGCTTGCAGGTGCTACCTTCTCCTTGTGCCCTCCCTTGGTTCTCCCTCTGTGCTTGTCTGCGTCCTCGTCACCTCTTCTTATAAGGACACCAGTCATATTGGATTAGGGCCAACTGAAAGACTTCATTTTAACCTAATTGCCCTACCTCCGAATACGGCCACACTCTGAGGTACCAGAGGCTTCAACATAGGAGTTTAGGAAGGACACAATTTTACCTCTCACACTTTGGTACTAGCTGTTTGTCTCTATTATTTAGGGCAGGGAGCTTAGGACATGGGGTGTAGTTACCCTGGGCCATGCCTAATATGGAGTAGGACCCCCAAAATGCTTGTCAAATGACTAATTAGGTTCCAGCCTCATTTCTTCCTTACTGTCCATTTCAAGGAATGAGTAGGGTTCATGGACTGAAGTTCAAAGGAGAGATTTATTTATTTTTCGTAATGTAATAAATCAAACTTCTCTGATCCTGGAAAAAATTTGCTGGATGAAACCACATGAACACATACATGCACAACATTAACATTTTGGGGTCATTTGTTACAAAAAAAATAAATAAGGAGTTGCTTTCTGGATAATCTCTCTCTTGGCTGTAAATGTAATACTGGGAAAAGGCAGGGCCTGGCTATTTACCCCACACTGTTAGTGTGAGGATAAGATGAAACCTTGCTTGTAATGTGCTAAACCTAGCACACTGGAAAATACACAAACACATTTGTAAAAGACTTATGTAAATCCATTGAGGTAAATCCAGGCAGGTGCCCTTATCACCTTTTTTTAGTCCTTTGTAATTTTGCTTTTTATTTAATACCAAAGGCTCACCAGATGTTGATTGGAGAGTCACATGTGCACCCTATCCTCCATGCCTTCTCAGATTACTTAATCTGGTTTGGAGGGAATGAGGAAGGGACCCCAACAGTTTCAGAAAGTAGTCCAAGGCTACATCATCCTTTAGGAAGCCAAAAAGAGCTATTGCTCTGTATAAAAAGTCAACTCTGTGGCTCATTGGGATACCTCCTGGCAAGAAGTTGATTTAGTTGACAAGGAGCCATGCCTAGGGACCCTAAGGCAGTGGCGGCTTTTTTACTTCTATCCAGGAAGAGGAGTTGTCCCCAGAGTGGAAACTCCAGAGCAGTGCTGCCCAATAGAAATAGAAGGTAGGCCACATACATAATTGTAAATTTTCTACTTGTCATGTTGAAAAAGTTAAACAGATAAGATTAACTTTAACAACATATTTAACCCAATATATCCAAAATACTATTATTTCAATATGTAATCAATAGAAACATTATTAACGAAATACATATATTTTTTATACCAGATTTTTGAAACTCGGTGTGTATTTTAGCCACTGTCCCATGCCCACTAGGCACATGTGGGGTAGTGGCTGCCATACTGCACAGCTGCCATATTGTCTATATGTCTAGCATCATACCTCTTAATTGGGATTGCTTCAGGGGCCTGAGTGTGAATTCATATGTGTGAATACATTTCCTCAATCAACAAATAGTACAAGTAGAGCTCCTATCACCTGAGGTTCTGAGAAACACTTTAATATTGTAGAGGTTGCCCTCATGCTTCGAAGGAAGCATGCTTGCTTCTGTTTCCTGAGCTGGAGTTTCTGGAGCATAAGTGTCCATAAACCTGGTGGTGAGGGCCTGTGAAATCTTTTCAGCATTTCAGAAAGCGTACGGGAGGCCCAGTGATTGCCATCCAGCTGCTGACAATGTTGGTGTCATTGCTTTGAGCCTGGGTGTTCGCCCAGCTTCTGGTGCGCCTGTGCTGCTTAGCTTCTGATGACATTGTCAGGCTTCCTGGGGTCACGCCGGAGGGCATGGGACTGAGGGAGTGGGTAAAGAAGCTCTCGGGACAGGAGAAGCCCATGTTTCCAGTGTCAGTGCTCTCACCCACAGCTCAAGGACAGATCCTCCTGGGACTCATTTGTCAGGCCTGTTAACGCTCAGAGGCCCTGGAGGGTACAAAAGGTGGATGAAGTAAGCCAGCATCATTACTGGTTAAGTGCTTCCTGTGTTGAAGTCAGGGTGTAAGCATTTCCTGTGTGCCACAAATAATGCTCTCCACCTGTGTGGAATGCCTGGGAAATGAAGCTCTGGGCGGCCTTCTCTGCCTACAGCTGCTCTGCTGGTGGGGTTTCCCCTCTTCCCAGAGCAGAGCCATGAATAGAGCCCAGGGTAGGGGTGGAGGGTGGCCATTGTAGGTGTTCTGTGTCTCTGGCCTCCCGGGCTATGGGAGGATTCCACTGGGTTTGGCAGCCCATCCAGCTTTGGGTGGTGTTCATTACCCTAAAGTCCTTCCTCACACTGAACCAGAGTCCACCTTGGTGTAATCACACCCTCCTCCTAGTTCTGTGCCCCCCAGAGTGGCCATAGGCATTTGTCTGCCCCCGCCCCCCACCCCCACCAACCCCCCACTTCCTCTTTCCTCAGGGTCTTAGTGTCTCCTGTGCCTTTGGATCTCCAGTTTGTTATTCCACTCTGTTTTTATTCTTCTCCTCCTTTATATCCTGTTAGCCAATCTGTGCTCCCCACCCCCCACCCTCCCCCCAGAGGTCAGGGAAAAACAAAGGAGAAGACATTCAAAGCAGCCAGTTTTCTGTTTATCCATAACAGTGTGGGGAAGATGCTGTAATAAGGAGGTTAAATGGATGTGCTAATTCCTTCCTGCTAGCCTGTTCCTGTTTCCTCCAAGCAGTGGCTACCCTCTAACCTGGTCTCCCAGCTGGCTCGACTCTTCCAGCACATTGGAGTCTGTACTGGGCCAGGTTGAACCATGATGTGTATCCATTAGGTTCTCCTGAGGTCTGCCATTTGTTCCCTTTTCATCCTATACTTCCCCAGGCTGGATGTCCTCCTTCCCATCCTAGTAAGAAAATGTCAGCATATAGCAGGTGATATCCTTCCCTGGTTAGGTAATGAGCCAAAAAGTTCCATAAACCTAGGTTACAACCAAGATAGTGCTGGCAAGAAATAGACATGGATTCAAAGAGGTTTGGGATAATTTTATTAAATACAAAGCCGTAATGAGCTTCTGAAAGGCGATAAGACATTTGGCATCAGGGACTGGCTTGCTCCCACCATATATACCCAGCACCAAGGCAGAGTCACTGACGTTGGCTATCACTCAATACTCACTGAGTGTGAGAAGGACCTGGGCTGTGTCTAAGATGAACATATGCCCAAGGTATGCTACTAGAAGTTGATAGTGTTAGCTTTTACATTTAAATCAGTGATCCATTTTGAGTTCATTTCTGTGTGGTGTCCAAAGATACCATAAAACAGGTATGAATAAAAATATTGTTTGATTATGACTAAGTAAATGACCACAGGGCCTGAAAGCCTGAAAAACTCTTCCCTGATGGGTGCTACATTTTCAACTTTGGCTTCAGGGAAGGTGGCCGGCAGATCCCTGACTTCCCCTACCAAATATGGGATTGTCGTTGCTACATCATGGGCTGAAGCAGTGCAGTCTGAACAGGCCATGCTTGGGGCTGTGGTGCGGGCAGTGCTCAACTGACACTGCTCAGCTTGGAGCTAGGGCATCTGCAGGTGGAAAAGCCCACCTCCCCATTTTGGATGTGCTGTCTGCTGTTGTTAGAGGTCTCACCACTTCCTCGTCCCCACCCCCCCCCTTACTGTCAGAATGAAGTGAATGTCTTTGGGTGCCCGACAGTCTGTTCTGGAGGATAAATCCTACCTGTGGCTTTGCTAGGTCAACGTTCCAGTCCCTTCCCAGCCCACTGATGTTGGCGTTGGTCACTAGTGCTCCTGTCCTCTTACTCTGTCCCATCCCTCTAGAAGTTCAGCCCGGTGTGCAGAGGAGAGTGGGCTTGGCTGGGTTTCTCACACTTTTTCTGACAGTCCTGGCATTTTTGCCATTTTATAGGTCAGCAGCAGTGCACAGGCTGATCATTTTTATGGAACAATCTTTGATGACACCCAGGCCCCTGTTTACATCACATTGACAACGAAGAATATTATGTTTTATACCAACATTTCCCAAAGCTAAAGTGTTTTTTTTCCCATAGGATGGTAACAAGCTTTATGCAATAACAAAATAAAGTTTTGTATTCAAATAAATTTTGGAAAATCCTGCATTTAACAATGGACAGGTTTGCTTATTCCTGGACCTCCTAGAGCTTTTAGAAGCCCATGTGCACAAGGGGGATACAGTCTGAGGCATTTCCACAGAATGCTTTCCTCTCCTGAAGTTGAGAAGATTTTGCTACCCTGTAGATTTGTTTTCTCTAAATAACTTGGCTTTACACCTTCCTGTGCCTTTTCTCCCTACCCATACAGTTACCCTTCTGTAGCTTCACTTTTTAATGATAAAAGAACTGAATGATATTTCACATCCAGAATCTCTGGTCCTTCTCATTGATAGGACCTGTTTAAAGGTATGGCAGGCCCTAGTACCCTCACCATTTATAGACCTCTGTCAATCCTGTGATGACTTAATTGTTTTGCTATATTTTTAGTGGCCTCGTACACTGTGAAGGACTTTCTGAAAGCCCATATCTCATGCTAAATTTAGCCTGGCTTTCAGCAGGCTTGATTGATTGCTGGTCTTAATGGAAGAAAATGTGATCCTCTTTCCTACTCCCCATCATGAAATTTTTACTGATTTATGACCAGAGGAAGCAGCCACTGGATAAGTGGGTGTCTTTTTAAAAATGTGACACATCACCAAGATAGATACATATTTGCCCCTGTAGTTCAACCTGCATCTGTTGAATGCCTAGGAGTACAAACCTTATGCTGGCCTGGGGCCCTCATGCTTTGGCTGAAGGGCCTCAGAGCTCCAGCCACACCCGTCCCCACCCAGACTTAATGAAGAGAAACAGGCTAAAAGAAGCCCCTGGGATTAACAGACATTCCTGGAGACCAACCCTACAGAGGAGTGGAAATGGGTATTGGGATACAAGGCATGAGTGAAGGTAAGGGGTTTGAATAAAACCAAGAAAGGCTGGGTCTTGGGCTTCTGTAAACCTGTCCAGTATCATTGCTGACCCAAGGGTCAGCAGCTGTCCTGCAGTGAGCTGTGGGTGAGCAAGGACCAAACTTGTATGCCTTCTACCTCTGCACTACTCTGCCCGGCAGCCTAGGAACACTTCCCACCCTACTGGACCTCCTAGTTTCCTCCTCTGTAGAATGGGCACAACATGGGATCCTAGGGAGGATTAACGGAGGTAATGCTTGCAGAGCACCCCAGAGGGTGCTCAGTATGTAGCTGGTGCTCCTTAGGATCAATTTCTTTTCCTTTCCCTGGCCTCCTGGGGAGCCTGGGTATTCCCTGGGCTGCTAGGTAAAGGCCAGGCTGGCCGATGCAAGCAGGGACAGGCCTCGTATTGTGGATAGTCTTGGGTTGGGGTGGCACTACAGGGACAGGCAATAAACTCATCAGACTTCTCTGGTCTCAAGATTCGGATAAAGCAGCAGGTGAAAAGACAAGGCCGTGGAGATGATGGAATTTGCCCTACCTTATAGATAGATAGTAAGGACCTCAGAGAAATGAGTCCATACCCAGAGCATTCCATTATGCGCTTGTACCATCAAGACAGTGACCTTGCCTCCCATATTTCTCTCTCCCCCTTCCCCTCTCCCTCTCTCTCTATGTATGTATGTGTATATGTGTGTGTGTGCGTATATATATATATCCATTATATATAGTTATACATACATACATATATATAATTTTTAATTTAGTAACTTACTAAAATTTGTTTTTAGTCTTTTTCAAATTTGAAATCATTTGACTTATAACAAGTTAGAAAAATGATATGTAGAAAGTTCTCACATATCCTTTACATACTGATAACGTCTTACCTACCTATAGTACATTATCAAAACTAGGACATAGTATAATACCATACATACCATAGTTTTTTTTCTTTTCCTTTCTTTGGAAAGAGTGTCAAGCTCAAGACTAGGAATCCATTTGCAGCACAATTATTTGAGTTGCCTATTTTAGCTGCATTTTGGTGAGATAAGTGCCTGGGATCCTGAGGTGGGTTAACCACAGTCCTCAGCAAAGCTTGGTCTCAGAGGCACAGGATCTGGACCAGATGGGGTTCTTGTATTTATCTATCTCCTGTGGCTTGTGGCTGATCAAGATTGTTCTTTGGAATCGACTATCTCAGGCTGTAGTGAGTTTCTTATCACCAGAGATATTCAAGCATGAGCCTTAGGATCCCTGTCCCCAGCACTAAGAGGGAACTTGGACCAGATGCTCCTTGAGTGCCTTAACCCTTGAGAAGAATCCTGTCATTCTCAATTGCTTTGGCAGAGTTTGCAACTAACATTGATTAGACTATGAATCAACTGATATTCCATGTGATGTCATTGCCAAAGTGATTAACTTTCTGGGCCGTAGTCTACTTGGTTCACATGAATTAAATCCTGGCACTCTACATACCAGGCAATGTTCCAGGTCTTGGAGTATCGAGATGAAGAGAATATTGTGCATGCAAGGCAGTATATGGTGGGGAAGATGGATACAGGTACACAAGCATAATATAGATAAGTGCCCAAGGGCATGCAGATGTGAAATACTGACAGATGTGGGGAAGTAGCTGTGCAATATCTACAAGGCCAGGTGCAAATTTGAGAGAGGAGCTAGACCACAGAAGACGGGCTGGAATTTGCTGGGTTGATGAGGAGTTGGGGGTAGAATCAAGGAAAGAAAATACATTCTAGGGAGAAGAGATAGCACATGCAAAGGTCGTATGGCATGGCCTTCGTATGCAAGGGAGATGTGGAGAAATATTGGTATGACAGATTATAGATTCTAGGGGGAACATAGTGTTTGAGCATGAAGCCAGATTAGAATCGGCTGCTATTTTATGTGGATAGCAAATGTCAGTACACTAAGGGCTTTGAGAATTGTATTATTGAGTCATGCCAGTGAGAGCTTTTAAACTATTTAAGGATCATGCAATTGTGAGAAACTAGCTCCCCAAAGTGTGGTTGGCTAGTGATTTTGCCTGGTTCTGAAGCAGCTGCCTTGATCCCCCAGAGTCTCAGCATTTCTTCCCTGGGCTGGGCTACCCCTGTCCTTGGCCAACCTCCTTCTCAAGGGTACAGCAAAGACCCAAGGGATGCACCTCTTAAGTGTTTGGCAGCTTTTGCTGGACAGCTTTAGAGTCCTGTGAGCTATTCTGGCTGTCGCTATTCTTCTGTGTTGAGTGTCCAAAAGCTTCACAAACCGGATCTCAGCTGGGTGGGCCCTTTGGGACAGGAGTGGGGGAATGATACAGCTATGAACTGCAGTGAACAGTTTGGGGACCAGATTGTTTTACGGATTTCTTTGGAACCACATAGAGGCTTTGTACTTTTGGAAGTACCTGTTTTCCCCCAGCTCGTTGCCCCTTGGTATCATCTCTCAGACTCACTTTGGGATGTTTCATGAGTGCTGGACATGAATCCAGGTTATGAGAACCCATTGGTGAGAGGTGGACAGAAGTTAAAAACCCTATTTCCGTCATTCAAATCAGGGCTCAGATGAAGTTGTTTGTACTGAATGCTAGGAGTGTGTCCTACAGCAGTGGGCTGGATATTAGGTCCATTACTCTCCAATTTCCTAAGAAACTAGAGCTCTCCAGGCCAGAAACGTATGACCCACTTTTTTTGGAGAAGGAAACGTGGACTCCTGGGTAATAGATATATATATATTTTAGTTTAGTTTTCATATTTCCTACAATGTAGATTGCTTCATGAAATTTGATTTATAAATAATAGTTTGCTGGTAAGAATTTACTGAATCTCTGTCAAACAAATTGACTGTTCATATAGATGTGATGATTTAAAGCAGAAGAACAAGCCTTGTGCAGAGACCCTGGGAAAGCTAGTTGTTGGGATCCATCTCCTCAAAGGCCTTTGCTAAGGGAAGGGGAGGGATGCGCAGCAAGACACAGAGCCTGGGGCAGCTGCTTCCTGGCCGGGGGTCAGCCCAGGGCACGAGGGTCAGCCCCGGGCGTGGGGGTTCAGCTGGAGGCAGTGAGCCAATGCACAAAGGTCATCTGTGAGATAGAGAAAGTACTTTTTGTCATTCCCTCATGTTTCTTCAAGGGAGCTTCAGTGACACAATATCATTAACAGCACGTTTTAAGTTCCCAGATAACTAGATGGGAAACCTAATGTGAGGTTCACATCTGACCCTGAAGAAAATCATGGGGGATCCCTGGGTGGCTCAGTGGTTTAGCACATGCCTTTAGCTCAGGGCATGATCTTGGAGTCCCGGGATCGAGTCCCACATCAGGCTCCCATCATGGAGCCTGCTTCTCCCTCTGCCTGTGTCTCTGCCTCTCTCTCTCTCTCTCTCTCTCTCTCTCTCTCTCTCTGTGTGTGTGTGTGTGTGTGTGTGTCATGAATAAATAATTAAAATCTTAAAAAAAAAAAAAAAAAGAAAATCATGCAGGGGTGCAAGCATGGCCTTGTTCCAAAAGCCTCCTGTTTGAATTCTGGTTTTGCCATTTCACACTACATGATGTGATCTCCCTGTGCTTCAGTGCCTGCACCTGTAAATTGAGATAATACTAGAATCTATTTAATAGTATTGCTGTAAGAGTCCTTGCAATGTAAAAGTATTGTCACACAATTAGAATTGTGCTATTAGAAAAAAAGTCAACACGCTTTAGTTATTATTCCTGGAAAGCTAAGCTATCATAAGACCTATAAAGTATGCTATTGCATATGTATATTTTTAGGAATGGAATTCTTAGTCTTCCTACCTATCCAAGATTGTTTCACAGAGCAATTACGTGCATTCTAAGGAAAATCGGCTGGAGGGAAGAAAATGGTGTTACAACATTCTTTCAGCCTCATCTGAGTTTTTCCTGCTACTCCATTACTGTCCCTCACTTTACTTTTTTAGGTTGTGATGGGTATCATGGAATAATGGAATTTATACATCTAAAATGAAGATGCATATGATATCATAAGACCTCACTTGTGGTGGTGATAATAATGCCTCACACTTCACCCCTTTCAAAGGGTCTTTGTATGCTGTGTTTCATTTAATCTTTACAATGGTCTTACTAGGTTCTGTAGTCCCATTTTACAGTTCATACAATGAAGACCTCAGAGAAATGACTGGCCAGGCTCCACAGGTGGTTAGCGACAGCTAGGTCATAACCTTGTCTCCTGGTTCTGAGATCACTCTCTTCCCAGTGTGTCTAGCACCTGGTTACTTTGGTTCTCCTTCACATTTGTGACTCTCTTCACTGAGGGATGGTATCTCGGTTACTCTTGCTCTGTAACAAGCCAGAGGGAGTGAAACAACCATTTTATTTTGCTTTGGATTCTGTGGGGTATTCAGATTGGGCACAGTGGGATGGTTTCTCAGAGTTCCATGATGTTTGGGGCCTTAGCAGGGAAGATGCAAGTGTTGGGGCTCGTATCATCTGGGACATCTTCCCTCCCACGTCTGCCAGCTACCTGACTGAGACAGGGACCTCAAGTGGGCTAATTGCCAGAACACCTACATGTGGCCTCCCAGCATGTTTCTCCATGTGTGTTGATCCGGGTTTCCTCACAACATGGTGCACTATTCCTAATGGGGAGTGTCAGGAGAGCAGGGTGGAAGAGCATGGCGTGTTTATGACCTGCCAGAGCTCAAAGGGAAGGCAGATAGACCTTGCCATTCAGTGGGAAGTGTGTCAAGGCTACATTATAGAAAAGTGGATGACTTAAAGGAAGGAAATACTTTTTTTTCTTTTTTTTACATTGCCAGTAGAAAATATGAGCTGATCAATACTAGGCAGAGAGAGGGAGCCATAGGTGAGGACCCTGACTGCAAGGTCAGGTAAGTTCAGATTTGGTGGGGAGCAGAGGAAGAAAAGAGACTGGTGGCTCATCATTCACCTCACAAATATTTGTGCAGATTATCTTGGAGCCAAGCAGAGTGAGCAGGGCTCCTGAACAATCATTTCTCAAAGGAAACCTAAGGACTCTGTAGTATGGGCTCATCCTGTTGAAAACTTGACCTTATTGGAGACCATTTAAGATTTATTTATATTTAGCATAGGACCTAGAGAGTTCTTTTTTTTTTTTTTAGGATTTTATTTATTTATTCATGAGAGACACACATACACACACACACACACACACAGAGAGAGAGAGAGAGAGAGAGAGAGAGAGAGAGAGGCAGAGACACAGGCAGAGGGAGAAGCAGGCTCCATGCAGGGAGCCCAATGTAGGACTCGATCCTGGGACCCGAGGATCATGCTGTGGGCCAAAGGCAGGTGCTAAACCACTGAGCCACCCAGGGATCCCCGGACCTACAGAGTTCTGTAAAGAAGAGAAAAGTTCATCTCCTTCAGTGCCCTGTCTCACTTATGTTTAACTCAGATGGGAAGAAAAAAATCGGTACCAGGACAAGGTTGCTTGTAAAAGTTTATTTTACATTGTGTGGGGTTTATTTCTGGTGCTGGTATTCTTCACAGGGTATTTCTTTTAAGACTGTGAATAGTGTATTTCCTTTTCCTTTGCCACTCCCCACCAGAATAACTCTCTGATTTTTGAACCATCTTCATATCCTCAGAACGACTAACTTTAAATAATGGTTGGAGAAGCTCCAGGTTAAGTAGAGAGTAAAATCCTATTGCTGTTTGACCTTTGGGTTAGGATCAAGTGTGGTGTAATAAAATATCAGTCCCAAGAGTCACCTTTGCTGATTTTTTTCCTATTATTCTTTCCTGTTATTCCATATTCCTCCAGCTCTTGCAGCCAAGGATTGTTACATTAAGATCCGATCTGAAATTAAAACTCAAGGTCTTAACCAATAAGCTATAAAGGCATTGAACTCCCACTGGGATGTGGTTACCTTTCCCTAAACTTCCTGACTTGTCTCTTAGCCCCAGAGTTGATTTCTTATTGAGCCTTTGGAAAGGTCCCTGATGTTTCACTGCCATTTCTCATTGGAGGGGGACTCTTAGCCATGCAAACCTCATAAGGCTACGGGCTCTCCAGCTGTGTTCCTTCAATTAAGTGGGAGAGCTCCCTGGGTGGGGCCGCACGCCCCTTCCTGGTGGGGCAAGTATGAAGTCATATTGGAGAACGGATCCAGGTCGGCACTGGGGCTTCAGCAGAATCTGAGCCACCTGGTCCAGAGTTAGAGGGATCCTTCTGGAACATTCTCAGAACCTTCCAGTGGATCTTGCCTTGGAATCTATACAGAGTCTATTTCCTTGAAGGTGGCTCCCCTGAAGGAACCCTTGAGTGATGGCTAATAGAGGTGAGGGGGAGCAGCTGTACACAGTTGCGTGTGAACATTTGGTGGTAAAAGGACGACACCCTCTCGTGAGGATCTTGCTGGTGAGGCAGCACCCAGGCACAGACTGCTGTCACCTAGAATATTCATGCCCAAGCCACTGGTGCAGCTGAACCTTTATGCCATCTGTCTTGGTTTTCAGAAGCAGATTCTAGATGATCCCTTTTGCCTGTGTGGAGGTGGCTCAGAGCACCGTGGAGAGAAGGGAGTCCCCACATGACTGGTGGGCCTCGAGCAGATGTTCCATAGCATAAGCTACCAAATGTGTAGCAAACACCTGCTGGTGTTTTGCTCAGGCTGCTGTTTTATTTGACATTATCTGCTGTCTTCTATTTAAGCGTAAATACATGTAGCAAAAGTCACAAAAATCACATCGGTGACAATGACTAGAATTTACTGAATGCCTAAGCACTAGTCTAAGCTCATAACTCAAATTGTCTCCTGATCTTTACTTCAGCCCTCTGAGGTATGCTATCGTCATTCCCTGTCTACCCATGAAGAAACTGAGGCTGGGAATTAAGTGACTCAGCCCATGCTTTTAGAAGCAGAAAGCAGTGAGACAGGCCCTAAGCCCAGTGTATTTGATCCCAGAGCTGTACTCCTACCTGGGGGGCCTGGCTCTTTTGTTCAGTGTCCATGGCCATCCTGCTGGAGGGTGGGCTCCGTGACCTGGGTGACAGAGCGCAGCTGTGTAGATAATCCTGCAGCTTGATTATCTGCTCACCAGAAGTAGGGCTGTCCGGAAAGTGCTTTGTGCACTGTGGAAGCAAGTCATTAAAACCAAGTGGTGTTTTGTTTTGTTTTGTTTTGTTTTGTTTTACTTCATAAAATGTCAAGGTTTTCCTAATTGAGTTGGAGGGGTTGCTAATTTTAGACCATCTGAAAATCTTCTCAAGAAACAAAACCTGGAGTCAAGTAGAAGGACTCTTCTAGAAGGAAGCCTTCTCAGAAGTGATGAAAGGGTCAGCCTTGACTCTGGGGAAGGCCCGCAGCCCAGTGCCAGTGGACACTCGGGTGGCTTTAATTCTGTTGCTGTTTGTGGAGCACTTGCCATGGGTGCTATTGGGTCCCCTGCTGGTCTCCGGGGACACAGAGGTGAACCAGCCATGCCCCTGTCTTCAAGGATCCCATCCTCCCAGAGGACAGGATATGATGGAGCCCTTCTCTGGCAGGCATACAGGGCGAGGGAAGCAGAGGGGAGAAAAGTGTGAATTTGGCCTTGGCCTGGGGCAATGTCTTCATGTCTTTTTTTTTTTTTTTTAAGATTTTATTTATTTATTCATGAGAGACACAGAGAGAGGCAGAGACATAGGCAGAGAGAGAAGCAGGCTCCTCGGGGAGCCCGATGTGGGATTTGATCCCAGGACCCTAGGATCACGCCCTGAGCCAAAGGCAGACGCTCAATCACTGAGCCACCCAGGCTCCCCTGTCTTCAGATCTTTTAATAGAAATGTTCAAGCCTTCCTGCAGTGTACTTTTTGTGAATAGGAACTCTTATTTTTTCCCCTTTACAAGAGAAAGGCTTTTGATGCAAGTTACACCTAAGTGCTGAGATCTCCATTTGGTTAGAGAAATTGCAGTCCAGTGTGAGGAGGATTCAGGAGAAGGTCCCATGAGGATCATCTCCCTTGCGGAAAAGCCCTGCTGCAGAAGTTGAGGTGAGAAGACAGGAAACAGAGGCCTTCCTGGAGCATGGTGTGGTGCTGTTGGGAGCCACAGCCAAACACACAGGCCCAGCCACAGCTCTTGTTTCAAGAAAGTGAAGCAGGAACTAGCGAATCAAGTTGGTGTGCTTGAGCTCAGAACCCAGGCACTGCAGAGGCTGTCTGGGATTCCAGCAGAGGCTGGAGGCAGAGGCTGGCCCCTGGGTCTCAGAACCACGTCCTGGGGCATTGTGGTGCCTGAGCTCTGTTCTCTGACCTGGTGTAAGGGGTCATGGGGGTAGGAAGAGCAGGCCAGTGAGGGCTACATCCGGGGAAGTCATGTGCTTCCATGATGCCACCTGTTACAGTGCCCTGTGAGAGGGGGTCCCCTGTGTCTAGAGTTGCACACACCTGAGCCCCTCAGCCTTACTGCCCTCTCTTCCCATCCCTTCCTTGCATAGGAATGCCTCAAGCCTCAATTAATTGTCTTAGTTTTCTTGAGTATAAAAGGAATCCTGGCTGGACATGGAGTAACTATAGACATAAAACTCAAATGATGACTTCGGCTTCATCTTAGCCAAGGGTGGTGTTCACACCATGATGGCTGACTTCTGTGAGGACAGCAGGCTTTTTGGTGTCCTTCAGAGGCAAGTAGAAGAGTCCTTTTACTTCAGGGTGGATTGAGGCCTCCCTGGAGATCCATAAAATGTGGCCACAGAGAGCCCCAGGACCAGCAGTGAAACCAACTATTTCTGCCTCAAGTGGATCATCCAAGCAGGTTTTTCTAGCCCTGTCTGCCATTTCAGTTTTAATGTGTCCTTACAAAAGCATATAGAAATGGCACGGATATGGCTGAAAAGGTTAAGTCTTTTTCAGGGGCCTCTTTAATTTTGGAATAATCAGTTTTGTTTTTTATAATTCTTGTAGAATTTTTTTAAATCTTGTAGAAGTCCTGAATTCTTGTTCAGTCTTGTTTTATATTAGGTTGTAGTATAAGAGGAAGAGTTAATAAAGCTTTCTATTTCCATATCTACCATGAAGCTGTGTAACTTCTTCCTGCTCAGTGATGGCTGAGCAGAACATGTGAAATCTGAGTGGATTTGTGGAAACATAAACACATTTTTATTTAGCAACGAGTGTCAATTGGGGTATAAATAGGGCCATAAATGATTCTCACATTGGTCTCTCCTCCTGGAGGCCTTCAGTATTATCTTGAGCTGTCATCTTCATGTTGTATTGGAAAAATGTGAGATTCTTTTTCCCTCGGTCATTATTTACTTTTTAAAAATAATGTAGTTTTAAAGAATTCTTGCTATTTAATCTCAAGCCCAAATATGGTTCCTAGTGAGGAAAAGATATAAATTTGGTATTTTTAGTTCCAGAAAGAATTTATAGGGGTAGGGGTGGGGATGAGATGCATCTTTAAAAGGTGGAAGGTGGGGTGCCTGGGTGGCTCAGATGGTTAAGCATCTGATTTTGACTCAAGTCATGATCTCAGAGTCTTGGGATGGAGCTGCATAGGGCTCCCTGCTCAGTCAGGAGTCTGCTTCTCCTTCTCCCCCAGCTCATGCTCAATCTCTCTCTCTCTCGCTCTCAAATAAATAAGTAAAATATTAAAAAAAAATAAAAGATGGAAGAAAGGTTTAATGTGAGAAGATACTTTGTCTCTTTGTTTCTGTTAAGGAACAGCTTAAAAATTTGCATTTGGTAAAAAAAGAAAGAGAAAATTAGGTTTTGGAACTTTTAAGTATATTGCTTGGTATTGTTAAATTTTAATTCATTGCTGGGAAATTTGGGGTGAGTTCATTTCATAAATATTTATGTTGTCTTAAGAACTAGTGTAGGGGTAGAGAGTGGGAAAGCTTACTTCCTTCTGCATCCTTGGAGGGACATGGGATGACCTGCCACTTTTTGGTGAGACATGTAAAGGCTGGTCTACTTTTGGATGAATTTTCTTTCTTTCTTTTTAATATTTTGTTTATTTATTCATGAGAAACACACAGAGAGAGAGAGGCAGAGGCACAGGCAGAGGGAGGAGCAGGATACATGCAGGGAGCCCGATGTGGGACTCGATATCGGGTCTCCAGGATCACACCCTGGGCTAAAGGCAGCGCTAAACCACTGAGCCACCCGGGCTGCCCTTGGATGAATTTTCAAAGATTGCAGCTGTCCCCTCTTCAGTCTTGTCTTGGGGTCCCTTAGGGACATGCTTCCCTTTTATAGGTCCCATGACTTTCCAGCCTTGTTTATTACACCTGCCAATTCAAACAAGAGAGACCAATTTCCTAGGCTCTAGCCCACTGCTCTGATTTGGATTTAGAGGGAATCAGGAATTTTGTTGGGCATCCTTTTGTCCAGAGAGAGAGCAAGAGAAAGATATGAGAGGAGCCTACCTCCCATAATCTACAGTCTCATGAATATTTCTTCCTGGCACATGCCCACCTGTTTCGGTGTCCCTGAGAGAGCTACAGGAAGAGATCTCATTGTGGTGGGAGGGAAAAAGGAAGGCAAGAAGGAAGTCCCAGGATTTCCTGCCCATTGCCCTTGAGGTTCCATCATTTGTAGTCATGAACAGTCATTTAGATCCATGAAGGGGGAACAAGCAGAGAGGTGAGAAGGAAGGCTGTCCTGGGTGGTTTGTAACTGATGAGTGGAAGTTAGATTCTGTTAAGAACAGGGGACGTGCCCCTGCCTTGTTGCCCCCCCTCCCTTATCATGGAGTATCCTGTCCTTGCCAAGAGAAGTTCTGTGAACCCATCCTTTGGTATCTGAGCCATAGTCTGCCAGCAGTGCCTGCAACCCCAGGGAGATACTCTCACCATGCATCCTCCTCTTGATTCCTCCCCTGGTGGCTACCACTCTTTTAGGCCAGACCAGTTGCATGGAGCAGAAAATCCCAACAAGAAGTATATAAGATTCGGGTTTATTGCTCTCATGCAAAAGAAGTTGCAGATTGGTCACTTCATGGTCATCAAGGATCCAGAATTATTCTCTTTTTCTGTTCCACCATATTCAGACGGTGGCTTCCAGCCTCAAAGCTGCTTTATTACCCAGTATGGCTGTTGTATCTCCAGCTGTCACATCCAAATAAGAACCATGAGAAAGAGAGAAGAGTACACAAGAGTACATGTCTCAGAGGAGTTGTCTCCCTCAATAGAAGCCTCACATGGTTTCTGCTTATATCCTATTGCCCACCTTTTGGTCCAGGGGAGATTAGGAAATGTTACCCTTTAGCTTAGCTCATTGCAAACTGGAATAAAATTTAAGTTCAGTAAAAAGGGAGAAGTATCTTGAGAATGGGTAGGAAAATAGCAGTCTCTACCATGACCTAGTATATATGAAGTACGTCAATGTGTGAACCATAATATATTCCACCTGGCATTCTAGCCATTTATAGAATATCTAACTCTCCTCTCAGACCCCGAGCTGTTTGGAAGCCCTGAGCATATCCTCCTCCTCTTTGTACCATTTATAGCTACTAACCCAGGGGCATGCATGGTAAATTCTCAGCCCATCTTTGTGGATTTGAATCAGATTCACCTTTGCCCCCCCCCCTTCCCTCCATGGATCTGTAGTTAAGAAGAAGTCACTTATAAGCATTTTTTAAAGATTAACTTCTTCCCAGAGGGTTTTACATAATTACCAGTTTAAATGTTAATAATAAAGGTGTTAATAATTATAAATAAAATTAGAGAAATCTAGGCCATGAAAACTAGCAGTATTAGTAAATATATAGTTTTGCTATCTGTTTTAAGGTTCTTTTCTTTTTTTAAGATTTTATTTATTTATTCATGAAAGACAGACAGAGAGAGAGAGGCAGAGACACAGGCAGAGGGAGAAGCAGGCTCCATGCAGGGAGCCTGATGTGGGACTCAATCCTGGGTCCCCAGGATCAGGCCCTGGGCTGAAGGTGGCGCTAAGCCGCTGAGCCACCGGGGTGCCTTGCTATCTGTTTTAAAATGTAATTGTACTCTACAGCTGTTAGAGAAACAAGAGATGAGAGTTTCACCACTAGTCAATATTAGTAGAATGGTGGAAATATTTATGAAAAATTTTGGCTCTTTTATGTGAGTTTGAACAATGATATAGGAAGATGGGATTATACTGAGAAAACTTGTGTCAGTACTTCATATTTGTAAAAGGCAGGGAATCCTGAAAATCAAGTTACGTTAATTTATGTTCCACCACATTAAAGAAAATAATAAATGGACGGAAAGAAATTGGCATGGTTGGAAGGAAGGGCTTTCCCTTTTGCTCTGAGAGGGAAGGAAACTCTGACTATGCCGGACATCTCAGTTGGAAAGTGCTTCTGGTGAGCCCTCCCCCATGTGACCAGCTGATTCACTGTCTGCTAGTTCCCCAAGGAGGTGATGTAACCAGGGACTGCAACTTCTAGGGGAGGGGGAATATCATTGTTGGCCCAATCCTCTGGCATTAGGAACCTAACAGAGCTCTGGCCAAAAGCAGATGGAATTTTGCAGCTACATTTTGTAATTCTTTATAAAATGTCATTCGTAGCATCATCTCCCATTTCTTCTTCCTCATTTTCTGTTCTTCGCATCTCTTTCTCTTACTCTCTTTCACCCCCAGTGGTGGCCCTATGTGCTGCCATCCTGCTCTTCCTGAATTAACTCAGATCTGATCTTTGGAAATAAATGAACTGCAAGCCATGGGGGCTGCCTGCCATCTTTTTGTTCCTGAATCTGGTTAATGTGAGCTCAGAGGGCAGGTAGAAAAAAAGCATGGGCTTTGGTGTCTGAAAGACGCAGATGTTAATAACTTCAGCTCACCATTACTGGCTGTGTGACCTGGGGCAAGTTACTTCACTTTGCTGAAGCTCTTGAATCTCATCTATAAACTGAGGTTAATTCCTGCCTGAAAGACCTATTAGGAGAATCGCTCAAAATCATGTATGAGACAAGCCCAGAGTGGTGGATGAAGACCAGACTGTGTTGGGCTGCATAAGCCATGCTGAGAGTGTGCATTTTATTTGAGTGCTTTGGGAAGCAGGTCGGTGACGTGATGTGATAGGTGTTTTCAGACAGTCACTCCAGCTCTCTGGAGAGAGTGCATTGAGGTTGGGTGAGGAGGAGTAGAAGTGGACAGCCCAGCTAGAAGGTAAGGGCAGTATACCAGATGGCTGGGGTCAGGGATAAGCAGATGGGCCTGGAGACCTTTTGATGGTAGAGATAGTGGCTGAAGTCTTAGATGTGGACAGGGAGGGAAGGTAAGAGAACAGTCAAGTGGGAATCCTGGGTTTGTGGGGGGTTGGGGAGTGCAGTGGTGCCTGTTACAGAACCTGGCATAGGACTGTGCACATGGATGACAGCTACAGAGTGTTGGCTGGGTGGCCAGATTCATGAGTACCTGGGGCAGAGAAGGGTTGCCTGCCCTTGGAAGTGGTGTACAATGAATAACAGTGGAATTGGCCAAGGTCCACTTCTGCTCTTGC
Source organism: Vulpes vulpes (assembly GCF_048418805.1). Taxonomy (NCBI): domain Eukaryota; kingdom Metazoa; phylum Chordata; class Mammalia; order Carnivora; family Canidae; genus Vulpes; species Vulpes vulpes. Next base: position 58,143,383 of record NC_132790.1, read on the forward strand.
ATTTGAAGCCATTTGCTCTGACCGTCCATCCATTCAGACAACATCATCTAGAATCAAGTTGGGCAACATTGAGCTGGTCTCTCAGGAACACTAGAAAGTAACACAGTCTCTTGAGAGACCTCTGATATTCATCTTGATACCACCTCAGGTGACACCAGTCCCCTCACTGTAGCTAACAGAGTCAGAGCAAAGTGAAAGCCAACCCAGAGTTGGATTAGGGTTTTGAACCACTGTTGAGAAACCCTGAGGAGTTCCTGGTGTGACTCCTGCTCTGGTTCTTTTCCTTCCACTTTTATTTATTTATTTATTTATCTTTCTAACAACAATCAGTTCAGTGGTAGTAGTTCCTCTTCCTGTTCATCGTTCAGAGACACTGGGGGCGATGAGAGGCAGGCAGTGTCCCCTCCAAGGAAGAACAAATCTTCTGCGTGTTTCATGAGTATATTCCTAAAATGACCAAAATGGCAAACAGAGGCACAGTGAGGACCTTGTGCTCATGAATTTATTGTCACGGAGTCAGAGCCCAGATAAAAGTCTTTGGCCAATCTGTAAAGAATATTTCGGAGACAGAGAGAACAGAATTTATAGGGTCTAAAAATAGCAGCTGAAGTGCCGCTGTGTTTAGCTTGTCGGGGAACCTGTTGAGCCGAGACAGGCAGGGGATTTTATTTCTCCAGCCCTGAGGTCACTCGTCTTGTTGAAGAAGGGATAGCAAACATTTCCAAATAGGGATTGCTTTTGAAGGGGAGGAAGATGGCTGAATATATATGGCACTTCTTGTTTTCCTCTCTCCCTTTTCCTAACCTCCTGCATCACTCCAAACTTCCTCCAAAGGAAAGGAAAGGTTTGGTGTTCTCAGTAGAGTAGGTGGGGGCTGCTGGGGTGGGGGGACAGGAGGACACAATTTCAGATGGTGTCCGTCATGTTGCTTGTTGATGGTGGGTTTGAGGATGGCTGCTCTGAGGAGTGGTGGTGGCAGTCTAATTGATAGGTCTTGGTGGGTTCCACAAAAATCCACTAAGCTGAAGAAATAAACCCAGAGTTGAAGAAATAATGGTCTTAATTCTCCTCAACTGATTGTCTGATTCCTGGACCTTCCTTGTACCGTTTCTAGGAAGGGACACTAACTTTGTCCTGTGCCACAACCCACAGAAGTGTCTGTCTCTCCCCAGGCCTAGGCAGTCCTCTGGATCCCATAACTTAACAACGTAATCTAGGGGTACCTGGGTGGCTCAGTGGTTGAGCACCTGCCTTCAGCTCAGGATGTGATCCCGGTGTCCGAGGATTGAGTCCCACATCAGGCTCCCTCCATGGAGCCTGCTTCTCCCTCTGCCTCTCTCTCTCTCTCTCTTTCTCTGTGTGTGTGTCTCATGAATAAATACATAAAAAATAATCTTAGAAAAAAACATAATCTAATATCAACATCCCCAAATTTGTCAATCAATAGGACTTCAGTAGGACTCCTGCTCTTCAATATTTATCGAAACTTTGGCCAAAATTAATTATATTTATGGTGAGGGGCCTGATGGTCATGCTGTTTGTGTGTTTCTCAGCCAGATCTTGCTCAGTCCTGTCTTCCTTGCCCTACATGGTGTTGTCCTATACAGTTGTCAGCATGGAGAAGTGGAATATTTTGTTTCCAGATCTTGATTTTTAGATTCTCAAGAAGAGTCTCAAGATACACGCTTGGTTATCCTTTGTCTGATAGTGGAGTCCCCAGACTGTTGTGCATAGATGGCTGTCTTCCAAAGGCAACTCTCCTGTGGGTCATGATGAGAAATAGCCACTGCTCTTTCTTAGAGCATAATAAGAAAAGGAGAAAATTGCTTATAGGTTAAGCACCTAGAAAATGACTACCAGTGCATGGTGAGCACTCTGTAAGCATTAGCCATTGCTTTCATCATCATCATGGCATCAAAGTGTTTTCTGTGAGGGTTCTGTTGACGACAGGGTTCACTACATAGGATCTGACGGGGCCCCAGGAGAAGACGTGTCTATCAGATCTCAGTTCCAGGAAATAATTGCCCTTCTTTGGGTATCTGACCCATCCGTGCCTTACTCATCCTGTGAATCTTGTTTCTGTCTTTACCTTAGCTGTTGGGAAGCTCAGAGACAACTTTGCAGCTCACATCTAGTTGGAGGACATGGCTTTATGGTGTGCATTTGGTTTATTCAGCCCTTGGTTTCACATACCATCATTTTATCTCCACTCTGCTGTTCTTACTTGCTCATTTTATTATGGGATATTTTTTTTAAGATTTATTTATCCACGTGAGAGAGTGTGTGTGTGGGAGAAAGAGTGAGAGAGTGAGCAGAGGGAGAGAGAGAGAAGCAGACTCCCCACTGAGCACGGAACCCAACGTGGGGCTTGATCCCATGATCCCGAGACCATAACCAGAGCCAAAACCAAGAATCAGAGGCCCAACTGACTGAGCCACCCAGGCGCCCCTGTTATGGGCTTTTTTATAAGCATACTTCAGTTCTGTTTGGAACAAGAGTAGGTGTAAATTAAAACACAGTAGCAGAGTGTCTATTCCTTCGAGAGAAGGTTAATGTTATCACCACAAATAGGCTCCCACATCAGTTCAGACCCCACATCTAAGCCTTGAGATTCCAACAGTCTCTCTCACTACTGGGCATGATCGACCTTTCATGCCCACATTGGACCTGGCTCTATCAGGTGAATTCATGCTTTTCTTTTCATCTCTAGCCCTGTAGCTCCTGTTACTGATTCAGGATGGCTTATGTACCTGGCTAGACTGATGTATCTATCAGCTACTTCTGTGTAACAAATCACCCCAAAATTCAGCACACGCAGCAAGAAGAATTTATCATTCTTACAGGTCCAAGGGTCAGCTGGACAGGTCTCCTTCAAGCTGTAGGTCTGTCTAGTGGGGGATGCTCTTCTCTTTGTCTCTCACACTTTTTAGAACCAGTGCACTACTGAGGCAGGCTCATGCTGAGGGCAAAAGTACAGAAGGGGCGAACAGAAACACGAGGCCTCGTAAGCGGTAGGCTCAGAACTGGCATCATCATTTCTTCCACGTTCCCTTGGTCAGAGCAAGTACATACGGCCAAAGCCAATATCAGGGAAGCAGGGAAACAGAGTTTGCCTTTAGGGAGATGAACTTCAGAGTCAGTAACAAAGGGCATGAACACCAGCTGGTGGGATAGAAGGATGATCCACCACCAGCAGTAGATTCAGTTGAAGAGCACCAGGGTGGGCAGACTGCAGTCCCTGGCCTTGGTGAGTATGTTGGATATTCTCCATTTTCCTCTCCAGATCCATGCTACATCATCATCCTCCGTGCCTTGTGCCCTGGGAGGCTGGCCTTCCCTCTGGCTTTGAGGTGGATTCAGTCAGAGGGGAGCACTGGGAAAAGAGGGGGGAGTTGTGCCCACTCATAGAAGGCCATAGCTTTACCCTGTCGCTCTTCCCGATAACCGTGGGGTCCTAGTAATCTTCAACCCTGGGGGCAGCAAGACTCCCTGCTGTTGCTGGTTTGGGGAGCTTTACCATGGGGTCTCCTGATCCTCTCTCTCATTAACAGTCCCTTCCCTGAGCTCTTCTCTCTGTCCCTGTTTGCAAGAGCCACCTCTTCTGGGTGGGGACCCTCACGGATTCATTAGGTACTTGGTGAGTGCATGACTAAGTGAGTGTCAGGGCTCCTGGTTTTTCCTGCCCTCTGGCCTTTATACCACTAAAAGGTCACTTCTGCTTGAAAACTCCATGAGATTTCAGGTCAGGAAGCCCTTACTTGTCTGCCACCATCCCCTCCTACAAGAACCTAGCCCAGTAAGTTCATCAGACGGAATAGGTATGGTTGTGCTTTTTCCTCTGAGGTTTTTTGTTTTTGTTTTTGGTTTTTTTTTTTTTGGATAATTAGGGATTCTTTCAAGTGCAACATTTTCTCCATAAATTGTGGGGGCTTTATTTCTGAGATGGGATTTATGCCATATCATGTTCCAAGAAGGGAATGTAGGTGATGTTTGTAAATAAAAAACTCTCAACATAAGGAAGAGATACATAGATCCTTCCAATAATAATTGGAAATTAATTTTTAAAAAGATTTTATTTATTTATTCATGAGAGACAGAGAGAGGCAGAGACACAGGCAGAAGGAGAAGCAGGCTCTCTATAGAGAGCCCAATGCAGGACTTGATCCTGGGACCCCAGGATCACAACCTGAACCAAAGGCAGATGCTCAACCACTGAGCCACCCAGGTGCCCCAGCCTTAGTTAATTTCTGAGGGGGTAATTAACCCCACTGTGCCCATCTCAGTAGAGTAATGCAGTTGGGTATTTTTAAGCAGGAAAAAGAGGGTCCTGAATTTCAATTTCCACATGAGTTTGGGAACCAGTGGAGTATTTCCCAAACTTCCCTGGTCAAGATAATGTTTTGTTAAAAGTTCAGTTTCCCAGTGATTCTGGATCACTAGTCCCCAGCAGGGGTTGGCAGTGGGTACCTAGAGATCTGCTTTCAACATGCATCTTGGGTGAATTATATTAATTGAGTGTGGGATACACTGTGCCCAGCTATGATTCTGACAGGTTTTGGTCTATTGACTACAGAGAAATCTAGTGATGATGATGATGATGATCATATACAAGAATATGTAACATTTAGAAAGCACTCCATAGTTTGCCAAGATTTTATATATATTGTCTTGCTAACCACATTGGCCCCTTCAAGACGTGTTTTTGTCTTATATTGCCTGTGCCAACATTATTTTCCCATAATCGAATGGGAAGAATAGTACCAGCAGGCTTTTGTTAAATATCCTGATTGACCCCAGGAGTAAAGATATAGCAGTTGCCATGTTAAAACACATGATAGCTACAAGCAAATAGCCGTTAGCTAACCCTTTGAGCACTACTGCATGACTTTGTGATAAAATTCTTTGAACCTCACCCCATGTCTGGATCTTGCAAGAGGAATTTCTAGAAAGCTCTGCAGAGGGTTTTCCTGCAGGGCATGTCCCATTTGACTGTTCTCTGGAGAGGAGCACAGATGTTTCCTCCTGAAAAAGGGCATGCCGGGCTATTTCCTTCTTGCAGGTTAGAAGGCCTGCCTTCAGGAACACCATCTCAAGTTTCTGTAGCAGTTCTGCAGAAAGCCATGCCTAGAAAACTTTGAATTACTCTGATACCAGATGACTTTACGGCCTTTGGGATCAAATGTGCTGTGATTATGCTCTGGGATTCTGGAGGGGAAATTTTCAAACTTTAATTAATTAATTAGTACATTTTGGGAAGCTTCATGTCATTCATTTTAATAAGAGATCCAGGGCTGCCTGTTAACTTACAACTCATCAGGTTATTTTTTTCTGTGTCCCCCTCCCGAGGAAAGAAATACCTTGCTGGCAAAGCTGAGTTCTCTTATGGGGCTGAGTGGTCTATATTTCTGTTCCCTCCATGCATGCTGTTCATAACACTTAGTTCCCTCGCTTTAATCCCCCAGACCACACTCTCTTCTGCCGTTTGTGGAATCTGTAACAGTATTGAATGAATGATACAAGCCCAGAGGCTTAGAGGGGTGCAGAGCTATGATCTCCTTGTGTTTTAGTGTTGGCACATTCTCCTCATTCATGGAAATACCCTGGATTTAAGCTGATTTATCAGCATCCTTGGTTGAGCATATGTAGCAGTGCATGTCTGGGAAAATAGTACAATACTTGTTTTCTCATTCTGCATGGACTGAGATTTAAGCCTTAATTAGTGGAGACAATAATTGTGATATTAATAAAGGTTCACAGGCAGAGATTAGGCCATGGTGCATATTGAGACCCTTGGGGCCATGAACCTTGAAATATGCATCTTCTGGAACTAAGCTTATGACCGTTGCTTATGACTGCTGCACATGACCTTATACCACATGTTTTAGGAGAATGCGCTTAAGTCCAAGTCCTAACTCCAGTGGTGAATTCCAAGCTTTTCGTTATTGTTTTTCTTCCTGAAAGACAAAGGGAGTTTTATTTGAGGTTCAGTTCAAGGGCAATGTTGGATGGGGAGTTTTATGAACACTAGGAAATTTGTAATATCCTTTAAAGAATCCAAACCAGAATCTGCTCACTGGTCTACTGTTCATCCATCTGTCCATCTATCCATCCATCCATACATGTCAGCATTTACTGATTTCTACAAGGTACCTGGCACTGTGTTGACATGCTGGGCTTACCATAGAAAAGCAGAATATTACCTTGTGTATCACAAACCTATTGTTGCCAGATAGTCTCCAACGTTGAGAGCATCTTTGTGAAGTAAGAATTTACATCTCCCACTCTTTTATGAGAACAGAGCTAATGTACCTTTCCCGATCACCAAGCCAGTCAAGGTAGAGCAGGCCTGAGGCATCCTTGTGACAGTTAGGATTAGAGCAGCGTTTCCTTCTTTTATATTACATGGGCTTTTCTGTTTGCCTAGATGCAGACCTACCCTCTGGGAAAGTAGGGAGTGTAGAGTAAGCATTCTGTGGCAGGGTCAGAACTGGAACAGTCCCCAGTTTGTCACCTCTTCTCTTCCTGGGGTATCTTCCCGCCATCACTGAAACAGAGGAAGGGGTATACACAAGACAGAACCCCTGGGAAGCCCATCAACTCTCATTTCTCTACCTCACCCTTTCCAGTCTCTTGGAAACTTGAGACTCTGTTCAGACTCACCCTGTCGTTGGACGATGGCACCAGTACAAGAGTATAAACTGGGATCCACATAGCAGATGCCTAAATATTAAAAAGTTACAGGTGAAGGTAGCTGTGAAGTAAACTTTGTTCTGTCCTCCTACCTTGGCAGATATACCTTTATGACCACCTGGAAGGCCAGGATGGAATTTAAAACCTTCAGGTGCCTCAGAGTTGAGTGTAGAAAGGGATGGCTTGAGAAGAGTGATCAAGGCTCCCCACTTCCCCTTCTATTGGCTTTGTCCCGTACACATGCCAGCCAGGATAGTTCTGCATGCTTGTGGATGCACATCCGGGCTGCATCTACCCACTCCCTGCAGAAGCTGCCCTTGGGCCCCGAGGGACACTTAGTGGTGGCATGGTTTGCAGTTGACAGGGTGAACCTGGAGCAGAGCCCAAATAGACCCTGAAAGTAGATTCAGGACTTTGGACAGGAAATGTGGGGAATCCTGGGCACCCAGAGCGCATCTGGAAGGGGAAAACGTGAATTCTGTCCTTGCTTTACCAACTCCTTGCCCCTGGTGGATAAGTATAGCTCGAGGATTCTTTTGAACGTGGGGTTCAGGGCAAGGGCCCCTGTGCCTGGATCCTAGGTGATACCAGTTCTGCCAAGTCATCAGCTAGAAGGGGCTGCATGTTATACCCGAATGAGACCAACTCATAAATCCCAAGCTGAGTCTAGAGCCCCGGTTTCCCATTCCCTCAGCCACTTCCCAGTTCTCGTCTTACCAAGTAAATGTGCCACTTGCATGCAGTTCCAGAAGACTGAGCTTTTCCAGACTTCACCATAGCAGCATTCTGAGGTATGAGGACCTGAGGCCAGCCCCGAATGGATGACTGCAGCTTACATGAGCTCTGCTGCAGAGACAAGACTTGAAAACACAGTTTATATACAAGTCGCAAGCTTTGGGGACAGGCTTCTCAGGAGCATAGCCTCTGTCACACCACCAACTAGCCTGATGATTTTTCTTAAGCTCCTGGAGCCTCATTTTCTTCATCTGGAAATTGGGAATAAAATGGAATCTGCTGGTGGAGTTGCACAGGTGGAAAATGAAGTGTTTGTGGAAATCTAGCATGTGGCTTTGCACAACAGTGAGCACTTAGTGAGCAGCAGCTACAGTGATGGGTGCTGTTACCATTCTCCAGGAGCCCTGGGCCCTGCTGAGAAGGGACTGCTGTCCATATGTCTGCCCAACCACTCATCCATCCAACTGATATTTATAGAGAGCTTACCATGTGCCAAGCACTATTCTGGTATCTCGGACTTCACCAGTGAACAAGAGAGACAAAATTCCTTGCCATAGCAGAGCTGGCCTCCTGATAGGCAGAAGCAGAGATGAATCATAAGCAAAATAACCATGGAAGTTGCATAGAAGCTTAATAAGTACCATGGAGAGGAAAAAAAAAACTTGACAGGGGAAGAAGCTTTGGTCACAACAAGGTGAGCTGCAGTTTTAAATAGGGCAGTCGGGGTAGGCCCTATGAAAGAGGACATCTGAGCAAAGAAGTGGAGGAAGAAGCCATGAGAGATATGAGAGAAGAGCATTCCAGGCAGAGGGAACAGACAGTGCAAAGGCCCCGAGGAAATGCCTGTTGCTCCAGGGACAACCAAGAAGCTGGCATGACTGGGGCAGAATGAGTGTGCATGTTGTATGTACGTGTACACAGATTGTAGATGAGGCTGGAGAAGCAACGGGCCAGTACAGGCACAGCCTCATAGACCGCTGAAAGGGCTACTCATTCTCTGACTGAGATGGGGCCTCCGCAGGGTATTAACAAGGAAGTGACATGGCCTTCTGCACCTCCTTCCCATGGCCTGCCCTGTGGCTTGGGCCCTCGGGCTGCGTCTACATCATCAGGCTGAGCCCCCAGACCTTTTCCCCACCTCCTGTTGTGGGCTTGCTGCCCTTGTCCATGTTGCATGGCCTTCCACCCCTTGCCCTGCCTCCTGTTCCTTCAGGTCCCAGACGTCTGTCTACAGCCAATTATCTGATGCACTGTATTCTGGAGCCCCTTTTATTTTTTTTTTGTTTGTTTGTTTATTTTTTGGTAAAGATTTTATGTATTTATTTGACAGAGAGTGAGGGAGCACAAGTAGGGGGAGCAGGAGAGAGAGAAGCAGGCTCAATGGGTTAAGCATCTTTCTTCGGCTCAGATTGGGATCCTGGGATCCTGGGATTGAGGCTGGAGACCCTTTTAAACAGAGTGACAGTGTTGGTGGGAGCACAGGCCTGGGGCAGATGGTGGGCGCTCACTTTAGTTCTAAAGAGGGCTGCTTATGACCACCCTTCTGGGAGACTTGGTTTAGCTGGGTTCTTTCCCCACTTCCCATGGAGGCCAGGGCCCATGCCCACCCTGGGCCCCTGATCTCCTGGCTGCTTTTGTCCTGGTATCTGGTGGCAGAGGACAGGCAGACAGGAAGAAGATAGCCCAGGCTGGGTGGAGGGGCAGGGTGGAGTGCAGACAACTGAGGGGGTGTGTGTCAGAGAGCCAACAGGAAGCTGGGCTGGGTTTTGTTCTCTGACTAGTTCCCAGGCAAGGCTTTCCCAGGGGGCTTCAGGGCTCAGTCAGAAGATGCATTGTTCCTGTGGATGGTGCAGTCCAGACATTTAGCTGTGGCCACACCAGACCTTGCTCTGCTGGGCGCAGACTGTGGCACAGACATCTGCCCAGACAACCTCCGAGAGATATCTGCCTTGCCCTTGGCATCAGCCTAGCAGCCTTGCCAGGGCTGGAAGGGTCTCCTGGACCCTATGCCAAGTGACATATCCCCCTTTGCAGCTCTATGGGGGGGCCCCAAGGGCACAGGATGGGGATAAGAAGGCTGGCCTCACCCACTGCTCAGGGCAGCAGAGGTGAGGGGTGACCCTGGGTCAGAGGGTTTCCTATTGAGTCAGAGCTGCCACTGATATGCTCATCCTTCCCACCACTACCCCAAGTAGATGCCAAGACCCCCCGTAGCTCTGTTTCAGGAAGAACTCTGCCAGTGGAAACACTGACTCCCTTTGTGTAGCCCCACAGGTTATCAGGGTTGCTCAGATTGAGGAAATCCTCCCCCTGCTGCCTGGTGCTGCTCTGCCCCACCCTGCCCTGGCAGAGGGGAGGGAGGCCTGCTCCCGGGAAGAGTCTGACTTACCCCAGGCAGTGCCGCTGACCCTCCTGCCCCTGATGCCAGGGCCCTGGGCTCTTCTTGGGATCAGCTCTGTGATCAGGGCAGGATCCATTTTTCTTCACCCACCCCCACACACAACATCCCTTTCCTCACATCCATGTGAAAATGAAAGCTATTGTTTCTTTAAAAGGGCCATTTGCCTAATGCCCCTGGAATTCATTTGCTGGAGCATTTTCCATTTTCATAGTCAGTTCAGACCTTGGCTGCAGCCAAGAGGTTATGTAACCTGGGATGGAATGAATCCCATTGGCATCTGGGGACCCCTGGCGCACCCCACCCTTAGCCATTCCTGTGAGGGTGAGCATCCTGGGCTGCACACTCAAGTTGCCTCTGGGAGCTGCCAGAAGGGGGGATGTGGCTGGGGAGTGGGGGCAGGTGACAGAGGAGCACTTGGCAGCTGTCCAAATGGAGTCAGGAGGACCATTTCTTTTGAGGGGCTGAGGGGCTGAGTCTTAAATCTTCTCTGGGTCTGCTGCCTCCTCCCCAGCTGTAGACTCTCCTCGTACGTAGCCCAGGCCCTTCCATCTGCCTGCCTCTGGCGCTCAGCATAAAGCCCGAGCTTCTCTGCCTGAGCCTTGGCAGGGTGCGGGAGCTGTTTCCGGCCTGGTCCTTGAAGGCTAGCTTGTGGAATCTGTATCCCGCTCCTATGGATCCCTAGCAGAGTCAGCCTGAGGGCCTCCCCCTCACTGAAGCCCACTTCCACTCTGAAGTTCCAGCCCAAGGTCCCTTCATTTCCCTTCTGAAACCTGGTCTGTCTAAAAGGGGATTACTTTGATAGGGGACCTGCATCATGAGGTTTAACTGACTTCTAGATTTTAAAAGGAGACAAAGACATAGAGTGGTTTTTGGAACCCAGAGCCTAGACATGAGGAGACACAGGGTGGTGGTCAGTGGGGAGAGAAGGGGATAAGGCCCCTGCCTTCCCCCCCTGCACCTCCATCTTGGGAAATGGTAAGAAGCCCATTCTCTATTGCCACCTCTCTCCCTCTCTCCCCCGATGTGGCCCGAGGTGTCTCCCTTCACATCACTTCTCTGCTTAAATATGCTGCTAAGCCACATTAAGAACAAGGTAACCCAGTATGTGTCTGTGTCTATTAACACAGCACCAACTGCTGCAGCAAATAAAGCCTCAATTTTCAGAGTATTAACCCACTAGAAATTTGTACATTACTCATGTATCCATCAAATAAGACTCTTCCTCAGGGGAGGCAGCTTCCTCCACATGGTGATTCTGGGACCTGGGTTTTTTTTCCATTGTTGGCTTTGTCCTCCCTCAGGGCCCCATGGTCATCTGCTTCCTTAGGGTCAGGAGGAGAAAGAGCCAGTGGAGAAGCCACATCTACTTCTTAACTACTCCAGCCTAAAAATGACCCACATCCCTTTCTATTGGTGAGACCCAGCCACATGGCCACAGCTGGTCCCCAAGGAACATGGTCCCAGCTTGGGAGCTATCACAGTGATCACTCCACATGGCATCAGAAGGAAATGGAGAGAAAGAGGTGTCCTGGAGAGGTGACAAAGTGATTACATCAGCAGGATTTCATGAGTGAGTGTTGGGGGCAATGAAGAAAGATCGGGAGTCCTAGGTCCCCTGAGGTCTCTGGCTTGGAGAACAGGTTGAATGGTGCTGCCACCCAAGGAAAGAAGTCTCCAGGAAGAGGGGCTGAGGTCAAGAGGGGAAGCTCCTATCTGTCATGTGCCCAGCATGGACTGGGGGCTATAAGAATGTTTTGTGATTTAGGAAAGAGTAGAAATAGTAGTGAATGGACTTGAGGCCCTTCTGCCCATCTTATGGAGATCTAGTTGAGAAAAGGAGTTCAGGAACTGTACTCATAGCCTGAAACCACAGCATCTGGTGGATCAGACCAACCAGTATGCAAGTGCAAAGCTAATAATAAGAGTAATCATGGAACACCTGGATGGCTCAGTGTCTGCCTTCATCTCAGGTTATGATCCCGGGGTCCTGGGAGAGAGCCCCTGGTCAATTCCCTGCTCAGCCGGGTGTCTGCTTTTCCCTCTCCCTCTGCTTGCTGCTCTGCCTACCGTGTGCTCTCTCTCTCTCTGTCTCTCTCCCTGTCAAATAAATAAAATCTTAAAAAAAAAAGATCAGGGGAAGAAAGGCATAATCAGTAACCCAGAAGAGGACATCACCCCAGGCATCGGGCCCTCTTTAGTGCTGGGTTCTTGTTTCTCTGAGCCTGGGGAGAGGGATGAGGGCAAGCCAGATCCTGGTCCACCTGACTCAGATGAGGAGCACCTGCCTGCTTTATGCCAGCACAGCTTCCTCTGCCCTCCTTGGCCTCAGGCTCATTGCCCTAGTGACAGGGCGCCAAGAAGGACTGGGAGCTGGCATTACCTAGGTATCTGACCAGAGGCAAGTAGGCTGCCCCTCTCTTCCCTCATCAGAAAGAAAGGGGGAGCCAGCTGCAGGCTAGGAGCTGGGCTGTAGCCACAGATCACTCTGCTACTGGGTGCCAGTAGCAGGTGCTAGGCAGCCCAAGCCACCTGAGCTCTGAGTTAGCAGCAGGTCACAGGAGCAGATATTTAGAAAAGCTTTGCAAGTCAGAGTTGGTGGCAGGGTGGAGGCTTGGCCTCATTTCTGTCTAAAGGTCAAACTAGTAGCCTTTTATTATGCCAAGAGCAAGAAGGGGCACTGCCTGACTGGCAGGGGGCTGTGGAGAATGGGACTCACACCCCTACCTGGATGGGGAGCCTGGGCTGAGGGAGGGGAGAGTTGACAGCTGAATACTCTCTGACCTCTCCCCTTGCTCTCAGCAAATCCTTGTGCCCCTTCTCCATTCCTTCTGTGAAGGCCTACAGAGAAGATTCCACAGTGGGAAGCACACAGAATTTTTTAGTGTGGAGGCCACAATTAAGGAAATTTTGTTTGTTTGTTTAATTTCTAAGGGAAGCCCAAAGTGTTTGTGAGACTGTGAGCACCAGCAGGAGGTTGAGAACTGTCAGAAAACCATAGACAGCTATGGATCAGGTGGTGATTGAGACATGGGAGGCATGAGCATGTTGAGGTCTGGCCTAGAACACTGTGGCCCTCAGTGTGAGGTCCCAGGCTCCTTTGCACTGGTGCTGCTGGGGAGAGCGCTCTGGGGCTGCAGGCCTGGGGAGACACCCCTGTTGGAGTGTGCAGGCAGGCTGTATCTTGAAGGCTGAGCTAGGATTTAGGAAGGGGAGTGGGGAGTAGAGGCTATTGAGCACATAGAGGGCAAGGAGGAACAGGTGAGAGCAAGCTCTGTATAGTCAGTGGGAAGAGGATGCTGGAATAAGATAATAAGATTGCCAAGTTAGGTTTAAAACTGGCTTCATGTTCTCTGGGTAATAAATGGAAACTTCTGGGAGTATCTTTCCACTAAACCAAAACCATTCCCGGATTGTCAGGGTTTCACAGATTACCCTCTAACTCTCATCATGTGGGCCCTGTTCAGGACTAACTGGTGAATCAAACAAAGCTGTCTTCTCCTGGAATCACCTGAAAAGGCACCTGTAATATCTCTGCCTTGTTTCACATTCAGAAGATTTTTGACGTTGGGAAGAGCAGCAGTAGTGTCACGGTCCAGGGAAGGCCAGGCTGGGAGAAGGAGGCTTCTGGAGTCCCAGACATGTCTGGGAGCTGGGAGCCTCAGAAGCCTGAGTTTGGGGAGGCCAAGGGAAAACAGACCATAGAGGGTCCCAGGCTGCACAAGGAACCAGGCCTGTCCACCCCTGATCAGGGTCAGCCTCCCTTCTGAGGCCAGCCACACTGTTAGGCCAGACGGTACCCTTGGCAACCCAAGGGCCAAACCAGGGAAAAGAAGAAAACAGTGAGAAAAAGCCTCAGAAGCAAGAAGTGCGGATGTCAGGGAATTCTGATGGCGTGTGACCAACTTGCAGTCTGAAAGCTGCACAGAAAAAAAAAAAAAAAAAACCAGCCCAAATGGAAAGCAAACAGACTCTGAGTTGAGAAACTTATTCCCTTATCCAGAGTGCACAGTTCAGAGAGTAGCAGAAAAGCATAAACACTGCCAAACCGATTCAGCTACTTCATCGCTTTATTTTCATGATCGGGGGTGGCACTGGGAGTGCTGGGGAGAGCAGAGTTGGACTCAGGGCCCCTTGGCCCCACTTGGCTTTTCCTCATGTTGCAACAGCTTGCTAACTCTGCTTCTCCACTTTGTTCCCCTCCTGGCCCGGTGTTTGGGCTGTCAGCATGGTGGCCATGTATGCATGAAGAGAGCCACAGGGTGGTTTCCTGCCACCCAGTTTTTCAGGGCGTTTTCTTCGTCCCTGTGTGTGGCAGTGAAAGACAGTCTGGCCCATAGCTGGGACTTCTCGCCTTGGGGGTTTCAGGCCACCTCTCTGTGCGTGGGCCTGAGAGGTGATGAAATGCTCCATCGGCTTATCCCAGGAAAGTCGAACCATGCATCCTGGTCGCAGGTGGCTTTTCCTCTTCCGTTCATTCATTGATCCACTTGGTCAGTCAGCAAGCATTTACTGAGCACTCTCCATGGGCCATCATTGGGCAAGGTGCTGTAGGCACTGTGATGAGGAAAAGCAGACATGGCCCTTGCCCTGTAGGAGGTTGCACTATGAATAAAATGACCCTGTGAATGAATGTCTCCTTCCAGCTGTGGTACCTGCCATGAAGGAACATGATGCTATTAAAGTGTAGCCCAGCATTTACATGTGACATTCTCTTGTCAGTTTCCACCAAGCCCCACAGGGTTGCCACTCTTTCCACATCCTCAGTCCAGATACTCCACTACCTGTTAGGAACTTGGAAAGAGAAAGACTGCAGCTCAGTTTTGAACTTAGCCCCTGACCAATGTCCAGAGTACAAAGGCATTGCCATTAGCGAAGCCCAGGAAGTTTGACTTTGGAGAGGGAGACAGTTTTGGAGAAGGTTGATGGTGTGGTATAGTGATTTCCCATCTGAGCTTATTGGAGAAAAGAGGGTATATTCCCCTCAAACCATGAGAAAGCAGAACACTCAGAGTGCTTGCCCAGGTGTCTTCCAGAGTCTCAGGGAGCAAAGGTGGATGTTGGACATACACCTTAAGGAGGAGTTCGTGGAGCCCTGAGAAGGGCTTACCTTCCCACAGAAGGATGTGTGAATGCATCTCAGGGACAGCTGGTCCACTGTGTCTTCCTGAACCATCTAAAAGGGATTGGAGACCAGTTGTCCTCTCAGGAGCTTCAGAGGAGGGTCCCAATGCTGGAGAAGCTCCAGGGAGCCTTCAGATGTTCCTCAAAACATAACCAGGAACACCCACTAAGCCGGGAGATGTCAACAAGGTGTCCAGGGAAGCTTTGAACATCTGCAGTGGTGGCAGGAGATAACCAACACCTGATGATGTGCGTTCCAGCCAAGTGTGTCTTCCGCTCCTCCCCACCACCCTGCCCCAGAAGGTGTCCTAAGCAGGAGAAGGTGACCACCCTTTGCTTTTCCATCCTCTACTCTCACCTCCTAGCAGCTTTCAAGCCTGAGATAGGATACAGCCAAGTTTAACTTAAGGTGAAATTTGAAATTTGATACTATTACACAGGACTGGTCATTCTAGTACTGAACAAGGTTATTCTGAAGTGGCTGCAAGACTTTTTGTGATCTGAGTGATCCAAGAGGGAATGGGAGCAGCCCACAAGTTCATCTAGGGCACCAGGGAGAAGGGGACCAACCTGCGCATCTCAGGGTTTGAGGGGCAGAGGACGGTGCAGTCATCGTCACATTTCAGGAAGATCATGCTGGCTGCAGGTTTAGGGAGGTGAGTGTGGATTCTGGAAGAACAGGGAGGATGTCTGCAGTGGTCTGTGATGGAGGTGAGGAGGGAGGGCAGGCTTCAGAGAACGCAGCAGACAGTGATGTAGGACTCCTGTGGTCTCCTTTTGTCTCTACTGTGGACTTGTTTCTATTGTATGAAGAACTCTGATTAGTTCCCCCTCTCCCACCCAGGACTATGATTCGTACCTGCTGACAACAGGTACTTAATACCTGACTGGTCAGTGTTTCTTAAATAAGGTGCAGTAAGAAAAACAAGAATTAGAGTTCATTTCAGTTATCTGTTAGAACAATAATACATAGCAAATAAACTCAGAACCTCAGTTGGCATCTAAAAATAAGCATGCTATTCACAAATCTCAGGTGAGTAGTGGCTTGGCTGGGCTGCTCTGCTGATCTTGGCAGGGCTTGTTCACATCACTAGGGGTCAGCTGGCTGTTGGCGGTCTCCACTGGCCTGGGCTTTGGTGACTGTGGCTGTGCAGCTGTGTTCCACCTGTATCTTATCCTCCAAAAGGCAGTGCTGGCATGGTCTCATGGCAATGGAGGAGGCCGATGATGGAATCATTGACGCGGGCTTGAATCCCATCTGCGACACCAACTAGTCGTGTGACTTCAGTTATTTTATGCCTTATGGCTTAATGTCTATCTTTGTAAAATGGGACTGAGAAAATTGATCTCACTGGGCCATGAATGAAATAACAGCAGTGATACCTCCTTCCTGCTGTTCCATCCTGAAGGGATAAATGACTCCGCCTATGGCACAAGCACAGAAGAGAAAAAGGAGACTCTTCATAGATGGGAAAGAGTCAGAGGGCTGGGAGGGAGTGCAAGGCTGGAAAAGTAGCATACACACAGGTGTGGAGATAAGGTAGGACAAGCGCTCTGGAAATGAAGAGGTGAGAGAGTGTGCAGGAAGATTGGCTGAAGTCTTTGGCTCTAGGGGTATGGTGCCAGTGAGTCCTGATCTTGTTTTGCCAGCCATGGAAACCATGGAAGATTCTGTAAGAAGCAAGGGATTAATTTTATTCGGTAAGCATTTCTTTGGTACCTGCTGTTGTGAAACATATTCTTTTAGGTGCTAGGGGTTCAACAGTGATTAATCACAGTCTTGTGGAAGAGTCAGGCAGGGTGGACAGGAGACTTAGCACACAGTGAAATCAGAGAGGCTGGTTGGCCAAGAGGAGTACTGGTCCTGAGACATGATGCTACCTTATGGGATTTGGCCCCCCATCCACAAGCAGAGTACCTGCTCTTTGGGCCAAAGTGTATGAAGCCCCCTCTGTACAAAACCTCATTTTTTTGTGATCAAAGCCATCTGATAATGGGGCTGAGGAAGAAGCAGATGAAGGAAGGAAAGCTCAGCAGTCTCTGAGGATCCTTACACCAGGATCCCTCCACCTGAACCTAGGGACTTGGGCACCTGTTGGCATGTATATTTTATGGGATCTCTGGGTTTGTAGGGAAGGCTGTACCAATGACCTGTTAAGCCTGGTGGGTGGTACCTTTCCTTTGTTATTTCTTATGCAGACATCAGTCTAGGATTCTCCACATACAGCATCTCTTGGTCCGTGAGACGGGGACAGTAATAGAATTTACCTCAGAGGTCATTTTGAGGATTAGATAAAGCATATATGCCTAGTAAATGCATAGTAAATGCTCATTTAACAAGCAGCATGTTACATGTTTTGCATTTTCCTCATTTTTTTATTTTGGAAAATGCACTCTCTGTAGATCTACCCTTCTTTGAGGCAATAGAGAGGACTGTCCCCTCTATCATTGTGGCATAATTTAAACTCAGGACTTCAATTTTGGAAAACAACAAGGGATGGATATTCATCTACACTGGAAATTTGGGGAATTAGACTAGAGAAGGAAAGGGAGGCACTCTCATTTGTGCTGGAAACTCTAGGCTTTCAGGCAAATGGGATTCATTTACTCTCATTGCTCAACCTTCATCCACACTTTCTTAACATCTTACCATTATAAATACAGTAATTCTAATCATTTATTTAGTCAATAAAAACAAGCCTTTATTATGTACTAGACGCTATGCCAGGAGCCAGAGACCCAGCTAAACAAGGCATTCCCCCTGTACTAAAGGATTTCAGCTTCACTGCCTGCCCAGAAAACTCTGAGGACTGCCCATCGCATCTGAAATCATAGATTCTCAAGCTCAAGACCCTTCACAATCTGATCTCAGCTTATGCTACCTGGCTGCCCTCCATGCCCTGTTCTTGTGCTACACTCAAGTCAAAGTAGACTCCTCTCTGTACCCCAAACAGACCCAGGGCAAGAATGAACTCCATGCTGCAGGGTCTGTAATAAAGAGCAGGCAAGCTGAGCAGGAGGCCTGGGCTGGATGTGAGAATCCTGAGCTGACACATGGCTGTGATCTGAAGGATTGAGTCTGTAGATATGATACAGTCACCTCCATCTCCAGAGGCTTTTACTGATGCTCCTGTAGCCTTAACAATGCACTGTGATCCACCACTCTTCAGAGCCTGCCTTAAAGTGGGTCAGTGGACCAGTCTGACCCCCTGTAGGAGCTCCGTGGACAGAAATGCTCTCTTCCTCTTCTGCCTTCAGCTTCCTCCCATTGTCAGTGCACCCCTTCCTGGGAGTACCACGGGCAATGACAGAAACCACCCCCCGCCAAGATCACACACCAAGATCCATATTCCCATACCTCTAGGGAATGTCTGAGGAGTGGGAGGCTGCCAAGCTTGCCCCATCCTCTTCTCCCTTAACCTGCAGATCTTGGATGAGAAGAGCAGGACCCAACACAATACAAATGCAAGTTTAATAAATGGGATAAAGAACTTGAAGTTGTCCAAGGATACCAGTCATGTCCCTGTGGAACGGGGACTGTACCTTCCCCCAGGCCCCACAATGAGGCTCAGGAATCCCCTCTCTTACCCATCAACAGCCCTTCTAAGACCCACCCCCAAAATTCTAGCAATTTATATATATATATACTCACACACAATGGAATATTACTCAGCCATCAGAAAGGATGAATATCTATCATTTACACTGATGTGGATAGAACCGGAGGGTATTATAAGACAAACCATGAGAGATTCTAACTCTGGGAGACAAACAGAGAGTTACAGAAGGGAAGGTGGGTGGGGGGATGGGGTAACTGGGTGACAGGCATTAAGGAGGGCACCTGATGGGATGAGCACTGGGTGTTATACTGTATGTTGGCAAATTGAATTTAAGTAAAATTAAAAACAACAACAACAACAACAACTCTAAGACCAGGAGAAATACAACAATGAGTGATATAAGAGCAGAGGTTTCTTTGTCATCCAGTTGGTTTTGCTTTTCGGAAGCAGTAAAATAAAATGGAGAGGTATCAACATCTCAATCCACTTTTTAACACTTCATTAGCATGAGTCAGCGGTTGGTGATTTCACAGAAGCAGTATATTCCTGAGGTAGCTTCCTAAGATCTCTAGAGGCTACTTACATTTAGGAATTTTTCTAAGGACTCCAGATAAAATACTGATTAACTTCAGACTTCATAACTTCTGCTATCAACATGAAAATATCAGGCTTTCACTCTGATATTAATGAGACTTGAACTCTGTACACACAGAGTTGAACGAAATTCTCTCATACATATCAGAACTTGCATTTTGTCCTTTAATCAGATTCTTTTTTTTTTTTTAAGATTTTATTTGTTTACTCATGAGAGACGCAGAGAGAGAGGCAGAGACATAGGCAGAGGGAGAAGCAGGTTCCCTGTGGGGAACCTGATGTGGGACTCGATCCCAGGACCCTGGGATCATGACCTGAGCCAAAGGCAGACGTTCAACCACTGAGCCACCCAGGTGCCCCTTTAATCAGATTCTTCAAGTCAAAATTGATGGCCTTGTTTTTCTAAAATATGAAAAATATCTCAAAGTACTGTTCTAAAAAAATTCCCATTTTTCTTTTATCCCATCAGTTTATTCAAATAACGTTAATTGTGAACCTCTTATAAACAAATGATGTCCTAGGAATTAGAGGTACAAAACTGAGTGGAACCATGAGGTCCCTGCCCATTGTATTATAATATTACATATGTTATAGAGCTAAAATATAGGTAGCAAACGCTAAGGACTAAAGTAAATTCCCTTAATCTAACATGGTCTCAATAAGAACCCCATAAGTATTTTATTTAATGGTGAAATATAGAAATAATTTTCATTGTAAAGAAACCATAGCCAAGAATACATGCTGTCATTACTACTGTCTATTGAAGGGTCTTGCCAAAGTAATAAGGAAAGAAAAATAGGTGTAAGCAGTGGAAAGTAAAAGATATTACTGTTATTGTTTATAGATAATGCTATCTACCTAGAAAATTGGCAGAATAATTGAACTGTTAGATTAATAGATTTCAGTAGTTTGGCTGAATCTATATAAAAAAATCAATAGTTTGCCGGTGTACCAGTATTTAGTGAGAAAAAATTTTTTTTAAAGATTTATTTACTTATTCCTGAGAGATGCAGAGAGAGAGAGAGGCAGAGACATAGGCAGAGGGAGAAGCAGGCTCCCTGCAGGAAGCCCAATGCAGGACTTGATACCAGTACCCTGTGATCACGACCTGAGCCAAAGGCAGATGCTTAACCACCAAGCCCCCCAGGTGTCCTGAGAAAATATTTTTTTAAAAATCACGGTTCACAATAGCAACAAATAAACAGTATCTAAGAATGAACCTATGAAATAATAAGACTCATATGAGGAAACTTTTAAATTTTTAAAAATGACTTAAAAGATTTGACTAAATAGATAGACCACACAAATCTATCTGTTGTCCCCAAACACAATTACAGTAAGATTTTTTCCATGGAACTTGACAGGCTGATCTATAATTACAAGAAGGAAATTGCTCAGCCAGATAACAAAACATATTATAAAATAGTATTAAAACCATATAAAATTGCTACAAAAGTAGACAAATCAGTGAAATAGAGAGTTCAGAAACACATGTGTGTATATGAGATTTTAATAGTGGAAGAGCTTATGTTTCTTTTTTTTTGAGCTTATGTTTCAAATCTTGGAGAAAAGGCTGAACTATTTGTTAATTATTAGCAGAAATAGTTATACATTTGGAAAAAATAGTTAAATCCCTACTACATACTATTGACAAAAATAATTTCCATATGGATTGAAGAATTAAGTATAAGAAGCAGGAATACTAAGATAACTTAAGCAGAAAAAAAAAGACCATTTTTATGAACTTGGAGTAAGAGAGAACTTTTCAAACAGGATATAAGATGTCAATACTATAAAGAATAAATGAAGCATTCTGTTACATTAAAACTCCTTTTATGACCATTGGTACCATCAATAGAGTAAAATGGCTAGTGGAGAACATATATAATAGGCAAAGGATTTCTAATCAGAATATATAAAGAACTAAAAATTTTTTAAAATTTTAATTGCACTATATTTAACATACAGTGCTATATTAGTTTCCAGTGTACAATATAGTGATTCAACAATTTATGCATTACTCACTACTCACCGAGAGAAGTATACTCTTAATCCCCTCACCTATTTCATCCATCCCCCACCCCCAGCTGCCTCCCCTCTGGTAATCATCAGCTTGTTCTTAGTTAAGAATCTGTTTCTTTGTCTCTCTCACTCTTTTTTTTTTTTTCCTTATTTGGTTTGTTTCTTAAATTCCACATGTGAGTGAAATCATATGGTATTTGTCTTTCTTTATTTCACTTACCATTATACTCTCTAGCTTCATCCATGCCATTGCAAATGATAAGATTTCATTCTTTTTGTGGATGAATTATATTCCACTGTATGTATATTTACATATACATATTTCTTTTTTATCTATTCATCTATGAATGGACACTTGGGCTGTTTCCATAATTTGACTATTGTAAGTGATGCTGCTATGAAGATAGGGGTGCATGTATACCTTTGAATTTGTGTTTTTGTATTATTTGGGTAAATACCCATTAGTATGATTACCAGGTCATAGGGTAGTTCTATTTTTTACTTTTTGAGGAACTTCCACACTGTTTTCTATAGCAGCTGCACCAGTTTGCATTCCTACCAACAGTGCAAGAGGGTTCCTTTTTTTCCCCACATCCTCACCAACACTTGATGTTTCTTGTGTTTTTTATTTTAGCCATTCTTGGAGGTGCACATGAGAGGTGATCTTTCATTGTGGTTTTGATTTGCATTTCCCTGATGATGAGTGATGTTGAGCATCTTTTCATGTGTCTGTTGTCAATCTGGATGTCTTCTTTGGAGAAAAGTCTGTTCATGTCTTCTATTTTTTATTTGGATTATTTGGGTTTTGAGTACTGAGTTGTATCAGTTCTTTATGTATTTTGGATACTAAACCTTTATTGGATATGTGGTTTGCAAATATCTTTTGCCACTCAGTAAGTTGTCTTTTAGTTTGTTGATTGTTTCCTTCACTGTGCAGGAGCTCATAAAGAACTTTTTTAAAAACAATAAAGAAAACCATTAACCATTAGCAAAAGCTATGAAGAGGCAGTTAATAGTCTAGGAAATACAATGGTTCAAGAAATAAGCACAAATATATTTATTTATGCCCACTTCTAATTAAGGTAGCACAAAACAATGAGATAGCACTTTTACCATTTTTGTATTGGCAAAAATTTTTAAATATTAACAATATCAGATGTTGGTGAAAATTAGGCAAATAGTTATTTGAATTTACCAGTGTTACAAGTGTGCTTAACTTCCATCAAATGTTTTAATTGCTCATATCCTTCAACCTAACAATTCCACTTTTTGACCTCTCCTTTATAGAAATATTTGCACATGGTCTCAAAGCAAGGATTTTTATTACAGTGTTGTTCATAGCAGTAGAAAAATTGAAACCACTTGCAGAGCAGTTTGTACTGAAGTAGAAAGCTCTCAGAGATCGTACTTTGAAAAAAAAATAAAGAAAGGAATATGGTGGATGCCATAACGCATGGCTCACAGCTCAGCTCTGCATCCAAGAATGAAGGACTTCTTCCTCCAGCTGAGGCCTTCAGCTGGCCTCTCCCTTTGCACATCACTCTCAGTTGACTTTGTCTAAGGTCATACCCCCTTCCTGAAGCAACCTGTATCCAGGGCTGATCCTCACAGAGGAATAGAGAGGTCTGGGGATCTTGGCCCAACTTGGAACCACCTTGAAAGGTCATTCCATCTTTAGAACTCTATAAAATAATAATAATAATAATAATAATAATATAATAAAAATTATTATTTCTTGAGTAATAGGTTGGCTAAGGCTTCCATTGAGACCACATCACAGCTCAGCTTTTCCATATGTTCCGTCTGCTTCTGTTGTACCTTCTCCACCAGTATGGATCCCAAGGGCACTCCTTAACCATCCTCATTAGGGGAGATGATGCACATTAATTACCATCCCCAGAGTTGGCTCTACAGAACCCAGCCTGCGACAATGAAATTGTCTTCTTGATTCCATATACATGAAAAAAGAAACCCACATTGCTATATATTTCTTAATATTTTGTATAAAAATATTTTTAAAGTTCTGGAAGGCTGTTAACAGTGACTGTGTGTGGAAAGAGAACTGAGAAGAGCAAGGAAGGAAGAGGGATTTAGTAGGACCTACATTCATGAATTTCTTGAGTAATTAATATGCACACACTCCTTAAATGCTATGGGAACACTATGAAGGAAGTTCAGAGAGGAAATGATGATTTTTGAAGACTGTCCTAAAGGATTAAACTGGAGTTCATTCAAGGATTATAAACTTCTCAAACCTTTTGGTAAGTCTGGAATTCTAAACTAGGATCCCCACTTCCTGCCTCTCAAACAGTCAGAAGAGTTGAAAGATTTTCACAGCGAATACCATATACTCATCACTCATCATGAACATTTTACTGTGTTTGCTTTATGATACCTGTATCCATCCATCATCTTTTTAAAAATATATTTCTTGAAGTGCTGTCTTCCTTCATTAGATGATAAATTTTGTATCAAGATTTAGATTCTCAAAAAGAAAAAAAAGATTTAGATTCTCAGGGCACCTGAGTGGCTCAATGGTTGTGTCTGCATTTGGCTCAAGTCCCGCATCAGGCTCCCCACAGGGAACCTGCTTCTCCCTCTGCATATGTCTCTGTCTCTCTCCCTGTCTCTCTCATGAATAAATAAATAAAATCTTTTAAAAAAAAGATTTAGAATCTCCCCTCTTTCCTTTGTATCTTTTCTTTTATTCTTGTTAATTCAGGCATAATTTTCTAGTTTTCTACATTTCTTGGCCTTTTGCACGTGAGGTCAGCTATAGAGTCCATGGATTCAAGCTGTCACTGTAAATAGGTTTCTCTTTCAAAACAGCATTTTGTATTTACTGAGACCTTATTTGATGTCAGCTGTTTTGTGTACTGTATCTCATTTAATTAAAACCACATTCTGAAAAGAAAAAACCCACAATCTGTGTCATGGGTGATACCATTATTGTGATTTTGCCAAAAAGGGAATTGCGGTTTAGAGAGGGTAAATAGGTTGTCCATGGCCACAAAGCCATCAATTGGGAAAGCTGGGGCAAATGTTCATTTTCCTTCAAAGGTGGTGAATTTAGCCATTATTCTCTAATGGTCTCTCATGAGGGTGAAACAGCTGTCCTAGAATTTCCCTGTGGGTCACCCACTTTTCATGATGCCATGTTTCCCTCTTGACCCAGGACATGATGATCTGGATGCAAACAAAGGGTGTAAAGCACTCTCCCTCTTGACCCAGCTCCTCAACCTCCTCATGATCTCCCGGAGAATCATTTATTCTAGCCACCTGAGTATCTTTCATATCCTGGGGCCATGTTAAGTGGGGTTGGTGTTGCTCAGTATTTCCCACACCTAATGCTAGGTTCCACTCAAGTGACCATAAGAGGGACACAATGTGCGATGCTTCCTGAGAATTAAGACGTACTCTGAAGCTTTAAATGGAGCATCTGCGTTTTCTTCTTGGAAGTATCTTGCAAGGGGCCACATGACCGGGGCTTTTGCTTCACTGAACATGTTACGGTGGTTCCCCTTCGCCCAGCGCACCAGACGCTGTGAGATGCGTGTCCACTCACCCATCTTCCTTTGCCAGAGGAGGGAATGGAAGCTCAGGCTGAACCCCATACCTAGGGCATCATCGGTGAAAGGGTTCAAACCCGAGGTTTCTGACTCCAGAGCCTTGCTCTTTCCACCACACCATGCTGCCATTATTTCACCTTGCTGGGATGGGGAAGGGCAACAAGGAGGCTCAGCGCTGGATGAAAGAACCAGATAGGTACCTGATCCAAAGTGTGTCCGCGCGTGTCCTAACTGCTCCGGTTTCCTTCTATCCAGCGCTAGAATTGGAAAGCAGGCTACTATCCAGCTAGGAAATGTGCAAAGGATACAGATGGGCAGACATTCCCGTCAGAAGGCAAACTGATTCAGTTTGAAGAGATTTTTGAGGCTCTTCCCCTGCCCCCCGCCCCCATCACCTGCCCCTCTCAGCCCTGCAGCAGAGACGGCAGGAGGGCTCTTCCCTCTCTGTGGCACCTGGAGTCTCTGAAGTGTCTGAGATTTACATGGGTGAGAATCAGGGAGAGCAAGACAGCCGGGTGTGGATAATGGGCTCAGAGAGGCGCTAACGAAATACTGCGGAGGCACAGCTTCCATTTAGTTGGCAACAGTTCCTGGGTTTTCTCCACTTCCCACCACTTGGTGTTAGACTCAGCTCTAGAGGCAGAAATTCTTCATAGCAGCCGAATCCTAGAAGCAGATTTACTAGAAGTGAAGCCTGACATTTTTGGTGTGTTTTAGAAATAATTCATGGAAACCTGTGTAATTTCCCTACTGCGTATGCCTGGAAGATAGCAGAAAACAGGTTCCTTGTGAGAATCAGGAGCTCAAGCTACAACATGGAGGGGAAGCTTGCTTTTAGAAGCAAATGTTTAGCCAGAGGGTTTTCACACTGAGGGCTTTGTGTGGCTTTTGGGAACGGTGTAGAAATCACGAATGGCTCTCGCTCCGCTTAGCCATTAATTATGATCCACCTTTCCTCAATGTCCTCTCTCTTCTGTACTCCCTGTGGCACAGAAACCTGAAAGATGTAGCTTTTGGCAGGTGTCCTGGGTAGAGATCAGTATTTCTCACCCCACCCCTTTATAGCCCTGAAAAGAGAGTTGGTTTCAGAAAGTTGAGGGAAATCCTGATCATGAAAGCACCGGGGCCCATTGACAAGGCCTGAAAAGGCAGTCATCCATCTAGTTGGTTAATGTATCGGCTCGGTTGCTGAGTCTTTTTATAGGTTGGGTATTGAAGTTGGTCGGTGGGCCTAAGTACTCTTTGCTGAGTTAGCATCCGATAGGAATTCTAGAAAGTAAACATATAATAACCAAATGAGTAGAAATTGGTTGTTACAGGTGCTGTGAGGACGATGACCAGGGTCAATCATGCTAAGTGTTGGGAGGAAAGCATTGAGGCACAGGGAATAGCCAGTGTGGTGGCCTGGAGGCAGGGAGGGGTGTTTAGAGGGGCAGCCGGGAGGCCAGTATGGCTGCAGTGTGGTGGCCAAGTGAGCCGTGGAAGGAAGTGATGATGGAGAAGTCTGCAGAGCCAGTTCCCGAGGGGCCTGGTGGCCATGCTCAGCTAGTGGGTCTAATTAGGTGGGCAATGGGAAGCTACTGAATGATTTGCAGCAAGGGTATGTGGTTTTCCTTGCTTTTTCAGAAGATTACCCTGGCTTTTGCATGGACAATGGGCAAGAGAGGAGCAGGAGAGCAGGCAGGGAGCCAGAGAGGAGATTCACATAGTAGATCTGGCAAGAAGTTGCCATGCATCCCAGTGACCTGGGGAGAATTCTAATTCTGCCCCTGCTGCTCCATTACTGTACAACTTTGGGCAGGTCTCCTCATCTCTCTGGCATTCAGCTGTTCACCGCTCATAAAAGAGGGACAAGTATTTTCTCATGTGGTCTCTGGAAGGAATAAGTTTTCATAAAGTCCTCTATAAACCTGGACCATATGCTTATCTGAGCCATAATATGATTCATATTGAAAGGAGGTGGACTCCTGCAATGTTGGAAAAATCACTCAGCTGCCCCTGCATGAGCAACATCTTATTACAGCCTGGAGCTAAAAAGATGCTTTGTTTCTTTACTACCATCAATGTCTCTCTAAGGGCGGGCAACTGGTGAAAAATCACACAGTGTGGTCATTTATATGTAGTCATTTACTGGGCTAATAACTTGGAATAGTTGAACCTTTCTTTTTATTCCTTTAGCTTCATGTCTCTGCTCACCATCTGTGGGTGACACACGAGTGTGATAAAGTGTGTAGGTGTGATGGAATGCCTGATGGAGGCTCATTAAACCTTCCTGCGGTCACCCTACCACTGACAGGAGCCTACATGCTTCTAGTGCCCACTTGGTGCCAGTTGACCATCACTGCCCCTGGTCCAGTGGAGTACTAAAGTCTCATACCCCAAGAATCTTGATGTTTTTAGGGGAAAGTCACATAGTACTTATTTTGAGTTTGAACAAAGCAGTTCTATCTTTCATCATGAGTCTGGCCGTTCGGAATCCTTATGTTACAAAGAAATATCCTGTTTCAATCACAGTTTTTTGGTATGGCCCTGAACAGATGCTGAGATTTGCTGCCCTATCATCCAAGGGGTTCTCCAGCTCCCAAAGAGACCAATTTAAAAATGCTGGCTGGAAGTGCACTGCAGTGGTAGAAATATTCTCCATAGGCATGTTCAATACAGTAGCCTCTAGCCACACCTGGCTTCCAAGCACTCAATGCAGCTTGTACAATGGAAGAACTAAATTTTAAATTTTGCTGCATTTTAATTAGTTTAAACTTAAATAGTCCCTGTCGAGTTAAAGGCTTCTGGATTGGACAGTGTGGTTCTAGACAAATGTTTTTTTTTTTTCCCCTCATGGAACACCCATCCTCTGAGCCCCAAGGGTTATGTGAATCCATGAGCTCACAGCCTATTCTGATATCTACCTGAGAACCTCACCAGAATTTGTGTCTCCCGTGGTGACACTGCAATGCGGACTTGTTGTTGGACAGGCACAGGGGGTCACTTTGCCACCTCGGCATTCACTGTTGTCTGTGTGCTGAGATTAAAGTGGCACTGAGGGGCGCCTGGGTGGCTCAGTCAATTAGGCATCTGCTTTCGGCTCAAGTCATGATCATGGGGTCCTGGGATCAAGTCCCGAGTCGGGCTCCCTGCTCAGGGAAGAGTCTGCTTCTTCCTCTCCCTCTGTGCTTATGTGCAGATGCTCACTTGTGCACTCCATCTCTCTCATGTTTAAATAAGATCAATCAATCAATCAAGTGGCATTGAGAAGGAGTCATTGAGAAGGCTGTCCACAGAGGGATGCATGTCCCCTGTCTGCATGGACAGCTGCTCTGAGCTCTGGCCTTCTCCTGTTTGGTCTCTTTGGGTGCCCAGCAGTGGCCATGTAGGGCAGCAAGTCTGAGTGAGGGAGGGTACTTGCCACCTCCTACTCTTGGTGTTGAGATTGTCCCTACTAACATAGACACTTGAAAGTCAGTAGTCTCTTGGCATATGCCCACTATGTGGGCTGTGTGAGAGATTTCTGAGGAACAGTGACCATAGGGGTGGGGCTGTGACAACAGCAAGGAGGGCCACCCCTGGAGAACATGAGCATTTTCAGGAAGCCTTTGCTGAATGGCAGGCAGGCGGGTGGAGGAACCAGAAGACCCATTTCTGGATTTGAGGGTAGAAATCAGGTGGCTCACTTGTGCAAAGTAGAAGTTGCAAGTTACTCCAGGGAAGATGGGGAAGTAGTGTAAGGACAAAAAACTTGGGCTCAGCCTTGTTTTTTTCAGTTCCTAGATGAGGAAAGAAAGATTTATAACGTGTGGAAGCTCAGTGGTTGAATGAGTGTTAATTGTCAATGACATCTAATTCTCTTCCATTCTGGAATTTGATGACTGTGTGAGTCCTGCCCCTCAAATTAAGGTATCAGCATTCCGCATAGGGGGAAGTCATGTATATTCTATGTAGCAAAAGATACTTGAAGGAAAACAGATGAATATATGATGGAGAGCAACTTGCCCTGGACTTAGAATATAACTTTTCTAGGGAAGAAAGGGGTTAAAATGTCTGGAGCTGTCAATTACAGTAAAGAAGTGTTCAGAGCCCATAGAATCCGGTAGAAACAACATCACTGCCCCAAAACAGCTCAGAGTAGGGAGGCTGGGGCCCTGAAGACATGGTTCCATGAAAGGACTGCTGGTTCTTTTTTAAAAATCAAGTTGAATGGGAACCAACTTTAATTTGGGGATAACCCTGTTTCACCACTGGTAGTCATTCTTCAAAACTTTTTTTTATTTGTTTTTTTAAGAGAGAGAGCACAAGAGCTGGAGGGGAGTGAGGGGCAGAGGGAGTGGGAGAGAGAAAATCTCAAGCAGGTTCCACACTCAGCTCAGAGTCCCACGCAGAGCTCAATCCCAAGACTCTGAGATCACGACCTGAGCCGAAACCAAGACTCAGACACCCAATTGACTGCACCACCAAAAAATAGCTATTTTTATTCCTGCTGGGATAGCCAGGCATGAAAAAGCCAAGCAGGGCTTCTCACTAACAGGTAATCATCCTAATGGCAGCCTTGGCTTTCTATACTTGGCACATCTTTGTTGACACCCTGAATTTGAACTGATCTACTTATAAATTGGTGTTTGGATATGTATGGATTTATCTGTGGGCTCTGTATGTCCAGAATATGCTTTCAAATTTATGTTGATTGGGGAGGGTAGTGATTTATCATAAAAGCCTCAGGCATTTATGTTTCCCTTTCCAATATAAAAAGTGTTCTTAATTTACCCACTGAAGAGGTTAAGATAAAAGAAATCATAGATATAGCTTGAATATTATTTCAAGAACACAAAATTCAGCTACTTTGAAAACAAAGAGTTTGGAAAAATCTCTTCAAAGGTAGACCCCCCAAAGTGGTAACTGTTTTTTTCTTTTCTTTTTTTGGTGTGTGATCATGTGAATATCAATGCAGAGAGGCTTATATTTAGTGGTAAATGGGTCAGTCACCTAAGACTTACAAAACAAAAACTTTGTCATCATCTTTGACTCTAGTTATGTGAAGGTTGCTGGTTCATGTGAATCAATTTAGACAGGTGTGTCCTTGGGGCTCAGATAGTCCATTGGCACTTATGAATCATTTTAGACGAGCTTGCCCTTGGTACAAATAATGCTGCATTTAGAATTCCTGGAGGCTCTTCCCCATTCCAGTGAAAGGCTTTTTCTAGTCTTTTTGATGCCAACTAAGTGAGTTATTCAACACTTCTCTGCACATTCTTGTGCCAGGTACAGTGGAAGATTTATCAAAGAATGATGTGGTCTCCACCCATCGCACTTGTAAGCAGCTTTGTTATGTTATCACTAAATATGAGTGTTTCAGTTATCTACTGCTGTGTAACAAACCATCCTAAAATTAATGGTGTGGAACAATAGCTATTGTGCCCATAGATTCTACAGGCAAGGACTTTGGACAGAACATACTGGGATAGCTCCACAATGCTGGGGCATCAGCTGGGAGAGATGTGAATGGTTCAGAGCTATGTCCAATCTTCTTCATTCACATATCTGGCACCTTGGCACAGGGGTGGCTAGAAGGCTGAGTATAGCTGGGCCTGGCCCCTCCAGCATGATATTCTGGGGGCTTAAAGGGAACATACTTCTTGGGTGGCCGTTAGCTTCTTCCAGAGCAAGCATCCCAAGAGCACTAGGTAGAAGCCATGTGACTTTTTCTGCCCCAAGCTAGAAGTCACATAGCATCACTCCCATTGTATTCCGTTGGTTACAATGAGTCCTGAGACCCATCTAGATTCAAAAGGAAGAGAATTGGACTCTAGCTTTTGATGGGGGAAGTATCAAGTTCACATGGCAGAAGAACATGTGGAATAGGAGATATTTTTATCTTTGGAAAATACAATCTGCAAGAGTAAGTAAGAACCCAATTGGTAGTAATTATTACTAGATGACAGAGAGTCCCTTGGGGACAATGTCTTGGGATGAGATATTGGGATTCCCCTTGAATTTTGGAAGAGGAAGAGCAAAGGGTTCATAGGGTCCATAGTAAGGTTAAGAAGTACAGATGAGGAGTCTTGTTAGTGGGAAAAAAAGGTACAGGCATAGACTGGCTGGCTGGTTGAAGGACCTGTTATATCTCCTAAATTAGATTTCACATTTTTTTCCAGCTTTACTGAGATATAATTGACATATGATATTGTGGAAGTTTAAGGTGTACAGTGTGATAATTATGTGACATGTATATATTGGGAAGTGATTACCACAGTAAGGTAAGCTGTCATAACCATCACCTCATCAGAGTTCCAATTTCTCTTTCTGCGTGTGGTGAGACATGTTAGATCTACTCTCTTAGCAAGATTCAAGTATATGGTACAGTATTGTTAACTATAGTCACCATACTGAACATTATTAGATCCCTAAAACTTATCCATCTTATAACTGGAAGTTTGTATCCTTTGACCACCGTGCCTCCCCATCCCCCCACCCATAACACTTGCCTCTGGCAACCACTGGCCTACTATCCATATACAGGTGAGATCATACTGTATTTGTCTTTCTCTGATTTATTTCACTTAGCATAATGCCCTCAGGGTTCATTCATGTTACTGCAGATGGCCAGATTTCCTTCTTCTTCTTCTTCTTCTTCTTCTTCTTCTTCTTTTTTTAATGGCTGAATTACATTTGTGTGTGTGTGTATCTCACATCTTTTTATCCACTCATCAGTTGGCATTTAGGTTGTTTCCATGTCTTAGTTATTGTAAATAATGTTGCAGTGAGCATGGGGTGCAGATATGTCTTTAACATAGAGATTTCATTTCCTTCGGATATATATACCTGGAAGTGGAATTGCTGGATCATAAGGTAGTTCTGTCTTTCATCTGAGGAGCCTCCATACTGTTTTCCATAGTAGCTGCACCAATTTACATTCCTACTAACACTGTACAAGGGTTCCCCTTTCCCCATATCCTTGCCAAAACTCATTATCTCTCGTGGATTTTTTTTATAATGACTGTTCTAGCAGCTATGAGGTATTACTCATGGTTTTGATTTCTCTGAAGATTAGTGATTTTGAGTACCTTTCCACATACCCATTGGTCCTTTGTGTATTTTCTTTGGAAGAATGTCTATTTAGTTCCTTTGACCATTTTTTAATGGATCATTTGGGGGTTTTTGTAATTGTTTTTGTTTGCTATTGAGTTATCTGAGTTCCTTATAGATTTTGGATATTAACTTCTTATCAGATATATAGTTTGCAAATATTTTCTCCCATTCTGTAGATTGCCTTTTTATTTTGTCTATCATTCTTTTGCTATGCAGGAGCTTTTAGTTTGATACAGTCCTACTTTGTTTATTTTTGCTTTTATTGCTTATATTTTTGGTGTCATATCCAAAAAAATCATTTTCAAGACCAAAGTCAGGGAGCTTTCCAGAGTTTCAGAAGTTGCAAGTCTTCCATCTAAATCTTTAATCTATTTTGAGTTAATTTTTTGAGTGTCATAAGATAGGGATCCGTTTCATTCTTTTGCATGTGGATATTGTATTTTCCCAGCACCATTTATTGAAGAGACTTTTTTCTCATTGAGTGTTCTTGGTTCCCTTGTTAAATATTTACCATATATTCATAGGTTTACTTCTAACCTCTGTTTTGTTACATTGGTCTGTGTTTCTACTTTGATCCAAGTACTAGACTGACTAGGCTTTCATTATTATAGCTTGTGGTATACTTTGAAATCAGAAAGTGTGATACCTCCAGCTTTGTTCTTTCTCAGGATTACTTTGGGTATTTGGGGTCTTCTGTGGTTCCAGACAAATTTTGGATTGTGCTTTCTATTTTGATGAAAAATGCCATTGCAATGTTCATAGTGATTGCATTGAATCTGTAATTGCTTTGGATAGTATGGACAATTTTACAATATTAATTCTTCCAATCCATGAACACAGAATTTAATTCATTTAATTTTGTCATTTAATTTTGTCATCTTCAATTTCTTTCATTGATGTCTTACGAATCTTTTACCTCCTTAGTTAAATTTATTCCTAAGTATTGTTTTTGATATTATTGCAAATGGGATTGTTTATTTTCTTTATTTCTTTTTGAGATAGCTTTGGAATTTTTGAGGGGCAGGTCTGTTTAACATTTATGCAAGAAGTTGAGATTTATTTTTCATTCTCTGTTTAATTAAAACTCATAGGTCAGGGGCTCCTGGGTGGCTCAGTCAGTTGGGCACCCAACTCTTAATTTTGGCTCAGGTCATGATCTCAGGGTCATGGGATTGAGCTCCACATCAGGCTACAGAGGTGTGGAGCCTCAGGGTGTGGAGCCTCCTTGAGATTCTCTCCCTCCCTCTGCCCCTGCACCCCCTTTCTCTCTAAAAACAAAACAACAACAACAAAAACCTCATATGTCATCTTAAATTTGTACAAGGTTTCCATCTAAGGCCAGGTGGGAAAGGAAAAGAGGCTTATCCAAATAGAAGGGAGAGAAATGAGAACACCTGATAAATCCAGAAATGCAACAATAATTCAGCATCTTCTGTGATTCCTGACAACTTTAACAATTTCTTGGGATCATATCCATAAACTCTGAAATGATACACATACAGACTTAATTTGTCTAAGCCGGAGTTTCACTACTTGAGGGAAAATAATACCTGTGAATAGGTTATACCAGGTAACCTGTAAGAGCATGTGGTTCAGTCCTGGGTATTGGTGATTGATTAGTGTCACTGAAATGTGACAGGTGCTGGTGCCGAAAGGACCAGAACTAAAGGAGCCCTTACTCAGAGCGTCCCTTTGCCAATGTTCCAACCCTTCCCCATAAGTAAGAAAGCAGTATCCATTTTCTTTATTACTGGGTTGAGATCCCACAGTATCCAGTAACCCCAGAGTGCTAAGAGGTGTAATAAATGGTATTTATTAAGTGGTTTAAAAAGGTTTTCGTGGACCAGCATAACATGCTTCTTTTGAATTTAAAGATACTTAGAATAGCCAAGGTTAAGAAGAAGGGACATATGAAAAGAAAGGCAATAAAGAGGTGTGAGATATATAAACACTGAAAGGAAGTAATGGCAGAGCAAAGCAATGAAGTTTCAGGTCAGTGTTAGTAAGATGTCTTGTGTATTGCACATTAATTGTAGGAGTAGGATCAGTCCCCTGAGTAAAGCTGGCTTTCTTAGGAGGGGTGATCTCAGATTCACCAATGCCGCCTGTTTTGGATGAGTGTACATTTCTGTATGCATACACCTCAGCAAATGTTTATTGAGTGTCTGCTGTGTCCCATGCATGGGGACATACTGAGATGAATGCAATATGACCTCAGCTCCCAGAGCGTTTTAGTCTAGTTTGGGAGGTGAGGAATATGTCAACCAATAAATGCCATGTGTTGCCTTAGATATCATCTCAGGAGGACAAGAACAGTGGAGGCAGAAGTAAGCCATCCCCTGGGTGAGTCAGGGAAGGATGAGCTTCAGGAAGAAGAGACTCAATAAGGAGTGCCTGTTGGGGGTAAGAAAGTTGACAGCAGAGGGGTGCTGTCCAGTGGATCTTGCAACATGGCAGCTGTTGGTGATCTTGACCAACCCAATGGAAACAGAGCAAGAAGAAGAATGAAATAGACCAAAGACTGCACAAGTTTTGATGAAATTCACTGGAATTTTAATGACCTTGTTTTATTACAGGTTTGAGGGGAGCTACTTTCTTCACTTGCTAAGCTGCAAATTAATCAGAGAAACTGTGCTGGTTCAGTTAACCCCCAAGCTGAACAGATAGGCCCACTGTGGTTTGAGTAGCTTGGAAATGTTGTGGGGTCAGTATGTTGACTCTTTTCTTCATTTTAGTCACGGTTCAGGATTTTCACACACCACCAAGGTCTAGGGAAAGCTTCTCAGCTTTCTAGATACCCTCCCAGGGCTCATGAAGCAGCAGGCCTGCCCTGGGAAGGTCAGGATTCCTTTTGTAAAAGCAGTGAACACTACATGTAGCCCAGGGAACCTACTCTCTCTCCCCTAGCCCTCCTAGGGCCTCACACAGGGAAACAGATGCTTTCATATAACTCTCAGCATCGAAGCAGATTTGCTCTACTCTTGCCTGAAATAACTGTCCAGGATGGAATTCTTAAACCCCAGGGGCCCTGGTATGATTTTGAGCCTAGGCCTTGAACCTGTCATAAAATGTAATGGACAGTATATTTTTAACTGCTGAAACCGGGGAGTTCATATAACCTATGAAGACTGAAGCAACATCATGCTTCTTTCTGCAATTTTAGAAGCATATTTGGAAGCATTTCAGAAACCACAAGATGGTTCCTCTCTTTGTATCATTTACCATTTAGACCAAAGTTCTTGACCGTTTTTGTACATGGGCTGCTTTGGCAGTTGGGAGAAGTCTTTAAAAACAATGTTTTTGAGTGCATACAGTAAAATACATAGAACTTTGTAAAATATGTAGATTTATATATCAAAATTCAGCTATCAGTGTTAAAAAGAAAACCCACATTTATATTACTTTTTATTGATACATTAAATAATGAGATCTGGCAATTTTGAAGTATTGATGAGCATGAACAATATTTCAAGGACTCTACAACTGTAATATAACGTGAAAATATCTCAGATTTCTACTGATGACAGAGTCGTAAGTCTTTCTAATACTTTAGTGTTTTGCTGTCTACATTTATAATGAAAGGAAATGCCAAATTTCAGTGAGAGGCTAATAAAAATGAAGATGTAATGTTTTTCTCTCCATCCAAGTTCACAGACCCCTGAATTCTCTTCTAGGTTGAAAACCTCTGGCTTAAGATGTAATTTCGGTTGCAGGTAGAAAAACAATTCTACAGTTTGCATGGCCTCCATAACTCTTCAGGGATGAGGAACTCATTATTAATTTTGTGGATGCTCCAAGCCCCAGTTCCTTTATTAACTTTATCCCTTTCTTGCCACTCTGCCCTTTGTAAAACTCGGAGCTGAGTGCACTAGAGACAGTGGTGCTTTGTGAGCAGCTGGAAGGAAGGAAGGAAGGAAGAAAAGAAAGGGAAGAAAGAAAAAAAAGAAAGAGTTTGCCTTGAGGAAGCCTGGGGCTGATCTGTATCTTTAACCCACCCCAAGCGCCAAGACTCTTTCAGAGTGCTAGTTCTGTTCTTTTTGAGAATAAATAAAAGAAAGAAAAAGAATAAACAAAAGAAGGGCATGGTGAAACTCTGACTTGAAAGTACGGGAGCACAATAATCAATATGGTAGCCTGTGTAGAACCCACGACTCACGTCGTCTTGGGATCTGCTTGTGTTTTGGTCGGACATGAGCTCAGGTCTCCATCCTGCTTCAACTACCTTCTCTCATCTCTTTAAGGATATTTCAGCCAACAGATTCTTTTTCTTTTTTTCTTTCTTTATTCATGAGAGACAGAGAGAGAGAGGCAGAGACATAGGCAGAGGGAGAAGCAAGCTCCCTGCGGGGGGCCCAGTGCAGGCCTCAATCCCAGGATTCCAGGATCATGACCTGAACTGGAGGCAGAAGCTCAACCACTGAGCCACCCAGGTGCCTCTCGTCCAACAGATTCAACTTGGGATTTATTATGTGGTATCTCATATCTGCTTCCCCAGGAGCAGAATCTGGGGACTTCTGCCTGAGATTGACAGTGGGGCGGCCTCTCAGAAGTGGGGGAGGCAGAACAGGGCAGGGAAAAGTTGGGTTAAGGATGTGTTCTCTAGAGAAGTTGAGCCTCAGCCTGGTCCCATGAAGAAGCCCTAGAATATGAATACATCCATACAGAGGCAGAGCTCATCCATACAGAGGCCAGTGGATGGGCTGTCTGACCTCTATATCAGCCAGCTGGGGAAGTGGGGCACATTTTAGTTTTCTATGATACATAAAAAGTTGCAGATTTAG
Source organism: Vulpes vulpes (assembly GCF_048418805.1). Classification (NCBI taxonomy): domain Eukaryota; kingdom Metazoa; phylum Chordata; class Mammalia; order Carnivora; family Canidae; genus Vulpes; species Vulpes vulpes. The sequence continues at coordinate 58,179,933 of NC_132790.1, forward strand.
CAGCTTAAAACAACACCCATCTATCATCTCAGTTTCTGTGGGTCAGGAGCCTGAGTGCCCCCAACCTGGGTCCCCTTGTCTAGGGCCTCAAAACTACAATCCAGCTGGTCAGCCAGAGATTGATTTCTGCCCCTTGTACCACTTTGACCTCACAGTGTGGCAGTAATAGGCACGAGGGTTAGTAATTACATTGTAGACCCATGGTGGTCATGCAGGATGGAGTGCAAACAAGGAGGAATTTGCCACCTACAGACCAGCATCCCCTGGGAGCTCGCAGAGCTGGATTGGGTCACTTTCGAGACCATTCCCAGCTCTCAGAATGCTGCCTCATGGGCCATATTTCCCTCTTGGTAAGAGAGTGGGAGCCACAGGATCCACAGAGCTATGTGAGGCATTCATCCTCACTGCAGTTCCAAGACTTCTCTAGCCAGAGCCCCCTCCACTTCTCTGACTCTATTGCATTCACATTCCACAGAATCTAGGGGTGCTGGTGCTATGACCTCGGTGGGTCTATTCACTCCTCAGCCCTCGGTGTTTTCATCTCTTTCATGAAGGGGGCGTAGGAATTCCCCTTGGGTATGCCAAGGGGTTGAGAGTAGATGTTGAACAAGACAGTACTCTCCCTATGTCCAAGTCCACATTTTAAGTAGTGTGTGTATATGTAGAAGTATGTCTGCTACCACAACTTTTTGTAACACTCAGTTATGATGTGAGGTCAGGTTCCTGGATGCAGAGCTTGAAATATGGACTCACTTGCATAGGACTTATTGAGGGGGTGTTCTCAGGAAAGGGCAGTGAGGAAAGTAGGAGGGGGAGGGAGGGGTTCCAGCTGGAGACCAGCCTCAGCCTGATCCTGTGAGGGAGCTCTGGGACACGAAGTACACCACAAAGTTGTCCTACGTTTCAGCAAGGAGTATCCCCTTTTATACCCTCATGGCAGTCAGTCATCGCCAGTGAGGAGAGAGGGGGACATAAAACCTATTTTATAACATGGCTCCCATCTAACCAAGAATGTTTCTCTATAAGAGGTAGCTGTGAGCTTGTGATAGCTGGCATGCAGCTGGGGGATGGGTGCTTTAGCCCCATAAAGGTCCTGTCCTCCTCCCTTTCCATTCTCAGTCAGTCCTTTAGATCACTTCTGTGGTTCTTTTTTTTTTTTAATTTTTTTTTTTTATTTATGATAGTCCCAGAGAGAGAGGCAGAGACACAGGCAGAGGGAGAAGCAGGCTCCATGCACCGGGAGCCCGACGTGGGATTCGATCCCAGGTCTCCAGGATCGCACCCTGGGCCAAAGGCAGGCGCTTAACCGCTGCGCCACCCAGGGATCCCACCTCTGTGGTTCTTATCTTAAGGCTGGCTTACAAAACTCATGACAGTCCCCATTGCGCACAGAATTGAATGAAAGAAAAAAGAATTGAATGAAAGGCCTTCATCTGTTTTAAAGGTCCTACAACCTGGTTCTAGGCTACTTTCTCTCACTGTCTGCAGCCCCTCCCTGCTCCTCACCCTGTGATCTTGCCCCACAGCCCCTTTTCAGTACCAATGGTGACGGTGATGATGGTGATGATAACACAGGTGCCCCTGGCTGTTACTCAGTCCCAGGAGCTCTCCATGGTGCTTGACATGTATGGTCTCCAGTCTTCACAATAACCATGAAGGGTTGATTGTGTCAACCCATCTTACAACTGTTCAGGTTCAGTGTGATGAAGTAATCAATGTCACACAGTCTGTAAGGGATAGAGCTGCGACTCCCTTGGACCCAGAACTTACGTCAAAGTCCTTGCTTCCCACCCTGTCAGTTGCCTCTGTTCCTCAGTCATACAGTGGTCTATTAGACCTCCAGATTGTCTCCACTGACTGATATAATAGCCCTTATACCTGTTTCCCTATCAGGCTGCTGAACTTCCAGTTCTTCCTCCAGAGTCACCACCTCTCCACGGAATCATGATACCCTTATCCACATCCCATTCAGGATCCAAAGTGATTCCCTCTCACTGGGTTCTCACAGTTCTGGAGTGGGTACCTTCCCCTCTGCATCTTGACTTTTTGCTCACTACCCTCCACCCCCTGCCTGCATCCTCTCTGCTCCCCCATGCCTAATACGGTGCCTGGCGCAGGCACACAGCAACCAAGTGTTGGCTGAAGGCAACCCTGATGAAGGTCTTTGGGAGGGCCAACCATAATGTCTGTCCACTCACCTTTCTACCTCCCTCCCACACACACCTGTCATCCCTAGCACTGAAGGATCCCTGAGAGCCATGTCCTGCCTACTGCTGCCACATGCTACCTTGTTGGACAAGGGCATGCTTGGTCTTGTCTGAGAGACTATGACCTCACGGTAGAGCTGACATCCGATTCCCACAGCAACACTTACCAGCCATGAGTTAACTGACCCCCAGAACTGGTACTATATTTCCTCCCTTCCTACATTTCAGCAATGTAATGGCAGCTTTTCAGGCAGGAGTTAAGGAGGGGAAACATTCTCCTGATAAATGTATTATTCAATGCTAAGATGCATCCCAGCTTCAGAAACTTTAAATGGAAGGTAAGGAGAAATCCTTAAAATTAAGGAAAGACAGGAATAGAAGACAAAATAATCAAGTGCCAGATTGGGTAATGAGGACCCTGGGGTTCTAGTTGCTGGGTGGGCCATGACTGGAGGGCTGGTATCCTCAAAGAAAGTTTCATAGAAGGAGCAGCTTTGAGCTGAGTCTCAAAGGGTAAAGTCCCATCTTGTGGGAAGAAGAGCATTCCAGGCATGGGAACAACATGAGTGGGAGCAAAGGTCAGAGGTGAGACCTGAGCAGATGCTCAGTTGTATCCCTGTCCTCACAAGATGCAGGGAGAGGAGATTGATATCTCAGGGTTTTCAACTGCCTGCTGAGCCAAGTAGGTCCCCGCCCCTCATCCTCATGTCTCCTTCACTTAACAGCCAGAGACTGCTGAGTTTCTGCCACTTTTAACCCTGGCGGTCCTAGAGCATCTGCCCTGACGTGAGGACTGAAGGCTGACACACCATGCAGATACAGAACTGATGGCTGAGATGATGTGGGAAAAGGGTGGTGGAGAGGAAAAGCTACCTATGCCAACTCTGCTCATTTTTCTTTCTTGGATTATGTTTTTAGCATTTTCTTTTGTGTTAGTTTCTTATTCAACTACAAGTATTTTTCTAAGCCACTGTGGGGGCTTGGGGATAGGAGATGAGAAGAGAGAATGAAGAGAAGAAGGGCAGCGCAGTAGATTAGAAGTCAAAATTTGGTTCTCCCTAGGGGACATGCTGACTGGATAATCTCCATGCTGGGCCAATTTTGTCTGCTGTCTTTTAGCCAACAAATGATGTGTGTAATTATCTGTGATGTAATTAACATGTCTCTTTGCAAAGAGCGTTACACAAAGATGTGACATGTTCTTAGAAGATTGTTTCTAAACAGTCAAAAGTCCTAATCCCCCATCGGCATATTTTGGAATGGATGCATGCAGAGAAAAAGAAACAAAACAAAAATCAGAAAACATATCAACATACGTAACAGCTAAATAAACAACACTCTCCCCCACCATGCCTCTCTCTCTCTCTCTCTCTCTCTCTCTCTCTCTCTCTCACACACACACACACACACACACACACACACACACACGTACAGAAACTCTGAAACACAACAGCAAACCATTTTCCGGATATCTAGCTAGAGGTTGTTTTGTCTTTAAAGGGGAAAAAGCTTCAGTGGGTTTGTGATTTTCATGCATAATGTATGCAAATATGTCAGCTGAAGAGTCATTGATGGCTTCCTGAGCATGGATGCTAGCCAGAAAATAATACATACCAGACTAATGATGATACCTATTTCCATAAGATATTATGTATAAAGGATCTGTTGTCATAATTAAAATTTCTAATCTCACTGAGAAACTTTCAGAAACAAGACGTTCTGAGTTGCTCACCACTTATTTCCGCCTCTCATGACAGCATTACTGGAGTTCTTTGAATTCAGCTGAGCCTCAGAGCCCTGTCTAGTCAGTGTTTATAACTGAACTCGTCCAAAGATAAAGCTTTCTCTCTTCCCAGGGTAAAACTCATCTCGTAAGACTCTTATAAGTCAGTTGTGCTTTTCGGAAGATTTTGCTTAAAATTATTTCCAGGAATTTTTCCCTCCGCTTTAATTTAAATTTTCATTTATTTTTTTAAATTTATAGGACTCTAAATGAAATCACACTTGGCCTAGTTTATTCTCTCATAAAATGAGAAATCGTTTCTTGCTACATGTGGAGTTCATAATAAGAATCCATTTTGTAATAGGGCAGGGTGTTTTTTTTTTTTTACAGACATTCAAAGTTGCCATTTAAAAATTATGATAAAAGTAATAGGCACTGTTTATTGCTCACCTACATGGTGCTAGTCATGGTGCTTGATTTTTTGTATATTTATCAAGAGTATTATATCATTAGAAATATATTTTCCCTTTCACTTGTGGCCTTTTATGTGTCTGAACATTCCATCTTTTTTCATCTCCATGCTCGAATCCGGATATTTTCTGTTGCCTTACCTTCTGGATCACTGGTCTTCTGCTGTGTCCAGTGTGCTCTTCAGTAGACCTTCTCTGGTCTTGACCACTCTCTTCTGCTGGGTTTCTGCATCTCATAGCCCTAGAGTGCTAATGGAATCAGCAAATGCCTGGGAGGAAATATGATGTTGAATATCAGCCTCCAGATGCTTCTCTTCTCTTTGGGATCCTAGTTCTCAAGTCCAGGCCACCTTAATAGCCCTTAGCTCTGTTTTATCTTCACAGACTCATAAGAGTACCAGAAATTCAACTCAGAAACTAGGCCTCTGAGCCACCACTTCACATTCAGTTTCTTTGCTTCCCATTTTTGCTGCTTCCAAATCCACACCTAGCTGCCACATATTGGGGTCCACTCATGGTCCTTTCCTTCCCCTTCAGACCCTAGACTCTGAAGTCCAGCTTCTCTGTAGTTTTCTAATACCTTTAAACAGGTGTGGGGGGGGGAGGGGCAGTGTCCAGCCCTGCTCTTATCTGTGTTGAGGGTGGCTCTACAGTGTACTGTGTTATTACTAGAGATGTAAAAGCCTCGCCTTGCTTTTCAAAGAATTTTCAAGCTTCTGAGTATTTTGAACTGCCTGAACCATTGAACTGCCATTGTAATCCTTCTGATTAGATAGATAAAGGAAAAAGCATTCCACTTTCATTCCACTTTCAGGGTTTCTCTATTCGTGGGCATGCCTGCAGGACAGTCATGGACAGAAGTACAGCCCATTGTAGGGAGAAATAGGCAGAAAGGATCTGGGGAAGGGACAAAAAAATCTCCTGTTTGGAAAAAGAAGAAATACCAAGGCCTCTTTAAAAAACACTTAGAGGGTTTTTCCGAAACCAATTATCTGGCTTAATGCTAGAGGCTTATTTGCTGACCTTCTAGGTTATTTGCACATTTAAAGTGAGGCCAGCCCTTCCTGTTTTCATTTAGTTGACCCCTGCAGCTGCTAGTTAGCTAAGAAAGATGAAAACTGTTTCTTTGGAGAAAAGCAGCTGAGAAATAGGTTTCTAATTCACAAGGCAGGTCTGGGTGCACAGGTTCTCAGGAACTGCTTGCTTTGGGTCTTGGAGCAAAGGCTGGACTTGAATCACTTGGGGGTAAGGGTTTCCCCCACCTAGTAACTCATGCCCTCTTTCGGGCAGGTATGTGGGTTCCTGTGATTTGATACTAATTATACTCACCGGTGAAATTCTGTGATTCCACAAATAAAGGAGACAAAGACTTTGGACCCCCAGACAACTAGACAGCCCAGGATAATGGGGCAGAGCAACCTCTTCTCCAGTAGCAACGCTGGTGGTAGGTGGCACCTGCTTCCATGGCCTTCCCCTGCAGGATTTTCCATCTGAGTTACTTCTATTTCATTTTTAGAGTGAGGTAATCAGTTAGAAGGAAAAGCCTTGAAGGACTTTCCATAAGGAATGGGAGTCCATAGGAAGGCATGTTGTTCTGTGGCCCTCACTCCCTCTTGCTAACAGACCTTGCAAGGCCCCATAGCCCTCTCTAGGGGTCCCAAGATAATGTCTTTGCATGTGAAGTGAGCCAAGGAAGGATGAAAGGTGGTCGTCCAAAGGAGGGCAAAGCCCATCCCAGGGAAGATGGTTGAATGGGCTCGTGGTATAAGCAGAGGACCCATGGTGGGTCTGTATGAACCTTACCAGGGAAGGCTGACTCTGGACACTGGGGCAGGGAAATGGTTTTGTAGATGAGAAAAGGAGATGTTGAGTTTTAGGGCCAAATTGATCTAGTCAGGGAGATTCCTTACAGAGTTAGTCTGGAGACAGGAAGGGGATTTCTTTTTTTTTTTTTTTTTTTTAATTAATTTTTATTGGTGTTCAATTTACCAACATACAGAAAAACACCCAGTGCTCATCCCGTCAAGTGTCCACCTCAGTGCCCGTCACCCATTCCCCTCCAACACCCGCCCTCCTCCCCCCTTCCACCACCCCTAGTTCGTTTCCCCGAGTTAGGAGTCTTTATGTTCTGTCTCAGGAAGGGGATTTCTGCAGTGTAACAAAGCTCAGTATGTCTACACCCAAGCTCTCTGCACATCTGTCCTTCTGGTACCACTATGTTGAGTGGCATGTGTCCATACACTCACTCATGCAAGCTGAATGCTAGGGCATCCTCCATAACTCTTGATGGAAGAGAGGTCATCCTCATAGCCAGTCCCCAGGTCCTGCCACCTTTTCCTCCTGAGTTACCCTCCTGTCCCTCCCCTTTGCTCCATCACCACTGCTGTGTCCTGGCAAAGACCTTCACAATCTTCCCTCTGAAGCCCTATGGCGGCCACCTCCTATCCTGCTTGTCCCCAGGCCTATCCCCATCAGTCTACTTCCATTCTACAACTAGAGGGATCTTTCTAGAATACAGCTTCCTCCAGCCTCTTACTGGCCTCCCTGCCTCCCATCTTACCTATCAGTGTAAGAAACCAGAGGGATTCTTCTCTAACATAGCCTCTATCATCACTTTACCCTTCTTGCAATTGGTCCCAGCTTACAGGATGAAGTCAGCACAACCTGTGAGAATTCTGAGATCCGTTCTCTGCTGCAGCCTCTTCTCTCCCTATTCCTCCCCGTGAGCCCTACTTCCCCACTTTGGGAATCACATGCAATCCATTGGACACCCCATGTCCTCTCCATCCTGCTGGGCCAGCCTGCTTCCTGCCTGTTCTCTGGCCGATGTCCTTCTGTCTTATAGGTGAACCCGGGGCTCCTCCTCTGGGAGGCCTTCCAGAGGGATATCTCACAATGTCTAGGCCCAACATGGTAAAATGGAATTTGTCTGCTATTCCCCAAACCTCTTCCTCCTACATTCCCTCCCTGTCACCAAGCACTGGGCTCTGGCTCAGCTCTCCCTCCCACACCTAGTCCTGCTGATTCTACCTGTGTAACATGACTCAATCCTTCTCCCATCTCTGCCCCACACTGTCCTTCACCATCTATCCCAGGCTATGCCCCACTCCTGCCCCCAGAAACCTGCCCTCCTGCTACACTGAGCCATTTTCATTTTGCTGAAGGAATAAGTTTTCATTCCTCTCCATAAGCCCTCCACCTGATAAGTCTCTCCCTGTGCACTCTTTTTGGACTGGATAACTCCCACTTGTCTTTCAGGCCTCTACTTGATGTTACCTCATCCAAGAAGCCTTCTTGGACTTCTCCAGGCACATGGGGCCTCTTTGGGGTTCCCAAGCTCCTTGTGCTATCTCTGCCACAGACAAGGCCTTCCAAGCCTCTGTCCAAATCAGATGTCCCTCATTTGAATTCCCTGAAGCCTCTTCTGTTCTGTGCATGTTGCACTGGATTGTCACTGCTTACCTGTTTCCCCCAGGGTCTTTCTTCTCTGTTTCTTTTAGAGCCTACACATGGCCTGGCACAAAGTTAAGCACCCAGTAGGTTTCAAATTGAGCATATAGTAAGTTTCCTGTTAAACCTCAATCACTACCAAGTCTGCCACCAGCCTGGGCAGCGTTTTCCATGGGGCTCCTTCCACTTTCAGAATCAAGAGACTCCTGGTAGATTTTTAGTGCGAAAAGGTAGATTCTTGCCTTTTGGTCTGTTGATTAAGTGCTCTACTATAGAAGCTTCAGTTAGCAATGGTGATTTTTTTTTTTTTAAGCAGTGAAATTTCAGTGATGACAGCCTTTGCCAACACGGTAAGCCTCCTCTATCCTAAGGAGTTCCTCCACTAATTGCAGTGCTGATCCGAGGGAGGCTTGCAGAAATGAAAAGGAAACCACTAAACGTTGCTGCCACTTTTCCTTCACAGCTCAGATAAAATAAACAGAGTGTGGGAGGGGGATGTCCTCTTGGGGGTGTTGGCGCCTTTCAAAATGCTGCCCCTGAGAATTTCAGTATACTGGGGTCTCTCAAATTTGTAGAGCAGCTGAGTGCCCAACATCACTTTGAAATATTCTTGGTTCGGGATCCCTGGGTGGCGCAGCGGTTTGGCGCCTGCCTTTGGCCCAGGGCGCGATCCTGGAGACCCGGGATCGAATCCCACGTCGGGCTCCCGGTGCATGGAGCCTGCTTCTCCCTCCGCCTGTGTCTCTGCCTCTCTCTCTCTCTCTCTGTGACTATCATAAATAAATAAAAAATTAAAAAAAAAAAAAAAAGAAATATTCTTGGTTCACCCTGATGCGCCAATGTCCCAGGTTTATGGAGCCCCACACCTACTGAGATTATTTGTAAGAATTGGAGCAATGTTGGCATATACACCCCTTGATGAGAAGAGCCTTGCATTATTGTTGGGCTATTTGCATGATTTCCTAAAATATCTGGCAAAGAGTGCTGCATCTCTGTTTACTGCCAGTGATTACAAAGTGGCTTCAGCTGAGTACCACCGCAAAGCCCTGTGAGGGTCTAGTGACCACCCACTGTTATGTCTGGTATCTGTAAACACTCTTTTCATTCTTAGTCTTTTTCTTGTATAATTGATGATTGTTAATTATTGTTAATGTATAACAGGGCTTATGTTTCGGTTTGTTTTCTGTTCTGTTTTTAAACAGAAAATGAAAGGAGTACAAGCTCCTTTTCTTATTGCAAAGTTGCTACCAGTGTACACAGTAATTAGATGAAGAAGAAACATTTAGTAGAACATTTTATTGCCTAGTTGACAACATTGCTTAAATGCTGGTGGTTCTATCCCTTTGATACTACACAATTTTCTAATATGTGTTAATGCTACGTGACAAAATGCCCTGATTCCTAGTGCCAAAGGTTCAACTTAATGTATATACCTGAAAACCCATGCATTTGTGCTCCTTTTTTTTATGGTGCTTGAAGTAAAACAGCTCATCCTCTGCAAGCCCATCTATGTTGTTCCTTAGGCATTCTATTTTTGCTCAAATTGTTGAAGGATGGTGATTTGTTTCATGGTTTTTGTATTTGAGTCTAATGCATGGGTCTAACATGATAGAAGCAATGCATTATTGTGTAGCCACGGTTTTCTGGAGAAGTTGATATTTTAGGTTGTATTTCAGATCTTAAATAAAATTTGTTTCTAAATTTAAAAAAAAAAATGCTGCCCCTGCCCTGCCCTCGCCCATGGCTCAGTGTGTTTTTGTTCCCTTCTGCCCAGAGCCACCAGGACTTGTACTAAAGGCTGTTTTTTTCCAAACTTCTTCATTAAAATAGGTTCTTGCAATCAGTGCCACAGCACAGCATCTGCACGCCTATGTGTCTGACTTCATTACTCATTCCAAATAAGAGACACCAGTAAGGCTTCCCTCCTTGGTGAGTCTGGCTTGATGGCCACATGTTTAGGAACAGTGCTCGCCCACAGACCCAGTTTCCTGGCTGTCAGTAACTCCTATTCCTACTTGTATGAGAAACAGCCCCACTCCTGCCCCTTGTCCTCTTAAGTTAACAGGTGATGTTTGAGGGTGATGTCAGAACTGAAAGCAGTTGGGATAACCTTTAAATAGTTTTTTATGGACTTCAGGGAAAGGAGTTTTGCTTCTGGTTCTAAGAATGAGTCTGGTTCTGCCACTTATTATTAGCTTTGGGGTGAAATGCAATTTATGTGAGCTCCTGAACCTCTTGTTGCCTCATCTACAAAATGGGAGCAATAGTCTACCAGGTCAGGTGGAATGTGGATTAGGTAAAGTAACATCTTGGCCGAGTCTCTGGAATACATGCATTTGGTAGCTGGGAAATGATAAGTCACTTCTGTCTCCCCCACTCCCAGATTCAACCTTTCCCCCAAGAATAGAAACATAGTAACTGACCTTCTTCAACACAAAGGATTTAAAGGAAAAGCCATAAGATAGGCCCTCTTAAAACAACAACAACAAAACCACTGAGGCATTTATTTGTAAAACCATGAAGATTGCACTCTCATTGTTCTCTACACCCCCAACAGTCTTTAAATTCTGCTTAGCAAAGTCAGCAAGGCAGAGGAGATCTGTTTCCCAGGTATAGGTTTTACTCCCAGAGAGGACATAGGTATTAAAGACCTGTCCCTCAAATCTGAAGGTCAAGAGAATTTTCTGGAAGCAGTTTATCCAAAAGGCTTCCGTATTACTACGCTGGAGAGGTCCTATATTTTAGTTATGCTGAATGATTGAATCTGTTCCCACCTGAATGCTTTCCTGAACACAAAGATGTATCATCCCCTGGCCACTCAGGCCCCCACCCCCAGAGCTGCCTGTGGTCCACAGTCAGCAGACAGGTGTGGCCACATCTGGCTCCCCGCCCCACACTGCCCTGGCTCCAGTGCCACCTCCTCTCCTGGGCTGCTGTGAGAGAGTCCTACTCTGTCCTCCACTGTGTCTAAGTGTCTGTTCCACAGACTACCCTACCCTTTTTCAGAGGCAGTTGTGCTAAAAACAGAATAAAAACCCTCTTTAACTTTTTGAACCTGGCATCTCTCTACCCCCTCCAACTTGTCTGATCACAGACCCTTTTATTTATTCCCCTCCTGGAAACTGAGGTTCCTAGGCCCCCATCTTAGAGAATGTTGCTCATCTGTGGATGGGCTGCCACCCATTCGCTTATTAAAGCAGATTTGGGTATAAACATTGGTCAGTAAGGGCATCCATAACTCGTCGTGTGCCATTTAGAAAGAGGTGCTGGGGTTCTGTGTATTGACTGAACCACCTCCAGGATACATGCTATGTGAAGAAAATAAACTGCAGTATGCCATGAACTGCGATTTGCCTGCATACACTTAGATTGGACCCATTTCCAAAAATGACAGGTGTGTCTGCCTCTGGAAGGGGGCTCTGGGTGTCAGGGAGGGGCTGGAGCCAGTTCCTCACTGTGCACTTCTTGGGAACTTTAGAACTTTCTATTATTTTGAACTCAGCTCTAATCTGTTTGAAATTCCACCAGACTTCGCACAGAGAGTGGTGTGAAGTCCTTGGCTCTGCTCATGGCCCCATGGTCAGCTTCTGCCCTCCTGCCCAGCTTCTATCAGTCCCTAACAGGGCCACTGCTTCTCTGCTGGTTCCCTGCCCGTGACAGATGCAGAGTAGTGGGGATGTGGCTTATTGGCGCCACTCCTCAGATTTGCCCCGCTCCACTTGGAAGCCCACCTCTCACAGGGCATGCTGGCCCTAACGCGGAACTACCTACCCTGTACCCTGCCTCTAACCAGAGACCATGAGACTGGGGGACCCAGAGTCCCCAAGAGATGGTGACATCTTGTGCCAGAAGGCCAAGAGCTCCAGGGTTGAACAGATGTGACTCAAATCCTTTTCAGCCTTGTGCCCTGGGGAGTGTATCCTTGCATTTTCCTTGATCTTTTCTAGATGATGGAGGGTAAGAAGTCCTAATTCACAGGGCTTGGGCATGTTGCTCTTCTGGTGAGAACACCTGGCACAGTACCTGGCATCTTGCAGGTGTTCATTGTCTGTTTGCTCTCTTCCCTTCCTTCCCTCTCCATTCCTGTTGTGACTATCAACCTCTCATTCCTTTGGGTCTCAAAGCCCTTTGGTCTCAGAGGAAAGAACATAAGGCCACCAATACCTAACCCTGGGAAGACAAGAGTCTCCTCAGTGTCCTGGGATCTCCTGTCCTGGCACAAGAGCCGTATTTATCTCTGTACAAAAGACCTGTGGTCATCCAAACACTATGAATGCAGAGAGTTAGCTTCCAGCATGAGTGCAGATGCTCTCCTACCCGTCAGCTGGCTGAGGAGAATATTTGGAAGACGAGTAAGGTAATGTGTTCCATATGCTAAAGAGAAGATGATTGAGCATCACGCAAGGTAGAGTGGGGAAGCCCCCACTTATTACCAAGGTGACCTTAGACAAGACGTTCCCTGCGCTCCACCTCAGTTACCTCATCTGAAATATGAGAGCAATAAAATCTTACCTCACAAGGGTGGTTGTGAGGATCATATGAGGCAATCCATGTGGAAGGTCTTTATAAACTGTGAAATGCTCTGCACGTGTCGGCCAGTATTAGCAATTAATGTGACTGCTTGTTTATTGTTTCAGCGGAGAGTGCAGGACGTCATCAGCCCCATCGTGTTTGAAGCCGCCTACAGCCTGGGTGAGCATGTGACTGGGGAGGAGGAGAGAGAACTGCCAGCCCTGACACCAGTGCTCCGCTGGAAAAAGGGACAGAAGATTGCCCAACAGAATCAGGTCAGAACCTTGATGCTCGCGACTGGGACCCAGGGTGGCAGGTGCCTGTGGCAGAGGCTGCGGCCCTGCCTGGTGGAAGGGGGCACAGGCACCCCCCCCACCGCACCTCCCTTTCCTGATCTGCGAAATGATAAAATATGTGGTTTGGGGGGTTGCGTCTAACAATGACATGATTTAAACACATGGAGTCTCTTCCCAAGTGGTTATAAACTTATCTTTTTTAAGTCTCTGAAGTTTTTATCTTGAAAATGTTAAACCTACAAAAAGTTGAAGAAATAGCACAATGGACATACATATACCCTTCACCTAGATTCACCTACCATTAATATAATATAATATATAATATAATAATTCACCTATCACTAATATATTATAATGTATAACATAGTAATTCACCATCATTAATATATAATGATAAAAATTTTAATAATAATATTATTATATCATTATTTGAAGATTATCAGCAAATTGTCCTATAGACTGTCCCATAATCTGGAATTGTCTGGTTGTTTCCCTCAGTTAGTTTCAGGCTAAACATTTTCACAAATTATTTACACAGATGATGCTGTATCCTTCCACTTTATCACTTCAGAAGGCAGTATCAGTTTGACCCATTATTCATTATAATTAAGATAGATTACTTAGCTAAAGTGGTGTCTGCCAGAACCCTCCTTTAAAAGTATCTTTTCCCCCTTTTTAGTTACTATGTAGTGTGTGAAATAGGTGAAGAGGATAAAGAACACACTCATCCGATGAACACTGCATAATAGCTAGAACCGTGGAATCACTGCATCGTACATTCAGTATACATCTCTTCACTCTGGTTATCTACCTCATTCTCTTTCTTCTTGTTGTAGCATTTAAATTGATCCAATAAAGCATGTTATTTGAAAACCAAAACCAAAACCAAAACCTGCATCATCTTCTTTTGCCACTGGAAGCCAAGGACTCAAAGGCTCCAGAAGATGGCAGACCACAAGATGGAAGAAAGTCAAGGATCCGAGTTACCAAAAGGCAGACCATTTGTTAATCCCTAATTGGAATTTGACTGAGAGAGAACTTAAATTTCTCTTAATTTAGGACATTGAGATTTTAGGGCTTCTGGGTTACTACAGCTATTATATTAACAAATATTGACCCGAATATAACACTGCATATTAACTATACTGGATTTAAAATTGGAAAAAAAAGTAACCTGGGGAATGATACTTTCTTTTTAATACATCCTTTTTTTTGCCCCCTCTACAGTCCCAGTTTATTACAGTGTAGAATGGAGATGCACTACAAGTAATGGTTATGACGTAAGCACAGAGAATCTGAGGTCAGACAGAACCTGAATTTAACCTGGCTCTTTTTTTTTTTTTAATTCAAATTCAACTAATTAACATTGGTTTTGGAGGTATTGGTTTTGGAGGTAGAGGTAAGTGATTTATCAGTCCTATGTAATACCCAGTGCTCATTCCATCACGTGCCTTCCTTAATGTCCCTTTGAGGTCATGAACTGGTTACTTGGCTCCTGATCTTGACACCTGTTCCCAGACCAATTCCAGAGCTTAGATCACATAGGAGGTGCTCACTAAATGTTTTATTGGTGAGGGCATGAGGGAGGTGAAGAAGTGAGAACATCATCTTGTAGAATTGGTGGTTGAGTTAGAAATTCCCAACCCAAGCATCCCTGGAGCCTAGAACATGATGAGTGCTGGTGGGCCACCCATCCTGTCTGATGCTTATCAGATTCTAGGATGTGCTGCTGTATAGAAGAGCTTCAGAACAACGTCAGGGACAGGCCCTCCAAGTAGGAGTGGGCTGGAGTGAGCCCGTGAGCTGACTCTGTGCGGCAGTGCTGCTTGTCTGCCCTGAGCCATCTGTGAAATGTGCAGCACCACTACTATCCAGGAAATATGAAAAGAATCTGTTAGTCCCAAATCTGTTTTCAATATTTCCTCAACACCCAAGATCACCACAGCTCCAAGACTATGGTGAGGGGACGGTCAGGCAAAACTGCTTTTTGGCCAAACGAACCTATGCAGGGTGGGAGCAAAGTTGTGGAACCACTCACCGGCCCCACCCACCTGCTGACTGCACTGAGCATAGGGGAAAATTAGCACGTCAGTGAGCCGTGCCTTGCAGATTAGAGTTGTGAACAAAACCACAGAGACACAGAGAAGTGTTTGAGGTTTGTGATATGCATCCAGATGTTCATTAAGTGGTGAGATTTTTACCAAGGCATCCCAGTTCTCTACCAAAGTATTTCCCACATGGTCTTGGGTCAGGTTCCCTAGAAGCAGAGCCTGAGGCAGGGACTTGGGAGCAACTGGAAGAAACAAGGAAGTAAGGGAAGTGGACAGGACTGAGTAAGGATGTGGCATCAGCTAACTTAGCTGAGCTGGGGAACCCAGGAGGATAAATTATACCAAGAAGTTGTCTTCTTGAGGCAAGAGGGCTGGCCTTTTGTATCCCGTGTTAGTCAACCATTGGCTGGCTGTCCAGTGTAGAAGGGGGGTGTGGGTCTCCTTGAAGGAGATTCCCTTCAGCTTTTCACAGTTCTCTGGGGAAGGACACAGATGTGAGCTGTTAGCTACCTACACATCAGCTGGGGGATGGGCAGCAGTTGTGCATGGGTGTAGGCAAGGCTCCCAGGACCTGCCACACATATACACACAACCTACTGGCAAATTCCTTCTTTTTATTTCAAACATGAACTTCTTTCAAAACACAAGTACCCTGGAAGGTGACTGGTAGGTCCTACTGGTTATTGACACTTGGAGTAGGCTGGGGTCTCAATGAATCAGCCTAATCAAAGCCAAAGATGCAGGGACAGATGAATATGAAAATGCCCTTTTTGGTCACTTCTGGATCAACCAAGCACATATGTTTATGCTTCCTGAGACCCCATTACAGTGATAATAAATGAGTTAATAGAGACTGTGAGGGAGAAGGGACATCAATCAGTGAGAGAGTCTGGTAATTTTCTGGAGTGACTGAAGAAGATGGAAGAGTGTTGGTGGGTGAACCTTGAACTATACATAAAGGGCCTGGGTGCCCATCTATCCAGGGATCCAGAAAGGCTACAGTCATGGCCAGGCCAGTGGTTACAGAGGGGTGAAAGAGTGACAGGTGGAACTGAAATAGGGGAGGGAGATATTAAGTGGAATTTGGTAAGTGGAAGAGTTGACGTTTCACCTCTGTCCTTGTCCCAATACTTTAGGCATGCAGAATAGCAGGCAACCAGGCATTTTTCTTCTGTAAAGAATTGAATAAACTAGTTGAGGTGTGAGTTGGCTGGTTCCCCAAAGGAAAACTTTATTACCTCTTGGCATTTAGAGACTCCAGTGTAAGTGCTAGTTGCCCTTCTTACTGTTCACCCAGACACATCCACAGATTTTCTGATCAGCCCTTTTGCCTTAAATACAAATGGACAGCCAGTAAAACCTGAGAATGAAGGGGCAATGTGGTACATTGAGAAAGAAACAAAATAAACAACAGAATAACTGACTTATAAGAAAATAAATTATCCAGGGAATAGAAGACATTATATACATTTAAAAACTACCTTAAAGGGGATCCCTGGGTGGCGCAGCGGTTTGGCACCTGCCTTTGGCCCAGAGCACGATCCTGGAGACCCGGGATCGAGTCCCACATCGGGCTCCCGGTGCATGGAGCCTGCTTCTCCCTCTGCCTGTGTCCCTGCCTCTCTCTCTCTCTCTGTGTGTGACTATCATAAATAAAAATTAAAAAAAACTACCTTAAACTGTACATAATAAACATAGGAGATTTAAGAATGCATTCTGTCCATTAGGAAATGGTTTGAATTCTATTTCTTTTTGCAGGGAAGTAACAGGAAAAAAGAAAGTTCTTTTTAATATTTTATTTATTTATTTCAAAGAGAGAGAGAAAACAAGAGAGTATGAGTGGGGTGAGGAACAGAGGAAGCAGGGAGCCCGATGCATGGCTCAGTCCCAGGATGCCAGGATGACCTGAGCTGAAGGCAGATGCTTAACCAACTGAGCTACCCAGGTGCCCCAAGAAAAGGGTTCTTAAAAATTAACGATATGGCTGCAGAGACAAAAATTTAATAGGATAAGAAGATGATGGTAAGAAATCCTCAAATAATCAGAGTTAAAAGACAAATAGAAAAGACAACTAAAAATCAATTTACAAGGTCCTATATTCAACTAATAGGAATACCAGGAAAAGTAAACAGAGAAAATTTAAAAAGTTATGAAAGACAATAGAAAAAATTTCCCAGAGGTAAAGGGTAACCTCTTATTTTTTAATTTACCAACTACAAGCAGGAGAAACCAAAAATGTCCTAGATTCATCATTTTGCAGTGTCTCTGCTTCTAACATTTAAGGAAAATTCTAAATGCTTCCAGGACAGAGAATACAGGATGGATGGTGGTAGTGAGGGATATATGTCAGCTTACAACAGAATTAGAGTCATACTAAGTAGACCATCAGACTCCTGATTAGCAATATTAGAAGCCAGAATATGGTGAAATAAAGACTTCAGAGTTCTGAGAGAAGGTGATTTGAAACTAGAATTTTATACTTAGCTTAACACTCAAGTATGAGGTCAAAATACAATCATTTTTCAGACAAGCAAGGGTCACATAGTTTACCTCTCTAGGAACTCTTTTAAGGGAATAACTTGAAATGCACTCCAACAACACAAAAGGGTAATAGCAAATTTAAAAAAAATAATTAACCAATTTAGAAAAGGGGATCAATGGACTTCAGGAGGACTGAAGCCAGCAATAGGCAGAAAAACAGAAAGTAGCAAAACTTTAGGATACAGTGTAGATGAAATATATTTCTTCTCTAACAAAAAAATAAAGGCAATCAAAAACTCTTAGAAAAATAGAAATATGGTCAATTATCATGGTTTAAACAAACATAAAACAAAATATCATGTGATTTTAAGCAAGTAAAAGAGTATAAGGAAGAGAAGACTTTGATACTAGAAATATTCTCCCTTAAGTGGAAGTTGAGTGTTCTAGGAGTTTTCACCTATAGAAGAGGATTTGTAATCGTGATACTTGTTTTGGTTCTACTGTGATCAATAATCGTGTAGCCATAATAACATTAGAATTATTTATTGGTTTTCAGTTATGGAATAAAATGCAAATATCATTAAATTTGACTAAATATAGAGGTAAAAAATAGGACAACCAAAATTGTCTTAATATCTTTTAAATTGTTGAGTCAAAATATATTGCAAAACTTAGTGAAACAAGAAATAGCTATTTACTACTTAAAATTGCAGAGGTTTTCAGTGGAGTACTACTTCTTAAGTTGTGGTTGCTGAACCAGCCATGTCAGCCTCTTTTGGGATCTTGTAAGAAATGAAAATTCTTGGGCCCCACCCAGACCCACTGAATCAAAAATTCATGGAGTAGGCCCCAACAGTCTGTCTTTTAACAAGCTGACCAGGTGATTCTCATGCAGCTGATGTTTGAGAACTGCTGCAGGAGAGAAGCTAAGACTAATGATTTGCCCGTCAGAATTAGGAAGGTGGAGGGGAGGGAAATTCTTGTACCTTGTGGCAGAAATTCCATAAGATGTCAAAATGTGATTAATCATCAAAAGAAACATATGTGGACATGGGTAATAGTGGTTGCTCCTGGAGAGCAGGACTCAGTATAAAGAGATGTGTGGCAGGGGGTCATTGTTTTTTTTTTAACCATGTGATTCTTTGATTGAAATTAAAATGAAAGAAAAATATTGTTCTTAGATTGGGAAGATTGTCTAGGAGTCAAAATATTCTGGGAAAAGTGATCCTTGCTTTTCTCCTTTTCCTGATTAAGTTGGGGGGGGGGGGCGCACTAATTTAATGATCATACTCCATGTGTCTTCCAGATGTTAGCTAAGTTTGAGGAGAAAGATTCTGAGAGCTAAGCCCACTCCATCACACTGAGCTAAAATTCAGCCCATGTATTTATGACCATTCCCCAAGGAGCATCTAACCTCTTTCATAGGAAGAAATAACCTCATTGGAACTCTTCAAGTCACATTGCCAGATAACATTAGTATTTATATACTGTAGTCTCTTCAACTAAAAGGCACCCAGCCCATGTTGGTACACAGGATTGTGCAGTGGGATGAACCAAGTTCTGGTGATCCATTGGAGTTGTGGCCTGCCCTCATGGGTAGTTGTGTTCAGGTGGAATAGCTGCACAGTATGTATAACATGGAGGCAAGGACTAGAGCATGTGAGTACAGGCATCCTGAGGGATCTGCAGTTCTTTGCAGCAAGTGGGACAGGTAGGAGGCCAAGCCTCCCCTCTGCTGGGTAAAGAACAGTATTGGTAGAATGTGGGCCATAGGATAAGTACTAGGCTGTGTGAGTGCAGAGTGCAGTTGCCACCAGTGCTGAGAACCACCTGAGATTCTAGGCACTCTGCAGGATTCTCAGCCTGATGAGCACACACTTCTCCTTAAAAATGTAAGCAGAGTAGAGACCTGCCTCTCCTCAGGAGATATTCAGTACAAAAATAAGCAACAACAACAACAAAAAGCAACTTGTTTTATCCCTTAGCCAGAAGAGTATTTAAAAGGACTGTAGTAAATCCAAAAGCAATTCAGTCATTGAGTGCCTACTCCATGTAAGACCTTGATAAAAAAGATAAACCATTGCTTGCTTTCAATAGGCTTACAGTACAGGAATAATGTGTACAGAGAAGATAGATTCGGATTAGTGTGTGTGTGTTCCACTTGCAACTGAGGAGAAGGTGTTCTGTGGAGAAAGGGGAGAATGGGCTGGAGTCAAGGACAAAGTAGGATTTGGACACCTGGGGTTAGAGGGGTTTGACAGGCTAACCGAGGAGGAAGGACTGATGGAACCTAATGGTCTTCCATGTGGCTGAATGTCTGGTGTCAGGAGAGGGGGAGGGGCCATGAAGACTAGGACCTTGTTCACCAGCCATGGAGCTGGACTTGATTCTGTTGGGGACAGGAAACCATTATATCTTTTTGAGTACAAGGAGGTCAGAGACGTGCCTTGGGGAGACTGGTCTGCCTGGGCCTGGTGAGGCCCTTGGCAGCTCTCACAGCAGTGCCAGGAAGGCCTTGCCACATGAGTTCTCTCAGAAGTTCAGTGTGAAAGACCCAGAGAGTTGACTTATCGTTAGTTCCTACTTGGTCTCAGCTGTTGAAGCAGTATAGAGCTGAATGAAGGAATCCTGCAAAGCCCCATTTGGCCTGTGTGCTGGAAAAGAAGGAAGGCTGGCACTGAACTTATCACCTGAGGAGCCCTTGTCTTTCCCCGTCAGGTGAGCATACCAGTGGCTGTGACAGAAGCTCTTGTCTTCAAACCCTATACACAGAGTAGAGCTTTGAAAACTCTAATTGCTCTCACGCTTCCTCAGGAGGCTGCCAAAGACCTGACTGGGGCTGGACTTGCACCATGTAGACAGAATGCCCCTGACCCCCATATCCATTACCCTAATTCCTAGAACCTGTGGATACAATAAACTACATGGCAAAGGATACTTTTCAGGGATGATTAAGGTCATGGGTTCTAAAATAGGGGGAGTTGCCTGGATAATCCAGGTGGGCCCCATCTTTCTCCAGCTAGAGGCAGAGGAACAAGGTCAGGGAGATGCAAAAGAAGGAGTCAGAGATTTGAAGCATGAGAAGGACTTGACTGACTGTTGCTGGTTTTAATGATAGAGGTGCAATTTGACAAAGAACATAGGAAACCTTCAGGGGCTGAGAGAGGCTCCCAGTGAGCATCTGCAAGGAAACTGGGGCCTCAGTCCTACAACCACGGGGAGCTGAATTGTGCCAACAGCCTGAGTAAGCCTAGAAGCAGATTCTCCTCCAGAGCCTCCAGAGAAGGGCCAAACCCTTGACACCTTGAGTTCAGCTTTGTGAAACCCAGAGCAGAGAAACCAGCCAAGCCCTGTGAGATGATAAATTTGTCGTGTTGTAAGCTGCTCAATTTGTGCTAACTTATTACTGCAGCAGTAGAAAAGGAATGTGCTCCATACCCCAGAGAACTCCAGGGCTTCTTTCTTCCCCTGGCTTCTCTGGAGGAGTACAGTCTTTGAAGTAAGATCAGGGTCCCAGGCCAGAGCAGAATGTACTCACCCAGTGGCATGGGGCATTTACCTGCTAAGAGCCCTGCTTATCATCTGTCACTTGGGGTACCTTTGTCTGCTCTGCCTACCTGGGGGAGATTGTGGGATTCTGTGAAATAACACATGAGGAGCATTGAAATGGTGAGACAGCATTAGATTCTGCTCTTCCTTTCCTGGGAAGGGCAAGTCACCTAGCCTCTGGAAGCCTCTGTCTCCACCCCCGTGAGTGGAGGTGACAAGGCAGCTTCACAGCACTGTGGTGAGGAAAGAATAGGGCAAACCACAGGAATGTCTAAGTGGGACTAGAGGAAGCAGATGCTCCACTGAAGCTGATTCCCTTCTGCAGAGCGTGTGTCTAATCTCAGCTGGCCCATGTGTCAGTTCCCTGGGTAGGAAGCAGTGACACTAAGGGCTCTGGCTGGTTATTCATATGAACCTCTCGTGATCTTCAGCACTGGTCCTTGCCTGTGAGGCCCAGAGATGCCCTTGTGCTAGAGGGATGGTATGGGGATGATCTACACTACCAGAACCCGAGAGCTGGCTCTCCAGCACAAGCTGGACTGATGCATGAATCCTTGCCTCTATACTCCCTCTCTCCTGCCACCACTGTAGTCCAGGCCACCAGGTCATTTCTCTTTATAATGCCTACCTACCCCCTTTCCCCCAGCTTCCCTCTGCCCTTAGAAGAACACATAGACTCTTGTTAAGGCCCACAGACCCTGCACAATGGGGCCCTGACCTCTCCAGGATTATTGGGTGCTAGCTACAAACTGCATGCCAACCACTCTCAAACTCAAACCCTCTTCAGCCTCAGGCCCTTTGCACATGCTGATACCTCTTCTAGAAAGCTCTTTCTCACAGCCAATTCTTTATTCTTCAGGTCTCAGCTTACATACCACCTCCTCAAAGAACCATTCTCCAACCACCTGTATACCTTGACTTACTTATCTATTTGATTCCTTCATGAAACCTGTCACAATCTATTATTATTTGTCTAATTGCTTTTCTGTCTTCCTCACTTGAATGGAGGCTCAAGAGGACAGGGATCAATTTTTTCTCATTTTCTGTTGATCCCTCGTAGCTGACACAGTGCCTTGCCTTAGTGGATGCTCAGTAAATCTATCTCGGGTGACAGCCCTTCTGAAAGAACACAAAGCTAGGGCTTCCCACAAAGGTTGGACATCATATCAGAATTTCTCCACTGACAGATTCAGTAAGGCTGTATAATTTTTTAAAAATGTGCTTTATGAACTCTCTGGGAATTCCTCCCAGACAGGAGAGCATGGTGTGTGATTTAGAGTGATTCACCTAACAACCGCCGTACGTTTGTGCACGTGTAAATGTCCTTTCCAAAAAACAAGCTGGAGGAGATATGCTCAGTGAAAGAATAGGCATTACCTGTGTTGAGAACACTCACCCTGTCATCTTTCAAGTGAAAAGTGAGCTGTTTTACTCTACTGTTAATTTTGAATCATGTTGAAATCATAGCCTTTGGGTCTCCATTGTGCTGGAAATCGTCACCATCTGTCCCCCGACCCTAGACCTCTCAGTGCCTGGATGTGTGGAAATATAGCCCAAGCCCATGAGAACTCACTGTTTGTTCAGCCTGGACATGAGGTAATGGTTTCCCCAGTGAGGTGCCCAGCTGCCTTAAAATGCCAGGCTGAAAGTTTATTTTCATTATCATATATAAAACGTCTAGGGAACAGTGCAAAGCTGAGTGGTCGGGAGAATGGAAGAGAGAGCATGTCACTGCAGACACCAGGGCCAGAGAGGTTTCATGGACCATCCAGTCTGGGGGAGGAGGGGCAGATTAGGCACCTGGATTCAGGGAAGCACTTTGGCCCGGCAGGGTAGGAGGGGAGTGAGAGGAAGAAGTTTCTACTCCCATCCCTAGTCCAACCAGATTACCTCCACTTTTAT
The DNA here is from genome assembly GCF_048418805.1 of Vulpes vulpes. Lineage (NCBI taxonomy): Eukaryota > Metazoa > Chordata > Mammalia > Carnivora > Canidae > Vulpes > Vulpes vulpes. The sequence goes on from NC_132790.1 coordinate 58,202,574, forward strand.
AAGCATCAGCGGCTTGGCATCAGCTTCTGGGTAATCTTTTCAGAAAGGGCACCACGGTCATGGTGAAACACGTGTGAAAGACATCTAGCTTCAAGCATGTGTAGTTTAGCCTTCTCACTGAACCCAGAAGTCTGGTTACATCCCTATGTTCCTAGCTTCTCCACCATGGTTAACCCCAAAAGGAGAGGGGACTCCCATCTCCCAAAGGCTGGGCTGTACCCAGCAGTGACCTGCACAGCCTGCACACTTTCTTCTTTAGTGCTTTATCTCTGCAACTTATGGAAAGAGTTGTTCCGATCCTCCACAACCCTCTGTAAGAAAAAGATCGTGGTTTTGCCCCCAAATCTTCAGACCCATTGAGTTTTCTTTCTTTCGTCCTGCCTTATAGAAAACCTTGTCCGTGAGCCCATAGAGTATTTATATAAACAAATGAGGGCTCGACTCCAGAGGACAGTCTCTGGCTAGGGAAGGAACATCAACTTCTCCTTTGTTCTCCTCTGAGATGATTGAGGAAGTCCGAGGCCAGGCACTTGGTGCTTGAGGTTATACCTGGAGCCCCATTGAGGTGAGGCTCTGTGGGTGCATGGGGAGGGGTCTTGCTGGCAGCCTCTCCAGTTTGAGGGGATCTGTCTCCCAGTTGCCTGATTCCATCTGGCTCTGCAGCTTTTATAAATACAGCTAGCATATTCTTCCTTTTCTCTGACAGGCCCAGCATCTTTATTGCTGGTTCTGTTTTCTGCCTCTTGTGACTAATTAGTAGTAACTGTTCAAAAAAAATAAATGAAGTGTAGAACACAGAAGATTCCAGGGCAAAAATCGTGGGAGAGCATTTCTGACCCTTGAGGCAGAAGGTCTCTAGGAGCAAGTTTATGGCTGATATTAAAAGGCAAAGGTTGTAAGGGGATGTGAAATGTGGCCTGTAAAAGGCCAGCCAATCCCAGGCAGTCCTGGAATCCAGGTGAGTCCAGAGGCCAGGTGCAGTTCCAGAGGGACCAGCTCAGCTCTCACTTTTTCATGGGGGTTCAACTGGATCATGGGGAAGGCTGTCTTTAGGCAGAGGGGACTATGCTATGAACTGCAGGGCCATGGAGTAAACTCAAGGATGCCCCAAACAGAACTTGTCACTTCCAATTTCTCCATAAAGACATGAGGCAAAATTGGTTCTGTGTTTGTGTTTAGAGGAAGACCAATGGGACTGTTTTTATTCCCATGCTTTCAAAATCAAAAAAGGATAATTTGTACAGACCCTGGTATAGGAGGAATGTCTCCACTTTAGTCTTACAAAGTATTTGTCTTTCATTTATTTCTTTGGACATGATACTTTTTAGAAAGGAACTCTAAAAAAAAGAAAAAAAAAAAAGAAAGGAACTCTATCTGTATGACCTGATTTTAAATACTGGGCAATGAGACATTTCCTTTCTTCATTTGGACATGGGGCTAAACAAAGAAAATCTCAGGACCACCCTGAGCTCACATTAAAGACAGTGTTGGATTCTGAAAAAAAGAGTCTGTTGAAACAGAATTGGAAGGAGAAACCTTTTACACTCTGGTCATGGCATTTATACAATTTTTTAACACTGTACTAGGTGCTGGGGGTTGCAGACATTATTTACATATGGCCAGAGCCTCTGGGAGCTTCTATGGGACTGTAGGAGGAACAGCAGTTTAGAAATATACTTCCTGTCATCCAGGCAGAGACCCTCTGGTAAGTCACATTGCCCATCAGGAAATGCCTCACTCATGTTAGCTTAAAAATAGTCTTCTTGTTGGGTCCCCTTGGGGTGGGATTTGAAAATCATGTATTCCCATTCAATCCACTTGTGCTATTTTCTCAGGCCTCAGCATGGATATGGTTGCCACAGCAACCCTGTAAATAGAATCTAATCTATGTCATTGATTATATATATATATATATATATATATATATATATATATATATAATCCAGCCTCTGTACTCTGGCTCAGAGAAAAATGTAACTTGAGCTGGATTCATTGTTGGTTTGTGTTTTTTTTAATATATATATATATATATATATATATATATATATATATATATAAGCAAATATCACCAAGTCCAAGAAATTGACCCTCCTATGAACATGCAGCTAGAATAGGTGAAGAAACCTACTTCCTATTAGATCAGGAAGGAAGATTTTTTTCCAATGCAGATTTGAATATGAGAAATGGGCACCCCAAGGCTTGAGTCCCTAGACAACTTCCTCTCTAAAGTCAACCTTGGCCAGAACAGCCATTGAGCTGCCAGCCCCAAGCCACACATCCCCAAGGCTGCCTTGGCCTTGGTGGCCACTGCGTTGGGAAGAAAGCACGGCCAGCTCCAGCCTCTGTACTCTGGCTCAGAGAAAAATGTAACTTGAGCTGGATTCATTGTTGGTTTTTTTTTTCCCCTGGCCTGAAGAGAACGAGGAAACCAATAGCCAAATATTCTAGAACAGGAGTCCATAAACTACAGCCTGCAGGCCAAATCTGGCCTGTTGCCTGTTCTTATAAATAAAGTTTTACTGAGATGTGACCATGCCTTTGTCTCTACATATTGCATATGGCTGCTTTCACACCACTAGTTGTGACAGACACCATATAGCCACAAAGCCAAAAGTATTTACTAGATGCCCTTTATAGAAAAAGTCTGCCAATCCTGTTTTAAAAGAAGCAGAGTAAGGATTTTGGGAGAAGCTGGATAAAGGATTTTAAAAAGAAAACTATTCTCTAGGAAAACCTGGGTGAAGACCAGGGTGAAGAAGGAGCCAACATGGAAATTTAGTCTGTGAGGCTGAGGAGGCCGCTGGGAGTCCAGTCCGCAAGTCTCTGAAGACTGAGGCAAGAAACAGTTTTCTCCTGAGAGAAAGGGTTTACCTCCTTTAACCAGAGAGGAATTAAGAGATGGTGGCTTCTCAGATCTGTTTCCATTTTCCAGAAAGTTTTCTTCTGGGTAAAGAAATTGACGGGGCTTTGGCAACCAGAAGGTGGAGGCTGGAGGGCAGTAGGAGAGAATGCTTCCAAGCTGGTGGGGGATTTGTCAGATTCGGACGGCCAGGCTTGCCTTTGCCCAGAAGACTAGGCAGACAGGGGCCAAAGCGGGTGGAGGAATTTCGTAGAGGCTCTGGTTGGTGCTCAGGGTTGTTCCTAAGAGGAAAGTTGGGAGTTTGGCCCATTGGCTTCATAGGGAACCTGTACTCTTTGTACTTAGTAAAAGAGAAGTAGTCTTTACTTGCTCCTGGAAACTCTGTTGTCAGCTGGCTTTCTGAGGCCTCAGTCTGCCTACCTTCTGCCCCAGAGGGATGCTTTTCAGTTCCTCAGGAAACAAAATGGTTATTTGCCCAGAGAGACAAGTCCAGGTCCAAAGCACAGGAACTCTGAGTTTCAACTTCAGCCTCCCCAGTACATGAGGCAAGTCTCTTGATTTCCTCTGTCTTGCTACTCTACCTCTAAGACAACTGCATTCGCAGCTTGGAAGGATCTTTGCCTAAAGCCATGGCTGATTTTCATTTTATAACTGTGGAAATTGAGTCCTGGGATAATTTGTAAGCTGGTGTTTTATCTTCTCGGAATAGGTCATGCTTAGTTTTAGCTGGTGAGTATAAGCACTCACATAACACGTGTGTGTGTGTACATATATGTATCCCCGTGTGTGTACATCAAGATATATAAATGGTGGACTCAGTGTTTGCCTTTGTTGGATGGAAATTTAGCAGCCCTGGAAGATGTGAGTCAGTTCCAGGGATAGGAAATAGCAGAGTACAAGAGGAGGGCAGACCAAAGACAATGAATTTTTACAAAGCAACAGACCCTTCATAGGGGGCTCTACACTCACATGTCGCTAAGGGATGGTTGCTACAGCTTGGGCATTGATTATTAGCATTGGCCTGGATTGGGGCGGCCACCATGGGACTCTCCATTTCAGGGTCACCTCATCTTTCAGAGCACCACACGGTCTTCCAGTGTTGACCAGGCAACTTCAACATGCCAGGCTCCAGGGACAGGCACAATGGTGAACAAGGCCAATATATCCTGGGGTACCTGGGATGCTCAGTGGTTGAGCATCGGCCTTGGGCTCAGGTCATGATTCCTGGGTCCTAGAATCAAGTCCTGTATCAGACTCCCCACAGAGAGCCTGCTTCTTCCTTTGGCTGTGTCTCTGCCTCTCTTTCTGTGTCTCTCATGAATACATAAATAAAATATTTTTTTAAAAAGACCAATACAGTCCCTATCTTTGTGGAGGCATAATATTAGCAGGGGAGATAAACAGGAAACCAAAAATGATAAAAATCAGTTAGTTTTAAACCCAGAGGAGCAGTAGCTGCAGAAAGTACTCAGAACGAGAAGAACTACAATGAAGCCTGAGCTCATGGGTGGAGGGGGCTCAGAGACATGGTTTTGATTTGCTCATGGAAGGATGAGAGGACATGCCCTGGGTGAACCAGGTGGAGGAGCTGGGTACCAGCTGTGGTGGAGGCCCTGCTTGTCCTATGGGAAAATGGGAGGCCAGTCTGAGGGGTGGCTGGCACAAGAGAGGCAAAGGGACAGAGGTAAGGAGGGAAGGGGCCAGGTCTTGCCAGACTGTGTGCCATAGGAGGACTTAGGTCACGTCCTTTCCATAACTTCTCACCTGCTTCCCACCACATGTCCCACCGTGGGGAACTCACCTTGTCCCTCTCACCTGTGAAACTGGAAAGATGTGCAAGGAGGAGCCTTGTCAGCATGGGCAGGGCTGGGTATTGTGAGACCTGAAGCTTAGATAATGGGTGGAAAGTTTGCTGGAAGAAAAATGTGAAATTACAACAAGGTTAGGTGCAAAGCCTCGGTCAGGGCATGACAGTCCCCATGAAGGGACCTTCAGGCTTCAGTCTCAAAGGTGAAGCCGCTTTTGGTGCTTTGCCCTCATTCCTACCCTCCAGAGCCTGCTGCTCTTGCCTGAGATATCCGTGCAGTCCACATCCACTTGCTCCTGTTCTCTCCTTGCTCAAGACGGCAAATCAAGCACAAACGTCTTATCTGGAAGTCTGGAAATCTGGCTGTCTCCCTTGCTCCCAGTAGTGTCCAAAAGGACTTGGGAATTTCCTTTGTTTTGCCCAAGCCTTCCATGAGTTTTGCCCCTGCCACAATCAAGGCCGGGAATGTTGGCTGGGGCACTTTATTCTTTCGGAAATGTGACACAGGAATATGAATTTCCATAGGCACAATTACTCCGTCTGGTAGGTCTAGACTGTCCGTGGGCCAGCAAGTTCACCGGAGTCCGTGCTGGCACTCTGAGAGCCGCCTGGATGGACCCGGTGGGAGGGGAGCAGATCACTTGGAACTGTGTTCTGTGGTGGGGAAAAACCCACAAACATGAGCAGTGACAGAAGAGACGTTCAATAGTGAATGACTTACAATGAAAAAATGACAACAGGCTCTTCTCTCCAAAATCCAAAATGATCAAAGCCTCTTGACAGTAGTGAGGAGTGTCTGTGAGTCTGGAACACCGGGAGCCTGCTGTCCGTAGATGAGACATGTCAGAGGGCTCCAGACCAATATGAGGGAGGGACTGGCAGCCTGCTGTGGACCACAGGGGAAAACTGTAACTCCTCCCAAAATGCTGCTCCCGATTCCCCTGCCAACCTCCACAGATAGACCTGGCTCAGCACGCTGCACAAGGCCCATGATCAGAGCGGGTTTGGCGCACAGAGGGTTAGGCCCTGAAGCTAAGCAGGAGCTTTGGCCATCGAGGCCCAATCTGGGTTAGAGGCTATGCCTCCCCACCCCCCAGACGTAGGAAAGAGTCCCCTCAGCCCGGGTGTGGTGTCCTCAGCTTACTCGCCTCATTGCCTTTGACGTTTCTCTTTGGCACTAAACATTATAATAATATCCCATCGCTCGAGCCGAACCCATCTCACACAGAGATTTTCTGCCTCCCCAAGAGAGCAAACAGAAGACAATGACCACACTATAATCTAAGAATTCTTTATGCAACTGGATTATTCACTCACATTGGAGAGCATTTAAGGATCTTCTCAAACGTGGAAAGGACACCTGCCGTGTACCCTTCTTGAGGAACATACTTCAAGAAGCACTTCGGTAGACTGAGAAAGGAACCCGATAAGGAATGCGCTCTGCAGTCCAGGCCCCCTCTGCCCTGGGTTTCCTTGGAGCCTGAGGAGGAGCCCTCACCTTGTTGGGGGGCTGGCTTCATGGAAGGGGAGGCCTTGAAGGTTCCCAGGAAGAGTTACCGCTTGCTGATTTGGAAGAAAGTTGTTGGCTGGTATTTACACCTTTGCCATTAAATCCTGTCCTTCCCGTTGTCTGTCCCCAACAGACGGTCTTTGAGAGGAACTGCCGTTCAGAGGACTGTGCCGCCGACCTGCAGCTCCAAGGTCAGCTGTTGCTCTCCAGGTAAGTCAGCACTCCTGCCACCTCCTTCCAGGGGGCGCGTTTGTCATGACCCTAAAGCTTGAGTGTGCAGATTCCCCCCACCTCAGCCCCACAAAGAGGATAACTAGAGTTGGTAGGTTGCTGTTGGACCCTGGCTCACGGGTGCCAACGTGTCCCGGCGGACGCCCCAGAGACTCAGACCCCAGACAGGCAGATGCAATTAGCAAGAGGGTTTATTGGACGTTTGCGCAAACGGGCTCTCCGCCTCCGAAGAGCAAGAGAGCCCCGATTAGCAATTACAGGTATCTTTTAAAGGCAAAAGGAAAAAACTCGCTTAAAGACAAAAGAACCGCGGGAGTCGCATAGCATCCAGGTTGATTTCTCAGAAGGTCAACATGAACCTATTCAGGGACATTCCAATCAGGGTGTGGGGGGAAATGGTTTTCTTATCACAAACAGAATGCTTTTTGTTGCTAAAACTTCAGGAAGGCACCTGGATGGGCTGCCTCTGGATTAGGGCTGATCCTACTTACAGGGGGGGTTTCTTCATTCCCTCCTCTTTGTTTGGGCTGATTTTAACCTTAAAATCTTAGGGAACATTTATTTTTTTCAGTTTGGAGGGCCCGACATTGTTAATACCAGAGCTTGGGTAATGGACAATTTTTCTCGGATGAATTGGAGCAGCCGGTTAAGGATGCAGGGGCCGAAAGTTAGCAGCAGGAGCAGGATAACTAGAGGGCCCCATAATGGTAGAGATTAGGGTGGTCAACCAGGGAGACTGATTAAACCAGCTTTTAAACCAGCCCTGCTGGGCCTCCCGGTCCCTTTGTCTTTTATTTAGCCTATCCCTGAGTTTGGCCATGGAGTCTCTGATGACTCCAGAATGGCCTGCACAGAAACAGCATTCCTCTCCCAGGGCCGCACACAGTCCTCCCTCTTTCAGGAGTAGTAAATCCAAGCCTCTCCTGTTTTGAAGTCCTACTTCTGAAAGTGAGGTGAGGGACTGTTCTAACTTAGAAACGGACTGCTCTAGTGCCCATAGATCCTCATTTACAGCTGCCTGGAGTTCTATATAACGTCGTGAGCCCTGGATCAGAGCAGCTGCGCCAGTACCCACCCCAGTAGCGACCCCTAGTCCCAACATAACGACTAGGGTTAGGGAGACAGGTTCGCGCCAAAAACGGGTGGGATGTTCATCATACTGATTTTCTAGAGTTTCAGCAGGGTGATAGAACACCCTGGGTATGATCTGCACCATGACACAGAAGTCGTTTGAGCTATTTAGAACCTTAGCTGACACACAGGGGGTGAGGCCTTTGTTGCATGCCCACCAAGTTCCCGGCTGGGGCTCCAGGTAAGAGTCAGTCCCTAAAATCGGGGCGGTAGTATTGCAGAGTTCCTGGTAACCCCGGGTGAGTATAGTTAGCCTTGACAGTGATGTAATCCCAGGAGGAGGAGGGCCTCTCATCCTGTGTCTCCCTAGTCTCGCACCCCCAATTTTTACAATAGAAGTATTCCCCTCCTCCACAGGTGGGATTTAGCCTGCGATCTCTGTGGTACCCGGGACAGACATAAAAGGGAAGAGTGCTTAGCATGGCCCTTCTGTCAGGCGTGCCACAGCCTCCCCATGGGTCTAATCCCAGTTGCCCTGGAGGGCTTTCTCGGTTAGGGGCTCTAGAGGTGTCCAAGTATCCCTCTAGGTCCCATGGGCTAGGGGCCCCTATGGTTAGCTTGCATAGGTCAGGATATAGGTTAGGCCACCAGGTTCCCACGGGGGCGGTCTTAGTTATAGACCAGACCTCGTCACCCCCAGACGTTAGTACCTGCCAGGTTAACATTTTGAGGGCATGAGGGTCACCTTTGGCGGAGGTGAAGAGCGCTAGGAGAGGTAGGAATATAACAACTGTCATTGAACAATTTTTGAAAGTCTTATCTTGAGCGGGTTTTGGGTGCGGTGGAGCTTCCACTGAGGTGGCTCCTCCGGTCTGTCCTGGCTGGCGTCAGCGGTGCTCGTTGATGGGGCGCGCTTGACGTGTGAGGCGTGGACCCAAGCAGCAATGCCGTCTACCTTTAAGGCGGTTGGGGTGGTCAGTAGTACAGTGTATGGGCCCTTCCAGCGGGGCTCAAGAGTCCTGGACTGATGTCTCCTGATGTAGACGGAGTCACCGATCTGGAACGGGTGTGGGTCGGTTGTGTCTCCGGGGCGGTAGACAGCCGCATGGGGTTTCCAGATCTGGCGCTGGATAATCTGGAGCGCCTTTAGCCTGTCCTGTAAACCGGGAGTGTTAGCAAGAGGGTCAATAGCAGAATCTAGTAAGTCCGTTACTGGTGGGGGACCTCCATAGAGAATCTCATAAGGAGTTAGCCCATGGCGCGCGGGAGTGTTCCGGACTCGGAACAGAACCATAGGGAGGAGTTGGACCCAGTCTCTAGTGCCAGTCTCCAATGTCAATTTGGTTAGGGTCTCTTTAATTGTTCTATTTATTCTTTCTACCTGCCCTGAGCTCTGGGGTCTGTATGCACAATGTAATTTTTAATTTATCCCCAGTAATCTGGCCACCAACTGACTTACCTGGGAGACGAAGGCAGGGCCGTTGTCCAACCCTATTACCTTGGGCAGTCCAAACCAGGGGAAAATTTCTTCTAGGATTTTCTTGACAACCACCTGGGCAATTTCTCGTTTGGTGGGGAAGGCTTCTGTCCATCCTCCTGTGGGCCTAGTGCAGCGGCTCGTGCTGTTTCATCGGCCATCCTGCAGCCACTCTGTCTAATTTTCTTTTGAAAAGTATGCCACGGGCCTTTTCCAGGGTCCCAGTTTCTGAGTTAGGACCCCTTTGGCTATTCCTTGGTGTTCATCAGCATATAGCGCAAATGGCTTGGTTACATCTGGGAGGCTCAGGGCAGGGGCAGTCAATAAGGCCCTTTTTATTTTGTCAAAAGCCAATTGTTGCTCCTTTCCCCAGTGGTAGGGGGTGTTGGATTTCGTGAGAGGATATAGGGGAGCCGCCAGCTCTGCAAACCCGGGTACCCAGAGGCGGCAGAACCCGGCACTGCCGAGGAACTCTCGTAGCCCTCTGGCATTAGTGGGTGCTGGGATCAGGACTACAGCCTTTTTGCGGCCCTCCGTCAGCCACCTCTGGCCTCCTTCCAGGAGATATCCCAGATAGGTCACTCGTCTCTGGCCTATTTGGGCCTTTTTGGCGGAGGCCCTATACCCCAGTCCTCCCAGTGTCTCGAGCAGGGCCCCCGTACCTTTTACACAATCCTGTTCCGTCTTAGCCGCTATGAGCAAAATCATCCACGTACTGCAGGAGAACGAGGTCCGGATGGCCAACTCGGAAGTCTGCCAAGTCCTGATGCAAGGCTTCGTTGAACAAGGTGGGGGAGTTTTTGAATCCCTGTGGTAGCCTTGTCCAAGTGAGTTGTCCTGAGAATCCCGTCTCAGGATCTTTTCATTCAAAGGCAAAAATAGGCTGGCTTTGAGAGCTTAACTTTAGGCAAAAGAATGCATCTTCTAGATAGAGCTCAAGGGTCCTTCTGCCTCAGTTAAAACTGAATGTTGAGCTCCCGTAGCAACCAGGAAGGTCACTGGTTGGCCCCCCACTTTAAGGGTTATCCGAGGCTGGGGGGGGGGGGGGGCTCCTGGCCCTGACATCCCTAATCTTCATCCTCTAGGGACAGTACGGGAATGGGCTTCTTCTTAGGTCCCTGCGTTAGGCCCTTCTTTGAACAATCTTTAACCCAATGTCCTTTTTCCTTGCAGTAGGCACACTGGTCTCGTTCAACCCGTGGTTTTCTTTTGTCTCCCAGGTCCTTACTCTATCCTGACTTACTTTGCCCTGAGCCCTGTACTACGGTGGCCAGTATCCCAGTCAGTTCTTTACTGCGTTTCCTCTCTCTCTCTCTAAGTATACATATGGTAGCCCTCCATTAATCTTTCCAGAAAACCTGCCGGCGTCTCATCTTTTCCCTGCACTATAGCACGTACCTTTGCCAAATTGGTGGGTCATCGCCCTGCCCCTTTGAGACCCGCTAGGAGTACCTGGCGATAGAGACGGAGCCGCTCCCTACCAGCAGCAGTGTCGTAGTCCCAGGTCAGGCCAACCAAGGGGAAAACATCCTCGATTTCATTAGGCAGCTGGGGCGGCCTCCCATCCGCCCCCGGGATGTTTTTCTGTAGACGCACTGTCTCTCCTCTGTGGTGAGGAGAGTCTGCAGGAGCTGATCAGGGTGCCCATGGGGTCCTGGCTGAGAGACCGGGGCCTTCACCTGCAAGATAATATCAATATTAAAAGTTCCATTCCTGGGCCACCCGACGTTGAGAGTCGGCCACTCTGAGGAGCAGAAGGTGACCCATTTTCGTCTTCTGACTTCGACCGAAAGGTTGTGTTCTCGGCTTGCGACTTCTTTCCAGTGATCTAGAGTGAGGCTTAAAGGGGTGGTTACAGTTTGCCCCGCGGGTGTAGAAAAGAGGTGAGCGGGGAGGAGGAGGACAGGAAGAAAGACACAGAACAGACAGACGTACACAGATGACAGGACTGGCACGGCGGATTCAGATGGGAGCGGTCGCGAACAACGACCCTCCCCGAAGAGGAGGGAGTGCCGGGGCTCCGTTCCTCTTCCAGACCACTCCAGAGTCCGACTCCGGAGGGGGACCAGGGGTCTCGGGCACGTCTGCCTCCCCCGCTGGTCCAAATACAGAGTACAGCGTCCTGCAGGCACAATACAGACCCGGCACAATACAGACCCGGCCAGTCAGACAAACAGACGAGACAGATATGACATTTAGCGAGCTCGGTCTTACCTCCTACCGGTCTTAGGATTGAGCCTGGGGCGTCTCGGATCCCGGACGAGCCCCCAAATGTTGGACCCTGGCTCACGGGTGCCAACGTGTCCCGGCGGACGCCCCAGAGACTCAGACCCCAGACAGGCAGATGCAATTAGCAAGAGGGTTTATTGGACGTTTGCGCAAACGGGCTCTCCGCCTCCGAAGAGCAAGAGAGCCCCGATTAGCAATTACAGGTATCTTTTAAAGGCAAAAGGAAAAAACTCGCTTAAAGACAAAAGAACCGCGGGAGTCGCATAGCATCCAGGTTGATTTCTCAGAAGGTCAACATGAACCTATTCAGGGACATTCCAATCAGGGTGTGGGGGGAAATGGTTTTCTTATCACAAACAGAATGCTTTTTGTTGCTAAAACTTCAGGAAGGCACCTGGATGGGCTGCCTCTGGATTAGGGCTGATCCTACTTACAGGGGGGGTTTCTTCAGTTGCGACAGTATTTTGTAGCTTAAAAAGATGTGTATGTATCATACATTAATTTTTAAAAAGATTTTATTTATGTGAGAGAGAACAAGCTAGAAAGAGCGTGTATACTGTGCATGAGTATGGGTGCAGGGGGACAAGCAGACTCCCCACCGCCAAGCAGGGAGCCTGACGCGGGGCTCCATCCCAGGACCTGGAGATCATGACCTGAGCCAAAGGCAGCCGCTTAACCGACTGAGCCTCCCAGTGCCCCTGTGATCATGTTAACAACGCCTGTCATCTGCAGGGGATAATCTGCTTTTTGTTTCATTCACAGTTCTACATATCTTACGGTTTAGCCCATATTTCTGATTTGTGTGATGGAGGGGGTATTTTATACCTACACATTGTATTAGGTTGAACCGTAAGAAATTGCCAGTATTTAATTGAGACCGTTCATATGATTTGACTATTATAAAAGATTCTTTTAATTTCTCCCACCACCACGCACACGCACTTAACAATGGCATCTGCTTTCACAACAGGTGAAGGTTTCTATGGCAGTGGGAGGGGGTGAAGGAGAGGGACTAGTGGTCCTGATTAGAGGGAACAGACAGTCTCTATTGTTTCAGGCTTTCCTCCCACAGTATGAGAGTCCCCCAGGCAAAGGTAAACCACACAGAGGCCTTCTGTTTCCTCTCTGCCAGCCTTTTATTCTAGATGTTTTGTAGGATCTAGGTGCTGGTCCTAAATCATTTGACCACATTTTAGAGAATGGTTTCCTTTCAAGACAGTTCCTTCTGAAAGATTGTTTTAGCCTGGGGGCCAGAAAGTCTCTCCGTAGGTTTATTACCATTTCTTTTGATAGTTGTTTTCCAAAATGCCATGCTGTGCCCTTTATTTGTAACCATGAGAGTTGAGAATGGGTGGAATGTAAACAGTGACTGCACTGGAACACTTACATTGATAAGTAATCTATTCATCAAAGGAAGTAATACTAAGATTCTTTTTCTTTTATATTCATTTATTGGGTACAAGGTGATGTAACACTGCCCCCCCACCACCACACACACACCAATACTCCTCCATGACACTTAGATGTTATTTTTTTAAGATTTTATTTATTTACTCATGAGAGACCCAGAGAGAGAGGCAGAGACACAGGCAGAGGGAGAAGCAGGCTCCCTGCGGGGAGCCCAATGCAGTACTCAATCCCAGGACTCTGGGATCACGACCTGAGCCAAAAGCAGATGCTCAACTACTGAACCACCCAGGTGCCTGCCACTTAAATATTAATTAGCATTACTTTTACTTAGGACAAAAGTGGTAGATTAAAGTGGCACATGTTTTGCCAACCTTAGAAGATTACTTCAGACAAATGAAGTGGACATTGGAATTTTTTAACATTAAAAAGAACTTGCTGGGGTTATTAGAGAAACCAGTTCTTAAAAAGTTCATAAATTATCAAGTCATTACTTTTAGCTTTAAATAGGTCTTCCAAAAAGTGTTTTAGGGAAAAAGTAACATAAAACAAAAATATACGAATTTGTTTTGTCTTGAAGCAGACTGTGAATGTTGGAAATTTGTTTGGGATCAGAAAACTTTGTGTGGTGGGAAAATGTACACCTGCTCCAAGGTTAAATATTAGGTTAGGGAAGTTCTGATGTTCTTTCTGCCCATTAATGGACACAGTCAAATCTATCTCTGTTCAACTGTACTTTTCATGTATTAAGATATAAACTCCAAGGCTCATGGTTGGTAAGGCACCTTGTACTTAAAATGGCCTCTGCTGCCCCTACCTGGCCCCTCAGGATTTGTGGATCAGAACCAGTTCTGCTTTATGGGCCCAGTAATTGATAATTTGAGAACTGGTATGGCAGCCAGGATCCAGATCCCCCATATGTATCAGCTCACTATAGCCAGCTGCATAACAAAGCACCTCAAAACTCTGTGGCTTGAAACAGCAGTCATTTATTCTCATGGACTGCAGGTTGGCTGAGGGTTGGCTGGTCCAGGCTGGATTCAGCTGGATCTTGGCTGACTTGCCCAAGCATCTGGGGTTCAGCAGAGGATAAGTTGATCTCGGCTAGGCTCAAGTGACTTAGTTAGCTCTGCTTCATGTATCTTCATTGTCCTGCTGGAACCAGTCAGCTAGCATGGGCATATGCTGTGCCCTCATGACTTGGTGACAGTGGAAAGGGCAAGCAAAAACAGGCAATAACCCTTAAGGCCGAGGTTCAGACCTGGTGTATTCTACCTTTAGCCTTATTCCATTGGTCACAGCAAGTCATATGACAGACCCCAAAATCAGGGGACAGGAAAATATTCTGTGCCGCCTTAGTGAGAGGCACAGCAAAGTCACACAGCAGAGGGCATAAGTTCAGGGAAGGGTGAATTGGGACCTATATGGCAGTCTGCTCTACTACATTACTACATAAGGAAGAGGACTGCTCTTTTTCCTTTTTTTTTTTTTTTTTTTTAGATGCTCTTTTTCCTGATACCTTAGTTTTCAGGGCTGATTCAACCTTTCTTCTAATTCCAACATTCTTGACTCAGGCATGAGACCTAGAGACTGGGTAAGAATATTTTCTCAATCTCAGAAACAGTGTCGTTGGATGAAAGCTATGAGCCTCTCCTTAGCATGAGTTATTTCCCAGGAGCCCTCCCTTCCCCCACCCCCATCCCTCAAAATAGGCTTTTGTCTGGATCCCCCATTAAACCTTCTTTGTATCTTGGACCCATAGCTGTCCCCAAGGGAGCCATCAGAGAAACATTAATTGGTAATTGAATGAGGAGAAATAAAAAATCAAATGGTGGCTTTGGGTATACTGGATTTCCCCAGACCTTCATGTAGAGCTAGTCACCAAGTAGGAGAAGGCACAGTCAGTAAACTGCTGGTGGAAGCCAGGGTGTGAATGTGGTTCACGAAGGCTCAGTTGTCAGAACCAGAACCGAGTGGCTCTGGTTGTCACTGAACTGTATTGACTCATTATTGCCCTGGGGGCAGGGAGGGGAGGATGAGGGTTGCATATCCCTTGATTTTTCAAGTCAGGGAAACACTGGGCACCAGGGTGCAGAAATGAACGCTGTGTGCGCCCTGCTCTCCCAGCATGCACAATGGGCATGGCATCACCTGGTCAGTGCTAGAACAAAGGTAGATGGGTCGTTATAGGGCTAGGGAGCAGCTTCCAGGATGAGGAATGAAGAGACATGAGGGGGAGGATGTGGGTTTTCTGGGCAGATGGAAACTGTAAGCAGAGGCATGAAGGTGTGGAGGGCTGATGCCCACAAAGATCTGCAGATGTCTGGCATGAAGGAGGGGGGTCAGGAGGACACAGTGAGAGATGTGGCAAGACTGAGAGAGAGTGACATGGTGTGGGTCATCTGTTCCTCTCTTCCGCTCAGCGAAAGCTTGAGTTTTGAATCAACTCCTCCCCACCCACCTCATTTCCTAGTCCCCGGCACAGGTCCACAGAGCCCCTTTGTCCTGGCGCAGGAGTACCCTTGGCAGCATCGGACTTATGAGACATGCTGTATTGATCTTCACCACAGTGCCTCCCCTGAGATTTCAGAAGGGCATTTTGGACACGACTTTTGCCTTCCATAGTGCCTGTAGAACCTCACTCTTGTATTAGCTGTGACTCACTGTACTGAAAAGTTGAAGCAAAGCATAACAGAGGAAGACCCCTCTGATGACTGGGCAGACAGCAAAGGACAAGGTATGGCTGGAAGTGGCCAAGTACCCACCAGACTGAGGAGGCTGCAGAAGACAGAGGGAAAGACATCTGGGAGTGATTGGGTCCCCCAGAGTGGCCAGGGATCAGGCCAGGAAATGCTATCTGTGATGGGGACTCAGTGATGTTTTGGTTTTTCTCTCCAGAGAGCAGGAATTCTGGCAGGCCTGTTGTCTCTTAAAACAATCAAGTCTTTAGTTAAAGGTTCATCGTCTTTAACGGGCTTGAGCCTGTTTCCAAAACACGCTTCTTCCAGAATGTCCAGGAACAGGGATGAAGCTGCTTAGATCGTTTCTATTAAACAGAACTGAAAACTCCATTTGTGAAATGATGCAACATGTCTTGTTTTGTCTGTCTGAATACTTACAGTATCTAAGATTACAGCACATGTGATTAAGATAAAAAGAAATGTAGACTATGGCAGTTGATCTAAAAATACACGTATATATTTTGATGCATCCCATAGGAGACCAGTGGAACATTGCAGTACCTTCTGGCTAGCCAACCTGAATAATGAAAGAGCGCTTAAGGGAAGTGAAAAGACACAGTAAAATACTTACGAAGTTAGAAGAACCATCTTGTGGCCACATATAATGCTTGTATGTTTGTGGTCTTAACAGTGCTATTATCACAGTGGAGGTGTGGGATCAGGTGTATTTCCCAAAATTTTTGGCTGGAAGACAGGTAGCTCCATCCATGAAAAACCAGCCTTCAAGAGGAGGATTGCTGCACCCAAGAGCTATTTAGAACCTGAAAATTATTCTTCTCAAAAGTGGCTATTTTTTATATTATCAAAACTGGAATTATCAACTGCACATCATGCAGTAGAAGTAAAGTCTTGTTTGATAAAGGGGAAGAGAGCTCTATTTAAGGAACACCTACTGTGCACTAGGTACCCTAGAGAGTCATGGGTATGCATAGACACACCATAGTGTCTTACCAGCTGTGCAACCTTGGGCAAGTTGCTTAACATCTCTGTGCCCATTTCCTCATCTGTAAAACAAGAGAAATAATAGCAACACCTTATAAAGTTATTCTAAGTATCTAATGAATTAAAACATATTTAAGTGTCTCTAAAAGTGCTCGGCATATAGTACGCACTCAGCAAATGAAAGTTAGCATTATTATTTGATTTAATCCTCTCAATGACACTAACAAGTAAATATTATTATACTATTTTTAGTGGGGAGGATACAGACACTCAAGCCCTTAAAGCCAGGAATGTCTAATCCTGCATCTGGTTCTCCTCCTGAACACTAGCCTCAGTTGCTGTTGGGGGTCTGATATCAGCTGGCTCTGAACCCGAAGTACTGAGGCAAGGGACCTTGGGGAAAAAGTCCTCCTCTGTGTGAGAAGTCCCATCCAGAAAGGAGCTGGGTGGGTTAAAAAATCTGTGAATCAAGATGGCTTTCATCCATCCCCATTCATGCTCTCTTGTGTGTTGTTGGACATGTAAAGCTCTGCTCTTCCCCCTGGAGACATTTGCTGCCTGTCTGATGGGTCAGTGGTGGTGTCTGCAGTGAGTCACACATTTTTTTTTTTAAGATTTTATTTATTTATTCATGAGAGACACAGAGAGAGGCAGAGACATAGGTAAAGGGAGAAGCAGGCTCCCTGCAAAGAGCCTGATGTGGAACTCAGTCCCGGATCTGGGGATCATGCCCTGAGCCAAAGCCAGGCACCCAACCACTGAGCCACCCAGGCATCCCAAGTCACACATTCTTTTTTTTTTTAGATTTTATTTATTTATTCATGACACACACACACACACACACACACACACAGAGATGCAGAGACACAGGCAGAGGGAGAAGCAGGCTCCATGCAGGGAGCCCGACGTGGGACTTGATCCCGGGACTCCAGGATCATGCCCTGGGCTGAAGGCAGGCGCTAAACTGCTGAGCCACCCAGGGATCCCCGAGTCACACATTCTTAACTCATCTAAGTTGGACTTTCCTCTCCTTTGAGGGCCATATTTGACCCCAAGCCTATGATGGGCACATCAGCAGTTTCCTCATATGTAAAGTTGCCATCATTGTTGTTGTCACTTTTATGAAGGAAGGCAAGTGGGAGCTGATCAGGAACCTGGAAAACTTGTGCCCTTGTCAGAATATTAGCCGGTTGACTTACTTCACTGAAGTGAAGGTTTTTTTCCTTCACTGTCCCAGATCTGGAAGAAAAATGCAAAAGAAGTTTGTTTTGTTTTTTTTTTGTTTGTTTGTTTGTTTTAAGAAGTTTGTTGATTGGGCTGTGTAGTCGCTATTTCTAAAATCTCTGGAAACAGGAATGGTTTTTTCAAGGGTGTATTCTTGAAAGAAAAATGAAATGCTCCAGTGTATAGGAGTTTTTGAATGAGTCAAAGGATTGCTCATCCTCTCCTCTCTCAGAATAAGTCTTTGCTTTTGCTCTGATGTGGATTCCCTAATGGGAGGCAGCAGGTGTGTCTTCCACATTTCAGGAACACATCAAGGTTAAACAGACATGTGGGTGGTCCTTCTTTGGGAGTTAACCAGGCAGAGGGTAGGATTTAGGCCCCTGGGAAGGTAATCAGCAGTGTCAGGTAAGCAAAGCAACACTCACACACTGGGAAGGGTATCGAAACATATAGTAACCTTCCAGGGTGTCTAGCTTCTACTCATCTGGCAGGAGGTGACAAAGTGCTAGTATATTCATTTATTTGACAAAGAGTAACAGAGCACTTGCTGTGGATATACCAGGCTTGATGAAGGCAAGTAGGGACAATCTCTTGCATCACTGTGCAACTCTAGTGTATTAGTTACTTATTGCTGTGTAATAAGTCACCCCAAAAATTCATGCCTTGGAAAAACCCTATTTATTTATCTCTTGATTCTGTGGGTCAGCTGTTTAGGGTGGGTTCAGCCGTTTGGATCTTCGGGTCTCCTGGACTCCCTCATGGATCTGCAGTCAAGTTCAGGTTGGCCAGTTGCCTCTGTTTGTGATGATTGGTTTTTGGTGGCTGGGCTTCCTCCACTGGCCTCCACGTGGTCTCTCATACTCTGGCCAGCTGGTCCACACTTACACTTATGGTGTGGCAGGGATCCAAAATCCAGAACAGCAATGCACAAAGACTTGTAAGGGTTAGTTTCATTGTCCCATTCTGTTGGCCAGAGCAAAGCCAACAGGGCCAACAGGATTCAAGGGGTGGGGAAGTAAACTCTACTTCCTGATGGGAGGGGATGTGATGTCACATGACAAAGGATGCCCGTGGAGAGAGGCCAGTAGTCAGTTCATCATGCCAACCTACCACAGTGGCTGCAGCTACACCCTGCAAGAAAACCCTAAGGCATGGTGGAAAACATTCTTTTCACAATTACTCCATCAGAGGGGCTGGAGTGTTTGACTCTCGGTCATGGGTTGAGGGCTGCTCTGGAGTTGGGAGGGTAGGGACAGTTAATCCCTGGCACCCCCAGCCTGTGACAGCTTTGTCTGGTTCTAGAAAGAGACCCTTGGATACAAAGATGCAAACACTGGCAGCTGGAGGTCGGCAAGAGCATTTGGCACCATCCAAGGAGGGGGGCAAGGGCATGGATTATGTCTGCTACACCCACTTTCTCAAAGAATCTCAATTGAAGAATTTATTCCGGAATTTCTAACAAGTGTGTTAGAACCTTTTGACCCTAAGATTTCTTCCCTTTAGCTTTCTGAGAATACTATCTTTCCATGGTTTGCCAAATACCCAACATTCTCCATTACTATGGTAACATTATTTCCTGGGGATCCCTGGGTGACTCAGTGGTTTGGCGCCTGCCTTTGGCCCAGGGCGTGATCCTGGAGTCCTAGGATCGAGTCCTGCATCAGGCTCCTTGCATGGAGCCTACTTCTCCCTCTGCCTGTGTTTCTGCCTCTCTCTCTCTCTCTCTCTCTCTCTCTCATGAATTGAATAAAATCTTTAAAAAAAAAAACTTTATTTCCTATTGCATTTGTTTGTATCTTAATCCTTTGTCCCTTCTCTAGCAAATATGAAGAGCATTTGGTTTTAGAGCAAACCCATGAGCCTAGTACAGGACTAGGAGCTTTGTTCTCATTTTCCTGAGGGCAGTGGGAAAGATACGTAAGAGATGTGTTCACAGCACACCCTGGGCAAAGAGGGTAAGACTTCTGGCTCCTCCATCGTCCTGGGAGGGACCTGAGTGGAGCAGGGCTAAGCAGCTGTGTTTTTTTGGAGCCCTGGCTCCAGCCCGGTCTGGGGATGAGCACAGAGGGTGACTGTATGGCTCTGAGATGCCCTCTCTGTTGTCCTTCAGAGTAACTCAGGTTGGGTAGAAACAAGTCCAGCTCACAGGTCCTTCACGGTTGGTGATTGGCACGTACATACTGGGAGCCATAGCATTTCAGGTGCAGAAGGGGAAGCTGATAGGCAGGAATTGGAGTCACTTTTCTGAAGTCAAAAAGAAAGTTAAATGGCAGTGGCAGGAAAAACACCTGCTGGTAGGTTCCTGAGTCCGAGTCCAGTGTCCTAGCCATTAGACCCATGGCCTGTGTCTTTAGCCATGGCAGCTTGGGGAACCTGGCCTGTCTCTGACACCCACTCTACTGTGCCGCTAACCAGTGGAGATGACTTTAGGAACTTCCTGCCTATCTCAGGGCAGATCTGATTGGTAGCTTCCTAAATAGCCTACCAGCCTCAGGTGTGAGGTTGAGGAGAGTGGGCCACCACCTGAGGAATTGATCATGTTTCCTTGTTGGACAGATTGAAAACATGGAGGGGAGGTCACTTCATTTTTTCAGCTTCCTCTGCCCCCCTCCCCCACCCACACATAGGAACAGCAGAAATCTATCCCAACAAGTACTGGATTTCAGGGACAGTCCTCCCCCTGCTCGGCAGACACAGGGATTTTCCATCTGGATGGTAAGAGTTTGGGGAATCCCTAAAGGAATGTTGAAGGCAGGGCTGCGGGGTAACCGAGTAACCGTGGCAACCACAGAAGCCACTGGGACAGCACTTGCCTGTAGGCCACCTCCCTCCTAAGCGACCTGGGAAGTCTCGGTCTACCTCAAGGGTGTACCTAATAAAATTTTATTTGGTAATATTTTCCTTGGCTTCCAAATACAGCCAACCATTGGAGGTTTTATGTGTAAGCATCTTTCCAGCAAGGTCCAAATGATACGGCTGTTACTTTCCTTCTCCCTGGACATTTAAACCAAGAAAAGGAGCTATGAGAGAAGGTAGCAACTAGATCCCTCACTTCTCAAGTGCAGAACAGAAGGGCTACTTCTTTGCTAAGATTTTTGGCAGTTTATTCTGAGGCGGGGTCAATGGTCTCTTGCCACTGTTACTAGCCTCACCCATCCTGAAGCAGACTTTTATTTCTGTAAGAAAAGCTAAATTCCAAGGACAGGCAGTTGTTTTGTTTTCTGAAGTAAGTCTTTCCCCACACATACTTTTCTTGCTGTCTTGCCCACGCCCTGTTGTGAGCATCTTTTCCCAGTTTGTTCTGAGCCACCTGATGGGACCTCCAGGAAATCAGAAATTGACCCTTGTGCTCTCCACCAATGAAAAACCCAAGTAGCTGTTGTTGAGAAGGGATGATCCTTTTGCTTTGTCCCCTAGTGGTCACTGACCCCCACCTGCAGGGCCAAAGGTGACAGACTTGGGTATAAGGTGGACTGCTCATAAGTCATGGTTCATGGCAATTGCCATGAGAAGGGAGGTATTATGTAAAGAACTTCTAGATTTTATGATCCTGCTTTTCTGACTCCATGCCAGGTGATCTTGACCCAAACACGATGAGGCTGGGTGGATGCTTTTGGTACCACACCCAGATCCTTTTTACTTTGCAGATGCCAGTTCCCAGCTGTCATTAAGTGTTGGCTACTCAGGGCCCACGGCTGCCCCTCCTCTGGCCTGGAGAATGGCCCTTGCCTTCTGGGAGTCACATTGCCTGGGAGGTTACACCCACCCTGGGGCAACTCTCGGCCAATGACTGGCTGGCTCATTTGGGAGACACAGAAACTAGTCCCCTTTTCTCAAGTGTAGGTAATTCTGTGCTGCAGTTTGTGCTCTATGTGAATCAGGCGACTCCATCCAAGGCCACAGTCTTGCTCAGCTCCTTGCCTGCCCCATCCGCCTTCCATGGCTCCTTGCTCCTCATGACATCCCTTTCTAAACCACCTGAATCCCAATCAGAGATTGCTTCCAGGGAAGCCAACCTGAGAGGCTATATGTCTTAGGCTTCACATCCTATTTGTTCCTTCTTGGATCTCCTGGCCAGGCAGTCTGATTCTTTTTTAGGAATCTGAGTTTTGAGAGGAAACTAAATCCAATGTATTTATTAGGTATCACTGGGGGGAAATAGTTGCCAATGGACTTTTTATCTGCCCTCTTGGAATTAGAGAGGTTTTTGGATTTTTAAAACCAGGCCTGTGGAGTGATGTGTAAGAGGTCCTTTCAGGTGGTGAGTGGGATTTTGTGTCACTCATTCATTCACTCATCCATTCAAGAGAGAGCAAACACGTGAACAGGAGGAGGGGCAGAGGGAGAGAGAGAATCTCAAGTAAACTCCGTAGTGAGCGCAGAGCCTGATACTGGGCTTGATCTCACGATCCTGAGACAGTGACCTGAGCTGAAACCAAGAGTCAGAAACTCAGCCAACTGAGCCACCCAGGCACTCCCAAGCTCTTGTATCTTTAGGATTACTTCTGGTGGCTTCATCCCTGGGACTTTGTTTTTAAAGAGGGCTCTGCAGACACAAGGGATAAAAGGAGAAGGGGTGCCCCCATGAGAGATGGCTTTTACTGGAAAGCTCCTGACTGGTGGGGAACCAAAAGCAGCCGGAGTCCTTAGTACGTGGATACTCAGGTGGAGTAATCAGGCTTCCTCACCAGGAGCAATGGGCTCCTTTATAGAATATTTTCTGCGAAAATGAAATTTGAACAAGAGGTAAATACCATTGTTTCACCTGACAGTTGTTTCTTCGAGAAAAAAATGAAAAATGAATTTTAAAATTTTTGCTTGTTTCTTTTTCCTGGTGTGGAAGAACTCAAACAGATTAACCTTCTATGCCAAGAAGAAGAAAGTTCTCATATGCACCTCTTTGGCTAGCCTCCCCAGGTCCATCAGTTTTAAAGACGGCTCATTGTCAGTCCAGGGGCATTGGAATCAAGGTGAAGGAAATCCAGAGCAGTTGCAAACACTTTATTATACACCTTCCAGAAATGACATTTTCGTCTTTCCTCTCTCCCCCAGCTTAGCCTCTCCTTCCTGTCATTAAACCAGCCCGTCTCCCTCCATTTCCCACAGGACAGATGTTCCACCCTGGATCCATAGCCCCTTAGTGATCTGGGCATTGAGTTCATGGAGTCTGTGAACTTGAATAGTAAGACAGTCTTTATTTTCACTAACTTCAAACTGAAATGTAGCATCTTATTCGATTATAAATGTAGACAATGACACATAAGAATATAGGCAGGACCTGTGACTGTCACACATAGAAATCACTGATGTTGCCTATCAGGTTACAGTGTTGCAGATGTTTCAGAATATCGTTTACATTCATACTTGCTTCAAAGTCATGGTAGTTACTAGACCCACTGCCAAATCTTACTACTTAATGTCATAAAAGAAAGAGCACATATTACTATACCACACATTTTTAAAAGTAATTATCATGATATTTTTGTATGATTGGTTTTTTTTGTAGTCTGATTTTCCATTTTATGCATTTTCAAACTTTATTTTGATAGGGGGGCCGTTCATTTCAGTAGGCTACCAGGAGTATCTGGTGGCATAAAAACAGGCTAAAAACCCCTGTTGAGAAGTTTTTCCTGATTATGGGAAGGATACATGCTGAAAAAGCAAATGTTTTGCTTTGTTCACTGGAGTAGACAGAAAATTTTTATTATAATATGCAGAACTGGGATCTCATTATAAAGCTGTTGTCATGTTATAGTTTTCTTTCTTTTAATGTAAGACCAAACTTTGAAACCACCGCAGGAAGTGTTTCCCTGACTCTCTGGCTCCTAGGGTCTGTAATATACTGATCATAAAGTACACATTCATTCTTTGTTCTTGGTTTATTAAAGAGACAGGTAACTGTGCATCAGAGCTTTGATGAGCTCAAGAAAACTAGTGCTTTGGGCCAAAAGCAGAGAAATTGGGCTGGGGGGGTGGTGAATGCAGTAGCCACTTTGTGGCCAAATGGGCACGCCAGTGGTTGTTGGATGCTCTGTGTCTGCTGTGTGTATTCTTGTTTCTACCTTCAAGGAGCTCCAGAGGACCCAGGCAGGCAGGGCTATTTTCTCCTTGCTCCCATGGCTCCTCACCTCACAGGAAAAACGGTTCCAAACCCAGGGAGGCTTATAATTTCAACACGTTTTATTGTCTGTAACCCATTTGCTTCTTGAGCTTGAAGCAGGGAAAAATTATGGCCACGACACACTTACTTGTCAAAAGACCCCAGTGGCCCTGCCGACTTGGGTTCTCTTGAGTTACCTGGACTGCCAGCTTCCATGAAATGCAGATCAGCTTCTTGCATGTTGAGTACGTGGTGGCCAGGTTTAAGAAGCAGCTTATGTGTGGTATAAGGTGGCACCATGCCATTGCTGGGTCGGGTCACACATTGCTGCACACCATGCTGTCTTATGACATCAGACCTCTGAGCAGCCCACAGATTTTGGGAATTCCTTTGTGCCCTCCCCCCCACCCCAAGTATTCTTTGTCTTTAATCCAGTTGTTACAGTGAGTGGACCTGATTTGTTCCAGATGTCCTAAGATTTAGTGATTCCAGAAACTACTAAAGTAGAGGCTGATGAGGATTTGAATTCCTCTGTTAGCTGAGAACCAGCAGTTCTTTTCACAGTTAAACAGATGGGGCAGGGGGAGGGCAGACCCTCTGGCTTCTCACGTTTGCCTTGTTAGGGAAAGGATGACTATTGAAGCAAATACTGATTCTACCACTACATGAGTTGCTAAATGAGCCAGATCTAGGACCAAATTGATGCTAGCGCAGTCAGGATATAGGCACTTTTTTTTTTTTTAAAGTACCACATATTCATGTTAATTATCTGAATGTTGCTAGGGAAACCACTATTTTGGCTCAGATCACCTTAGTAAATGCTTTTCTCTCACTTTATGAGCTTAAAACTGGCCCAGGTGGGTACATTTGAGGGAGATAGGGGTATTTCTGGCTTCATAGAAGTGATTTTCAAACCAGAAACTTAGTCCCAGGAATCATTCCGGTGACCTGCTGTAAACTTTAATTGACGTGCCTTCCAGAGGTGCCTTATGATCTCTATCTGGAGTTAATAACCATATGGATCTGTTTTGCATGATTAGAAGGGGTTTATAAAGCATGGTGAGATGTGAATCACGTCTCAAACTATATGGCATGATAACCCACTTTTGGAGAAGTTTAAGACTTACATCCATACATACGTATAGTGTGTTCTGTTTCATGATAGTGTTACTGGTTGATGCAGCATTCAAGAATATAAACAGTACGAACATTAAAACTACTTAAAGTTACAGATTTTAAAACGAAAGAAGAAATTGAAGTCGACAGTCTTTGCTGTTTAGATTTTTTGAAGTGTATCTGAAAGTAGACACATGTCCAGATAGATGCTGGTAGGGGTCTGGGACAAGTCATGTAAGCACATCAGCCAAGGGGTTCAGCTGAAGCCCAGACAGATGACTGTGGTGTTTGTCCCTGGAGCCCAAAGACAGGACACCCAGAGGAGAGGCTGAGTGGTGGCAGAGGTGAGGCACCGACAACTGAGAAGCAGGCTGCTCCCAGATGTGGTACTGAGTTTTAAAGCAATATGTATTATAGGCTGTGAAATGAGAGGATCTTGAGCAGGTCGGCATGAGGAACATTGGATGGGTTGGAGTAGGTAGTTCGGGGCTGAGGCTGTAAACCACAGGAGGTTGGAGGCCTGGGTTCGCATGGGGCTAGTTTAGGATAACTGCAGGATAAGACTAATAATAGGCAGAAATAACAAGTCCTCTCTTCCTAGAGTATATCAAAATATAAAACAAGACTAGATATGATTTCTTAAATATATTTAGAATTGTACCTTGTTAGCACAATATACTTTTGGAAATTTCTTAGTGATTTTTTTTTTTTTTTGGTGCTCTTGGTTAGTAACATAAATTCCTGAATATCTGCCACAGTAGCTAGAATCTTACAAATAAGGAAACTTTTGTGATTTTTTACAGCAGTGAGAACTGGTATTTGGATTCTAGATAAATTATCAGTGAGCTCTACAGGAATCCGAAGAAATAGGCAGTCACTAACTAAAATAAGCCAGCAAGTCAACTTCCCATCCCTGTAGGAAAGAGAAATCTCAGAGCTGATGTGAGAACATTCTATGAGAACTTACTCGTTTGTAGTCCCTCACTGTACTTCATGGTTTCCTTGTCCAGGGTTCTGTCACATGAGAATGATCATCTTGGGAAAAGGATAGCTTCTCCGGCTTATACAAGCTGAAAGGGATCAAGAATCTGAACACATGGTGCACAAGGCTCAGGGTGTACAGAATTTGGCGAGGGCACTCATCCTGGCATCTTACCTATAAAGGCTGAGGTTGGCCGCTTTAGTCTTTGGAGACCTTGAAATGTTGGGGTTTTGAAAATGGGTTTTTATATCGTTTGGTCTAGACCTCTCATTTTCTATATAGAAGGGTTACCTGTGTCACAGAGGAGAGGCCTCCAGTCTGGCTCTTCAAATGCATACACTTCAGTAACGAATCCAGGGGGCTTTGGAATAAGCCTGCAAGCAACAGTAGGCTTGACTGTCAGAGCTCTCAGCCCCTAGAGGTAAACAGAGGCTGAGGCGTTAACACCATAATGACATTCTGGCACAAAATAGTCTGAACACCATTGGGCCTGGAAAGTATCGACCGCTGGCTCCCCAGGCCGGAAAGCTGAGGGAAGTCCCTCACAGAGCGCATGCCCTGCAGAGGTGCCCTCAGAAATTTGTGTTTGTTGTCATCTAGACCTTCTCGAGTTGGTTCCTGATTATTTTCTCCAAAGTAGGTTGCACTAGGGTAGCTCAGAAAAAAAATACACACACACACACACACACACACACACGCTCATACCCCTCAGATTTAGCAAGAGCGGTGTCCTGTTTGTTTTACCTTAATGTGCGCTAGTTTAGGGCAGGGGCAATATTCAAAATAGTTAACAATTTCTAGAAAATTGGCGTATCTACCTTGATGAGCAATTGCCAGGCACAGATGACCAGTACAGCTCCCCTCATGTAACCCCCTGGCTATCCCTCCCATCCCTCATGCCACCTCTCATCCATTGGTGTTTTCTGGGGCCCCCTCATGGATAAATGGTTTATTTGTTCTCAAACCTACCTCAGGGTCTGTCTCTGACAGAGCCAGACTAATAAGACCTTCCTGATTGCCAAGGTCCACGTGGCTGGCTTCATTTTCTCCCACCACATCACATGTAACCAGTGAGGCTTATCTGCACAGTGTACAACTTTGGGCATCTGATTTTGGTGAAATTCAAAATTACTCTGTAGGGAAGGAGGGAACACATGTGAAATGCCTTTTCTGACATTTCATAATGTTAAGGTATTTGAAAAGCAAGTGGGTTTTAGGAGCTAAGTATTATCGATTTTATTTTATTTTATTTTTATTTATTTTTATTTTTTAAAATTTATTTTTACCCAAATGTACTTTGTTTTCCCTAGACCTCTACTTTGCAAGTAACGTAAGCAAATATTTACCACTGAAGATGAATCATAAGTCAACCACATTGTTAAAATTAAAAGACTTAGAATTTACTGAAAGAGCACCTGGGTGGTTCAATGATTAAGCATGTGTCTTTGGCTCAGGCCCTGGTCTCAGGGTTCTGGGATCGAGTTCCACATCGGGTTCCCTGCGGGGGGCCTGCTTCTCCCTCTGTCTGTGTCTCTGCCTCTCTCTCTGTGTCTCTCAGGAATAAATAATAAAATCTTAAAAAAAAAAAAAAAAAGAATTTACTGAAAGTCTAGGAGAGTCCTGGCCAGTAGAGAGACATAACACAAGCCCCATATTCAGTTAAAAGTTTTCCGGTAGCTACATTGAAGAATTAAAGTAAAACGAATGAAACAAATGCTATTTAACAAATTTTAAAAATCATCTAAATGTGTAATTGCTATGAAAATGATGGAGGTTTTCACATCCTTTTTTTATTGTGTAAGGTCTAAGAAATCAGATATGTATTTTATACTGAATTCAGAGCTGTCACATCTTAAGCACTCAGAAGCCACATGTGACTAGTGCCTAGCACATGGGGCAACCCAGGCTAGAACACGTACTTCAGAGCTATCACAGCCAGTAGGCAAGGTTGCTGAGGTGATTACACACCAGCCACCATCAGTCATTGGTTCAGGGCTACCCCGGGGCTACTTTATTCTTTGGCACTCTGCTGGCCTTCAGAGAAAAGTCCTCCAGCAAAAGATGGAGATCTGGCAGATAGAAGCAGAGGCTCCAGTGATAAGACCCCCCGGGGGACAGAGTAGAGTCAGCCTCATTTTGTCATTACTTTTACTTTGGTGAAAGTATTCATTTTCACTTATTACTTGCAACATTGCCTGCATGGGTGACTCAAGATAACATCCCAAACACCTCCACCAATTTCAAGGAAAACTGTCAAGGGAAAAAAATAAATAAGTAAAAATAAATAAATAAATAAATAAATAAATAAATAAATAGATAGATAGATAAATAAATAAATAAATAAATAAATAAATAAATAAATAAATAAATAAAAACTGTCAAGGGGAAAATAGTACTTTACATAGCTTTTGTAAAGAGATGACACCTCCCGATACTTTGAATACTCTCTAAATGCTAGAAGGGGAAAAATTTCACTTCTCATCTAATTAGAGCCAAATAAGGTTTCTGTGAATTTGAGTCTGTTTAATTGCATGTTTCTGTACTTTGAGAGCATTGGGAATAGAGGGAGGAACACCAGACATCCCACGAGAGTTGGAAGGGCCTCCTGGCTTCGCCACTGTCTGCTGGACGGCCGAAGGGACATGATTCGCTCTCTGGCCTTTAACTGCAAAACGATGACTCAAGTCAGCCCCCATCCAGCTGTCCAATACCATTTCTTGTTTTATGATGTTTGCCCATTTTTTAAGAATAGGAAGCATTGTCTGTGCTTTTAAATTGCAGTGGCTATAATTTATGTCCTTGCTTTTATGACACATTGTTAAGGATATCTGCGATTTTTTGGATGCTGGATCCTTACTTAGGAATG